>NC_056625.2:323047123-323718998 GCF_002870075.4 Lactuca sativa | reverse complement strand
GAGAATTTTTATTTTTATAATTATTTTATCCAGCACAAAAGGACAACATAAGGATAATATGGTCATTTTTATCATTCAGCACAATCAGTCAGATAAATAATCAAACAGCATAAATTCAATCAGATGTGGACTCAGTCAGCATTTCTAACCCAGTCAGTTTCTAACTCAGTCAGCTCTAATCCAATCAGCAACTATCAAACGACCCCTAAATTAGTAGTTGATGCCCACTTTGAAAATAATATTGATATTGTACTGATATATAAGTAATTATAGAGCTTACATGACATTTGAAGAACTAATGACATTCCATTGATATGAATGATCTAATCTAGTGTTTTTTTTAAGAAATAATGAAATTTGGCTAGGGAACTGTGATACGAAATGAATTTGAACCCGGGTGAACTAAAACTTAATATGCAATTGGTTAAATTTTATGTTTAATCTTTAATATGCAAATTTGTTGGGACGTAAATTATGTAAAAACACCAAAATATCCCTTGTTGATTTTCTATGTTTTCTTTAGTTTTATGGAAATCATAGAATTTTGTCTACCAATTCTTTTTTTTTTTTTTTGGTTATTAAGTGATATTTTTTAAGCTCTTTTAATAAGGACTGGCCCACAACTAATTTCAAACTTGAAAGAGTAATTTCATACCAAAATTTAGATATTTCTGATGAGGTTTTAGTCTCCAAGTTAGCAAAGATGGATATTTATGATGTACAGATTATTTTTATTGTTGATTTGGTAATGTTTGTATGTTTGTTTGAGTTTGATATATATGTTAAGAAGAATGGAATTTAAATTCCTTGATCCTACCCTAAGAATATGTACAATCAATTTAAACATGGATTTCAATGGAATTTAACGAAATCCATTTCCATCGATTTAACCAAACACGTTATGGAAGGAATTTAACAAAGTCCATTTGATCATAAATCCACGAAACAAACACAGTATCAGTTGCATTTTTACTTGGCTGTGATATATATATATATATATATATATATATATATATATATATATATATATATATATATATATATATATATATATATATATATATATATATATATATATATATATATTCTGTGGAGATGAAAGAAAAAGCCTTGGGTTGATATGAATTACCTGAGGTGAGGTTGTCAATTAAATAATATTATTTAACTCTCCCAAAAGAAAAGAAAACAGTAGTTTGTTTGGTTTGGTTTGGTTTGGCAAGACAAGAAACAGGAACATACTGAACTGGAAAAGAAGAAGAAGAAGAAGAAGAAGAAGAAGAAGAAGATCATGATGATGCATACCACCTATTTAAAAGGTCCAAGAGCAAAACAGCAGCAGAATCTTTAGCTTTCTTGACACTTGGCATAGGTTCTCCAATGCATTCATCGGTCCAGCCTTTATCACAGGTATTGACCCTTACAGCAAAAATAAAGCGTTTTGCATGTGCGGGCCCACCTTCACTCACACACCTACACATAGAAGATTGAAGATAGATAGATAGAGGTAACAGGTAAGGTAGATATGAAGTGAGTGATGGGGTAAGAATAGAATAGGTACCTGTACAATGGCATTGGCCAATTCCTGCGCAAACAAATGTCATTCAAGGTCTGTCTGGTGAAAGTCTGAGTGGCATTCTTCTTGTTGTTTCCATTTGGTGCTGCTGACTGGTTGTCCTCCTGCTCCTGCTCCTCCTTGTCCTTGGCTTCCTGTTTTGTTTTGAGAGCAGCAAGAGCATTGCGAGCAGCCAACTTTTGTGCCATTTTCTTTTGGGGATTTTGAGCGACACCAACCTCCACACCATCAATCAAGACCTGAACCGTAGCCACGTTGCCATTCCTGGTCGCCTTGTACTCCAGCCCTTCAGCCTGCTGCTGGCAACGTTCTTGTAGTTCACGCACCGGATGCATCGGGAGTGTTTCCGGAGTCACCATTGGTTGCAACAGAGGTTGGAACACCTAAGTTAATCCCAACCCAGATTAACTTTAATAACTGCTTTTGCTTATTACAAACACAAACTTTTTTCAACTAACCTTCCATACAGCTGACGTGTCCCGCTCGCTGTCCAAGAAGATGGCACCAGCAATAGATTCAATAATGTCGCCAAGCACTTTTGGAGCTTTGCAATCTCCCAGACCAAACGAGTTGAACCCTGGCTTTGACACTTCGCTTTCCACCTCCTTCACAAAATCCCGTATCTGCAGTAGTGCTCATAAATCATTATCATACATACATGAGATGACATAAAAGACTAAAATACAAAACTATAGCTAGCTCCCTCCTTTTGGTCCCAAAATGTTTCCTCATTTTTGCATTTTGCCTCCACAGTTAAATGATTAACTTAGGTTTGCAATTTTGGTCCCAAATGAATATAATACTCATCTAACTTGGAGTTGGAAAAACTCTAGTAAAGCAGAGGGGTTGATTCATTTTTGCTCTCATTCTTGTAAGTTGTAACGTAACTGTCTTTGGTTTGGTCCATAATATTATATGTACTACAAGTAAAATGAGTATAGCTAATTACCTGTTTGCAAACACAAGAATCAATTATGAGTTGGAATAAGGGAAGAGAAACCAGAAATTGAATATTTTTCTAGTCTAGTCTAGATGAAGAAAGGCAGAAAGATGAGAATAATGACCTGTTTTTCGAGTGCACTTGAACCATGCCTGAGGTGCAGATGGAGGTTATGTTTAACAGCAACACGTGCAAAATTCTCGTTATTAACAGCAGCAGCTCGCAAATCGGTTAAGCGTCCAGGTGGCAGATCCGTGTACATAAAAAACAAATGCTTTGTAATGAGATGATCCAGCACCGCATCTCCAACAAACTCCAAGCGCTGGTAACAGGAGACCCCAGAAGACGGCCTGGAAGCATGAGTAATGGCTTCAATCAGAAGACCTTTATCATTAAACTTTATGTTCAACGCCCCCTCCAACCCCTCAAAGTCAACACTCCTCAGTATGCTATCCGGAACATTACTAGGCCTTGTACACCACCCTACCTCACTCCAATCGAATTCCACCTCGATCCCAATCCACTTCATCAAGTGATTTGCAGCTTGTTTTCCGCCTTCAACGTAGTAAACCCCGATCAATGCTTCCACCACATCCGCCAGCGTCTTACTGGATAACACCCGGTAAGAGCTTGAATCCCCCTCCTCCTCCTCCTCAAGCTCACCATCCTCCAGATCATCATCATCTACATCATCTTTAATGTCTTCATGCTCAGATGTTTCTTTAATGTCCTCATCAAAAACAGGGAGCACCCCAGGGGCAGCCCATCTAGATGGAGCAAAGCGATCCGCTTGGATATACGACTGAAGTCCTTTTGTAAGGGCGTAATGGTACAACACCATGTTGCTCACCATCTGCTGTCTCATCCTCGTCAGCTGACCTTCATGCTTCTGTGGATGTTTCAGAAACAGATAACGACTCACAACCCATTTCAGATACGCGTCTCCCAACAGCTCTGCTCTTTCGTAGCAGAAAGTCTCCTGGCATGAAGCTGCAGTCAAAGCTTCCAAGATCTGTACATAACCCAATGTCAATGTCAATACTCCAAAACAACCATATATATAAAAAGAAAGAAACAAGCATACCTTAAATGCAGGAACCGGATAACTGATAACATTCTTGAGCTCAACAGCAAGCAGCATACTTTCAACCCTGCGCATTATTGATGGCAACCTTTGTGCACCACGAACTAATGATCCGGACAGAGGATGTACAAAACATAACTCCGGAGGGAGGAACACATAATATGTTTTATCCGGCGTCTCTTCCGATTCCCCTTCATGACCTGATATGTATAAAAATAAAAATAAAAAATTTACAAACAGCCCAGGTGGGATTAAGACTTAAGAGGAGAGTTATAGTTACCTTCCGAATGTTCAAACCGAGGCGAGAGGAGATTTTTGCAATAAGAGACCCCACGCCCTCTTATCAGGGGCTGCTTCTTATACATCAGTTCCACTCCATACCTAAATTCAATATGTCAAATTTATATTAATTTATAAGGGAAGGGAAGGGGCTGTCTGTTTTTTTGGAATCAATGTAAGGGTAAAATGGTTATTTAGTCTGATTAAGACAGAGTTTAGTAGAGGACTTGAATGCTTACTTTTGCTTGTAGTAATCAGCATATGAAGTATACTCAAGCGGACCAAGATAGCCTTCTTTCCTAGGAAAAGAATTTTCTGCTGTCATATCATATCTTACAGAATCAACATAAAACCTTTTCCCAGAATGAGCAGCAGTTACAATTCTTCCAACAAGATCCTGTGCATTGGTACAAGAATCAGCCATCATGACTTTCCCTTGTGTCAAATCCCAATCCCCATTAATATTATTATTACTAATGTATGATCGCGTCACAGGAGGAACCAATCCAGATGCTTTGACAACATCAAACTGTGCTACAGCTCCTCTAACACCATAAGTCGGATGTGATTTCATTCCACCCATTCCATGACGTAGTTTACCATACCCGTATTCCCTGCGGTCCCCACCAAGCGTCCTTTCATTTGTTCCGAGGTAGACATCGGGTCTAGCTTTCTGAAGTGGGTTGTTCCATGCGGGCGTTTTTATAATATTTTCTACAGTATCCCAATCAATCTTGTCAGCAGAAACAGGCACAAATAAATATGCTTTCGCTGGATCCCAGGGAGTCGTCGATGGTTCAACATCCACATCCAGTACAATGCTCATTAGTCTTACATGAAAACTCTTCAATGAATCCAACTGCAATAAATCAACAACAGTCAACCAACCAACAAACCAATCAAAACTTAAGAGCTGCAGCTGCAACAAACCTGAGTTTTATTAAGCTCCATACACCCCCGAAAGACAAGAGATGCCTTAGTTGTCACTGTTCGTGCGATAAATAGCTCCGTTGACATCGATAACACCTTTAAAATGTATTTTATTGTATTTTTCTTTTAGTCTGGTTTAATCATAGGGATTTTTTTTTTTTAAAAAAAAGAGTAAATCACATTTTTGGTTTGTTCCAAGTAAAATGACTATTTTTGCTGACCAAAAATACTCATAAGAAGAACCTAAGGACCAAAATTGCAAAAATGTAATTTACTCTAATATTATTTAGATGACAAAACAAAAATGATAAATATACAACATGGTAATACTATTAGGTAAATGGTACCTCTGCATCCAGTTGATTACCAAAAAGCACAGCGAACTCTGAAACTTGAGTCAAAAATGGATCTTTTGAGGACCCCACATTAACACATTTCACAACATACATATACAGACGAACCAGAACCAATTCAGAGTTATCATATTCATCTCTTCCAGATAATATCCAATCGCCCTATGTGAAGAGAAAACATGTAAGCATAGCATATATATATTATATAAACAATTAAAAAAGATGCAAGTGATGAAAAACTAACCTGTAGGACTTTAGCTACACCTTCTGGATAAAATTCCCTATGCCTAGCAGTTCCTGGAAGTGGTTGGCCTTCATCATTTTCATCAGCTTTCTCAGCTTCTCCCCCACTCCCCTTATCTGGCAATAGCATGTCGGTAAATGCTCCCATTTCATGAAGCTTCTTGCAAGCAGCTAAGCAAACCGCCTACATATGATATTACAATTAACAGGAAAGAAAGTAACTCAATAAAAGATGTCAAGGTCAAGTATAGATTAATAATCCAAAAGACATGACATGACATGCCTGTTGTGCGATTCGCATTGAACTGCATACAGGTCCCTCAAGCCTTTCAAAAGGAGCATTACAGGGAAGTTGAAGCCTGCAGGAGTATTCAGTTGGCCCGCCACCTGGCTTCTCATGCCGCTCCATAATAAACTCCGGACGAAGTATCGAGTATCTACAAAACCAAACCAAACCAAACCAAAGTTTAGAGACAAGATGCCAGTGTATTTGTGTTTTTATACGCACGCACAAGAAGAAGAAGATGGGGTCGAATCATAGCATGACACCTGTCGCTAGGTAGCTGAGAGCAGTAGAAATGAACAAGGCCGACTGCAGAATTCAAGCTGACAACAGCGCCGGTTGACTCGACCTGGTAGACCGTACCATGAGTTGGCTCTATGGAAATCAACTTTGAGGTGCCCATAAGATGACTAAGATCAGTTCTTTCGATTGCTTCTTTCCTCAAAGTTTCTTCACTGTTTCTAGCATTTCTTAAAAACGCCTCGTGTGACAGATTTCCTCTGTACAAAAACCAAAAACCAAAAACATCAGTTTTCAGATAAATCTCATATCATATCATATGATATGATAATTACCTCTCAACCATCAAGATGTAATCTGAGCCTGGCTTTCTGGCCCTGCCCCGAGATTGGATATATGCCAATACGGTTTTAGCAAGGTCAAACCGGATAACAACATTACACTGCCGAATATCAAGACCTTCCTCAGCTACACTGGTGGCAACTAAAAGGGTCACCTATAAAAATTCTCAAAATTTCATCTTCACTTCACTATAATTATAAATTTATAAATTTATAAATTTATAATTTATAATTTATAATTACAATACATACACGGCCATCTCTGAATTTGGATATGGTGTCCTGCATTTGGGAAGTCCGCATTTCTTGACTGTTATTGTGCCCTATCAGACTTGCTGAATTGATAAATTTTAGAGAAGGAAGCTCTGCGAAAACCTGCATGTGATGTTATAAGGATTTAAGAGAGAAAAAAGAGTAATTATTAATATCAGAAAAGGGAAAGGGAAACACTAAACCTTTGGAAGAACAAGGGCAGCCACAACGCGCTCAACAAATATGATGGCACGGAAATCCTCCGTGTGCTGGTACTTGAGAAGTATCTGGATCAGCGACTGGACTTTTGGAGTCACTTTTCCATCTGCCACAGCAGCTCCTATAACCACATCCACATGCTCTCCCCCAGACACCACTTATAACAAAAACAAAACTCAACTCAATCAACCAACCAACTTTTATTTCAATAAAATATTATATAATATAAATAAACTCACCATGGCTGTCAGGAAGCTCCCCTTCCTCAATCTCATCAGGACAGCTCGCCACCTCATCAACTTCACAATTGCTGCTTTGTAACACTGCTCCCTCCGACAGCTGGCATTGTAATAGAGAAACGACTTTACTCAGGTAGGATTCTTGAAACTTAATATCCAGCTGGAAATTTGCCCTTTCATCACTTTGCAAGGCTGTCAAAAACGACTGTGCAACCTGCAAAGTTTCATCAAAACACATCAGTTAAGTTTTAACCACCCCAACACTAAATATTAAAGAATGACGACTAGCAATAGCAGTGTGTGTGTGTGTACCTTGTAAGCACACCACTGTCCTAGTTCACCAAGGGCATAGTTAATAGCCCTGAGTTTTTGAATTAAATTTGCAGCCCCGTCCCCTTCTGTTCTTTCAGACACACCGTACACCTGGCGAAGCTCCTCTTTAGCACCAGCATCTCTTGCCCCCATAAACTGCCACTTGCTTCTTCTTGAACTTGATTGTGCAGCTTGCTCAACTTCAACTTCCATTTGCTTAATTTGCTCATGTAATGACCATAAACTAGCTGCTTTATCATACTCAACTACCGTTTCTATTGGCATCGGAACATGTTTTTCCAGCTCCTTGCGGTCTTTAATGGTACACACAACAGAGTCCAGTTTTGTTTCAAGATTACGGATCTTGATTGCACAATCCACTTGGCTAGACACCCCTAAAATACAAACCAAACACAACTCAACTCCACAAATCATCATCATCATCAATCACTATTTGCAGAAAGGGAAAAAAATACCCTTTAGGTTAACAGGAGAGGCAGTCATTCCAAAAACAGATGGCCTTTTCTCCTTGGCTGTGGTGTGATAGAACTCCGACATCACCAAAGAGTATGGATGCTTCTTCACAGCATGGTGGCACTCATCTAGAATAAGTAAATTTATTGCTTCCATTTTGATAATGCTGTGTCTCAGAATATTTAAAAGAATTTGAGCAGTCATAACTAGAACCTACATTACATGCAACAGAAACAACATTTTAGAATGGTCATTCATATGAATAATTAGCAGTAAAAACTTTTTTTTATCCCCATTAAGTCATGTATGGGTAAGTGGCTGCTGAAGAGATTATGATTTTTGTCTGGATATAGTGGTGTACACATAATGTTTGTTTCTTTTCTGCACTATGAGACTTTTATCATTACATTCCAAAAAAAAAACAAATTTCATAGTATTCATCAGTTTTACGGTTAGGGGAGTTGAGAGGAAAAAAGAAGAAGGGCGAATAAGTAAAGGGTTTGTCTCGATATATCAAAACTAGGTTTTTGGCTTAAAATCATTAAGTGACTCTGCCCGGATTAAACCAAAAAGAAACAATCATGTATAGGTGTCCAGATTAAGCCCATTAAGTAAGAAAATGAACAGCAACGGCCCCTTTATTATATATAATGAAGGATAAGTGACCTGTTTCTTCTCAAATTCACGTTGCCACCTCCTAGCATCCCAAAAATCTTGACCCATCTCACCACAATAGTGACCTACTTGATAGCCAGTCTGATCACGGATAACTTCTGCTTGCTGCACATGTAAAATCAAATCACAGAATCTTCATATTTCATGTTTTCATAACAGGGGCAGATAAGTCAAAAGACAAAACACTTTGTGGTACCAACCAACCTGATAAACAAGTGGCACCTTTGGAACCAAAAACACAGCCAGCATCTTCTTTCCTTGTCTATGCAAATCATTACACACACTTTTTATAAGGAGGACAGCAATGAGGGTCTTCCCTGCCCCTGTCTCTAAGAAGGCTATGGTGTTTTTGTTTTTAGCTTGTTCAAGAACATCCAGCTGATACTTGCGAGCATGCTCTTTTGGTACTTTTTTCTTGGAATTATCATCATCGTTGTCTTTTTTTAACTCTCCTTGAAGGTTTTTGTCAACAGGAGGCTTGATATCTCTGTTACAGCCAGACTCCCAAGAACCTGGACGAAAAACCATGTCATTGGTTCCCAATCTGTCCCTCTCCCAATAACCCCTTCCTTCCCTCCAATCCATCTCCCTATTTCCCCTTCTACCATTACTACCATACTGTTGTTCTTTTCTCCTGATTGAACTTCTATTACTACTATTATCCCTTCTGTCTTTCTCTTCATAATCACGGGCCCTCTTCCTACAACTAGGTCTTTCTCTTTCTCTTTCCTTAAGATGCAGATGCAGATGCCTGCCACCATCAATGCGAGCCCTTTTCCCAAATCTTTCTTGCTCATCATCACATCCGCGATGCTTGTGGGGGTGAGGACGACTACTTTTCTTGAAACTATTCCCATTATTACCATCGGATAACCCATTGGACACACCAGAAGCATCCAGTAACGAGGCAACAGTATCTTCTTCTACTTTTATGGCAGATGGCAGTGTGAGTTGAGCATCAACGATGTTAGCATTTGTTGGGATACTATCAAGGATACCATCAAAGAAACAAGGATCCAAGCTCGTATCTTGCAAATTTGAGAGACCAACAGGAGGGAATTCGCCAGGAATTAGATCATCGCAAGAGATGTCCTCGCACGCATCCAGCCAGTACGAAGGTTTTGTATCCTCCAGGGTGTCAGCAGTCCCGGTTAACATGCTGCTGCTCTTATCGTCCATTCTTTTACAGGTGCTTTGATTTTCAAATATTTAAACGTGCGGTGGACTGCGGAGACCAAAGAAAACAAACAATTTCAGGGGAATAATATACAGTACACTAAAGAGCTGAAACGCCAAGATATAGCATGTAAAATTAGGGGGAAAAAAACCCACTCAAGGTTGAAGAGGAACAAGTAGCTGTTGTCTATTAGATTAGAACAACTAGAAAGGAGAAGCAAAGATATTTATTCTTCTTACTTTTGTGGGGGGAGAAAATGCTTACTTCTTCTTGTATGATGCTAAAGTAGAGCAAAACCCTCGAGCGTGTGAGATATTAGAGGAATCTGCAGATTGGCGTGGGATAGACCGTACGAAGCACGCAAATAGGCAACTGAGAACCAAATTGTGTGATTCCAATATTCCACACGGTCTATCTTACGCGATTCTGCCCATCCTCGCCATTCCCAACCAAGAATCCACCGGCTGCGCCTTCAGATGATATTCCAGGAGATAATGCTCAATCGGAGTACAAAACACCGATATGATGTTTTAAAGGCCATTACAACCCTTTTTATTTCAAGTAAAATCCTCCATAAAATTTCCAATATTTTGGAAATTAAACCTTTTTAATATAAAAACCCTCATAAATTATTTATTTTATTCCTTTTGACATGGGATCAAATCGTTAATTTTTCCAAAAAAAAACATCATAAATGGTCAATGTGTTCCTTTTTAATATAAAAACCCTGATAAATTATTTATTTTATTCCTTTTGACATGGGACCAAATCGTTAATTTTTCCAAAAAAAAACATCATAAATGGTCCATGTGTTTTCCCAGATTCTGAAATTTAGTCCCTGTGGTTTAAAAATCTCATAAATGGTCCTTGTGCTTTCAAAACTTTTGACAGACGGTCCTTATTGCTAACTCCGTTAACCGGTAGAAACCTACCAAAAACAAGATTCAAAGTACAGTAAATGGAGTTTGAGGAATTACCGAAATGAAAAGAAGATCAGAGAGAAGATGATTGAGATCAAAAGAAGCAGAAACTGATATGGGAGAAGGACGTCGGGGAAGTTGAACCCTAGCCCTCAACTCTCTTTTGCTATGATAGATGCGCAGCCACCATCGACCTCATCTGTTATCTTCAATCCACCTTCTGCAACATCGACCATTCAATAACAAAATTGACATCAAGCCACCTTCAATGCAGACAACGATTTTGTGGTTCAAGACTGCCACCGGAGAAGATGGACTTGTGGTTCAACATTCAGCGCCCCTATCTTCACCCGCCACTGCAAAGATCATCGTTGGAGCAGGTTCTGAAGTTTAGGTTTCAATTTCCACAAAGAAATCAAGCAAGAACAAACCCAAATCAAGTAAGGATGCAAAGGAGTGATTTTGTTGACCTCAACAGGAGACGAGATAAAAGGTAATGAGATTGTCGGAGATGCGGTGGGTACGAATATTTTACAGATGTGTGTGTATGTATCGGCGTGTGTTTATGTGTATGTGTATGCGTGTGAGAGAGAGAGGGTGGGACCCCCCCCCCCTTTGCATATTATTTTAATTTTTTCTTTTTTTTAAAAAAAAAAAAAAAGTGAAAACATCATAAATGGTTCCTGTGGTAATGAAATGACGAAAATGTCTTTCACTTAACGGACAAAACTTAACGGAGTTAGGGATAAGGACCATCTGTCAAAAGTTTTAAAAACACAGGGACCATTTATGAGATTTTTAAACTACAGGGACTAAACTTCATAATCTTGGAAAACACAGGGACCATTTATGATGTTTTTTCTTTTTCCAAAATAATAACACTTTTCTATAGGTTTTGTCAAAATTTGTATATAATATATAAAAATATTCTTTATGTATTTATATATTTTTTAAGTTTTTTTGTATATGTTTATGTATTTTAAATGTATAAAAATATTTTTTAATGTATTTATATGTATTTTAAGTATTTTACATATTTTTAAATATTTGTATGCATTGTTTTTTTTATGTATTATGCATGTATACGTATTTTTACATATTTATGTATTTTTTTTAAGTTTTTTATATAGATATTTATGTTTTTTTTATGTATTTTAAATGTATAAATATATTTTTTATGTATTTAAATGTAATATTAAGTATTTTACATATTTTTTATGTATTTTTATGTGTTTTTTATGTATTACGTATTTATGTATTTTTTTTCTTAAATTTTGTTATATATATATATATATATATATATATATATATATATATATATATATATGTGTGTGTGTGTGTGTGTGTGTGTGTGTGTGTTTGTATTTTATGTATTTTAAATGTATAACCGTATTATTTTTACGTATTGATATATTTTTTACTTCAAGTCGTCGTCATCATTTCATCCAATTTCAATGGCTTCTTTGAGTATGTATAGATGGTTTTTCTGCATAATTATGTAACATAAACACATAACAGATACTAGCATATCCATACCCTTATCAACTAGCCTTCCCTAGTTACCCTGTCATTGACCACTTCTCAATTAAGTCATTCATTGGTCATTTATACATAATCATGATAACTGGCCTACCCCAATTATCCTAACCAAACATCACTCCTAACTGTATCATACGATCAACAGACAAGACTCTACCAATCTAGCATACCAAGACACCAAGTGTCATAAATTGTACATGTATAACAAGGGGTTATCCTAACCAACTAGCATACTTGTACCCAAACTGTAACTCTATCCTATTATGCATGTGACATCCCCAAATTCACGGTCATTTCAAAAAAAAATCATGCTTATTTAAAATCAGAGTATCCATTTTGAAAAGTAGAATTGCGGAATTTGTTCCTAGAAAAAAAATACATGATAATAATATTATCAAAACATTTCCGAAGAAAATGTATTTTATTTTTATTAAAACATTGTCATGTCATTGTTAATACATAAACATAAGCATAAACAGACATTACATTCATTTACACCAATGATTTACATCTCCGTTAATTTCTTAGTGTAATGTAGCTTCGTATCGACATCTATGATACAAATAAACTGGGTTATTGGATCAGTGTCTAAGTCCATAACTATATTTGGTATGTACTTGACCCGGTTGTTGCATGGTCCTTTTGGGTTGCCTTCACCAAAGCAACTGGACAGGATGATTTATGGAGAAACAGGATATTATGGTTTATTGATATATTATATGAATAATATATTAAAAGAGAAATCATATTGTTTAATTAATATTGGTCAAGAATTAATTAAGAATTAATTTTGTGGCTAAAAAATATTAATTAAATAAAGGAGGCTGAAATCGTCAATTATAAGATAATTGACTTTGGGTCGTGGATCTCGTGGATTAAGGGAGTGGACGAATTTGAGGTGGAAGCCCACCTTGGAATCATCCAAGGGCCCTATTCCAGAAGGTTCTTAGAGCTGCTTAGGGCCTAAGCTATCAAATTAGGGTTTTGACTGAAACCCTAACAGCTCAGCTATTTAAGGACCCCTAGGGCTTCATATTTCGGCTACACCAGAAACCCTAGAGTTCCTATAGCCGAATTTGTGCCTCCATTCCCTCTCTTCTTAATCATCTTCTTGCATTGGTGTTTGTAAGCCATTAGAGGTATTACACTTGTGATACTAAGCTCTTGAAGTTGAAGATTCTTTTTTACAGCCCAAAAAATTGCAAGAAAATTTAAACTTTTCAAAACCAATCCGGGTAAATAAAATTATTCAAACATTAACAAAATTCTCAAAATGATTTCATATCAGAGTTACTAGAAAATCCCAAATCATAAAATGTGAGGATGTGTACGTCACACCTTTGCCTTGCCATGGTCACCTGAAGTACTTGAAACCGAAAATCGATAAATGTAACCTCGAAGGCTTAGTGAGTTACCCCCAAAATACCAACATATAACATCCAGTAAAATAATAACAAACAGCATGTATAATGTGTAACATCCCGTTTAAAATATAGCGATTAAATAATAATCCCGGAACCCGGAGAAGCGATTCTTATTATTATCTTATATCATTATAGTCCAAAAGTCAAATAATAATTAGTGGGGTATTGGTTTCGGGGAGCCAAAGATATAATTTTGATTTCTGAGGGTTAAAATGTAATTTCGGGACTTTATTGTAAGGATTTTCATAAGTCAATGAGTGTTTGGTAACATTTTGGACTTGATATGAAATGATTTTCAGAAGGGAGGGTTTAGATTGTATATTGAGGACTTAATTTGCAAGAAGATAAGAAGGAGGGGTGGGTCTTGTCAATATGGAGAATAGATTGGAAAGGATCGGGTATAAAACTGTTGCATCGCCTCTCCAACCCTAACCCTAAGGAGCGACCGTCACCTTAGCATTCAACCGCCATCACCTGGTGCCCCTTCGATCTCCGACGCCGCACCACCCCCCTTTCATACATGATATCGGCCGGCGACGCTAACCATTGTTGCTGCGAAAACTCGAGTCGCTAACCTTCTCCTTCTCTGTCCCTTCTTCTTGTTGTTCGCCGCTGCCGATACCAGATTGGATACGCCGTCGATGTTGTCTTCATTGTGGAGGTCAAAGAGCCCAGTCGTCGTTGTTTTTGTTGTGGCTGAGAGCAAAGCCACCGTTGGGGCGACGTTCAATCGGGAAGTGATTCTCATGTCGTCGTTGTTGTTGCTCGTGAGTCGTTGTTTGCCATCGCACGACCATACGTTGGGAATGGGGAAGAACTCCATGTGGGACGTTGGAGACCTTGTGACGGGAGTTTGAACTGGTTTTGTGGTCATGGGAGGGACCGGCCGGACCTGTTGACGTGGGATATCAATATGAACGTATGTTGCCGCCCTTAGCCGCTGTGTTGCCCATTTCCCTTGCCGTTGTTGCTGCCTCATGCCACCAGGTGGGTGGCCAGAGTCCTAAGCAAAAGCGTGTGTGTGGGTGTGTTTTCAGTTATTAGTGTGTGATGTGTATGATTTTGTGGGCCAGAAATGTAAAGGAACTACCATGGCCGCCAGCCATGGTGGCTGCCACCATCTAACCACCGCCCGCCGCCACAAGGTCGGTCGGGTGTGTGTATGTGTTCCGTGAGTGTGTGTTTATTTGAATATCATGTTGTAATATTGTAATCATCGGAATAGTAAAGAAAATCCGTCACCACAACCGTTAGTTGGTGGTTACCGCCACCGGTCGCCATGTTGGGTGGCGGTGTGCTTTTATTGCATTTGGACCTCGTTTGGGGATGTTTGGACAATGTGTGACGACCCAAATTTCACGTCCAAAAATTTCATTTAAATTAAGTAGTTTGTAAAACATTTGTAGTAAAACGGCATACGATCATATCATTTCAATAAACATATCTCATGCCTAAATACCAAAAACATGAAAATAATAATAATGTCAGAGTACAGTCCCAGAATATCTCATACAGGGCCGGTCCAAACATATATGGGGCCCGGGGCGAAAAGAAAAAAAGGCCCCTCAAATACAAATATAATAAAGATTCAAAAAAAATATCATTACTCTTCAATATAGACGTTTTCAATTAGAAATAAAAAGCAAATTAAATTGTTTATATTTTGAGCTAAATTAAGTTTCAACCAACTTTAGGTCCTAAAAATCATTTAGATAATAATTATATATATATATATATATATATATATAGTGTGTGTGTGTGAGAGAGAGATAGAGAGAGTTAGGTTCAAATGTTTTCATTATCTATTGTGTGCATGTATGATTGATTCTTGACCAATCATTTTAGTTATTTCAAGAAAGTAATTAATGCATATTAAATGCTGAAGATGTAATTTGTCACACCCCAAAACCGAGAACGGCGGAATACGTTCTGGGGTGGAGGACGTCATGTACAGTATCATAACAATTGCATAATAGTAAAAACAAGCGACAACAACCATTGCATTTATATAGTAAGTTTAATTAGAAACGTGTTTTGTAAAGTTTAATAGACACCAAAAGTATAACAAAATAAAAGATGGGTCTTGTATGTGCGCCATCTTCTCCAAAAGCTGCACCAGTACCTGTCTATCTTTGACCTGAGGATACAAGTTATTTTGAAAACGAGTATCAACATAAAGCTGGTGAGTTCATAAGAATTTAGTGTCGTTGTTTGTGTAAAAGAGTTTTACGAACATGTAATATAAAAAATGAAACTTATGTTTGTGAGTAGTAGAAATCCCTAGAAAATCCTATATTTTATAGAAATGTACATTTGTAAGTTAAATCCTTTGAGTGTGTAAAAGTGTTATCATTGAAACCTTCAGTTATAAAAGTACAGTAATAAATCTCATTTGAGTAACATAGCTAAAGAAATGTTATGCCTGCTAACAGTAGTAGTGGTGCAACTTTAGTTAGTAATAGATATTTAATTACTTCGAGATATTAGCTTAGACTTTAAGTCTCAGTGTATTAATTTGGATATAGGTGTAACCCTTCATGTAACCAACTGTATGATAATAGAGAGCCCGATGACCTTCCCGGTCAAACGTAGTGTAGTGATGTAGTGCCACCCCTGGGCCTGGTCGGCTCGGACTGTAGTTAACAGTCGGGATGTAATAGCGTCCGTCCTGTATAGATCTAAACACATAGTGTTGCTTTCCTTCCGGGAAGCCCTGATCACATGGTGTAAGCGCGGTAGAGTGCCTTATAGAGGGATAGTGTGTTATACTCTGGATTAGTGTATTCTCTCGTGTTATAGTATAGTAGAATTTTAGTATAGTTCATAGAGTGTTCTCTTATACGTGTATTGACTTGTAATAATAGCAGTTATAGTGAGTATAGTAGTAGTAGAGACAACGAGCAGTAGTCTTAGCTATACCTATTATAGTTAACTAGAGTGTATGATTTCATGCCTTTGAATAACAAAGGTATTGTATAAGATGAAGACTTTCATATCCAACACAAATATATATGATATATAACAAAGAAATCAACGACAATCGGACGGACAACAGATACCTTAAGACCACATCAAACAAGAACATGAAATAAGGCGAGCTATCGGTCCTAAGTCCTTCAAGTCTTACTTATATAAATATATTAGTGTAGATATATTTTAAAAGAAAAGTAGTTTAAACACAGTTTTGAAAATAGTTTAACAACACTTAAATCTTAAAAATCCATTTGATAATTAATTAAAACAGTTTTATTGGTAAGTAGCTAAAAGTGTAGAAAAATCCATTTTTTGATGATAAATTGTGAATCACATATGATTTAATAATAAAACTTGCAGCATTATACTTGTATCCCCAACCCCCCTAAAACATGTAAAAACATTTAAAAAGGTTCATTAAGGGGTATGAACTCACCTGAAATGAGTAGATCGGGTGGAAGTGTCGGATGAGCGTTTGGTGTCAAGTAAAGACTTGTACACCCTTTATGACCCTAGTAACATATGAAAACATATGTTCACAAGTAATTAGTGATTTAAACTCTAATTAAACACCTATAGATATCCTAATGTGAATAAAAGTTCTATGGGTGAGTGCTAGAAGGCTAATGGGTTGCTAGGAAGGAGTTTTAGGCCCCACTATGGAGTTTACTCCTCACAAACCCACCCTTGGTGAGTTTACAGTTGAGAGACCACCTCCCCCATGAGTTTACGGCCGTAAACTCATGGGAGGAGTGTAATTGAGTGTTTTCAAGCCTCCTGTGGTTCTAGAAGTGATTCTAAGGCAATATGCAAGGCTATAGGGGTGTTTAAGGTTCTAAAAGAGTACTCCCTTGGAGTTTACGGTCCTAGGACCACTCCTTGGGAGTTTACGGTCGTAAGCCCCATGGCTTAGGCCGTGAACTCTTGTGCACCCTCCAATCTTCGATTTTGAGGTCCTTGGCTCATTCCTAACAAGTTCTAGTGAGGGTATAAGGCTTTTTAGGGGTTTAGAGGGTCATTTGGCATGGTTTAAGGGAGTTTACGGTCTAAGCATATGCTTGGGCCATAAACTCTAGTTTACCCTTCAAATGATGATGTTTAGGTGTTCCAAGTCCTAAATAGTAAGTCCCTAAGTCATATCTAAGCCTAAAATGTGGTTTGGAAGTGTTTTGGGCTTGATTTGCATGCTTAGAGGGAGTTTACGGTCTAAGCATATGCTTGGACCGTAAACCCTCTTTCAAGCCCTCAAACTTGAGGATTCATGGCTCAAACACTTCAAGGTTTAACCCAAAACTAGTTTCTAAGCCTAAGGGAGAGATTTAGGGCATGTTTGGCAAGTTTTTAGGGGTTTACGGCCTAAGGAGGTTCTTAGGCCGTAAACTCCTTTTCTTTGGCTTTCTTGAATGATTTTTGTGCTACATCGACATACAATGTGTTGTAGAACAAGTTAGGATGAGAGAACTTACGATTTGGAGCGGAAAACTTGCGGTTTTTGAGATGAAATCGGACTTGAGGAGAGAGAGTAGAGAGAAAGAGTATCTTGTGTGGTAAAAAAGTCCAAAGGAGTTTTCACTCACCCTTATATAGGGCTTTAGTGTTGTACCCGGTATACAACTACCCGATACTTATGTTTAACGAGGTTTAAAGTTTTTACCCGGTTAAATGGTCGTAATTAAAATAAACTTTTTCCAATTAAATGGAAAGATAATTTACGTGTTTTTATTTATTTTATTACGACGATAATAACATAAAATAAAAAATAAAATATAACATTTATATATTTGTCGACCCCAAATTAACGGAAACGGGTTATAATGACGGAATAAATTTTGGGTTGTCACATCATCCCCCCATTAAGGAAATTTCGTCCCGAAATTTAGAATTCAAGCAGTTAAGTTATTACAGTACTACTAATCAAAGAGATGGGGATATTTGAGTTTCATTTGATCCTCGCGCTCCCAAGTGAACTCCGGTCCTCGTTTGGCGTTCCATCGAACCTTCACAATTGGGATGCGGATTTGTTTCGTTCGTTTGACCTCCCGGTCCATAATCTCCGCAGGCTCTTCCACGAAGTTGAGGCTCTCGTTGACTTCGATCTCGTCGAGTGGGATTACGAGAGTCTCGTCGGACAGGCATTTCCTCAAGTTTGAGACATGGAAGGTAGGATGTATGTTACTTAGTTCGCGGGGTAGGTTGAGTTTGTAAGCTACGGGGCCGATTCTAGCGAGAATCTCGAAAGGCCCTATGTACCTTGGGTTCAGCTTTCCACGCTTTCCAAAGCGTATCGTGCCCTTCCAGGGTGAGACTTTCAAAAGGACTCGGTCTCCCACCTGGAATTCCAAAGGTTTTCTTCGTTTGTCTGCGTAGCTTTTCTGTCGATCCCTAGCGGCTTTTAATCGTTCGCGAATCTGTACAATCTTTTCGGTCGTCTCTCGAATGATCTCCGGACCCGTGAGAGTGCTGTCAGGAACTCGTCCTTTAGCTAATTGAGTGTCACCCACCTCGGTCCAGCACAGAGGGGATTTGCACTTCCGGCCGTAGAGGGCTTCGAACGAAGCTGCCTTGATGCTCGTGTGATAACTGTTGTTGTAGGAAAACTCCACAAGGGGTAAGTGTGTATCCCACGCTTTACCAAAGTCAATCACACAGGCTCGCAGCATGTCCTCTAAAGTTTGGATCTTCCTCTCACTTTGTCCGTCAGTCTGCGGATGGTAGGTTGTACTCATGTCCAGCCTCGTCCCTAATGCGTCTTGCAGTGATTGCCAAAATCTCGAAGTGAACCTACTATCTCTATCAAAGATAATAGATATAGGGACACCATGCAGCCGTACTATTTCCTTAATGTATATTCTTGTGAGTTTCTCCATCTTGTCTGTTTCTTTGATGGGTAGGAAATGTGCGGACTTGGTCAGTCTGTCGACGATGACCCAAATGGTATCCATCCCACCCGTTGTCTTGGGTAGCTTAGTTATGAAATCCATAGTGATCCGCTCCCACTTCCACTCCGGTATCTCCGGTTGTTGGAGAAGACCTGATGGCTTCTGGTATTTGACCTTGACCTTTGCGCAAGTAAGGCACTTGATCACGAAGGTAGCAATCTCTGCTTTCATGTTAGGCCACCAGTATAGCTTTTTGAGATCCAGGTACATCTTATCTGAACCTGGGTGAACGTAGTATCGATGTTGTGTGCTTCCTTCATGACTAAATCTCTGAAACCACCGTGACGCGGTCTCCAGATTCGGTCCATGAGATAATTGGCTCCGTCACCCTTGACCTCCAAGTTCTTATCCATTCCACGTAGGGATTCTCCCGCCACATTCTCAGGCTTTAAAGCTTCAAGTTGAGCCCCCTTAATCTGTGTGGATAGATGCGAATGGATAGTCATTGTTAACGACTTGACCCTTCGACCAGAATACTCTTTTCTACTTAGGGCGTCTGCTACCACATTGGCTTTCCCCGGGTGATAACGAATCTCGCAGTCATAATCATTGAGTAGTTCGACCCACCGACGTTGCCTCATATTGAGCTCCTTCTGGTTCAGTATGTGTTGGAGGCTTTTATGGTCAGTGTATATTATGCTCTTCGTTCCATACAAGTAATGTCTCTAGATCTTTAAAGCGAATACAACCGCCCCTAACTCGAGGTCGTGAGTGGTGTAGTTAACCTCATGTGTCTTCAGCTGCCTTGAGGCATAGGCGATGACATTACCTCGCTGCATCAAGACACAACCAAGCCCTTGGTTCGATGCATCACAGTATACCACAAATTCTTCTATCCCTTCGGGAAGGGATAATACCGGTGCGGTGCATAGAGCTCGCTTCAGGGTTTGGAATGCCTTCTCCTGTTTCTCTTCCCAGTCAAATGTTACGCCTTTCTTTGTCAATGTGGTAAGAGGTTTCACAACCTGAGAGAAGTTCTGAATGAATCTGCGGTAGTAGCCAACGAGGCCTAGAAATTGACGAATTTCTGTAGGCGTCTTCGGTGCTGACCAGTTCTCGATAGCTTTAATCTTGGATGGGTCCACGTGGATTCCTTCCTCACTAACTACGTTTCCTAAGAATTCAACTCTTCGGATCCAAAATTCGCACTTGGAGAACTTCGCGTATAACTTCTCCGATCACAGGGTTTCTAGGACTCGTCGTACATGATTCCTGTGTTCTTCCTCACTCCGAGAGTAGACAAGTATGTCATCAATAAAGACGATGACGAACTGGTCTAAGTATGGACGACACACCCTATTCATCAAGTCCATGAACACTACGGGTGCGTTAGTCAGTCCAAAGGGCATCACTACGAACTCGTAATGTCCGTAACGAGTTCGTAAGGCTGTCTTCGGAACATCCTCCTCAAGCACTCGTAACTGGTGATACCCGGACCTAAGATCAATCTTGGAAAAGTAACTCGCCCCCTTGTAGTTGGTCGAATAGGTCGTCTATACGGGGAAGAGGGTAGCAATTTTGACCGTGAGTTTGTTGAGCTCCCTATAATCGATGCACATACGGAACGATCCGTATTTCTTCTTCACGAACAAGACCGGAGCTCCCCAGAGTGAGAAGTTCGGTCTTATAAAGCCCTTGCTGAGCAGCTCGTTAAGTTGGCCGGATAGTTCTTGCATCTCTGCGGGCGCTAAACGATAGGGCGACTTAGCTACGGGGGTAGCTCCTGGGACTAGATCGATTCTGAACTCAACCTGACGTTTGGGAGGTAAACCTGGAAGCTCCTCTGGAAATACATCAGGGAAATCGCATACAACAGGTATGTCTTTTGGATTTCTCGCTTTCTGGCTTGTGTCAACGACGTGTGCACGGAAGGCGCGATATTCCTTACGCAAGTATTTATGGGCTTGAATACTTGAGATGATACAAAGGCTCGTACCGGTTTTGTCTCCGTAGATCAACAGAGTTTTGTTATTCGGTGGATTTAGGCGGATGGCTTTGTCGAAGCATAGAATATCCGTGTGATGAAGACTCAACCAGTCCATGCCAACAATGACATCGAAACTTTTGATCGAGACTTGTATGAGGTCGATTGGGAATGAATGATCGTCTAACGTGAGGGTATAACCTATGTAAATTTTGTTAGAGCTTTTGGTCTTTCCGTTAGCCATTTCTACGACGAATGTTTTTTTTAGTGGTTGCGGGGATTGCTTAAGTAAGTGTTTAAAGTTTTGGTTTATGAAGCTTCTTTCTGCACCATTATCGAATAAGACATAGGCATAAGAGTTGTTGAGAAGGAACGTACCCGTGACTACTGCGGGATCCGCTACTGCTTCGTTGTGGCCAATAGCGAGTAGTCTTCTTGTTCCTCCCGCATTCCCAGCCTTCAGACAGTTTTTCTTGAAATGGCCAGCTTCGTCGCAGCCATAGCAGACCTGGCTCACTCCCGAACTGGGGACTTGAGAGATAGGTTTGGGTTGGGATCTGCAAAACCGGACGGTATGGCCCTTCCGGCCACAGTTGGTGTAGTGTGATTCACGGCAGGGGCCGTTGTGATGGAAAGGGCACTTGGGCAGGTTCCCAACATAAGTTTTTGCTGGTACCGAGGTAGCAGGAGTGGTGGCAGCATGGACAACCATGATTTGTTGGTCTTTGGAGGAGGTTTGAGTTTTCTTGCCCTTCTTCTGATCCCAACGCTTCCTGTTTTTTCAGTTGATTTGGGTGGTGTAGTGGCAGTTGTGGTTGCTGTTGTTGGAGTGGAAGGAGTTTCATGATCAATCAACCTATGGGCCAACTCCTTGGCGCTATCAAAGGTTGCAGGATGGGAAGATAGACATTTCCTTGATACGGGGGCACTAAACCCCAGATGTATCGCTCGATTTTCTTGCTCTCAGAAGGGATCATGTTAGGGCACATAGCTACCAGGTCGCAGAACCTGGCCGTATAAGCCACTATGTCTGTCCCGTTCATTTTGAGGTTCCAGAGTTCCTCTTCAAGCTTCTGTACCTCTCCTCTAGGGCAGTACTCCTTTCTCAGCAGGTCCTTTAGTGTGTCCCAGCCCATGGCATTGGCTGTTACTAAAGAGAGTGAATTGACATGGCCATTCCACCATGTCAGGGCCCTTTCAATGAAGGTGGCAGCAGCGAACTTGATTTCACTTTCTTCGGGGCATGAGCACATTTCAAAAACGGCTTCGGCTCTTTCGATCCATTGGGACAGAGTAAGGATTCCTCCAGTCCCATTGAAAAATGTGGGTTTACAGTTCATGAAATCTTTATAAGTACACCCTTGTGTACGTGAGGGAATTTCACCATGTCTGGAGTTGGTGCCCATTCCGGCTCCACTAGCATCGCCATAATTCATTTGGGCCATGGCTGCCGTCACAGCTGTTTGAAACAGCACTGGATCAAACTGCGGAGGAGGGGGTGGTGGAGGTGGAGTTTGAGTCGCTGGTCTGCCTCTGTTTGGGCGCTTGCGAGGAGGCATCTTTCACTGAAAGTTAATAGGGATGATGAAAATAGTAAGAGTCTATTGCAAGTATGACAAGAGTGTTTCATGGACTAAATCAACATAGTCCGAAAATCAGAGAGAGAGTCATAGCAATAGAATAGTTAACTGCCAATTTACTGGTATAAACTACATAGCCCATAAATTTTTGGGCTCCCTGGAGTCGTGGGCCATGGGCGGTCGCCCGGGTTGCCCACCGTCTGGACCGGCCTTGATCTCACAATGTGGAAAACCAAAGTGTGTGTGTATTATGTGTCGCTACCATGCCGGCTCCTTCCCCTTCGCTGAAGAGGTACCTGAAACAAAACTGAAAACTGTAAGCACGAAGCTTAGTGAGTTCCCCCATCGTACCACATACCATATAATCATATCACATACATACTGTCAGGCATTTCTGGGGTGCCGACCTACCTGTACGGCCATTCTGGGGTGCCAACCTACCTGTGTCTAGCCATTCTGGGGCGTTGACCTACCCATGTCGAGCCATTCTGGGGCGCTGACTACCCTTCGGTCCTAACAACCGAACCTCGGGGACTATTTCACCGCTACTACTAATATCACATATAACATGGCATAAACATATTATCAGACATATCTAGGGTGCCTGAACTACCCTTCGGTCCTAACAACCGAAATCGGGGACTGGTCCCCTCCTACTACCTCTATCGCATATAACATAACAAGCCAGCATGCATACATATCATCACATACTGTCAGGCGTATCCGGGGTGTCTGACTACCCTTCGGTCCTAACAACCGAACTCTACTACTATCACATACAACATATCATGCTAGTATATAACATATCAGGTAGTAGCAAACCTAGATGATATCACAAAGACAATCATCTATTATACGAACCCTACTAGTGGGCCGGCATTGTGGCCGTAGACCCACCGCTACTGGAAGGTAACTCACCTTCTAGTAGCTGCCGAACTGTGCGGAAATCCTCCAACTACTGTTGCTGCTGGTCCGGAAATCCTCCGGCTAAAATTCCCACAAAACACTTAGTCAGAAATTGACATCTACTCTTAGGGTAAAATGACCATTTTACCCCTGGACCAAGTCGAAGTCAAAGTCAACTTCTAGTTGACCTGACTCGCCGAGTTGGCTCGCCAACTCGCCGAGTCCCTATCCTTCCATTAGACCTCATACCCGTCTCTACTCGTCGAGTTAGGCGATAACTCGACGAGTTTTCCTTCTAAATAAACATCGACTGAATCCTCATCTGACTCGCCGAGTTGTATGAACAACTCGTCGAGTTCATCATCAACTGATACTCATGTCCTGCCTTGACTCGCCGAGTTGTATGAACAACTCGTCGAGTTACTCTTCATCCTATGAACACGTTCTGTCCTCGACTCACCGAGTTGATGAACAACTCGTCGAGTTCTATGAAGATTGCCTTGGACTGGCCGATTCCGTTCATGCACTCGTAGAGTACCAAGAATTCCAGAACAATTTGCTTAGTCCAGAACGCTAGGTCACTCCCTGGGACTCCTAAAAACCCTTCCACACTCAACTGGTCCTTATGACCCTCACTGATATGGGACCAACACCCCTGGACTCGCCGATTCCAGAAATGGACTCGCCGAGTCTATCACATTCCTTACTAAGAACTTCGAATCCTGATGTACAACCCTTAACCAAATGATAGATCCAGTCCCCTAAACTCGATCTAGCACGTAAAGTTACAAACTTTACGTGCATGCATGGTACAATAGAGGTTAAAAGGCTCTAAAATGGTTCTTTTGTTGCATGGGGCCTTCCTTGGTGCAAAAAGCAACGTAGATCTGACTTGTGACTCATAAGATGACATGATACAGAAGCCCAAACCCCCAACCATGTTTGCAAACATGGTTGGCCACCAAAAATGGCTTATAAAAGCCCTAAACCACCTCAAAGAGGGATCTAACAAATGAATGAGCAAGGTTCAGACTTTATACCTTCCAAAGACTGCAAATGATGAACCAAACTCGAATCCTTCAGTCTCCTCTTGATCCTTCTATGCTCTTCCTTCTTCCTTGAGATCAAAACTCACAAGAATCTCTCAAAAAGCCTTAGATCTTCACAAAAACGGCTAGGGTTTGCTATGAGGAGTGTTTGGGAGCATAAGGGGGGGGGGGGGGAGAGAGGAGGCTGCATAAGGTCGTTTAAATAGGGTGCAAACCCTTGGATTAGGGTTTTTGTCCAAACAGCGGCTACTTGCCGAGTCCGGGACCCGACTCGCCGAGTCCGCAGCTCAAACCCCGCGTCTCATCCCGCTTCTACTCAGCGATTCAGTCCTTCGACTCACCGAGTCCAAGGCTAAAAAAATGCAAAAATAAATGAAGATTTAATAACAGAATACATACCAAGAACCAGGTGCTACAAATCTCCCCCACTTGTTTTAGACTTCGTCCTTGAAGTCTGCTGCTCGATCCAGAAACAGCTCGGGGTAGTGCTCCATCATCTCATCCACCGGCTCCCAAGTCCACTCCGACCCCTTCCAGTCAAGGATCGCTACAGGCCGCTCGATGTAATTCAGGCTGCCATCAACCTGAATGTCCTCCAAGGGTACCACCGCCGTATCGTCCACTAGGCACTTCCGCAACTGAGAGACGTGGAAAGTGTTGTGGATCTGACTGAGTTCGGCTGGCAAATCCAGCCTATATGCCACCTTGCCCACCCGGGCTATAACCCTGAACGGTCCAATATACCTTGGGCCCAACTTGCCCCGCTTCGTGAATCAAATGACGCCTTTCCAAGGAGACACTTTCAGGAGAGCCATATCTCCGACCTAGAATTCCAGGTCTGATTGGCGCTTGTCAGCATAACTTTTCTGCCGACTCTGAGCAGTCTGAAGCCTGCTCCGGACCTGTTGAATCTTTTATGTCGTCTTGAGCACTACTTCGGTGCTCCCCATGACTCTCTGGCCAACCTCGCCCTAACATATCGGGGTCCTGCACCTCCTCCCATATAACATCTCGAAGGAAGGGCGGTCGATACTCGCATGATAGTTGTTATTATACGAGAACTCTGCCAACGGGAGGTATGTATCCCAACTACCTCCGAAATCTAAAACACATGCCCGCAGCATATCCTCCAGAGTCTGGATGGTCCGCTCGCTCTGGCCATCCGTCTGCGGGTGAAAAGCGGTGCTAAAATGCAGACGAGTACCCAGCTCGTCGTGGAATTTCTTCCAAAACCTGGATGTGAACCACACATCCCTATCCGAAATCACCGAAACTGGCACTCCGTGCCGGGCCACCACTTCCCTGATATAGATATCGACCAATTTCTCAGCTGAGATGCTCTCCTAAATCGGGATAAAGTGGGCGCTCTTGGTCAATCGATCCACGATGACCCATATCGAATCCATTCCCCGCGCGGTCCTGGGAAGCTTCATGATAAAATCCATCGTAATATCCTCCCATTTCCACAACGGGATATCCAACGGCTGCATCTTGCCGTGAGGTCTCTGATGCTCGGCCTTGACCTTCCTGCAGGTCAAGCACCGCTCCACGTACCATGCCACATCCTGCTTCATGCAGGGCCATCAATAGTCCAGACAAAGATCCCTATACATCTTCGTCGCCCCGGGATGAATTGAGAATCGGGATTTGTGCGCCTCCTCCATCAGGACCTGGCGCACACCTCCATGATAAGGGACCCCTACCATACGGTGAAGACTCAATAACCCTCGGTTGTCATAGTCGAAGGAGGAAACCTGCCCCGTAATCCGCTCACTCTTCTGATGTTCCTCCTTCATAGCCTCCTGCTGAGCCTCCCAAATCCGTTCCAACAGCGGAGTCACTACTGTCATCCTCATGCAGATACCACTGATCGGCGTTGCTTTGTGGCTAAGCGCATCGGCCACCCCATTGGCCTTACCCGGGTGATAAAGGATCTCGCAATCGTAATCCTTTACCACATCCATCCACCGAAGCTGCCTCATGTTAAGATTCGGTTGATCCATGAGGTACCTCAAACTCTTATGATCCGTGTAAATGGTACAACGAACCCCATAGAGGTAATGACACCAAATCTTGAGGGCAAACACAACAACCCCCAACTCCAAGTCATGCGTCGGGTAATTCACCCCGTGAGGCTTCAGCTGCCTCGATGCGTAGGCGATGACATGCCCCCTCTGCATCCACACCGCAGCCAAACCTGAGATGGACGCATTGCAGTACACAACAAAATCCTCCATGCCCTATGGCAGTGCTAAGATTGGCGTCTCGCACAATCTCTGTCTCAGTGTCTCAAACGCTGCCTACTGCTCAGGCCCCCAACGAATGACCACAGCCTTCCTTGTTAGCCTGGTCAACGGTACGGCTATCTTGGAGAAATCCTGGATGAATCTCCGATAATAGCCCGCTAATCCCAGGAAACTCTGAATCTCAGATGGAGACTTTGGAACCTCCCATCTCATCACGGCCTCTACCTTGGCCGGGTCTACCGAAATCTCGTTCTGGTTGACAAGGTGCGCAAGAAAATGCACCTCGCGCAACCAAAACTTGCATTTGGAGAACTTGGCATACAAGCTCTCCCTCCTCAAAGTCTCCAGCACCTCTGGCAGGTGCTCCTCGTGCTCCTCCTGTGTCTTGGAATAAACCAAGATATCATCAATAAACACTATCACCGATCGGTCTAACATCGGTCTACACACACATTTCATGAGGTCCATGAACACGGCAGGAGCATTGGTGAGCCCGAAGGGCATCACCACAAACTCTTAGTGGCCATAGCGCGTCCGAAACGCAGTCTTCTGCACATCCTCCTCCCTGACCCTCATTGGATGATATCCTGAACGCAGATCAATCTTGGAGAACCAAGATGCTCCCTGTAGCTGGTCGAAGAGGTCATCAATCCTCGGGAGTGGGTAATGGTTCTTCACTGTTACCTTATTCAGCTCCCTATAGTCTATACACATACGATGCGACCCGTCCTTCTTCTTCACAAACAGAATCGGGGAACCCCAAGGCGAACTACTTGGCCTGATAAATCCCTTGTCTAGCAGCTCCTGCAGCTGCGTAGACAACTCCTGCATCTTGGGAGGAGCCAACTGTTGGATTAGTGTCTAAATCCATAACTATTTTGGTATGTACTTGACCCGATGGTGCATGGTCCTTTTGGGTTGCCTTTACCAAAGCAACTTGATAGGATGAATTATGGAGAGAAAGGATTAATTATGATTTATTAATATATTATGAGAATAATATATTAAAGGAGAAATCATATTGTTTAATTAATATTAGTCAAGAATTAATTAATAACTAATTTTGTGGCTAAAAGAGATTAATTAAACTTAAGGGACTGGAACTGTAATTATAAGATAATTGCATTTGGGCTATGGATCACCTTGGAATAATAGGTTGGACGAATTCTATGGGGAAACCCATTAGAAATCGTCCAAGGGATATTCTAAAAGGGTCCATGGGCTGCTTAGGGCTTAAGCAGTCAGATTAGGGTTTCCTAGTTGAAAACCCTAATAGCCTACATGTATATATAGTAAGCCCCAAAAACGTGGTGAAGAGTTCCACTAGGGTTTCTGGACGTTTTGGGTAGCCTCCTCTCTCCTTATTCTTCATCCTTTTGCTCTTGGTGTTTGTGAGCCATTGGAGGAGTGACACTTGTGACTCTAAGCTTTCTAAAGCCATTACAAGGAGGATTTGATATTGTTATTGCAACATAACAATCAAGGTAAGATCTAAACCCCATTCATATGTTAATATGATTAATTGTATGCTAGATCTAGGGTTTAAAGTCTTGGACGAATTGCATGTACAATAGAGAAACCTAGATCCAAGCATTAGGGTTTGCATGAGCACATAGGATGTTCTTATGGCTAAAAAGCCATCACCAACCGATAGGGTGCCTTGGCTATCGGAGCCGCACCAGGGACTAGGTCGATCCTGAACTCCACCTGGCGCTCCGGAGGTATCCCAGGCAGCTCCTCGGGGAATACGTCCGCGAACTCCCGTACTACGGGCACCTCGCCCATCGTCGCTCTACCCGCCTCCCGGGTATCCATAACATACGCGACATATCCTGCGCAACCCTGCTGGAGGTAACGCCTAGCTCTCGCTGCTAAACATAGGGCTGGTCCTCGCTGTGGCTTCTCACCCTGAACCACCAGCTCTCCCCCACTTGGGGTCCTGATCCGCACCAACTGCTGCGCGCAGTCGATCACTGCCCCATTGGGGCTTAACCAATCCATACCGATAATAACCTTGTTCCCCTGCAAAGGTATGGGAACCAGATCCACTAGATAACGCTCCTCAAATAACCTCAGCACACAATCCCGGAACACCGTCGATGCTCGCACCAAACGGTCATCCGCAATCTCTACGTCTAGAGGGCAATCCAACATGCCTGAAGACTCAGAAAATCTCTTGTTGAGCGCAAGAGAAACAATCGATCGGGTAGCGCCCGAATCAAACAATACATGAACTGGAATACCGTTCACATTGAATGATCCTAAACAAGGCACGTACATATTATATCAAAATCACAGCAGCATATCATAATAGCATAAATAAGAAGTCATACCCGTCACCACATCGGGTGCAGCGCGTGCCTCCTCGGTAGTCAACTAGAATGCCCGGCTCCTCACCACTGGAGCCTCTGCTTTGCCCTGCCGTCCATCAGTGATCCGCAGGGTCGCTGGAGCTGGCGCCTTCACCGGCGCTGATGCTGCTGTCAACTGGGGGCAATTGGCCTTCTTGTGGCCCCTCTGGTTGTAGTGGAAACACAACAACTCAGACGTCAGAATAACCGATGCAGGGGCAGTACAATCCCTGCTGAAATGCCCCGTCTTGCTGCACTTGTAGCAGCCCGACAATCCCAGTCTACACGCCCCCTCATGTAGCCTACCGCATTTCCTGCATCGGCCCGGTCCTGACTGGCCTTTCGGCCTACCATTCGATCCCTTGGGCTTCTTCCCTGAAGCCCCCATCGACTGCCCCTCCTCTACTTTCCTCTTCCGGACATGCTCCAGACCAATCTCACTCTCCCTCGCCCTGGCAATCATAGAATCCAGGGTAGGGCAAGCTAAAAAACTAACATGCTCCCAAATGTCGGCTCGCAACATGTCATGATAGCGGGTCCTCCTCATATCCTCGTCTCCCGCATATTGGGGCACCAACAATGCCCTCTCCCGGAACTTGGTGGTGATCTCCGCCACAGTCTCCGTCGTCTACCTCATATCCAAAAACTCCCTGGCCAGCTGCTGAAGCTCGACAGCCGGCGCAAACTCTACCCTGAACCTGGTCACAAAGTCCGACCAGGTCATAGCCTCAACAGTCGAGGCTCCCAATGAGTCACCGACGGACTCTCACCAATCTCTAGCTTGGTCTCGTAAACATCCTGTTGCATATCTCACCTTCGACTCCTCGGGGCAGAAGCTAGTCAACTGTGCAGACTCGATGTCTGCAATCCACCGCCTAGCAGCTATGGGGTCCTTCGCCCCGTAAAAATCCGGCGCACCACTGCCCCTGAAGTCCTTAAAGGATAGTGTGCGAGATCCCGACTGGCTAGATGCCATGTCGCTCCTGAATGCCCTGAGGCGATCCTCCATCAACTCGACTATCCCTTACTTGATCGACCCGAAGATAATGGGAGTCGACTCAAGGATGCCTCTGGTGATCTCTGACGCGATGAACTCGCATAGCCTCTCATCTGCTGGCTCAGAACCTGATCCCAAACCCGATCCCTCTCCAAAACTGCCAACTGCTGGCCTCTGACATAGTACCACCATTTTGTAATACATAAAGGCAACTATTAGTGATACTGATATCTTTAAAGGGATCACATCTATCACAAGTTCCCCGGTCTTGTCTTAGCCTTCCTTAGGTCGGGTACGGATCCTCTTCTTTCAGTAGTACGGGCCCATACTACCTTCCACATCTATCCATACCTTCCTCAAGGACTGCCTTGACTCCACCAGATCCCTTTTACCACTGCTGATCTCTGCTACTCTTACCCTAGGCTTACCCTAGGAAACCTTTGACTCCACCCAAACTGGTCCTCAGCTGCTGAAGGTCTCTTTGTAATGCCAATTAGCCATTACCTGAATACAATCACATGCAACGAGGCTCGGATAATCCTTCGAGTAAGGGACTCATCCCTAGAACGGTTAGGACTCAAACAAGAGCTACGCAATAGGGTCAAATCCAACACTCTGAGATTATTCAACCCTGATCACATGTGACTTTAACGTATTCACCTAATAGCTAACTCCCATCACTCAAAGCCCACATAGCACAAAGCAAACAACATTCAGACAAAAAGGGAACAATCTCAAGCAACTTTATCCTCATAACAGGAACTGCACTAGCATACAATGCTAAGCTCATACCATCAGGCATAACCTAGACAGGCTATCCTACTGTTGTCTACTCAATTCTAGCATGCAACTCTCATAAGCTGAAGCACATAAAGCAAGCACATAAGGCATCACTCCTAGATCCTTAGTCCTATTCTAGCATGTTGTTCTACTGAAACTGATAAACGTAACATAAATTTGTATGGGTACTTTGGGGAATACTTACTTGAGCTCGGCCGGTCGCGCACATCACACACTTGTTCTTTCTAAAAAAAACTCTTCTGTTTTATTCTTTAGAAAACCACTTCCTTATAAAATCTTTTAATCCCTCGGTTTGAGTCCAGACGCCCCCGAAGGTGTGTCCGAATCCCTCAAACCAGGGCTCTGATACCAGCTTGTAACGACCCAATTTTCACGCCCAAAAAATTTCATTTAAATTAAGTGGTTTGTAAAACATTTGTAGTAAAACATATCTCGTGTATGAAAACCCAAAACATGAAAATAATAATAATGTCAGAGTACAATCCCAGAACATCTCATAATGCGGAAAACCAAAGTGTGTGTGTATGATGTGCCGCTACTGCGCCGGCTCCTTCCCCTTCGCTGAAGAGGTACCTGAAACCAAACTGAAAACTGTAAGCACGAAGCTTAGTGAGTTCCCCTATCGTACCACATACCATATAATCATATCACATACATACTGTCAGACATTTCTGGGGTGCCGACCTACCCGTACGGCCATTCTGGGGTGCCAACCTACCCGTGTCTAGCCATTCTGGGGCGCTGACCTACCCATGTCGAGCCATTCTGGGGCGCTGACTACCCTTCGGTCCTAACAACCGAACCTCGGGGACTATTTCACCCCTACTACTAATATCACATATAACATGGCATAAACATATTATCAGACATATCTGGGGTGCCTGAACTACCCTTCGGTCCTAACAACCGACTGCTTCTGCTGCTGCTCCTCCGACTGCTGCTGCTGCTGCTCCGGAAATCCTCCGGCTAAAATTCCCACAAAACACTTAGTCGGAAATTGACATCTACTCTTAGGGTAAAATGACCATTTTACCCCTGGACCAAGTCAAAGTCAAAGTCAACTTCTAGTTGACCTGACTCGTCGAGTTGGCTCACCAACTCGCCGAGTCCCTATCCTTCCCTTAGACCTCATACCCATCTCTAATCGTCGAGTTAGGCGATAACTCGATGAGTTTTCCTTCTAAATAAACACCGACTGAATCCTCATCCGACTCGCCGAGTTGTATGAACAACTCGTCGAGTTCATCATCAACTGATACTCATGTCCTGCCTTGACTCGCCGAGTTGTATGAACAACTCATGGAGTTACTCTTCATCCTATGAACACGTTCTGTCCTCGACTCGCCGAGTTGATGAACAACTCGCCGAGTTCTATGAAGATTTCCTTGGACTCGCCGAGTCCGTTCATGCACTCGCCGAGTACCAAGAATTCCAGAACAATTTGCTTAGTCCCAAACGTTGGGTCACTCCCCGGGACTCCTAAAAACCTTTCCACACTCAACTGATCCTTATGACCCTCACTGATATGGGACCAACACCCATGGACTCGCCGAGTCTATCACATTCCTTACTAAGAACTTCGATTCCTGATGTACAACCCTTAACCAAATGATAGATCCAGGCCCCTAAACTCGATCTAGCATGTAAAGTTACAAACTTTACGTGCATGCATGGGACATTAGAGCTTAAAAGACTCTAAAATGGTTCTTTTGTTGCATGGGGCCTTCCTTGGTGCAAAAAGCAACGTAGATCTGACTTGTGACTCATAAGATGACATGATACAGAAGCCCAAACCCCCAACCATGTTTGCAAACATGGTTGGCCACCAAAAATGGCTTATAAAAGCCCTAAACCACCTCAAAGAGGGATCTAACAAATGAATGATCAAGGTTCAGACTTTATACCTTCCAAAGACTGCAAATGATGAACCAAACTCGAATCCTTCAGTCCCCTCTTGATCCTTCTATTCTCTTCCTTCTTCCTTGAGATCAAAACTCACAAGAATCACTCAAAAAGCCTTAGATCTTCACAAAAACAGCTAGGGTTTGCTATGAGGAGTGTTTGGGAGCATAAGGGGGAGAGGAGGCTGCATAAGGTCGTTTAAATAAGGTGCAAACCCCTGGATTAGGGTTTTTGTCCAAACAGCGGCTACTCGCCGAGTCCACAGCTCAAACCCCGCGTCTCATCCTGCTTCTACTCGGCGAGTCAGTCCTTCGACTCGCCGAGTCCAAGGCTAAAAAAATGCAAAAATAAATTAAGATTTAATAACAAAATACATACCAAGAACCATGTGCTACACAATGTGGGATCAATGAAACCCTAATGGGCCCTATAAGGCCCAATGTGACCTAAAAGCCCAACCAATGGACTAATGGACTAGTATTGGGTTGGAAAACCTTAATTATGGTTTGGAAAACCCTAATGGCATAAAACCCTAATTTTAAGAATTCATCGGGACACACGAGATTATTTAATAACTTGAAATATTAAATAATAATCATTGGCAAACTAACTTAAGGCATAATGGAATTAATGGATTAAGTCCTTAATGGGTTAAGTGAGAAACACTTAACCCTAATCATCATTTCATGTGAAAACCCTAATTTCGGGATTATAGGCTTGGACTTATTGGGACCCACATTTGGGCCATTGGAATGGAATTGTGTATTAAGCCCAATCACACCATATGACTTATTTAGTAAAGTAAGGGACTTAATGAATTAAGTCCTTAATGGGTTAAGTGAGAAACACTTAACCCTAGTTGTCATTTTATGTGAAACCCTAATTTCACTTGGGCCTTGATTTGGGCTTTCCTATAGGGTCTATGCTGGGTGAAATATTTTTATACATGTTTTAAATGATTTAAATTGTATATGTATTTTATATCTACAAAACGTGTTGGGTAAAACATGGGTAGATGTAATAGTTGTTGTGTGAACAAATAAAATAATGAGAGGCCTCGATATAGATGTTGTTGATGATCCAGTCATCTAGCGGAGTATAGATGACGACCACAGACTATTCTAGATAGTCCAGTGGAACGCTAGCAGACTCGCAACCTGTAGGTGTTTATTTGAACTGTGTGCTCACCAGCAGTACTCCATCCCCCACATGGTTGCCTTATTTGACATGAATTGTTGAGGAACCCCCGAAGCATGTGTTGTCACCCCGATGAAAGTCCTTATACTAGGTTCCTTGTGTTAGATGTTTTAGGGACGTAAAGTGAGGATAACAGGAACGGGTAATCGGGTTTGTTTGGTTTGATAAAGTTAATAAACTTATTTATTGTGGGTTGAAAATCCTATGTACTCACCAGGTTTCCCAACCTGACCCACTCAGTTTATTTATATCACAGGTGTTGATATGAGGTCACATTACACTGAGAGATTAAGGATATATAAATCACTAGTGATAATGAATGTAAGTTCTGTATATGTTTATGTTTCTTTATTGACGATGACATCCCAAATGTTTTAAAATGAATAAAAATACTTTTCTTCGGAAATGCTTTGATAACGTATTTATCATGTTTTACTGAGAACAAATTCCGCAACATTTTTATTAAAAGAGGTACTCTGATTTTTATAAAGCATAAACAAAAATCGGTCTTTTCTGATAGTGAAAATGGGGATGTCACAGTGTATGTTTATGCTAGTATGAATCGTTAGGGTTGTTGTGATGATCCTCTAGAACAAATGCGGGTATGTGTATGAGCCCGTACTATGGAAGCACATGACCCGTACGCATAACAGGGAAGTCACCACCCCTAGGGCTTTATTGGGAGTTGGTTCCCTATTTTGATATGTGTGTTATCTGATGTTCCCTGGTTTATTTTCAGTATGGTGACGACGAGGCGAGTTGAGACTGGGTCTGGAACAGGATCAAGAGCTGGCGGTCAGGGTGGGCAGCTACGTTCGATGACATGATTAGGGAGATTCTTCATAAGGAGGTTGTGGCTATTGTTAGGGGTCAGATATCAGAGTTATTTGGGTCTATTAATACCATTAATACAACGATGATGGAGTTCTTTGATGATAGATACACAGCTGTCGCTGAGACTGCCGCTGCTGCAGCCTCAACAGCTGTTGCAGCTGTAGGTGTTGGACCGAGTCGGGTTTTTCAGTATCGGGACTTCGACAATACGAAGCCCCCGAATTTTGATGGAGTTCAGTACCCGATTGTAGCCATGAGGTGGCTATATGATGTCGAGGGATGCTTTTTCACTTGCTCTTGCCTAGCTGACCAAAAGGTCAGGTGCGCTCTGAACCTCCTGAGGTCCGGAGCAAAGGATTGGTGGAGGCTTGTTGCGGGATCATACTCTGCTGAGCAGAGGATTGCGGTATCTTGTGATCAGTTCATGAAGATGTTTTGTACCCGGTATGTGACACGTCCGTGTCTTCTATAAGAAATGGAAAGAATTGAGAGAATGATTCTCAAAGCCAAGACCTTTTAAGTGGAATACATCTGTCTTACCAGTGAACCAACCAATATTTTTTTAACTAATGCTACTTTATAAAACACCTGACTTTTTAACATAAAGTACACCTAAAATTTTCGCCTTTTTAAATTTATAAAGTCACCCGGTTTACATTTATGCTAACCAACTAGATACAAATATTTATCATCAATGATCATACATGAACATATGTGATGAGATGATTTGAGTCAAGCGCTACAAACCTCATACTTCTCTATCAAGTCTACCTGAACATGAAAGACATACATCAATAAAGGATAATTTACATTAAGCTTGGTGAGTAACCACGACACAAAATATTAATTAGTTACACAACTATATATATATATATATATATATATATATATATATCAACAATCCATAAATCAATATAATCTCTATAGTGCTTTTCAATGAACTCGGTATACACTCGAATAGAGTGTTATTACATGATATTCTCAATAATATGCTTTTAACGGTTTAAGTTGCCCGATAAGAGTCACCGATAATATTAACACCTAATCGCCTTTTTCATATTTTGGATTTCTACCTGTGTCTCGATGATCTTCTCTTCACAGTCACAAAAAAATCGAATGTAGATCGTTCACGGTTAGGCAACCACGTAAATTTATAGATATCGGTGAGAGTGGTGGAATCGCCATTGTCGGATAGTGGTAGCAAGGGTTTCGATTGGTGAATTTTGGCTGAAAAAGAGATGATACTTTTAGGGTTTTATTTGTTTAATCCTCACATGATTGCCTTTATATACATTGGCACCACTTGAAGCCTTAGGTTTAGGGGTGGTCAAAAATATCCACATCCGAACATCCAATCCGAAAAATCCGAAAATCTGATCCGAAAATACCCGAAAAATCGGATATCCGAAAATTCGGATACCCGAAATTCAGATATTCGGTTTTTCGGATTCGGATACGGATATTAAAATGTGAAAATTTCGGATATTTCGGATATCTTAAATCCGAAATATATAATATAAAAAATAGTTTTAATGCATTGGGTTTTTTCATTTGAAATTCAAAAAGACAAATTATTAACATTTTTACTTGGTACGCAAAGTGAGAATGGTATAAATGTTACATTTTTTATTTTTTATGTTGATTTTAGTAATTTGAGTTTGATTTCTCAAGATCTTCAGGTATCATGAGGTAACTTGCATTTAACCGGACCAAATGAAGTCTTATTATACCTAACAAATGCACGGAAACGTTCTTGTTCTTGGAGGGTTTATTTTCGTTATTTAAAACTAATGAAATTCGGATATCCGGTTTAATATCCGAATCCGTATCCGAAATTTTGGATACGGATTCGGATATCAATAATCAACTATCCGAATTTTTGGATATCCGGTTTTGAACACCCCTACTTAGGCTCCAAGGTTTGCTGAATAAGCTCCACAACGCATCTGGTGGCATAATAAGCAACATGTCAACGGCTTTCTTCCTACATGGCAAAGTACGTAGCAGTGGAAACCTACTAAAATAACAGTGACAATAACCCTAAAATATATCAGTCTTATTAAAACAATACACTTATAGACAAAAAAAAAAATCAATGCTGAAAATATTGATTTCCCCAAGTTGAGTTTTCATTCTCCACAGTTATCAGGAGGAATATAACGATTAAATCCAATACATTCGGCATATAACTGCTGTGTCCATTCTATTCAGCAGCAAAGATAAAAGGTAAAAAAAAAAAAAAAAAAAAAAAAAAAAACATAGCACAACAAGAAGTTTGATGAGGTTTAGGACTAAACTTAAGACTAATAACATAATATACAACACAAGTTTCCTCTTCCTCTTTCGAATCATGTATGTATGAATATCATCAAGTTGAGCCCTCTGCTTGAAACCTCATTCTCTTTGCAGCCTTGTCATCATTCTGGTTAGATGACGATCCGGGCTTCTCTTTGGCCTCCATGGAACACCTCTTGTAAGGTTTGAATCCTGTGTGAGTGTTGTTAACATTCAGCTTCACGTTCCCCAATCCTATCGTCAGTAGCCCTTCCTCCATGTTTTTCTCACCTCTCAACATCATCCTGTTCAGGTCCAACTCACCACCACCACTATTATTATTATTATTATTATTATTATTATTATTATTATTATTATTATTATGTCTATCTGAAAAGCTTTGTGGCAGTACTTGTCTCGAGAACAGCGCTTGGAAAGCAAGTCGTCCCTGTAAGTCAAGTCAATTTAATTAATATTTATAAAAAAAAAAAAAACCCTAAATAAAAAAATACTGTAATTAGATTTGATGACTTGCCTCTTCGGAGACCTCCTTCCATGATTCGTTAGGGTTAATAGTGCTTCTACCCCCCCTAATAATACTAGCACGTGAAATAGAATCAAGATCGGGTACATCTGAAGCAGCAGCAGCAGCAGTTTCTTCCTGTTCTTTTATATTCTTCTTCTCTAAAGCATCCGTCTCAATTTCACTGCTGGAAGTCGTGTTAGAACCACAAGAAGACCGGTCAACCTGTTTGCGAACATTAACATTGGTCTCCTCCACCACCGTTCCCGTTCCCGTTCCCTTGGTGGTATCAATATCATCATCTGGATTCGATCCTGTGTTTAATTTCCCTTCTGAATCCTCCTCCTCCTCCTCCTCCGATGAGGAGGAGCCTGTGATCTTTTCCGGAGGAGCTTTTTCTCTTGCTTGATTTCCATCCTCGACTGTTACTGGTGGTGGTGGTGGTGGCGCGCCAAATGAAAAAGGAGTTGGAGTTGGAGTTGGGTAGAAAGGAGGACAAACAGGGAGAAGACCATGAGCCGCCCACCATGCGGTTGCTGCTGCTACAGTAGCCGCAGCAATGGACGTCATGCTAGGAGTAGAAGGAGTTTGAGTTTCCGAATCATCTCCAGAAGAAGCTTCTGTGTTTCCAGGAGGATGCCAGAACTTAGCAGCGAAGCTTGCTGCAGCATGGGCTGCAGGGTTTTGTAGCAGGGATGAAACAATGAGGCTAGAGATTGTGGATGAAACATGGAGAAATGATCTGTAACTCTCTTCTTCATTATTATTATTATGATTATCAGAAAACGGGTGGGTGAAAACAGGAGGATGGAAGGTTGGAATTGTCTGATAGCTTGAACAACATCTTGAAGCTATGTTGTTGTTGTTGTTAACAGATAGGTTGGGGTTGTGGTGTTCCAACTTTTCTTCAAGTGTCGACATCTCTTCTGTGCCTGTTGGAATACCAATAATACTTCCTTGATTTCCATCTACAACTTGTACAGGAACATGCCTTGGGTAGCTGTGCACACCATTTGTATTTGTAATTGAATTGTCATCATGATTTTGACCTTCCGGAAAGTCAAACAATGAAGATGTGTGCATGCCATCTTGATCTGATTTCTTCTGATACTTTCTGGTTTCAATGGTGGTGATGTAAGATTCGTTTGTTTCATCAAGGTTAATGAAGTCTCTAAAAACGCCTCTTGGTATTATGGAATTATCATTTTCTGATGACAATGATGCACATGGAGGTTCTTCCTTCTCCACATCCACATCCACTTGCTCACTCGTGTTTGCAATTTCTTCTTGTTTCTGTTCATGGTACTGGTATTTAAATTTTAAAGAAAAATGAGTATACTACTACTACTGTACTTACTGATCTGAATAGATAAAATAAAATAAAAATACCTCTGGGAGGTGGGGGTGGTCTATGCCAGATGGCAAAGAAGAAACTAAAGTTGGTTGATGATGATGATGATGAGTGGCATTGTCCTCCTCCTCCTTTGGATTTGGATTTGGATGATGAGTTTTGGGGCAAGTGCCAGAGCCAGTCTTTCTGGGATAAGGATAATTTGGTTTCCTTTTAGGGCGTGGGGGAGGAATTTCCATGTCAAGAGCCTGTCTTGTTGGAACTCCTTTAGCAACTGCCTCCTTCTCCAACTATTATACACATAAAAGGAAAAACAACCCTTTACATATATATAATAATAATAATAATACAACCATATTTTACCCTAAAATCACAATCTAATTAATACTATATGCACTTCAATCAAGAACAAAAATTGATCAGCTGATACATTTATTACAAAAAGGACATGTGTGCATGTTAGTACCTATTAAGAGGATAAATAATGGAACGGAATTTTACTTGATAAGGATCTTTACAAATTTAGATATATTTTTTCCTTTATGTTGGGGGCCATCTATGGAATTAGTCTCCCCACCCTTCCACTTACCCTAGGGTATTATTGTTGTTGACGTTAAAGGATCAAAATACAAATTCTGAGTGACTAATCAAATAACCAATGATGGATCTTGGTTGACAAATAAGATCAAAAGTCTCCATCATAAAGGCAATTGTTTCCATGAGAGCAAAGCCTAAAATGACTCAATTTCTACCCTTGCCAACTTACATTAATAACAAAATCTACTTGGAAGTTCAAAAAGAAAGCTAACTAGAACACAATAACTATATTTCAAAACTGATAAGGGATATAAATTCAAATAAAGTATATATATATATATATATATATATATATATATATATATATATATATATATTCTCTCAATTACAGCATACATATATCAAATGCGGAAGCAGAACAAGGTATGTAGAGAACATTATCAGCAAACAACATATATATGAACAACAGTGAATTCTCATGGTGTATTTGAGATAGATCTCATGATAAAAATGAAATTATGATAATAAGAAAAACATATGCAAAAAAGTATCGACCTTTGTAAAGAATTTCTGGGCATGACTTCTGATTTGCACTGCAGTCTTGGTTCCTATGTGTTCTGTAATAACACCAAAATTGGAGGACCAAAAAGGATAAGAGAATCGCAACAAATTTTTCCACCAGGAAACTTATATATGTAATTTGCGGATACAGGAATCAAGGACCATAAGGATAAGGGTTTTAGGTTTTGGAAATTAAGGCAAGGATTGTAAAGTTATTGAACAAGTATGAAAATCCCTTGGAAAGGAAAGCCAAGATGCTGAATAAGCTGTTATACATTTGATATAACAACCTAGATACCTTCTATCCGTTGCCAAGCTCGCCCATATAGTTTCAGGGCTTCTAAAAAACTATTATGCTCTTCTTCTGTCCATCGTTCTCTTTGTTTAGTTATTGTATACGGTTTTCTTGTCTGTCATACAAGGATAACTATAAATTGATTTTAATTTACAGATAAAATGATGCATAAGATAGATGGTTTTGGTTAAAAAAGAAAAACCTTAATGTTCAATTTTTCTCCAGATGATGAGTAGGTGTCCATCGATGGACCAGCGCTGCTTCAGATCCTCTGGAACAAGTAAGGGATAGAAAAGCCTTCTTTCATCCCTCGCACCATCCAACCAGGAAAATAGCTTAGCCGTTGTAATCAACAAAACCTGATAACGTAACACTACTGCAAAAGACCAGAGATGTAACAACAGCAGAAGTCCATGAAGAGAAAGCAAGATCCAGAAACTAATTACTATTTCTGAGATCATCGATTGACTGCAAGTATGACAATTCCAACATATGAGCGATTATACGACTTATTTTTCTTATTTTCTGGATTCGATTAAAAATCAATCAAGGCGAGGAGGCATTAAAGACACACATACATACTCTCTATGAACCTGAAACAGGTAGTAGTAGTAGTAGAAGTAACAGTATAGAGAGAGAGAGAGAGAGAGAGAGAGAGAGAGAGAGATTTCCCTATCAGAATCCTCACCAAATTGAGCCGGATGATGCCAAAACCTTTATGAACCATGAAGAATAAGAGAGAAAAAGAAAATTTAATCACTTGTATAAAAGGAGGGAAAAGAAAACAGGATCCCCTATCAGAAAGGGCAATAAAGCCCTAGAAGAAGAAAAAAAGGGATACCTTGGAAGATACTCGCCATGGCTGAAGACAAAGGCTGAAGTTCCGATCTGGAATCTGATCAGCATGAACAGGATTCACCGGATATCTTCCATGACGACACGACCACTACGTATATACTCTGGCAATTGTTAAACCCAAATCTGAAGGATCGAAACCCGAGGAAGAAAAAGGAAAGGGGGATATGAAGAAGTAAGAAGGAAGAAGGAAGAAGAGAGTAAAAGAATAAAAGCGAAGTGAGTTGAGCCGACGAGAGACGAGAGTTTGGGGCGAAGAAGTGAGGAGAAATCTCAGCCACAACAATTTTGGGGGTGGATTATTTGCGGAGGAAAATAGAAAACTAAAGGGTTTAATTTGAGGCTGGAATCCATCCAAGCTTCACAGAGGGAGTACACGTGTCCGGAGACGAATGGTGGACAGGCTACTGTGGAGGCCCACACCCTTGCACTTTTTTTATTTGTGTTGCGAAATGAGACAGGGCAGCAACAGTGTTGAAAGGCTTGTGTGGCATCGACTGCATTTCAATACAAACTCATAAATCTCCACCACAAGTTCCTCCACTCTACAATTCCCACCACCAAATCCCGACTCTTGTTATAATTACTGTTTTATTACATCACCCGGTTAATGTTAATTCCTACGAGTTTAATGTATATTAGTTTTTAAATTACATAACAAAATAAAACTAACAATTAATTAATAAGATAGATTGAAATAGAATAAATACAATTATATTCATTACTTCGTGTGTGTATATATATATATATATATATATATATATATATATATATATATATATATATATATATATATATATATATATATATATATATATATGTTTTCACTATTTATTGTGTGCATGTATAATTAATTATGAACCAATCATTTTAGTTATTTTAAAAAAGTAATTAATGCATATTAAATGCTGAAGATATAATTAATATCCATTATATCTTCAACATGTAATATGCATTAATTACTTTATTAAAATAACTAAAATGATTGGTCCAGAATCAATCATACATGCACACAATAAATAGTGAAAACAAAATAACCTAACCCATATATATATATATATATATATATATATATATATATATATATATATATATATATATATATTAGGCGAATGTTCGCGCGTTGCGCAGAAACAACTATATAGTTGAAGTCTTTACAAATCTATGTTTTTTTTAAATATAACAATAAAACTGTTAAATTTGATATAATAATTTGTATACTAAATTGATATAATATATTAATTATTATGAATTTTATGATAATATATACATCTATTATAACTTCATAATCTCAATCGTTTTAATAACTTCTACCCGCAAGTTACATATGAATAAAATTTAGTATAATATATGGTTTAATGTTATTTCTAGTTGTTGTTATTGTTAATTAATTTTTTAAAATTTATTTGCTTAATGTTTTAAACATCAAACATTATTTTTTGATTTTAAAGGTAACAATCTAATCATTTATATAGAGTTATTTTTAACTATTCTTATTTTAAGTTATTTTAAGCTACTTATTTCAAAACTTTTGACGATTATAAAAATATATTTATGAAATATTTTAGTTAAATTGAGATTACTATTTAGTTTTTGGATTTATCGCTTTTAACTATTTACAAAATATTATTTGGTTTTTTAATGAAACATAAATTTGTATTTAAGTTGACATTGTGATGCGCAGAAACACTTATATAATTGAAGACTTTACAAATATATGTTTTTTTTAAATATAACAATAACTTTGTTGTTACATGTGATATAATAATTCGTATACTAAATTGATATAATATATTAAATATTATGAATTATATGATAATATATACATATATTATAACTTCATAATCTTAATCGTTTAAATGAATTCCACCCGCGAGTTACATATGAATAAAATTAAATATCATATATGGTTTAATGTTATTTATAGTTGTTATTGTTAATTAAGTTTTTTTTTTTAATTTATTTTCATAATGTTTTAATTCTATCATTAAAATTATTTAAAACATCAAACATTACTTTTTGATTTTAAAGGTAACAATATAATCATTTATATTGAGTTATTTTTAACTATTGTTATTATAAGTCATTTTAATCTACTTATTTTTTAACGATTATAAAAATATTTTTTAGAAATATTTTAGTTAAATTGAGATTACAATTTAGTTTTTGTATTTATCACTACAATTTATCATTTTTAACTATTTATAGAATATTCTTTGTTTTTTTGGATGAAACTGAAATTTATATTTATGTTGATATTGTAATGTTATATTTAAGTTAGCAATTTAAGTATTTTGTCCAAACTTTTCAAAAGTTGTAGTTTTAAATTGACAATTGTTTGCATATAAGAACATATTAAATCCAATAAATTATGTATATTATATTAAAAGTTAAAGACATAACCTTATAAGTAGTAGTAAAGATATAATTGTAAAATTGAAATTTAGTTTATTTATGATCACGGTTATGGTTTGATATGTATTTACCCTTATTAACCACTTTATAATCATTATTAGAAAGACACTAAAATCTATCATTTTTAACTATTTACAAAATATTATTTGGGTTGTTTAAGTTAAACTAAAACTTATATTTAAGTTGACCATGTAATGTTATATTAAAATCAATAATTTAAGTATTTTATACAAATTATCTTCCAAAATTTTATCTTTAAAATGATAATGGTTTACATCCAAGAATACATTAAAACTAATAAAAGTATAATATGTTAAAAGTTAAAAAAAAACATAACTTTATAAGTAGAAGTAATGATATTATTTTAATATTGAAATTTAGTTTATATATGATTACACTTTTGGTTTGATATTTATTTAACCTAATTATCCAAATTATAATTATTATTAGAAAGAAACTGAAAAGTCATGGGAGTTTCAAATGAATGTGGTGAAAGGAAAAATGCATGGGAGTTTCAAATGAATGTGGTGAAAGAAAAAATGTTTCATTTATATATATACTAGGCGAATACCCGCGCGTTGCGCAGAAACACCTATATAGTTGAAGTCTTAACAAATATATGCATTTTTTTTAAATATATAATAATAATGTTATTGTTAAATTTGATATAATAATTCGTATACTAAATTGATATAATATATTGATTATTTTGAATTATATGATAATATATATATATATATATATATATATATATATATATATATATATATATATTATAACTGGATAATTTCAATCGATTGAATAATTTCTACCTGTGAATTACATATTAATAAAATTAAATATAATATATGGTTTAATATTATTTATAGTTGTTGTTGTTGTTAATTAATTTTTTAAAATTTATTTGCTTAATGTTTTAATTTCTGTAATTATAATTATTTAAAACATCAAACATTGTTTTTTGATTTTAAAGGTAACAATATAATCTTTTTGAATTATATGATACTATATACATCTATTATAACTGGATAATTTCAATCGATTAAATGATTTATACCCGCCAGTTACATATTAATAAAATTAAATATAATATATGGTTTAATATTATTTATAGTTGTTGTTGTTGTTAATTAATTTTTTTTTAAATTTATTTGTTTGATGTTTTAATTTCTATCATTATAATTATTTAAAACATCAAACACTGTTTTTTGATTTTAAAGGTAACAATATAATCATTAATATAGAGTTATTTTTAACCATTGTTATGGTAAGTTAGTTAAGTTACTTATTTGAAACTTTTAACCAATATAAAATATCTTTAGAAAGTATTTTAGTTTAACTGAAATTACAATTTAGTTTTTTCATTTATCACTTTTACCTATTTACAAAATATTTTTTGGTTTTTTAAGTGGAACATAAATTTATATTTAAGTTGATATTATAACGTTATATTTAAGTTAACAATTTAAGTATTTTGTCCAAACTGTTCAAAAGTTGTAGCTTTAAACTGATAATGGTTTACATATAATAATATATTAATCTAATAAATTAAGTATAATATGTTAAAAGTTAAAAACATAACTTTATATGTACAAGTAAAGAGATTATTTTAACATTAAAATTTAGTTTTATTATGATTACATTTTAGAATTGATATTTATTTAAACTTATTAATCAACTTATAATCATTATTACAAAGACATTACAATTTATCACTTTTAACTATTTACAAAATATTCTTTGAGTTGTTTAAGTTAAACAAAATTTTATATTTAAATTGACCATGTAATGCTATATTTAAATTAATAATTTAAGTATTTCATACAAATTGTTACAAAATTGTATCTTTAAAATGAGAATGGTTTACAAACAACAATATATTAAAACTAACAAATTAAGTATAATATGTTAAAAGCTAAAAATCATAACTTTATAAGTATTAGTAAAGATATTATTTTAATATTGAAATTTAGTTTATATATGATTACACTTTAGGTTTGATATTTGTTTAACCTTATTAACCAAATTATAATTATTATTAGAAAGAAATTGAAAAGTCATGGGAGTTTCAAATGAATGTGGTGAAAGAAAAAAATGCTTCCTTTATAAGTATATATATATATATATATATATATATATATATATATATATATATATATATATATATATATATATATATATATCTTTACTATCTTATAAAACAAATCCCACTATTTCTAAAAATAGATTGAATAAAATAATAATATTTTTTTAAGACGTCCAAATCATTAAGCTAATTGTACAACTAATCACTAATAAAATAATATTAAAATTTAAACAAACTCCTATAAATCTTCTCTTCCAAGGTTTTGACCAAATCTTTTTTCATCCAAATAAATACTCAACACCCTATAATTTGGTCATTTTATAAATTTTCTTTATTTTTAATTTGACATGTTTCCTAAAACAAACTAATGATTGAATTGAAAATAATCATTCTCCATCGAAAAGAAATTTATTGTCGAAACAAACTATTTGTTGTCCGCCGCTTTGCGCGGGTAAACGACTAGTATATATATATATATATATATATATATATATATATATATATATATATATATATATATATATTATCAAAAGAGAACCCTTAATTCACCAATGAAGCAATCAGGGCCATTGATTTTATTTCAATCATATGTTTTCCACCATTAGATCAAATTGATGACATCATCTTTCCCAAATAGAATTCAAAAACAATTATATTTAATTATATAATCTTTAAATTCAACAATTATATTATCAATTGAATATATAGAAGGCATCAATTTCTATAATTAATATTGTTTCTAATTTAACTTCCTTATTTATAGCTTTTGACTTCAAAATTTAAATCCGTTTTTTTAAATAACTCTTTCAATAAGCATATCATTAATTTGGTTATTAACCTATAAAATCTAATCTAATCCAATTAAATCTGCAAAATATTTGAGAGTCAAAATTAAAGTCACTATAATTAATAATTTATCTCAAAAAATATCCCACATAAAATGAATCGATTTGAGATAATGATTTGAATTTTAAAACTCATAAAATAAGCAAGTCAATGAATTTGTAAATTTGAATTAATATAATTGATTTCTTTCTTTTTTTCTTGATTAATAGCCGGAAATCTCCAAGATAATATTTTAGGATCCTATTTTTTTAGAAGATAATTATTTGATTATTCAAAAACACCATATATATATATATACACGATTACATTGAAGTTGTTATTGTTACGATTTTGGATTGAGTCCTACAATTTACAGTGTTCTTCTTTAGCAATTTTCTTCTTTAATTTTTTTTACTAGGTTCTTTCTTTACTTTGTTCTCCTTCTCATTCTCCAATTTCTTGCATTTACTCTCTCTTCTTATTACATGTTATTAATGTATTCATGTTGAGAGGTCATGAAAAAAATTAATCAATCTACTTTAATCATATTAGTTTCATTCATATCTAAATATTATTACAAGTGAACCCTTAATTCACCAATGAAGCAATCAGGACCCTTGATTGTACTTCAATAATATGTTTCCACCCTTAGATCAAATTGTTGACATCATCTTCCCCAAATAAAAATCAAACACAATTACATTTAATTATAGAATCTTTAAATTCAACAATTATGTTATCAATTGAAGCATATCATTCTATTTATATACGAAATATCATATTTTATAATTAATATTGTTTCTACTTTAACTCCCTTATTTATAGCTTTTGGCTTCAAAATTCAAACCCGTTTAGTTTTTTTTAACTCATTAAATATGCATATCAATAATTCGGTTGTTAACCCACAAAATCTAATCTAATCCCATTAAATTAGCAAAATATTTGTGAGTCAAAATTAAAGTTAATATTATTCATAATTTATTTTGCAGTATATCCCACGTAAGATGAATCAATTTGAGATAACGGTTTGAATTTTAAAACTCATTAAATAAGCAAGTTAATTAATTTGAAATTTTGAATCAATATAATTGATATCTTTTTTTTCCAGATGTATAGTTAAAAATCTCCAAGTTGATATCTTAGGATCCTAATTTTTTGGAAGATAATGATTTTCTTATTCAAATATACTATATATATATATATATATATATATATATATATATATATATATATATATATATATATATATATATATGTTCATTTGTTTAAACTAAGTATTGTGTTATTGTATGCATAAATGTTGGTCAATCAAAATTTAAAATAAAAATAAATAAATAAATAAATAAATAAGGGTAAATAGGTAATTTGATAATTAGTTTCCACAAATAATATCCTATAATTATGTTAACATTGACTTCAGCTACCTAGGTTTTCTCATCCATGGTCGGCTTTTTAAAACCACCGAAAGTGAACAAGATCAAATACACGACCCGCTATCATTTTTTGGTGTTTTGGGGGTTTTGGAATCAAGATTCTTGTTCAAGCAACTGTTCATGAAGATTTATGGTATTTTCTACTGTTCATATGATGTTCATCGTATTTTTCCAATGGATCAGATCTGAGAAACCATTGCTAAAGACAAATTTCTTTGATCAGATTACTTAAAAGTTCTTTATAGTATCGATTCTAAAATCTCTTTGTTCAGTTGCATCATCTATCTCAGACGTTGTTTATCATTGTTAAAATTAATTTCATTAAGTTCTGATCACAATCGATTAGTTTCTAAATTTTATTATTTGACTTCAATTTCACTTTCTCGTCATTCACGTTTATTGAAAATCCTCTCCAATTGAATGAATGATTGGAGATTTTGATGAGATTTCTTGTTTATGATCATCGATGAATCTGTTATATGTTATTCGACATCTCAATTTGATCTTGAATTGGCAAAGTTCAAGATTTGGTTCTGATTGTTGTTAGATATGAACTTTAGAAGAACATTTAAAAGAATTGGGCCGATTATTCACAAAGAAAACTGTTAGAATGAGATATACTTTAATCCTAAGGTTTTTGGACGAAGAACAAGCGATGAACATGAAAGAATTGATTGATTTTGTGAGTTTGATCTGAAATTGTTCAGTGAATCGTTGATTTGGTGTTAGGAATGATTTGTGTGGCATATACCGATGGATAATCTATGTTGTTCCAAATCACATCAAAATTAATTTACGATTTGGTCAACAGATAATGTCAAAATCAGAATCAATGTTGTGTTTGGAAAGATAGCAAAATCTGCGAATGTGAAAACGATGAGTGATCGCCTTTTACACCATTCCTATGGGATTTAGGTTTTCGTTGTTTTTGTTGTGGTATTCTCTGTAATGCAATAGTAGCTTTATTTCTGTGTTCTTACATTTAAATTGGATTTTACTTCTACAGGTGGTTGAGAGCCGAAATCAACTACTTTCTGAACTTGGAGAGTTAGATGTTGCTGATGAAAATGAACGAGTTTCTATATTGGAATGTCTAACAGTATCATTCTCATTAAATTGTTTTTTACTTTGGATATTTGTCCAACAGAATGCATACCGTAACTGAATATTGAATTCCAATTCTATTAGAATGGAATCACGAATTCCAATTCTGTTGGAATGGAATATGGATATTTTCTTACTGATTTATGCATTGGATTTGTTACCACAGAAGCAGCTGATACTTGAAGAATGGACCATGAAATTGAAAGTGATTTTTAGCAACATTATTCTTTTAGAATGTATTAGTGTCTATGTTAGATTTTGATGTTTTTTCCCGATTTGAAAGTTTTTTTGTTTTATTCTTTAACAATAAATATAATTCTTAGGAATTGTTACCCGTATTCTATAAGAATTAATGTAATTTTTGTTTTATTCTTCAATTGATGGTTCAAGAATTTGTTATTCCCCAAGAAGTTTTTAATGTTACGATCAAGAAATAGGTTCAACAATATTTTTATTATTTTATGGTTCAAGAATATTTTTATTTTTGATAAATATATTATGTCAGAATATCCGAGAATTATCATCACTACAATCAGATTTTTAAAATTAATAGAATCTATTATCCCTTAAAATATGCAATTTTCCTTTTTTTAATGGTCTTCTTCTCCATTTTTTTTCCAGGTTCTTTCTTTACTCTGTCTCCTTCTTCTTCTCTAATTTCATGAATTTACTCTGTTTTTATTAACTATTATTATTATATTCCTGTTGATATGTCATAAAGAAATTAATCAATCTAATAAAGGAAAGATATGTGCTAACATTTTGAATTTGTATTGCCCTCCAGAAACCAATTGTAGTCTCATAGACCATTCCCACATATCTTAATAGGTCTTAGCATTTCTCCAAATTCAGGTACAATAAGTCATGGATGCACTTCTTGAATCAATCCTCTAAACTGAAATTCATTTGTTAGTTAGATGCAGTGACCAAAATGAAAGATTTGTGGAAGTTCATTATTATTTATTAGTGTTAACCTTTGGCAAATTATAAAACTAATATTATATTTTTGTTCATAACAAGGCTTTTTTTGTAATAATTTCTTTGATCGGAAGATATGTATATCTAATTAGGTTTAGCCTGAAAAATCATATTTTAATTCTTATAAGGAAAAAATACTTTAGAAATTGACCAAATTACAATGTCTGAGTTTGATGTTTATGGCTATGGCAATGCACTTTCATTGTAATGTTTATCAAATTTCTTTACAGAATTTAACGTTGCTGGTACATATAACAACTTATTATTGCTTTTGGTTTTACATGACCAATATGAAAAGTGCCATATAAGCCTCCACGGGGGTTTGTATACCGAACAAAGTCAATTCATAAAGTTACTACACAACATGTTTTAATCAACGAGTCGCATCATGTTGTGATAAAACAAATATCACGTGGATCATTTATGTTAAAAACTATTGTATTAAAACACCCTCTAATATAAATATTAAATATTTTAATTTAATAAGTTTGGTTCAAAAACTCAAAATGAATCTAACTAACATTTTTTATTAAAAATTCACCTAAAATAATACCATCTATTAATGTGATATGTATTCAATATATATTCTCCGCGTTTAACGCGGGTCATAATCTAGTATATATATATATATATATATATATATATATATATATATATATATATATATATATATATATATATATATATATATATATATATATATATATATAAACTTATCAATATAAAAACCAAAACGAGTTATCATCTATAATCTATAATACAAATAAATCAAGTGGTCATAAGTGATCAACTTAATACTAATTAGCTATAAAAAAAAGTTTTGCATTAAGATATTCTTATAAAAATAATCCTCACTGTCGCTTTTCTTTCTTTTCCTTTTTTAATTTAACTTTTGTTCATAAGTTAAGTTGTGGTTTTTCTTTTTTCCTATCCGTTCATTTAGATTGATTGATTATATAAAGTTCATCTAAAAATTAGTTTTAGTGTCCAAACATAAGGATTAGTTTCATCAATTAGATCAATAAATATATATCCGTTCATTTAGATCGACTCATTATGGTCAAAGAGAAATTAAATATTCTCTTATATTTCTTTCTATATATATATATTTCTACCTATTTTAAATGGTGAAATGCGATAAAAAAGATGGATAGAAAGATATGTAGAAACAAATTATAAGAGGATATTTAATTTCTCATGGTCAAATGATAGATTAGTCAATTAACAATATTAATAATGATAAGATTAAATTGAATCATTTAATTCATGCAAATGATATAATCATGTATTACTTGTAATTTATTATATTATCTAGGGATGAAAATTATTTTGTCCGGAACCAAAAAACCCGAAAACCAAATCGAGCTGAAATCGATTTCAAGCTGAACCATATTCAAATTCGGTTTTTGCTTTTGTTTGAGACCAAACCGAATTGTAAATTTGGTTTTTGGTTCGAATTTTGGTCTCATGAAGTTTAAACCAAATCGAACTTAAAAAACGAATATCATAAGTCAATTAATTAATAATATATTTTATATTTTATATTAAATAAAAGTATTAATTATAAAATAAAAATCATTTTAACTCATTTACTCTTTGGATCATTTTGTATGAAACTTTAGATCTTTTTGTTTGCAACTTTAGTTTCCTATGTTAAAAACATTTTAATTTATGTTTGAATTTTTTTAAGTTAATATTTGGTTTCCTCAGTTTCAAACCAAACCAAACCGAGTTAGAATTCGATTTTCGGTTTGGTCTCGACAATTTGAATTCGATTTGATTCGGTTTTCGAATTGGACTAAAAAAAATTTCAAACCGAGGAAACTGATTCGAGAAAACTAGAAAACCGAAAAACTGAACCAATTCCCACCCCTATTATTATCGTCTTCATCTTCTTTGTTACTCTTCATCTTCTGCATCTATAATTATTTTTTCCGAGTAGTAATCATCAACAATAGAAGATGTCTAATACTAGGCCTCTTAGGTGTTGCTCTGTCTGTGATAAGGGTATCATGATTCTCGTAATTGTCCATTAAAGAAGAGGAATGAAGATGGAACCATTCATACATCTAAGCGGAGTACGATGATTGTTTTCTGTAACACCGTAAATTTCAAACAATTCTTCGCATTTTATAAAAACATAATTCATTTATTATTCATAAAAACATCATTGTTTGAAACTCAAATTCATAGCATATAACAATCCCAAGATCTCATAGCATAAAAATCCCGTGTGTGTACTGATCAGGCCGGCGCCTTCCCGCGATCCTCACTAGTACCTGAAACAAATAACACCAAACACTGTAAGCACGAAGCTTAGTGAGTTCCCCAAAATACCATATATATAACACATATTAGCCACTCGAGGCTATAACTCTGTGGGTCCGTGCACCCAACTCTATGAACCCTCAGGCTCTATCTCTGTGAACCTTCCGGTTCTAACTCTGTAGCATGCACAACATAAATCACATAGAATAATGCAGTGCAACACATAACACATATGTGACATCCCCATTTTCACGGCCAGAAAAGACCGATTTTGTTTATGCTTTATAAAAATCAAAGTACCTCTTTTAATAAAAATGTTGCGGAATTTGTTCCCAGTAAAACATGATAAATACGTTATCAAAGCATTTCCGAAGAAAAGTATTTTTAATTCGTTTTAAAACATTTGGGATGTCATCGTCAATACAGAAACAAAAGCATAACCAAAACTTACGTTTATTTACACTAGTGATCTACATCTCTTTAATCTCTCAGTGTAATGTAACTTCATCTCAACACCTGTAATATAAATAAACTGAGTGGGTCAGGTTGGGAAACCTAGTGAGTACATAGGGTTTTCAACCCACAATAATATAATTATTATGTTTAAACAATCAAGCAATTAAACCCAATTACCCATCCGCGTTATCTTCTTTACTCTTAAGGATCTACCCTAAGAATCAACTATTTCTCGTTCATTCATTCCTAAGGATTATCCTAAGGAATCGGCACGAAGTCCATCGTTACCAAAGCTTATAGATTACAACTAGTTAACACGTAGTCAAAAACATCTGGTAAACACTTAGTTCAAAAGTAACTAGTGAACACACTTAGTTCAAAATACCTAGTGAACACACTCAGTTCAAAGATACGTAGTGAACACACTCAGTTCAAAATACCTAATGAGCACCTAGTTCAAAAACACCTACAGGTTACGAGCTTACTAGCGTTCCACCGGACCGTCTAGTATCGCCCATGGTCATCATCTATACTCCACTAGATGACTGGATCACTGACAACGTTGATGTCTCCCATCGTGTTATCACAAAACAACTATTTCATCTACCCATGTTTTACCCAACACATTTTGTAGATATAAAATACATATATAGTTTAAATCATTTAAAACATGTAGAAAAATCTTTCACCCAGCATAGACAGCAAGTATTCAGACAATATGCACACACAACACGTAATTTATATTAAAATACTTCATATCTATGTGTAAGATGAAAGAGACTATGCACTCACCTGAGAAGGTGGTGACTCGGTACTCGGACAACACCTCGTTTACTTTAAAATAATTTCCTTCGACGGAACCTAGTATTATTACCACTAGATTTTAGTCTAATATTTACCGTGACTAATTATTAGTCTTATTATTATTATTATATAAGCGTTTAAACAATATTTTCCAACCACTATGTACAGACAGGGGCCAGACATAAAACACCGAAGGGCAGGACCATTTTGGCATATAACACTTCTGAAATCCAACAACCCTATGCGGCCCTTTAAACCAGATTCCCCGTACCGCGAGTAGTTAAAAAGATATTATAACGACACTTATATAAGTCATAATAATAGCTCAAATATTTATTATAAATTTATAATAACAATACTAATTTTAAATATAAACTATATTTAAAATAGGGTAAGCATAACTTACTTACAAGGGGATTTTAGCTAGGAGTCGGGCTCTGTAGGGGCAGAACTTCATCGCTGAATCTTTCTAAGAAAGATTCTTGCAGCGCTTCAGCACTCACCTTACTATACTAAAACTACAGAAAGAGAAGTCGAATCACGAGGGACCGAAATGCTCGGGGGATAAGGAGAGAAAGACTCTTGAATCAAGAGAATGGTGCAAGAAATATGAGAGCCCAAGCCTCTTATTTATAGTAATTGAATTTACAAAAACTACCCTCCATAATTACTTAATGACCTTATAGTTATATAAACAACTAAACACCCATTTATAATACTATTTTAAATAGATTTAACAATATTTGCACTAAACTAATGTCGAAAGAACTCAACATTAGTCTTATAATGACCGCATCGTCGATACCTTTCTAATGATATATACATATGTATATATATGTGTACGTATATATGATTTATACTTTATTTTAATACGTAAATATGCTATTATAATTTGTAACTCGTTCATACGAACTCCGTTTTTGACGTTCTTTATATCCATGCGTAGGTGGAGACGTACTCTACAACTTTCGTTTAGACTCTGTCGGCTAATTTTAATTTTATTTTTAAAGTTATATTTTTAGCAGACCGGGACAAGATTGGTCCGTTAATTCCTCATAACTTCTTCATCCGACGTCTGTTTTCGCCCATCTTTTTCTCGTTATGCTACTCTTAACAAGATCTTCGATTCTTGTTCAGGTCGTGTCGGCTAAAAATCGCTTGATCTAATATTCGAATTTCGGGTTGTACACTGCTAATTCGAAACTTCGAAAAATCATAACTTCTTCATACGAAGTCAGATTTGGGCGTTCTTTTTATCGAAGTTCTTAGTTTAACATATTCTATGACTTTCGTTTAGAGCGCCAAGGCTAAATCTCGCTCTATCGTAAATTCACTATTTACGCCTCCCGATATCGAGCCGGTTCCGTCGCGAAACTTCGACGGGTCATAACTTCTTCGTTATAACTCGGATTTTGGCGTTCTTTATATGTACGGAAACCTAGTGACATATACTACAACTTGGTTCAAATTATTTATAAGCTTCTGTCGAAAAGTCGTATTCGACACTTATTGCCTCTAATTTGACTAGCCTGGATTTGCGGGCGTTACAACATATATAGCATACAACACTGTATCACATAACTCTAATTACCTACTCAAGGTAAAGTATAGTGAGAAGACTCACCTCGCGTATCTCGGTAACTCGTAAATCCCAGAAATCACTAGTGCTCGATCTCCCGAGCTATCGTCCTCCTATAACACAAGTATGTCTCTAATTAACATTATCCCAACTATGGTTGACTAATTCTATCAAGTCAACACCGGTCAACTCTGGTCAATGGTCAACGGTCAACCCAACTCGCCGAGTCTGGCGTGGACTCGCCGAGTCCCTACGGGGACTCGATTCCACTGAATCCCTTCCGACTCACCAAGTCACTCACCAAACTCAGTTACTCAACCCCTGGTTCGAAAACACGGAACAACTCGCTCCAACTCGTCGAGTCTGCCAATGGACTCGACGAGTGCATTCCATGCACAACCCTAAACGACCTTCTGAGGTCAGATCTGTTCCTCTAACTCATAGATCTAGTCTTTCCAAGCTTATTTATCACGTAAAGTTTATGTCTTGGCGCTCATATCACACCTATTGACTCATAAATGGTGTTTTAACCTCAAATACAATGATCCCAAACCAAAACCTCCATATAATCATATAAAGCTTGGACAAAGAGGCACTCTGGACCTCCATGGGTCCAGATCCAGAACCTAACTCGCTAAGGGACCATGGGAGCACTAGATCTAGTCACAAAAAGGGCTCAATAAGCCCTAAATCAACATGAACATCACCACAATAGAAAATGGTTCGAAAATAGTACCTCAAACGTGATGTTCTGGACCTCAGATCTTCAGGAAGTTAACCCTCTTGCTTCCTCTTGGCTATAGCTTCCTTTTCCTTGCTAGACAACACCTCCAAGGTCGACAATGGCTCCTTCTCTCACTCCAATCCTCAAGCTCACTAGGGTTTCGCTCTAGGGGCTGGTGAGCACAAATGACGGCCATAAGGCCCTATAAATAGGTCCCAAACCCGAGAAATTAGGGTTTCATTAAACAGCACGGCCTCGCCGAGTCCACCAATGCGACTCGTCGAGTCCAGTCATTAATCCGGGTGAGAAATCGCATCTCTACTCGGCGATTCTATGCACCAACTCGCCGAGTTCTTCCACAAAACTTGAAATAAAATGAATAAATATAATACCTGAAATTCCGGATGTTACAATTCTCCCGTACTTGAATCAGACTTCGCCCTCGAAGTCTCATCCCTGAAATAGCTCCGGATGCTGCTCACGCATCTCTCGCTCTGGCTCCCAAGTCAACTCGGATCATTTCCAATGTTGCCACTGAACCTGTACCAGAGGCACCTCCTTGTTTCTCAGAACCTTGATCTTCCGATCCACAATCGTAATTGGTCTCTCCGCGTAGTTCAGGCTTGCATCCGCCTGAATGTCCTCTAACGGCACTACCGCCGACTCGTCGGCTATACACTTCCTCAACTGAGACACGTGGAAGGTATTATGAATCCGCTCCAACTCCGCAGGTAGCTCCAGGCGATACGCTACCCTGCCCACCCTCGCGATTACTCTGAACGGCCCAATATACCGGGGCCCTAGCTTGCCCCTCTTCCTAAATTGAATCACTCCTTTCCAAGGAGATACCTTCAGGAGAACATAATCACTGACCTGAAACTCAAGCTCGGATCGTCGCCTATCCGCATAACTCTTCTGGCGGCTCTGAGCGGTCAACAATCTCTGCCTGACCCGCTGTATCTGCTCTGTCGTCTGAAGCACAATCTTCATGCTACCCATCATTCGTTGCCCTACCTCTCCCCAACAAATGGGAGTCCGACACGTCCTCCCATACAACAGCTCAAAAGGCGGCATACCAATGCTCGAATGATGGCAGTTATTGTAGGAGAACTCTGCTAAGGGAAAATACGTGTCCCAACTTCCACCAAAATCCAACACGCATGCTCGAAGCATGTCTCGAGCGTCTGAATCTTCCGCTCGCTCTGACCGTCAGTCTGTGGGTGGTATGCGGTACTAAAATGTAGCCTCGTACCCAAATCCTCATGGAATTTCTTCCAAAATCTGGAAGTGAAACGCACATCTCGATCTGACACAATCGAGGTTGGCACCCCATTCCGCGATACCACCTCTCTCACATATACCTCTGCTAACTTCTCCGCAGAAGAGCTCTCACTAATGGCGAGAAAGTGAGCGCTCTTTGTCAAACGGTCTACTATCACCCAAATCGCATCGACGCCCCTCGCCGTTTTCGGCAATTTGGTGATAAAATCCATGGATATATGCTCCCATTTCCACTCTGGGATTTCCAGTGTTTGCAACTTACCATGCGGTCTCTGATGTTCGGCCTTAACCCTACGACAGGTTAGGCACCTCTCAACAAACCACGCCACATCTCTCTTTATACAGGGCCACCAATACTCTCTCTTAAGATCCAGAAACATCTTAGTGGCCACGGGATGGATCGAGAATCTCGATCTATGCGCCTCCTTCATCAAGATGGTACACGTTCCTCCAACAAACGATACCCAAATCCGACCCTGGAAGGTCATAAGCCCTCTACTATCGGTTACGAAATCTGATACCTGACCGATAACTCACTCTCTCTTACGGTTCTCCGGTCTTACTGCCTCAGCCTGAGCCCCTCTGATGGTGTCCAACACCGGAGTCATCACCGTCAATCTCATACAAATATCCCGAATCTGGGCGTTCTCTGCCCTACGACTCAGGGCGTCGGCTACCACATTAGCCTTGCCCGGGTGGTATAGGATCTCACAATCATAATCGTTTACTACATCCAACCATCTTCTCTGATGCATGTTCAGGTTTGGCTGATCTATCAAATACTTCAAACTCTTGTGGTCCGTGTATATCGTACACCGAACCCCATACAGGTAATGGCGCCAAATCTTGAGGGCGAACACCATAGCCCCCAACTCTAGATCGTGGATGGGATACCTTGCCTCGTGAGGCTTCAGCTGCCTTGATGCGTACGCGATCACATGCCCTCTCTACATCAACACCGCGCCCAAACCAGATATCGATGCGTCACAATACACCATGAAGTCCTCCATTCCCTCTGGAAGAGCCAACACCGGGGCTTCGCACAATCTTTGGCGAAGAGTCTCAAATGAGGCCTGCTGCTCTGGGCCCCAGCTGAACACCACACCCTTCCGGGTCAACCTGGTGAGAGGAACAACAATCTTGGAGAAATCCTTGATGAACCTCCGATAATAGCCGACCAACCCTAGAAAACTCCTGATCTCGGAAGGAGATTTTGGCACCTCCCAGCTCAACACCGCCTCGATCTTGGCCGGATCGACCAATATCCCCTTTTGGTTAACGAGGTGACCAAGGAATTGCACCTCTCGCAACCAAAAATCGCACTTGGAGAATTTGGCATAATGCCTCTCCGATCTCAACACACTGAGGATTTCTCGCAAATGCTCCTCATGCTGCTCCCTGGATCTCGAGTACACCAAAATGTCGTCAATGAACACAATCACTGATCGATCCAACATCGGTCTACATACCCTGTTCATGAGATCCATGAACGCTGCAGGCGCATTGGTGAGCCCGAATGGCATCACCATGAACTCGTAATGACCATAACGAGTCCTGAACGTGGTCTTCTGGATATCCTCCTCACGCACCCTCATCTGATGATATCCAGATCTCAGATCAATCTTGGAAAACCAAGATGCTCCCTGCAGCTGATCGAACAAACCATCGATCCTTGTCAAAGGATAACGGTTCTTGACCGTTAGCTTGTTCAGCTCTCGATAATCTATGCACATTCGGTGCGAACCATCCTTTTTCTTCACAAAAAGGATCGGTGCTCCCTACGACGAGCTGCTCGGCCGAATAAACCCCTTCCCCAGCAGCTCCTGAAGCTGCGAGGATAACTCCAGCATCTCTGGAGGTGCAAGGCGATAGGGCGCCTTGGCAATAGGTGCTGCCCCCGGAATCAAATCAATGCAAAACTCAACCTGCCTCTCGGGAGGCACACCCGGTAACTCCTCGGGAAAGACATCCGGAAATTCCAGCACTATCGGAACCTCCTCAACCGCACTCGGTCTCTCTGCACCAACTCGTATATCCATCACATATGCTACAAAACCACTACAGCCCTGCTATAGACTCTGTCTCGCTCTAGCAGCCGAACAAAATGCTGAATCGGGACGGGTACCTTCACCGTATACCGTAAGAACTCCCCCACTTGGGTCTCGTATAGTCACCAGCTGTCGCTCGCAATCGATAACGGCTCCAAATCTGCTCAACCAATCCATGCCTACGATGACACAGACGTCCCCCATCGCAATCGGGACCAAATCAATAGGAAACTCTACACCAAAGATCTCGAGTACACACCCTCGAATCACCTCTGTGGCATACACTGCTCTTTCGTCGGCGATGGAGACTCTCAGAGGTCGACTCAACACCTCCCGACTAATACTGATGTGCTGACTAAAAGCCAATGATATAAAAGATCGACTCGCACCCGAGTCAAATAACACCAAAGTAGGTACAAAACTCATAAGAAAAGTACCTACGCATATCATAATATAAGCACAAAATCTCAAACATTAAAATAAATACATGAAAGAATACATACCAGCCACGACATCGGGCGCTGCGCGGACCTCTTCAGCAGTCAACTGGAAGGCTCTCCCTCGAGCCTTCGGCGTCTCGGTCTTCACCGACCGACTATCCGAAGCTCTAATCACAGCAGGGGCAGTCCCCTGAGAAGCTCCATGTGCTGACCCTCGCAGCAGCGGACACTCGGCCTTCCGGTGTCCGGTCTGGTTGCAGTGGAAACACACTTCCGGTGTCCGGTCTGGTTGCAGTGGAAACACACTGCAAACCCCTTGGGGCAGTCCTTGGCCATATGCCCCTCCTTGCCACACTTGTAGCAAGATCCAACTCTATAAACTCCATCATGACCCTTGCCGCACTTTCCACAAGTGCGGCCCTTCTGGCTCCCTACTCTGGGATCAGCAGGCTTGGCCCGCTTGGCTGCCGGCTGGGACTGTGCCGGTCGCCGATCCCTCCCCTGAGACTCCGCCTCCTCCCTAGCCTGAGTCTCTAGCTCGATCTCCCTCTTCCGGGCATTTGCCTGAAGCTCGGAAAATGTCCGGTACGAGGAGTTCGCCACGAACTCCCGAATATCTCTCTTCAAAATACTCAAATAACGGCTCATACGTGCCTGCTCAGTAGACACGTGCTCAGGGCAGAACATCGCCCTCTCATGAAACATCCTGGTAATAACCGTAACAGACTCCGTACCCTGCTTGAGGGTCAAAAACTCTTGTGCCAACCGATCCCGTTCCACGGGGGGAACGTACTCATCACGAAACATGGTGGTGAACCTCTCCCAGGTCACCGCAGCAAGCTCTACTGGAGAATAGTGTGCTGTCGTGAACTTCCACCAATCCTTCGCCCCCAGGCGAAGCTGGTTCAGCGCAAACCGAACCCTCAAGTGCTCCGGGCACGAGCATGTATAGAAACACCCCTCAATATCAGATACCCATCTCATCGCGACAATCGGATCCTGCGTCCCATCAAACTCTGGTGGCTTCGTGTTGCTGAACTCCCTGAACAACAACGAGTCACCCCCTTGCGACCTAGCAGCAACAATGGCTGCGGTGGCCGCTGCAACAGCAGCCTCAGAAAGAGCGGCATAACGCTCGTCAAAAGTCTCAATTAGCGTGGTCTTGATAGACCCGAACATCTCTGGTATCTCTGTCCTGATGGCCGCAACCACCTCCTCATGGATGATCCGGCGGATCTCCTCATCACTGGTCTCGCTGCTCTCTGGCGCATAACGTGTCCTCACCATGATCTACCTCTAAAAAACAACATACAATATATTAGAAACTCACTCGAGCATACTCGCACTCGATAACTCGTCCCTCCTTGATCCCCAGCATCCCGAAGATTCTTACTTGAACTGTACACCGTCCCGATGTTTTCAGTAGTACGGGCCCAATACTACCTTCCACACCGCGTCAGTATACACCCCAAGTCCTCCTCCTAGGATCCCAAGTCCCAAGTACTCTATTATGCAAAATCCTTTCTCTAATAGATCTCTCATAAGCTCCTCGCTGCTACTTACTCACTCTCAAGCATCTCATAGCAGCTCACCTCCCCCTAGGCTAAGGCATCACAAATCAGGCCACTCTAGTCCTAATAGGAGTACCTAGCCCACTCTAGCACGAGAATACATCATGTCAATATCATAAGCATATAACATAAAGGTATCTTGGGAACTCACCGTTCGGGCGCTGACTGATCGTACACACGACTCTGCTTTGCGTTTTCCAAAAATCTTCTACTCTCTTTAAAAAAAACTTGGTTCTCTTTTGAAAATATTTCTCAAATCCTCAGTTTGAGTTCAAATACGCCCGAAGGTGTACTCGAATCCCTCAAACCAAGGCTCTGATACCACCTTGTAACACCGTAAATTTCAAACAATTTTTCGCATTTTATAAAAACATAATTCATTTATTATTCATAAAAACATCATTGTTTGAAACTCAAATTCATAGCATATAACAATCCCAATATCTCATAGCATAAAAATCTCGTGTGTGTACTGATCAGGTCGGCGCCTTCCCGCGATCCTCACTAGTACCTGAAACAAATGACACCAAACACTGTAAGCACGAAGCTTAGTGAGTTCCCCAAAATACCATATATATAACACATATTAGCCACTCGAGGCTATAACTCTGTGGGTCCGTGCACCCAACTCTATGAACCCTCAGGCTCTATCTCTGTGAACCTTCCGGTTCTAACTTTGTAGCATGCACATCATAAATCACATAGAATAATGCAGTGCAACACATAACACATATATAGCATACAACACTGTATCACATAACTCTAATTACCTACTCAAGGTAAAGTATAGTGAGAAGACTCACCTCGCGTATCTCGGTAACTGGTAAATCCTGGAAATCACTAGTGCTCGATCTCCCGAGCTATCGTCCTCCTATAACACAAGTATATCTCTAATTAACACTATCCCAACTATGGTTGACTAATTCTACCAAGTCAAAACCGGTCAACTTTGGTCACTGGTCAACGGTCAACCCAACTCGCCGAGTCTGGCGTGGACTCGTCGAGTCCCTACGGGGACCCGATTCCACTGAATCCCTTTCGACTCACCGAGTCACTCACCCAACTCGGTTACTCAACCCCTGGATCGAAAACACGGAACAACTCGCTCCAACTCGTCGAGTCTGCCTATGGACTCGACGAGTGCATTCCACGCACAACCCCAAACGACCTTCTGAGGTCAGGTCTGGTCCTCTAACTCATAGATCCAGTCTTTCCAAGCTTATTTATCACGTAAAGTTTATGTCTTGGCGCTCATATCACACTTATTGACTCATAAATGGTGTTTTTGTTGGAATAGTGTCTAAGGCTGCTACTATATTAGGCAAGTATTTGACCCGATTGTGCATGGTCCTTTTGGGTTGCCTTCACCATAGCAACTTGATAGGATGATTTATTAAGAGAGAATAAATATTATTAATATATTATGAGAATAATATAAAGAATAATAATATTTTTATTTGATTAATATAAGTCATAAATTAATTGGTATTAATTTGGTGACTTAAAGAGATTAATTAAATAAGAGGGTATAAACTGTCAATTGTTTGATAGTTAAACTTTAGACTGTAAATCCTTATTGGATAGAGAATGGACGAATTCTAAAAGCTAGGGATAGCTTAAAATCGTCCAAGGTTATCTAAGGAATGGATTTGGATTGCTTTAAGAGAAGATTATCCAACTAGGGTTTAAGTTGTAACCCTTAAGGAGTCTACAAGTATAAATAGACCCTATGGAAAAGGGAAATCGGCATCTCATCTCAAGTAGAAAATCCCTGGCCGAATTTCCTCCCCTCTCCTCTCTCTCAAATCATCCTCCTTGCTATTTGGTGTTTGTAAGCCATTAGAGGAGTGACAATTGTGACTCTAGAGCTCCAAGACAACAAGATCAAACAAGACATTCAAAGGTATGATTCTAGATCTGATTTTGTATTGTTTTTTTTATACCTAATTAGTTGTTAGAAGTCTTGGATTCAAAGCATGTTTAATTAGAAAACCTAGATCCAAGCATTAGGGTTTTGCATGCGCACATAGGAAAGTTCTTATGGCTAAAACCCATCAGTTTTAATCTCAAATACAATGATCCCAAACCAAAACCTCCATAGACTCATATAAAGCTTGGACAAAGAGGCACTCTGGACCTCCATGGGTCCAGATCCAGAACCTAACTCGCTAAGGGACCATGGGAGCACTAGATCTAGTCACAAAAAGGGCTCAATAAGCCCTAAATCAACATGAACATCACCATAACAGCAAATGGTTCAAAAATAGTACCTCAAACGTGATGTTCTGGACCTCAGATCTTCAGGAAGTTGACCCTCTTGCTTCCTCTTGGCTATAGCTTCCTTTTCCTTGCTAGACAACACCTCCAAGGTCGACAATGGCTCATTCTCTCACTCCAATCGCTCAAGCTCACTAGGGTTTCGCTCTGGGGGCTGGTGAGCACAAATGACGGCCATAAGGCCCTATAAATAGGTCCCAAACCCAAGAAATTAGGGTTTCATTAAACAGAGCGGACTCGCCGAGTCCACCAATGTGACTCGTCGAGTCCGGTCATTAATCCGGGTGAGAAATCGCGTCTCTACTCGACGAGTCTACGCACCAACTCGCCGAGTTCTTCCACAAAACTTGAAATAAAATGAATAAATATAATACCTGAAATTCCGGATGTTACATTTTCAATTTGTTTAAGTTTTTATGCATGTATACTATTTTCAACAAATTTTTATATGTTTTGTCTAAAAATATATTAAATATAAGTTGATATGATGTTAATTTCATTTTGTATTGCATAATTGCAGCCATATGTTAGCAGTCATACAAGAATTAATACCATTCAACCTCGAATATTGTTTTTTGAAGACGGTTGTAACCATTCTAATGAAAACAATAACTGTAATGTTGATGGTGATGGTGAATGCGAGTCACATTTACCGTTCAGATTCTCAATCTAATGAAAACAATAACCGTAATGAAGATGTTTTAAGTGGTTGTGGCAATCCTAAAACTCCAAAAGGTACACTAAAATTATGTTCTTATTAGAATTGATTCCTTAATGAACATAAGTAATATACATAATAATTTTATTATAAATGTAATTTATGGTGTAGGAAAGTTGTTATTCGATGAATCATTTGGTAAACAGGCAGTTCATCGCGAAACCCTTTGTAACTTGACATATTTAGTTATTGATGCGTGCAAATAGCTACACCTAATTTTACCTACTATTCTACTAGCTATTTGATCCAGGGCGGTGTACCCTTTCGCAGATAGTATATCACAAAAGTCGGGTATTTAACACATGGAACGAGATTAATTATTTAACATACTTACTATTAAGTTAACCTAAAATTCTAACAAAAGTAAAAGGGTTTTTTATCTAATTTTGCAAGTTTAGACAAACTTAAATTCTCAACAATTATTCAGTCAATTATTAAAAACACTTCTGTTAGTTCGAATCCACTTCCCCTCAATGGTTTAGCTATTAATTATGACAATTTCCGTTGGTTACCAATTATTTTATTATTAGCAATTCAAGTCCAAATTTACTAATATTTAATTAATTCATGTAGAGCTATGCATGGTCATACATAATTTAACACATAATCAATATTAGATATGATTGGAGTTATGTAAGATTGAATTAACAAACATAATTATGGTCATAATATGAGTTCTCCAGCACAGCCAAATTCAATACTTTAATTACTTATCTAAGATTGGTTCGATCTTAGCTCTAATAATCTAATGTTCACTAAATTATTAGGTTATCAAATTCATGCAGATTAATGGTCGCTAAACTACACATAATATGAATTTAAAGCAATCTAATATAAAATTAAGCATCTTAGGTATAACAATCAAACACAAGCCATTAACCAACAAGTAAAGCGTATATTAATATAACCAAACCATGAGTTCCAGCTTTATCTAGCTAACAGAAGCAACTAGATTTAGCTACTCATAACAACAAATAAACAATCAATCTCAACTAATAAAGACATAGTAAATTGTACCAAACTAGAATAAAGTTTTTATCTTCTCTTCTTCTTCCTTGGTGTTATTACCAAGTTCCAGCTTTTATTCCTCTGAAAAATGACTTCTGGAACTTCTAATCTCCAACCAACATCCTAAAAACCGTAAGTACCAAGGATATATATATATATATATATATATATATATATATATATATATATATATATATATATATATATATATATATATATATATATATATTTGTCGTGAATTTACACTCCACGTCGTGGTTTTGAATGAATCCTTATCAGGCAAGGATTTCGACTTTCCGTGTACTCATCTTCCAGAATCATCCATTCCACGTCGTGTAAATGAAGTCCACAATGTGGCTTCAACTTTTTTTGTGGATTTTCTTTTCTTTAATTCTCCAAGCCTCCAAAGTTAAATCTTTTGTCACTTTTAGTCCTTGTTCTTCAAGAATGTTCCTTTTAGCTGCAAAATACAATTTTAATCTTATTAGTACCACTTATCCTTGCAAATAACTAAAATATTAATCAAAATGTATTAAAATATTGCCTAAAAATATGTATAAATATGGCAATATCAGTTATAATGCATATTTTGGTTAAAATATAGTATCATTATAATTACAATAAGATATGAAATTGTATCCTACTTTCCGTTGTGGAAAATCTCAATCGAATCACAACCATAAATTGTAACCCCAACTAATATGTCTAAAAAACTGAAATTTCATATTGAGCATTTGTGAGCAAAGCAAACACTCTAGTCTCGTTGTTCATGTTTACCTGAGTTCGAATGTAACAACCCAAAACTAGAATAATGTAACATAACATGTCTCATAACACATAATGTAATGGTACTTTTGGGGATTCACCGTTCGGGCGTTGGCTGATCGTACACACGACTCTGCTCTGTTTGTCTCAAAACTCTTTTTACTCTTTTCAAAAATTTTATTTCATTATCAAGATTTTCCTCAAATCCTCAGTTTGAGTTCAGATATGCCCGAAGGTGCATCCGAATCCCTCAAACCAAGGCTCTTATACCAACTTGTAACAACATAAATTTTCAAAACAATTTTTAATTTTTAAAACATTCATTCACTCGTAAAATAATGTCAAAACACATTGTATCAAATGTTATCATCACAAAACATCTCCCTAGAATCTCAAACATAAACTCCAATGCGTGTGTGTACGAATCATGCCGGTGCCTTCCCGCACTCATCACTAGTACCTGAAACACATAATACAACAACTGTAAGCATAAATGCTTAGTGAGTTCCCCAAAATACCGCATACAACATATACGCCACTCGAGGCCATAATATGACCTTCCGGTCGATGTGTCTCAGCGGGACCCTCCAGTCCCGTAGCTCATTGGACCCTCTGGTCCGGTCATAGCTCGTTGGGCCCTCCGGCCCGGTGTGTATCGTTGGACCCTTCGGTCCGGTCTATAACATCATATAATATACATATAACACATAGCACATAATCTCATTCATAACACATAAGACCCTCTGGTCTACACAATATACCACTCTAGGTAACGTATAGTGAGAAGACTCACCTCAATGTCTCGGTAAGTATCTGACTCGGTAGAAATGTGATCTAGCCTCCGCCTAATCACATAAAGTAAATACTCTCATAAATACAACTGTACTCAACCCTAAAAGTCAACAAGGTCAACGGTCAAACTTTGACCCGACTCGTTGAGTGCACTAGGGCGAATCGGCGAGTCTACACGTGTCCACTGACTCTCTTAGTCCCTCTCTTGGCACGTCGAGTACTTCCCCTGACTTGACGAGTTCCACTTGGCATGAATCGCGGGGCCACCCCGACTCAACTCGCCGAGTCTCAAGAACAACTCGGCGAGTTCCAACTTGAACTCAGACCCCCCCTGACTCTCGCTGACTCACCGAGTTATTCCCCAACTCGGCAAGTCCACTCACTGAGTGATTAATGGGCAACCTTCATATTACTCGCCGAGTCTGTTCTTCGGACTAGTCGAGTTCATGCCATGCACAAACTCTATACAACTCCTGAGGTCAGATCTGTTCCATACAATCATAGATCTGGCCTCCCTAAGCATGATAATCACGTAAAGTTCGGACCTTGACACTCATATAACATCTAAATGGCCCAAAATGGTGATTTAGCCCCAAAAATGACATCCCAAGCTCATGGCTCCCAAAATGACTCATAAAGCTCCAAGGGTTAAGGCCTCTGGACCTCTTTGGGTCTGGATCCAGAACTCGAACTCGAGAAGGGGTCAAATGCTCCACTTAATCAACCTCCAAAAGGGTTAGAAAACGCTAACACTAAGAATCAACATCAAAACTGAAGAAGGTCCGAGAATAATACCTCAATACAGTCTCTATGAACTCAAAAACCACCGAAATTGCACCTCCTTCAGCCTCCTCTTGCCTTGATCACTTCCTTCTTGCAAAAACACCCACAAAATGATCAAGAATGGCCTCTCCTTCCTCACAAACACTCTAGATCTCTTAGGGTTTCTCTTTGGGGGTTGGTGGCCGGAAATGACAGCCCTAAGGGCCTTTAAATAGGTCTCAAACCCTGAAAATTAAGGTTTCATTAAACAGCGTGGACTCATCGAGTCCACTCGTGAACTCGCTGAGTCCAGCTGTGAACTCGCATACTAATCCGCGACCATACTCGGCGAGTTTAGACGCCAACTCGCCGAGTCTCCCCTCAACATCCAAAAATAAAAGAACAAATATAATACCTGGGAACCCGGATGTTACAATTCAAAACAAAATTATCTTATAAATGTGATTATAGTATAGTTTTCGTACTTTTTTTTTTTTGCAAATCGACATATTCCAAATGTTGTTTTTTGAAGATTTTGAACAAAATTGGTCGTAAATGAGGGATTCGTTAGGGTTTTTCCTTCGAAAATAAGACGAGAGAGATTTTTCTTAAATATGCAGAGAATAAGGCCACGAAAGATTTCTGCTTGTCTTTTGCAGAGAATAAGGTTGTAGAATATTCTTATTTGTGTTTTTGACTTTATTGCCCCTCCATGTTTTGTAATCAGATATACAAGTACAAGTTCACGTTTTTTGTGTACTCCCTAATATCAACAGCCGTCCGTTTTTCAATCTAATGGTTGTTATTTAGTTCGCAGGTTCTCACGAATTTATTGGTTCTCACAATTATCAGAGTTGAAAACTTTAAGTTTTCAACTGTTACAATTGTATCTTCTTGATGAATGAGAGGGTTTAGAAACTAAACTTCTTGAAATTTGATATCAACTACAAAATCACCTTTGCTCTTACTCTCGAGCTCCTCCTTTTTTTTTCCTTAAAACAATGGTTTCCCGCAAGGTATGAATAGTTTTCAGCAGGAAATTGTTCAAATTCAACACCCTCCGTCCAAACCGTTTAGGATACAAAGAGAAGAGAATGTTTAGCCACGGTTGTTACGGAGAGGGATTTTCATCGGGTTTGGTTCTAAAGGTGTGGTGACTTCCCTGCTTAGTCCCCATGCAAGAAGGGCCAAACGAATTATTATCCAGTGGGGACCGTCATCTATAGATTTGGTGTTCCGATTAGACCTTTAATTTGTTTCAAACTCATATTCTGCAGACATTTTCAACAGTCTTTTTCACCTTAACTTATATCTCAGCCAATGATCACAAATGATGATACCCAAAATCCTTGTATGATAACTTCAGCTTGGTTCTAAGATATAGAGAAGATATTTTAAATATATTACAAAGACAAAGTGGATATGCAAAATTATTTAATGGTGTCCCATCGGAATTAAGTTGTAATAGACAAAATTGCAAAAATGGTCTCTGTGGTATGCAAAATTTTGGGGTTTTAGTCCAAACCCCGAGTTTTTTGGATCCATGGTCCTTTTGGAGTGGTTTGTATGTGCTTTTGGTCCTTGGACTTAACTCCCGTTAAATAGGATCTGGTAAGCCCCTCATGTGCCTCACACGTGAGGGTAAATTCGTCATTTCATATTCAAGGGACCATTTTTGCATAAACTGTTTTTTGTCCCCAATGTCTGCGCTCTTCTTCCCCAACGTTCCCCGCCGTCTCTTTTTTTACCCTTCTTCTTGAGCTCTGCTACAGCAACAATGGTTTATACTTTATAGAACCATTGATTTGAAAATATGGTTTTAGTTTTTACCTCTTCAATGGAGGTACTGTGATCCATTGTGAGCTGGCAGGTGTTTAGGGTTGGATTTGTAGTGGCTAAATCGGCATTGACCTCAAGATCATACAATGTTTCCTCTTTAATTCTCTTTAGATCTGTCTCCAGAGATCTGGCTCTGGTTTTTGAGCTAAAACTGCTCTACTATCTCCTACATTAATCATGTAAACATCTTCTTCTTTCATTAACATAACCAGAAGACATGAACCCATTAGAGCTGGTTCAGGATTTTTAGCGAGCATTTGGTCTGCAATATGAGAATATGCGTCTTCTGTGTTCTTTAATCCTTGAGATAGAGCTTTCAAAACATCTTAATGGTTAATTGAATTTGACCCATTGGAATTCAGTTTCTCTTTTAATCATCGATCCAATTCTAATCTCTCCCTGTCAAATTCACACTTCCATCTCCAATTGTTATCTTCCCATTTCTTTGAATCGGCTCATAACTCTTGAACTTTTGTTTCTTCTTTTCTAAAAATCCTCGGTTGCACTGGGGTAACTCTCTTGCTGATTGACATATCTTTGATGGTTATTTTGTTGAGTTTGATTTTCGACCTTGGATTTGGTATCATCTATTGGTTGTTGCCCCGAAGGAGTTACATTCGTGGAATCAAGTTCATTGTCCCACAACAAACCTTTCAATTCCTTATGAACAACTAGGTACAAGTTTGATAACAGATAATCAGGTGCATCAGGACCATTAAATCCATCAAAAATCCCAACAAAAACCCACCCGTATTCCTCCGAAACGACGACGTGTACTCGATCTTCCCCAGATTTCCCTTGCGCCCATTGAAGATTCTGGCTCTGATTTATGAGCTCGTAATCGTTAATAAACTACCTTTACTGGTCAAATTAACATTGCTAATAGTCAATTCATTGTTTTTCTCCGAAGCCCAACAATCCAATCTGGAACCTTTAAAGAACCCACGTTTTATTAATCGGGGCAACAATTGAGTTTTGCCCACGAGTTACAAACGTCTTTGAAATCGCTCTCTGGACGACACGAATCAACGACCTTTTTCTTGATCTATGTTTATAGGCAAACCCTCCCTGAGAATAGCTTCTTTGGAACTGCTCGTGACTACCCTTTTCGAGAGGACCCGAAAAAAGAGGACCCGATAAGAAGCCACACTCAATCAGCCTTTAAAGGAAGCCTATTTTTGGATTATAGAACCATTGTTGTTGTAGCAGAGCTCAAGAAGAAGAAGGGTAGAAAAAAGAAACGTTGGGGAACATTGGGGAAGAAGAGCACAGGTAGTGGGGCCAAAAAACGGTTTATGCAAAAATGGTCCCTTACATATGAAATAACGAATTTACCCTCACGTATGAGGCACATGAGAGGACTTAACAGATCCTATTTAACGGGAGTTAAGTCCAGGGACCAAAAGCACATACAAACCACTCCAAAAGGACCATGGATCCAAAACACTCGGGGTTTGGACTAAAACCCCAAAATTTTGCATACCACAGGGACCATTTTTGCAATTTTGTCGTTGTAATATTATTATACATGTCAATCACAATTCACACCACAATAAAGAAACTAAACATGCCTACGCTCTATACAGTATACATTAGACTAGACACACTTTTACAAATGAAGACTACAAAAAAGATATACAACAAAATTAATATCCCGGGGTGAAACATATGTGTAAGATTGCCTGCTTGCTCGACTTTATGTTTATGTTAGATATAACTTATGCAACAGCAGTAAAGCATGTCACCTTCTGCTGGTCTTTTCCTTACCTAAAAAAGCATTAGCAAAACAATGAATGGTTAAAAAAAAAAAAAAAAAAAAAAAAGATGTCTACGTAAAATAAAACAGACAGACTAGAAAAGAAACATACCAAATATGTTTGATTTTAGGGGAAAGCGCACACCCGATCCCTTAGTTTTTTTGAGATCTTTAATTTGCGTATTTTTCTGACTTCCAATTCCAATTCCATCGCTGCTTTCTCCGACTCTCAACATACCAACTCCTTTCTTCACCTTTTCATGGTAAACAGCCGGTGGTGCAAGTCTCAACTGTGGAATGTTATCCACTTGGACCATCGTCCTCTTCTCTTTCTGTTTATGAAGATTACTCAATATCTCATACTGTTACAACAAAACAAAGTATGTGAGTTTCAGTATCAGTATCAGTATCAGTACGAGTATCTGTATCCACTGCACTCACCCTTGATATTTGACGATGATCAAGTGGATCGGTCTCGTGTAGGTGTGGGTGTAGATGGACCCCACCAATCCCCTGCGAAGACTTGTTTTTAGATGAAGGCCTACTCACTAAGCCAACTTCATAATCGTTACTTGTAGACGACCTTATCCCCTTATTTTTTGGCATACAAATGGGACAACCACCTCCACCTCCACCTCTACCTGTACGTGACCCTGTCCCTGGTGGTGCACAATGCAAATGGCTTGCATGGCCACAGTTGTACACTCGAATTCCAGAGGCAGAAGTGTCTTTAGTAAGTAAACAATTACATATGCAACAAAGAAGGCTTTGTGGGCCATGCCCATGAGAAGCTCCCCTTTTAAGTAACCGCATCGTATAATACGTATCGTCTTCAATCAAAGATTTTGCAGTGTCCTGGTGTAATCATGGATTTATGAGTACATATTATTACATTTTTCCCATTTTGGTCCCAAAAAGCATTTGAGCTTCTTTTTGGTCCTCTCCTCACTATACCTGACTTTAGCAACTTTGGTCCCAAAAAATATAGTCACGAGAGTACATTACATTTTTGGTCTCTTTTTTGTCAATTTTTATCCCAAAAGGTTTTTTCTAGCAATTTAGGTCCTTATTTGTAAAGTTTTGGGTACCTCCCTGTTCCAAGTCAAATGACTATTTGGGAGCAATGTTGCAAAAATCAGGACCAAAAGTAGGAACAAAACGTTCAAATAAGGACCAACATTGCAAGAGACTTTTTTAGGACCAAAATTGAAAACAGATTTGCTCAGTGACCAAACATGTAATCTAGTCTATAGCCATTTTACTTGGGAAATGTTACAAAAAGCTCAAGGACCAAAACCGGAAGAGAACATTTTGGGACCAAAAATCAGCTATACTCAGGGGCCAAAAATGTAAATTGAATACAAGGTTACCAAAATTCTTCTTTCGAAATCATATGTTCCAAGCATTCCAAGTATAGTAGCCTTAAAATCACCAAATTCTTGGTGACCGTTATCAGAGAGAAGTTTCATCATGACGGTTGGTAACCGGACATATCCTATCATTCCCTCAACAATCTCTTTAATAAAAATAGAAAACAATTTTCTCAATATTTCATCACACCCTTTGATTTTCCACTTAGACTTACTTCCACAATCCTTCTTATCTCCACCTACGCCTGGATTTGGATTTGTTAACGGTTCACAAAACCTGCAATTCAATTAACACACCACAAATTACATTTTTTTTTCAATTTTGCTCCCCAAAAGTTTTCTCTTGCAATTATTTGAGGTTTTTAGTCCCTGCTCCAAGTAAGATAGATGACTATATTTTGCTACCAAAATCAGCTTAGTCATTTTTACTTGGAACAAGGATCAAAACTATACAAGAACCTCAAATACAGACCAAAATTGCAAAAATCAGCTACACTAAGTTAATCATTATTATATCACCATGTGGTGTGGGAAGATATCTAAAACTGTGTGTGTGTGTGTGGGCTTACGTGTCAAGCAATTGAAACCAGAGGGCCTCGGACTCATTGGGATCCAAGCGGGAGCTGTTTCTTTGGCACAGTCCGACACAAGTATACACAACATATAGTATGTCATTCACCTACAATTAATAAACAAACGAATATTATATTATTGCCGAATATATATATTTGTAATAAAAAAAAATGTAAAAAGCAATGGACCTCCTTCTTCTTCATGATTGCATTGAGATCATATACACTTTGAACAACAGCATCAAGCATGTGAAATTTGTCCATGAGATCAGAGAGTGTGAATGAAAGAGCAGTTCCAACATCTCCAACTCTTTCTAATAAAAAAGCAGCAGCATCTATGATCTTGTATTCTTGACACAACCTTAGACAATGGTCTACCCTATAGCTTTCACATGTCTCAAGGAAATTCAGGACAGATTTGGGTTCATACTCACATAGCAACTGCACATGAAAAAGGCACCCTACTTCAGATCCAACATTGTAAAATTATAAAAAGAGTAAATTACATTTCTGATCCAAATATTTGTGACCAAAAATCAGCTTTACTCACTTACTCAGGGACCAAAATTGTTGTTTTATTTAAAACACGAATAAAATAAAAAAAGTTACAAGAACCTCAAATAAGGACGTAAATTGCAAAAATCAACTATACTCGAGGACCAAAAATGTAATTTTAAAAAAAAAAAAAAAAGGTCAACTACCTCAAGATACATCTCAGTGATTTCATCAGTTATGTGAAGTGGATTTTCACGTACAAACTTTGGGAAGTCGGAGATTTTTTCTAAGAAATCATGTAGTCTGTCAGTCTGATTGTCTACCCTTGGTTCAGCTTTTGTTAGAGAATTGAAGTTGAGGGTGCCCTTTGAATGAACTTCAATAACTGTTTTAAGGTAGAGGAAGAGACTTTTCGGGTGAGACTTAAGCTCCAGTAAGATTTGTTGGAATTCTTGAAAAAGATGTTGGACAACTAGAAAAACTGTCCCCTCTCTGCAAAAGTTTGTCATAACATATAATTAGGAAACTTTTCTAGCATTTATTTTTTTTGCTTAGGGCTCAATGGGTTAAGCCAAAAAATTTGGCACCCTTTAGGCCTTTACTTATTTGTCATTTTTTCCTCCCAATTCCTCTCACATCAGATCGATGAATAATGATAAAAATTGTTTTTCAAATGTAAGGATAAAATGATCATTTTCTCTCATTCCATAGGTTTATTCAGTCTATAAGGTTAACAGCCTTAAGTATACAGCATTTTTTCCAGACAAACATCATTACCCACTCAGCCACTTAAGGTTAACAGGACTTGATCTAGAAACCAAAAAAAAAAAGGCCCTAAGAGTAAAGCTGGGATAACTAGAAAAACAACAAACCTGCTTAATTGTACTAAATGTGGGATTCGTGAAATGACTGCAGCCTCCAAAGAATCAGGCCTCTTGTCGTTGTTTTGTTGCAATAAATTACTGATATAGGAGAAAGCATGAATTGGCTCATCCACATCTTTCATAAAGCTATCAATAGCAGCTATATATTGGTGCTTGCTGTTATGAATGAAGCCACACACCTAATCAATACATGAACTCAACTGTTAGGCACATATTGCATTCCTCTTTGTGTGTATGTGTGTGTGTGTGTGAGAGAGAGAGAGAGAGAATGGTTAGAACCTGGTAAAAGCGAGCTTTTTCACACATGTCTAACAAGTATCTATCATCCCAATCTGTCTCTGGGACAACTTCCAAAAGTGCTAGGACCTCTTTTTCTCTTTTTTTACAAATATCGTTATTTTTGCTTTCGAGATTCAGCGGAATGCTAGCATCTAATGTCAAATACTCGAATATCTGACCTAGTAATTCCTTTGAGATTTTAGCCTCTCCACAGGCCACAAAATGAGAAATAAACTCAAGTATACGACCTGTATCATCCTTTGAAGGCCATGTGCTAATAGCTTTGCCTGTTTTGATAACAAGAGCAAGAACATCTACAGTCCTTTGGATCAGATCTTGACTTTGAGATCTAGAATCCTTTGGTGTTGAATTGATAAACGCACATCTCAAAACATCCAATGTTGCTTCAGTGTCCAATTCTAGGAGATGATAGAGATTCTTATACACTTCTGTTGATGATAAGTTTGTCAACCCCCATGTGCTTGGAGCATTAGAATGTTCTAGTAAGAAGTCTATAAGCTCCATTCTAAGAGAAGGCAAACGTGCAGGGGAAAGAGACCCATGTCCTGACAATACATTTTTAAATAAGAAAAAACAAAGAAAAAAGTAGTAAAGCCTTCTAATATGTTATATGTTAGGTAAGAAAGCATACCTGGAGGAAAAGCAAGGCCTGAAAAGCAGTATTTCAAGTAAACTAGCATCCTGTACCTGTTTTACAAAAGCGCTAAGGCATGAATGAAAATTTGAATTTAGAAGTTATGATTATTTCATGAATGTAAAACTGACATACCCAAGAGATGGAGCATTCTCACTATCATTGTTTCTAAATACCCGCAGAAGCTCCTCTAAAGGTGTCTTGAAATCATCTAAACCTTTATTGAACAAATATATGAGGGCCCCGTATAAATTGTGTTCCTGGCATAACCTCACCACCTGACATACAAGTTCAAAACTGACAGTAATGAGAAAATCCATCAACTTTATATATTAAAATCTACCTAGCAAATACATACTTGACCAAGTCAAAGTGAGTATTTTTATGGATGAGTATATTAGGGTTAGAGAATAAAATAAAATAAAATAAAGCTGTGAAAATTTATAAGAGTGATCATGAATGTATACCTGATTGAAGTCTAAGGAAGATATGTCCATGTGGAGAACACATTGTTCCACACGCTGCAGCCAGCCCTTTGTGCTATAATGTTCCACTAGTGCTTGCATAATCTTCAATAATAGAAAAAAAAAGTAGCTGTTTATGTTAAAAAAATATCTCACAGAAATAAAAATTTTCATGATGCCTGAACTTACATGAAAGCATACAAATGATATAAACAAGAAATACCTCGGGTGGTAAAGATCCAAGCATGTCCTTCAAAATATATGGCTCCAAAAGCTCCAAAAATGTCTCTGAGAACAGAAGAGTAATATACATACATATGAGAGGCAATTTTGATCCCAAAAAGTTTTCTCTTGCAAATGTTGTCCTCATTTGAGGTTCTTCTATTCCAAGTAAAATGACTATTTATTTATGGTCCCTGAACATAGCAGATTTTCTTGGAGCAGGGACCAATACCATTACAAAAAACCTCAAATAAGGACCAAAATTGCAAAAAGAAAATCTATACTCAGGGAGCAAAATTGCAGTTTGCTCTAATATAAAAAGTTAAAAACTGCATGATATCTATTAAGCCAGAGCCAGAAACTTGATAGTCAAAAACGTGAACCCCAACTACTCAAAATTTAAAGAATAAAGATCAAATAAAAAAAATGGAAAAAGACTTTATGCATAATGAATGATGTACCTTTTTGCTGAACAGACTCAAACCGGGATAAAATTTGGTCAAAGAGGATGTCAGTTCTGTTGATGTGGACACAGAATTCAACTGCAACACCACCAACACGTGTGTACTGGTCTTTTATCACCGAGACACCATCACCCTCCGAATCCATCTTTTCTTTTTGGTTGCCTAATGCCACTGATATGTAAGAAAAAACCACATCTACATACGCTAACAGCAACTCAGCCATGTAGGGCATTATCGTCTTTTGCACATCTTCCAATGCTCTAGGAAGGTCAAACACACCATGGGCTTGACCATCATACAGCATCATTGCCATGTTGAAAGCACCCATCCAGTCACCGCCTTTTCGTAAAACTTCTATGCGTTCTTTCCATGGGAGAAGGCGGGACACCACAAGATGTGTGGGCCCAAGAAGATATAAAGAAGCCCCCCTCACAGCTATACAATTGTGATGAGCTTTTTCCACATTGCTGAAATGGGTGTGATGTCCAATCACATCATCTCCTCTCTTCCCTCCATCAACACCAAAACTTGTGTCATGAATTAAACTCCCGTCATTTGCATACAGACACAGCCGTCCAGCTGATGTCAGCACCATTAACATCTATGATTAACATCTTTGTTCATGAGTATGGGCAAACAAACTGATGTTTGTCTTAAGAAAAAAAAAGCAAAACTACCTGATCATCCAGCCAAGCCACCCCAATTGCTGAACTCTCGAGGCTCCATTTTGCATGTATTTTTAGTTCTGACTTGACCAATTTTGCAACCTGTACGTTGTGATCCCAAGCAATTGCAAGGAGCGGAGCAGTTTCGGATTCTTTTAACTGTACGTTATCTGAAACCGAAAGAAAGTAAAGTATCATCATATGATATCGCCAAAAAAGATTCAAATATGGTCCATTTCTTATTAACATACCAACACGTGAAGGGGCTATGTATTTCCAAGCAGTATAAGGCATCGAACCCTCGCGGACCCCATCAGGCCTAGGAAGTTGAGCATAAACTTCTGGGGTGTTGGAAATGACTTTTGCCTATAAATTACACAGCTACTGTTGTTACAAAAAGACCAATAAGATATGGTATGCAACACAATGCAATGCATGTAGTCTTTTGTCAACCCATACCACTAGAGCAGATTGATGAGTGACAAATATGACCACACCTTCTTCACCCAAAGTCGAGTCTCCTGGAATGCTGGAAGAACCTCCGGAACTTTCTTCTGATAGTAGAGGTGAAGCGCAAACAACCGTGCTTGTTGCTTCATCAAGAAGTGTCTGTTTTGATTGATAACAGTTAGGCATGATAGACATGAATCAAGTACATAAAGACAAAAGGTAAGGGACTTACCAAGGTTTTAGAAGTTGAGAACCTATTGAAAAATGAAGATGAAGAAAAGCGAATCAACTTAACCACACCTTTACTATCACCACTAACTATGTTGAAATGACGAGCCACTTGAGAATCCACCCCCAGATATAGCATGTGTACTACTGGAGCTTTGTGTTCAGTGACAATTTTTGCAGCAGAGGCCCTCTGGACATCCCAAACAGTGTAATGCCCATCAGCATATCCTGCAAAAAGGAGGTCTCCATGCTGGTTGAAGGACATGGATGTGACTGGGGCATAAGATCTATCACCTTGTAATCCAAGCATTAACATCTGAAATATAAAAGGTTGTTTTTAGATGGTAAGGTCGATACACAGAAGAAGAGTCATGTAAATGTAAATGGAACCTTGGCATCCATGTTATCAGCATAATGTGGAGAGTATTTGCTGGGAATAACAACAATCACCCCTCTCGACATTCCCACTGCAATGTAGTTAAGATGAACTGCTAGTGCTTGTGGGGTTCCATGATCTCGCCTAAATGCTGGAGAAGAAATTGTCCTGGTGATGGTGTTATCAGTACTGACACTGAAGTATCCCAACACAGTTGATCCTCTGTGAACACCCTCAAGTTTCATTGGTTGAGCAGCTGCACCTTCTTCCCAATGCAAACCAGTAAAAGCATGCTTCTTTTCAAGCTCCTCAGCAAATTGAAGGGGCTTCAATGCTTGTGTCCTTCCATCATTCTTTTCATTTTCTTCATGGAGAATACTGTCCATGCCAGCAGAAACATCACTTTGTGCTGGCATGTCGTCCCCTTCTGCTTGGAGGCCAAATTCCACATTATTTTCATGGAGGTTCGTATCTTCTGATGATACACTTATCGAGTCCTCAACCTCTTTAGTATTCACATGCTCATGGGAGAAAGGGAACATTTCCCCCATAGATAAGGTAGAAATATGTGCAGATTCCGTATGGTTGCCTTCAATGAGCTCATTGCTACTGCTATCTAAAACTGACGTGGTGCTGTTAAACCCATCCTCATTATTCAAAGGAGAGCTAATCTGTGGTTTAGCAGCAGAACTACGAGTATCATCACCAAACTCAAGTGCAAAACTATCCGCTTCGGAGGCTTTAGCCACATCTGTATTCATCTCCTCACATGGGAAATCTTCATCAGTAATTCTCCACCCATTCCTACTTCCATCTCCAGCATTTACTTCCCCACTGGCTTCAAAACTTCCAGTGGATTCTACTGGCGCGGTTTCTAAATTCTCCAGTTTAAGATCTTCCTCAAATAATTTCGCGTCTGAATGACTAATTTCTGAACCTGTGCCACTTTCATAGCATAATTCAGAACCAATACTGGCCTTCGGATCCAAGCTTTCCATACTAGACTTCTCCCTTCTCAATTTAATAGCAGCCGCATGTGGGGTCGGAATCGACCGCGAAGCTGCTGCAGCGGCTGCAAGGGCAGCCCCAGGCTTAGCATTCGACCTAACGGCACCGAATAACGGAGGCAATTGTCGCGAAACGCTGAAAGTGTCGCCTGAATTTATTTGACTAATTGAACGAAACTTTGATTGTCTATCTCTATCGTTTACTAATTGGGGAGGTGTTAATCGTGAGGAATCAGAGTCATTGGCATCAACTGGATTAGTGTTGCTTTGGGGGCTACTTACGTCATGCGAGATAGGGTACGATCGGGGAGACGACGAAGGAGAAGAGTCATCAGAGTCGATGAGGAGAAGTTCATCGACGGTGCTGCCGTGGTGCTGATCATCGTCGTCACTGCCCGTGGTGTCGTGTGATTGCAAGAAGGCGTCTAGATCGAGCTCCATTGGAGGTCTGGTGTGCTTTCTAGTCATCTTACTGATGCATAAAACACTGAAAGAGAGCAGCAATCGCCATGTTTAGTTCTATCAAGTGTCAACTATACAATCTCCGTCGTGAGAAATCAGGGGTTTACCAGAATTTGGCTTGGACGAGAAATGAACTTAACATGTGAACCCTTGAAATTGCTACGATCGATACTGTTGGTCCTTCTGTTTTGGAAAAATAATGCAACTACATCTTTTTTTTTCTTTGTTATTTAAAAAATATTGTAAATTGGTGCTTGGTTTTTTATTTTCTTTGAATTTTGTCCAATAAGTTATCAACTTGTAGATGTGGTCGTGACAACCTTCATTGTGGATTTGATCATCTTCAATCTAAAAAGATTGATTTACATCTATGATTTATTTTTTCCATTTATTTATTTATTTTCTTATTTAAAATAAAAATAAACTCTCTCTCTCTCTCTCTCTCTCTCTCTCTCTCTCTCTCTCTCTCTCTCTCTCTCTCTCTCTCTCTCTCTCTCTCTCTCTCTCTCTCTCTCTCTCTCTCTCTCTCTCTCCGCCCAAAACCCAACTCACCTTCTTCCTTTCTAATCCAGTTCAGGTATCATCTTGTTAAGTTATTAAATTAATTTTTGGGCTCAAACCTAGGTCATATGATGACTCTCTATCTCTCTTTCTCTCTCTCTCTCTCTCTGAGCCCAAAACCCAACTCACCTTCTTCCTTTCTAATCCAGTTCAGGCATCATCTTGTTAAGTTATTAAATTAATTTTTGGGGCTCAAACCTAGGTCATATGATGGCATCTCAAAACGTGCATCACCTTTGAGACTCATGACGTAAGCCCTTATGGGTCATGATGTGAGACATGGCTACGAGGCAAACCCTAATTTTGGGGGATTGAGGGTTAGGGCTAACCCACCCTCAGCCTCTATCACCTCCTAACACTCCCCCTTGAAACCATAATCCTCCATAGTTGATTTTAAGCTCATTTGTGGTGATTTCTAGCAAAAAAAAAAAAGAAAGAAAAAAAAGAGCATTTGGTACACCATTTTAGCTTGTAAGCGTCACCGCCATCCTTTCTCACCTTCTAGACCCTTGTGAGTGTTCAAAGTTCATTGTTTTATGATTCCAAGTAATTAGATCTAGGTTTTCCATGGTTTTTTTTCATGTTTTTTTTTATGGGTTTTGAGCAAAAGAACATCCTCTGTGCACATGCAAAACCCTAAAGCTTTGGATCTAGGTTTCTCTATTATACATGCAAATTTATCCTAAGCTTATAAACCCTAATCTAGCATACAACAAAGCTTGTTGAATATCAAATAAACAAGTTAGATGAATACCTTGATTATTGATTATAGATCTTGAAGCTTTGAGAACCTTAGCACCCCAAATGTTGTGCCTTTAATGAATCACAAACACCAAAAGCAATTGGATGAAGCCAGAGAGAGAAGGAAGACGGAAAAATCGGCTCCAAGACTTCTAGGGTTCAAGTGTTGTCGAAATCCCTAGCCCTATGGGTCTTTATATAGGTGTGGAAATTAGGGTTTCAGTGATTATCCTTATCTGGTTACTTAGCCACCAAGCAGCCCAAGGATAATTCTAGAAGCCCCCTTAGACGAATTCCTAAGGCCTTATCCTTATAATTCGTCCACCCTATACTCTAGGGTTTCCTTACCCAACTCTGCAACTATCACATAATTACAAGTTCAGTCCCCTTAATTTAATTAACCTCTTTTGACCACAAAATTAACTCTTAATTAAATCTTGACCAATGTTAATTAAATAAATATGATTTCTCTTTTAATATATTATTCTTATAATATATTAATAAACCATAATAATCTCTTTCTCTATTATTCATCCAGTCAAGTTGCTTTGGTGAAGGCAACCCAAAAGGACTATGTATAACCGGGTCAAGTACATACCAAATATAGTTATGGACTTAGACACTAATCCAACAGTCTCCCACTTGGATAAGTCTAATAACTATAGATGTAAGTACGACTTCAGGACCCGATTAACAATCGCAGTTCTCATAACTCTTGATCTTATCAATAACATGTCCTTTAAATAAGAGATCGTATAGTCCTCCATTCTAGATATCATGCAGACAATTACATGGAACATAGTCATACTTATTGTCTAACAGTTCGTTTCTCGATCTCTGATTTGTATGACATAGAACTTAATTGAACACATCAATTCAGTCTTGATCGGGCCCGACACATAAGTCAAACCAAATTATCGAGGGGCCCAGATATCGCTTTTACCCTCTTAGGATAAAAGGAACAGATAAACTTCGACTTATATGCATTTACCATTCACTCATCAAATCATGCACAACAATGCGTTTTATGACATCAAGTTACTGATGCACTTACACATTATCAATGCACAACCAACTTGCAAACAATAAACCATATATCTAGGTTTAAAGACTATACGATATTATCTTCTTGCGATCACTCATGATAAATTTCATGAAGTGATACCAACAAGCGTGGGTTTAATCCAACGCTCAAATCTTATTCATAAGCACTGATGAACGTTGTAGAAAACTTTTGCTATGTCTAATACACTTTAGACAATCTACAAACCAATTCATGACAATCTTTTTTCATACCTACTTCCAAAGTATGAGCGACTGTGGAACGTTCGAATAATCTTATTATTCAGGAAGTCAAACACATGCAAAGTGAAACAATAAGTAAACAATTAACATAAGACAATAACATTACTTATAAATAATACTCCTTTATTTAATCATCAAATGTTAATTACAATTTATCTATTACACATTTCTAAGGTATCTAATCTAAACTAATATCGTCCTTCAGCCCAATGCTCCTAGCGTGTTGTAAGTGCTTAACCCTACTTAGTCCCTTCGTAAGGGGATCTGCCGGGTTATCCTCTGACGATACCCTCTTCCACCTGATGTCGAATAAAGTGATACTTTCTGTCGATATGTTGAGATCTGCCATGATCCCTCGGTTCCTTGGTCAAGGCAACCGCACTTTCATTATCATAGAAAATTTCCATAGGCTCCTTTATGGTTGGCACAACTCCAAGGTCTCCAATGAAGTTCTTCAACCATATCGCCTCCTTTGACGCTTCGCTCGCCGCTATGTACTTTGATTTGCATGTTGAATCAACTACGGTCTCCTGCTTGGAACTTTTCCAAGTCACTGCTCCTCCGTTCAGGGTAAAGACCTAGCCCGACTGAGAACGGTAGTTGTCTCGGTCGGTCTGAAAACTAGCATCACTATACCCTTACACCCTTAAGTCATCACCGTTGGATTAGTGTCTAAGCCCGTAACTATTTTTGGTAAGTACTTGACCTGGTTGTGCATGGTCCTTTTGGGTTGCCTTCACCGAAACAACATGATAGGATGATTTATTAAGAAAGAGGTTATTATGATTTATTAATATGGTATATGAATAATATATTAATGGAGAAATCATATAATTAAATTAATATTAGACAAGGATTAGTTAAGATATTAATTATGTGGCTAATAGACATTAATTTAGTATCAGGGACTTAAACTGTCAAATGTGTGATAGTTGAGTATTGGGCCGAGGAGCCTCTTGGACTAGGCATGGAAGAAATTAGGATGTTTCCATCCATAATTTCGGCCCTAAGGCCCTATTCTAGAAGCTTCCTTGGATAGCTTAAGGCCTAAGTTGTCCATTAGGGTTTTTGACGGAAACCCTAGCAGCTCTAGTATAAATAGGACCCTTAGGCTCCAAAATTTGGCTACCCCTATTCCTAAGAGTGCAAGAGCCAAATTCAAGAGCCTCCAACCTCTCTCCAAGATCATTCTTTTTCTATTGGTGTTTCTAAGCCATTAGAGGAGTGACACTTGTGACTCTAAGCTTCAAAGACAAGAAGATTCAAGCAAGCAACAAGAGGTAATCATCTAGATCTGATTTGTCTCACTAATTACGAATTACACTCATTAGATCTAGGGTTTGAAAGTCTTGGATGAAGGCATGTATAATTAGAGAAACCTAGATCCAAGTATTAGGGTTTGCATGAGCACATAGGATGCTCTTTTGGCCCAAACCCATCAATGGTATCAGAGCTTTGTTTGGTTTCTATTGTACTTGATGCCTTGAATGTTCATCATGCTTTAAAATCGATTTTTTGGCTCATTGTCTGATGAAATCAACGAGTTCCAATGTGGACTCGACGAGTTTAGCTGTCAGACAGCAATATATGATTTCTTGCTGTTTTGCTTAAGGATACTTACCTAAATCGTTTTAGATTAATAAAATCCGAATTTTATTACTTTTTTTTGTCAATATCCTTAACAAAACAAGAGATAATTACCAATTATTTGAATAATAAATTCCTTATTTGATAATATTTCATTATTTGAATTTATTTGGTGAATTATCTTGTAAATAATCTTGATTAGGTCAAATTTAGATAATCATTAAATTAATTGTTTAATTTAAAATTATTTTCTATTTGATCCTTTGTGTTTTGAAAAGTTCAAACTTGTCCTCAAGTTTTGAAATTTAAATTTTATGATTAAAATGTTTAATTTGAACTATTTAAATTTCAAACCCTAGAATTTTAGAAGTTTAAAATTCGACCTTATACTTTATAATATTATAAGATATATATATATATATATATATATATATATATATATATATATATATATATATATATATATATAACTTAAAATGCTAGTCTTACTGTTAGTAGGCCTCATTCACGAAGCTAATCTCTAAGGGAGTATGAGGTTATGGCTTATAAAATGGTCATTTAATGGGTGTCCACTCTCACCCATCGTTTCCTTGATGGATGGAGGGTCATTAGCCGAACGGGTAGGATAGGGCAACCCTTTCTCATTAATAAGTACAATGAATTATAAAAGTAACTAAATGTTTTTACAAAATTCTTAATCTTAGTTACTTTAGGCAAAAGTGAATTGATGCAATTCCATGAAATTACACTTTGTACCCTTGCTAAGACGTTAGTGGAGCGTGTGTGGTTAACTGGCACACTAATTGGGCTCTAAGCAAAGGTGGCAAAGGGTGACTCATTGTTTGTCATAGTTCGATGGAGTGTGTGTGGTTAACCGGCACATCGAATAGGTGACTGTAACAATGAGGGCACCATGTACATTTGCATGGTTATTCACACTCGCTTTGTGATCCTCAACATCCCAGTCACAAACTAGAAGGGCATATCGAGATTTAAACATGTCATTGAAAAGTTCAATGAATCTCAAAAGATCTAGGAATTTTCAATACATTTAAAACTTAATCTCTTTTTCGTTTTTCATGGTGGAGAATTAGTGAATCGTCATTCACTTACCTTCAAATTATTTGCATATTGTATTAAGGCACCCCTCTTCTAATATGTAAATAATGTTGTTGGATCATAGCCCTAATTTCTCATTTGGGTGTTTAATTAGGGATTCATTTCTAATCAACTTTGTTCTTTTCCTTTTCAGATGTCGAACATGAACAACATCAACGCTTCCGGTTCGAGTTCCTCTGGCTCATTCTCACTCATGAACTTGTGTGGGAGGGTGATATTTGACGGAAACAATTTCAATGATTGGATCTGTAATATAAGAATGGTCACCCGTTACAAGAAGAAAGAGTATATCCTTGACAAGGAGCTGAAGGAAATCGACATGAACACTGCCACTCCTGAAGAGATCGTTGCCTTTGAGGCCCACGAGCGTGATGCCACGAAATTCCATTGCATCATTCTAGCGACAATGACTTTCGAACTCCAAAAGTCCTATGAGGACATTTATCCCTATGAGATGCATCAAGACTTGCTGGACCGGTACTACCAAAATGCGAGGCAAAAAAGGTACGAGATCATCACTTCGATGATCACTACCCGAATGGGTAATGGACAGTCCCTTACCGCCCATCTGCAAAAGATGCAGAGATATGTTGATCGCCTGCTAAAGTTGAATGTTAACTTTGATGAAGAGTTGGCGATCGACATCATCCTTCACTCCTTGCCTCCCTGCTACAACTAGTTCCGCATGACCTACCACATGAATAAGGAAGAGGTCACTTTGAGCAAGCTTCAAGGCTTGCTAAGGATTGTTGAGAGAAATCTCAAAGATAAGTCTGTTGCATAAATTCTCGCTCCGACTGCTGCCCCTGTTTTGGCTATTGGGCAAGGGAATGGTAAGAAGAGGAAGGCTCCCTCAAAGAGTCACCACAAGGGAAAGTCCCAAGATGGTACCTCTTCTAGTGGAACCAAAGTTGGTTCTGCTAAACCCAACTCAAATCCCAAGGAGGCAGAGTGTGTTGGATTAGTGTCTAAGCCCGTAACTATGTTTGGTAAGTACTTGACCCGGTTGTGCATTGTCCTTTTGGGTTGCCTTCATCAAAGCAACATGATAAGATGATTTATAAATAAAGAGGTTATTATGATTTATTAATATATTATATGATTAATATATTAAAGGAGAAATCATATAGTTTAATTAATAATAGACAAGAATTAATTATGTGGCTAAAAGAGATTAATTAAATAAAGGGGACCGGAACTGTCAATTGTGTGATAATTGGTTTTGGGCTGTGGATCCTTATGGATCATAGGGTGGACGAAATGAAGGTTTATGGACTCCTTGAATCCGTCCAAGCCTTATTCTAGAAGGGTCCTTGGACTGCTTGAGGCCTAAGTTATCCGATTAGGGTTTCAGGCTATAACCCTAGCAGCTCAAGTATTTAAAGACACCTAGGGCTACAGAAATCGGCTACCAAAAACCCTAAGGAGTTCCTAGAGCCGATTTTGTGCCCACAACCTCTATCCAAATCATCCTCTTGCTTCTTGGTGTTTGTAAGCCATTAGAGGAGTGACATTTGTGACCCTAACCTCCAAGGATAACAAGATTCAAGTTTTCAAGAAGAGGTAATCATCTAGATCTATTTTATTATGTCATTTCGAATTGTTTACTCTAGATCTAGGGTTTGCAAGTCTTGGATGAAAAGCATGTTCAATAAAGAAACCTAGATCCAAGCATTAAGGTTTGCATGTGCACATAGGAATGTTCTTATGGCTCAAACCCATCAGTGGTATCAGAGCCTTGATTGGCTTCTCTTGAATTTGATGCTTTGTGTTTTGATTCTTGCTTGAAAAAATCGTTTTTTTTTGCTCTCTGCCTGATGAACTCGGCGAGTCCCATTGTGGACTCGATGAGTCCATAAGGGGACTTGGCGAGTTGGAGCGTCAGATAGAGGGAATTTTGGGATTTCTTGTTGTTTTGCTTAAGGATACTTACCTAAATCATTTTACTTTAATAAAATCCGAATTTTATTAACTTTTTGTCAATATCCTCATCAAAACAAAAGATAATTACCAATGGTTTGAATAATAAATTCCTTATTTGATAGTACTTGATTATTTAAATTAATTGTTGAATTATCTTGCAAGTAATATTGACTAGGTCTGTAACATCCCAAAATTTGAGGCCAAAAATTTCATTTCCAAGTTAATATTTTATGAAACATTTTACCAAAACATTGCCAAGATCATCTCAATACTTAAAACTGCAATATCATGTCTCAAAACCAAATCATCTTGAAGTAACAAAATATAAGAGTATAATCCCAAAAAACTCTAAACGGAAATCATGTGTGTGTGTGATGCGCTGCTACACCGCCGACTCCTTCCCCTTAGACAAAAAGGTACATGAAACCAAAAACTAAAACTGTAAGCACGAAGCTTAGTGAGTTCCCCCATCATACCACATACCATACACTCACATAGCATACATACTGTCGGGCAATTATGGGGCGCCCGTCCTACCCATGTCATGCCATTATGGGGTGCTAACCTACCCATGTCAAGCCATTATGGGGTGCTGACCTACCCATGTCAAGCCATTTTGGGGTGGTGTTGACCTACCTATGTCAAGCCATTCTGGGGTGCTGACCTACCCTCCGGTCTATCTCAACCGAACACAGGGACTATTTCAACCCTACTACTAACACATAAGATCATATCATAATCATGCTGTCAGACATATATGGGGTGTCCGACCTACCCATTGTTCCTAACGACCGAATCGGGGACTAGTCCCCTTCTACTGATACTACCTCATACAACATGGCAACTAGCAAACTAGCATACTCACATATCTAGCAATCTAGCATACTCACATATCCAACAATAACAGACCAGACAGTTATCACAAAAATAATCATCCCATCTAACAATTACTAGTGGGTCGGCCTTGGTGCCTTAGACCCACTTCTACTGGAAGGTAACTCACCTCGATGTCGTGTAGTGTCTGGACTGTCCTCAGCATGAAGGTTGGCTCTCCTCGACTCCTCAATCCCTACACGACAACCCTCAAGTCATCAAACAGAACATACAACCCTAACCAAGGTCAATACCAAAATTAGGCAAAGTCAACTTGGTCAAAGTCAACACCCAGTTGGCCTGACTCGCCGAGTTGGTCTACCAACTTGTCGAGTCCATACTCCACTAACCTGATCCAACCCCGACTCCACTCGTCAAGTCTAGCAAGAACTCGACGGGTTCTCCTTCATTCAAACCATTGGGACCATCTTCATCCGACTCGCTGAGTTCTTCCTTCAACTCGGCGAGTTCATCTCCGTCATAAGAATGTGTCCGGTCTATGACTCATCGAGTCCTATGATTCCCATGATTCCCAGGTCCCTTTTTGTGCCCAAATGATTACGGGAATTTCCTCCCTAACAACTAGTCCATCCACAGAAAGGATTTGGTGGTCAGTACGCCGCGACTCGCCGAGTCCCAAGAACAACTCGACGAGTTCATCCTTGACCAACACTATACAACCGATTTAAATGGGTTTTAACACACCAAATGTATCACCGTATAATTTAAAACAAATTTTCACTTTTTAAAACCATATAAATTCATTCATAATTACTTTCAAGAAAACAATGTATCAACATTATCTCATTATAAATCCCAAGATCAAATCATAATAAACTCCGCGGGTGTGTGTACAGATCATGACGACGCCTTCCCGCGATCATCACTGGTACCTGAAACACATCACACATAACACTGTAAGCATAAAAGCTTAGTGAGTTCCCCAAAATACCACTCTAACACATATTAGCCACTCAAGGCTATAACTCTGCTGACCCTCTGTTCAGTGTGTCTCAGTAGGACCCTCTAGTCCCAACTCTTTGTGGGCCCTCTAGCCCTAACTCTATGGACCCACTGGTCCTATCTCGGAAAACTCTGAATCATGCATATCACATATCACAATAACACATAAATAGCATATAATTACACTGGCACATAACTCAACAGTACACTCGCACATAACTCTGTTACCACTCTAGGCAAGTATAGTGAGAAGACTCACCTCGGATGTCTCAGTAAATCTCTGACTCGGTAGGAATATGGCCTAGCCTCCGCCTAATCACATAAAGTAAATACTCTCATAAATATAACTCTCGAGACTAGACTCAACCCTCTCTTGGCACCCTCAGAAGGGTAAAAGACCATTTTACCCCTCTCTTGACACAAAGACCCCAATGTTGACCAAACCCTCAAAGTCAACATAAGTCAACGGTCAAACTTTGACCCGACTCGCTGAGTACATTTGGGCGACTCGGCGAGTCTACACGTGTCCACTATCCCTCTAGTCTCGCATGACACATCGAGTCTTTCCCCTGCTCGACAGGTTACACCCGACATGAATCGCGGGGCCACCCCGACTCAACTCGCCGAGTCCCATTATGAACTCGGCGAGTACCGCCTTGAACTCCAGTCCTCTATTTCCCTCTGAATCACTGAGTCATTCCACCAACTCGGCAAGTTACTCACTGAGTGAACTATGGGAAATCCTAGCCCTACTCGTCGAGTCTGCTCTTGGGACTCGGCGAATTCATGCCATGCTCAAGCTCAAATGACCTCCTGAGGTCAGATCCGTTCCTTTAACCCATAGATCTAGCCTCCTTAAGCAATATAAACATGTAAAGTCTGGATCTTGATGCCCATGCAAACACCCAATGGCTCTATTTGAAGAAATGGCCTCAATATGTAACCCTAAGCTCATATTACCCAATGTCACCCCATAAAGATCAAGGAGTTAAGGTCTCCGGACCTCTTTGGATCCAGATCCGAAGCCTCAACACAAGAAGGGACCAATTGCACCATCATTCACACTCTAAATGGGCTAGAAACCCTAACTCTCAAGGATTAACACCCAAAACTGAAGAAGGATAAAAAATATACCTCAATATGAAGTCCTTAGGCTCTGAAATCCACAGAATAGCACCCTCTTCAGCTCCCTCTTGCCTTGGTCACCTTCTTCTTGCAAAAATACCCACACAAGGTCCAAAAATGGTCTCTTCTTCCTCATAAACACTCTAGATCACTTAGGGTTTTACTTAGGGGTCTGGTAGCCACAATTGGTGGCTATAAGACCCTTTAAATAGGTCTCAATCCCCGGGAATTAGGGCTTCATTAAACAACGCGGACTCGCCGAGTCCAGTACTCAACTTGCCGAGTCCGGTCATTAACCCAGATGGAATTCGCGACTCTACTCAGCGAGTCTAAGCATCAACTCGCCGAGTCCCTCCAAAATCTCCAAAATAAAGAATAAAAAATGTACCTGGGAATCCGGATGTTACAATTTCCCCCCACTAGAATCAGACTTCATCCTCGAAGTCTTACTCTGAAAATAGCTATGGATACTGCTCACGCATCTCTTGCTCCGGCTCCCAAGTCAGCTCAGACCCTTTTTGATGCTGCCACTGGACCTGCACCAGGGGCACTTCCTTGTTCCTCAGAACCTTGATCTTCTGATCCATAATCGCCACCGGTCTCTCAACATAGTTCATGCTCGCATCCACCTGAATATCCTCTAATGGTACCACTGCCGACTCGTCGGCAATACACTTCCTCAGCTGTGAAACGTGAAAGGTGTCATGAATCTTGTAACTGTTGGAATGGTGTCTAAGGCTACAACTATATTTGGCAAGTATTTGACCCGGTTGTGCATGGTCCGTTTGGGTTGCCTTCACCATAGCAACTTGACATGATGATTTATAATGAGAGAAGAAATATTATTAATATATTATGAGAATAATATAAGGGATAATAATATTGTTATTTGATTAATATAAGTCATAAATTAATTATGAATTAATTTGGTGACTTAAAGAGATTAATTAAATAAAAGGGCATAAACTGTCAATTGTATGATAGTTGTACTTTGGGCTATAATCCCTCATGGATAAGGGGTGGACGGTTTTGAGGTTTGGATAGGCCTAGAAATCGTCCAAGGCTTATCATAAGGAGATTGGATTGCTTAGGGCCTAATTTATCCAATTAGGGTTTAAGGGTGAAACCCTAGGAGCCTCACAAGTATAAATAGACCCATGGGGTCAAGGAAATCGGCACTCTTGCCTTTGAAGAAACCCTGGCCAACTTCTTGCCCTCTCCCCTCTCTCTCTAATCATCCTCTTGCTAAGTTGGTGTTTGTAAGCCATTAGAGGAGTGACATTTGTGACTCTAAGCTCCAAGGACAAGAAGATTCAAGCAAGAAACTTAAGGTAATCTTTTAGATCTGTTTTTCCTTGTGTTATTATACTAGATCTATCATCAAAGTCTTGGATACATTGCATGTTCAATTAGAGAAACCTAGATCCAAGCATTAGGGTTTGTATGTGCACATAGGAATGTTCATATGCCTAAAACCCATCAGTGGTATCAGAGCATTGATTGGTTTCTATTGAATTGATGCATTGGTTGCTTGATTGTTGATTGCAAAGTTCGATTTTTGTCTTCTGCCTGATGAACTCGGCGAGTCCCATTGTGGTACTCGGCGAGTAGGCCTCAACTCGGCGAGTCCATTATGGCACTCGGCGAATTCGAGCGTCAGAAGGAGCTAAGTTCGGGATTTCTTGTTGTTTATCTTATGGAAACTTGCCTTTATCTTTATGGGTCAATATAAATCCGATTTAACATATATTTGAGTATATCCTTGACCTAATTAAAGATATTTACCAATAAATTGAATAATAATTTCCTTATGTGATAATTGATTGATTATTTTAATTAAATTGGTAAATTGTTTTGCAATAAATAATTAAATAAATCAAATATGGATAATTATATGATTAAATGTTAATTTGGATTATTTGTTATTTGATCCCTTATGTTTTGAAAGGTTTAAAACTTGTCCTCAAGTTTTGAAATTTATGTTTTGTGATTAAAAGTTTAATTTAGACAATTTAAATTTCAAACCCTAGAATTTTACAAGTTTAAAATTCAACCCTATTGTGACAACCCAAGTTGTTCCGTTACATTTCTCCGTTACCGTTAACGGAATATTCCACTGTATAAAAGTTCCGTTAATTAGAGGGCGTCAATTTAATAAACATTCCATTGGTTTACATTAATATGCCATTAAGTCGTGATAAAAGGAAATAAAAACACATAACACACATTTCCATTTAATTGGAAAAAGTTAGTTTTTATTATTACGACCACTAAATCGGGTGCGACCAAAAGCCCCGTTTAACGGCAGTATCGGGTAAGATTCCACTGAGCCCCGACTCGGAACCCTATATAAAGGTGAGCGGAGTCCATTGGAGACTTTTTACACTCCCTAAACACTCTCTCTCTATACTCTCTCTCTAGACTCATTTTCGCCCCGAATCCACAACCAAACGCTTCCAGATTGTAAGTCCGCTTACCCTAGCTTATTCTAAACATATTGATTCATGTTTATAGCCCAAAAATCGGACTTAGAAGCAATGGAAAAGGAGTTTACGGTCTAAGCTCTTCCTTAGGCCGTAAACACCTAAAGTGAGGCCAAAATGACCCAAACTTGTCCCTAATGGCTTGGAAATAAATAGAGGAATTAGCCTAGGAGTGTTTGCACATTTTAAACAATCATTTTGGGGCATAAAAGAGAGTTTACGGCCCAAGCACTTGCTTAGGCCGTAAACACCTCTAAACCATGTCAAAAAGCCCCAAACACACTCCTAAAACACCCTTAGACTTCATACATAATTTAGGGACTTAGTATTTGGGGTTTGGATCAATTAAACACCTCAAAATGAAGGGGAAAAAGGAGTTTACGGCCCAGGTTTATACTAAGGCCGTAAACGCCCCAAATCATGCCCAAAGTGTGGTTTTTTCCCCCCAAATGACCTTAGACTATTTCTATAAAATGCTAGGAAGGATTTATGGGCTTAAACTCAAAGATTGGTGGGTGTATGAGAGTTCACGGCCAAGCCATAGAGCTTACGGCCGTAAACTCTCAAGGGTTGGTCATTTGGACCATAAACTCTAAAGGAGACCCCTTTTGGAACCCCAAACACCCCTATAGCCTTGAATAAATTACTAGAAGTGATATAAGGGCTTGAAACTTCACCAAACTCAAGGGATGAGAGTTTACGGCCGTAAACTCCCTTAGGAGTTGTCCATAGGCCGTAAACTCCAATATAATGCCCTTAGGAGCCTTAAACCCGCTCATGCCTTTTTGGAAAAGTACTTAGAAAAACCCCATGAACAAGCTAGAAGCCTTAAAACACACTAGATACCCTCACCATGAGTTTACAGCCGTAAACTCATGGTGAGTAGTCCCTGGGCCGTAAACTAAGTATTAAGGGTTTACTCTCGAAGAGTAAACTCCATTCCTAGGTCATACACACCCTTAAACGCTACCCGGGACACCCAAACACTTAACCAAAGTGTTTTCCGCTCCTGCGAGCGCGTATATTTGTTTAATTAGTATTAAATACACTAATTGTATGTGAACATATGTTATCATATGTTAAATAGATCATTGTGTGTGTTCAAGTCCTTGCGTGACACCGAACGCCCAAACGGCACCTTCGTCGGACCTACTTACACCAGGTGAGTTCATACCCCTGAATGAACCTTTTAAATGTTTTAACATGTTTTATAGGGGGGAATACAAGTTAAACATGCCAGTTATCATATCAATCACATGTGATTGATAACCCGCATGCATAAGATTTTACCACTGTACATTGTTTTACCGAGTAGGACACTATAAATGGCTTTCAAAAAGGGTTTTCACTTGTTCAAGTTCTTACTTTTATTGCTTTATCAAAGTTCCATTTTCGAACTGATTTATGAAAGATTCCCAAAGATTTCTAAAGGTTTTCACACTTATTTTACCAAAGAATACAAATGCGATTTTTCCTGAGTAAAAAGGTTTTTCCAAGGTTTTCATGTAAACTTTTACTTGTTAGTTACTGCTGCTTCACTTATACTTATTTGTAAACTCCTACTCGATAACGCTTTCACGTTGTGATGCGTTTATACTTGGTATTGTCTCTATTTCGCTTATACTTGTAGTCGCTTATACTTGTTAGACGCTCTTACTTCACTTATCGTCGTTTCCACTTCGTGATACACTTATACTCGGTACACTTATACTTCACGATTCGATTATCCCACTCTGTACGCTTATACTTCACGACTCGGATGTTCCACTGTACGCTTATACTTCACGACTCGTATGTTCCACTGTACGCTGATACTTCACGACTCGGATATTTCACTGTACGCTTATACTTCACCGGTCGGTTATTCCACACTGTACACTTATACTTCACGATATGATTCCACTTGATACACACTCAAGCGTAGTTAGATGTATGTATGTGCTTGTATAGATGCATATAAATAATGATTGAAGGACTCAGGAAGGCATGTCCGCCCTATTTCCTTTTCTTCGTTGAGATGTGGTCTGGTGGGATCGGATGTCCATCCGAAGGTCGTTTGATTCATTACTTATATATTATGTACACAAGCATAGACATATAGGTTTACTTTAGTCAATTCAGTTAAGAGTCTCTACCTCTAGTTCAACACTTACATTAGAAACCCACTAGTTGGAAGTCTCTACCCACTATTTGGGATGCATCTTCAGGACACGGCCTTCTCCGTAGTCTAGTTGGTAACCAGAGTCTCCTGTAGGGAGAGCGGACATCGTGTGTATAGATCTATACGGGATTGACAACCCCGCACCCAGACTGCTAGCTACAGTCCCGGCCTACCAAGCCAACGGGTGACAAATGTCACATCTTATAGACGCTTGTAGGGCGTCTGGTACTCTAGTCAGCATGGTTACAAGTATCCCGGGTTACCTTATAATTCATTGGCTTTAAGGTAACGGTATTTCGCCTGCAATTTACACTGTATGCTGGTAATTCAATTTCAGAGTCACACTGTTTTGACCTTACAAGACGTATCTTTCATTTGATAATGTCTGGGGTCTGTCTCCTCTGTTTTGACCTTACAAGACGTATCTCTCTTTTGATGCTGTCTGGGGTCTGTATCCATTATATTCACAGTATCCACTGTATCCACTGTATTCACTGTGTTCACTATTTTAGACCTGGCTAGACGTATCTTTCTTTTGATATTGCCTGCATTCTCTATTCACTGTTTTGGACCTTACCAACTGTACCTTTCATTTGGTACCTTCTGAGGTCTGTGTCTTTATTTTTTAGACTGAACCAGGCGTGTCGTTCGTTCGATACTCTCCTGGAGTCTATGATTCCTTTGCCTTAGTCAGCAGTCCTCACTGCTGAGGCATATGTTATTTCCCTGTTGTCTCTTGCTTTCTTTAATGATCAAATTCAGTATTTTGATACTGATAGTAATTAAGGGAAAACCACTTTTTACCACATAACACTGACCAGTCTTGGTAGAAGGCTGCTTTGATTAAAGAAAATATAGGATTTTCTGGAAAGAACTCTAATAAACTGTAAACACTTAAACTATTACTTTATAAAGTTATTTGAATGAAATGTCACTAAATACTTATGAACTCACTAACATTTGTAAAAAAATGCTGATACTCGCTTTTCAAATAACTTGTATTCTTAGGTTAGCATTAGACAGGTACATCCCCGGAGCTGTTGATGAAGATAGCTTAGTACCGCGCTGTATTTATTCTATTACTTGTATTACTTTGATGTATTAATGTAACCATGTAAAACTATTACTATTAATGCAATGTTTTGTTGTACTTTGATTACTATAATGCATGTGTTGTGATACTTGACATGATGTCATCCACCCCAGAACGTTTCCGCCGTTCCGGTTTTGGGGTGTGACAGATTGGTATCAGAGCATTGTTTATAGTGAGCTAAGTATATCAATTCATAAAAGATATACAACCTATAAACACAAAGGGATAAAACACTCTGACCAAGAATTATACTTTAAAATATAACCATATTCTACCAAAGTATAATAACATCCAGAATCTAAACACTTGAACAAAAGTATCACAAGAAGAAAAATAATAAAAGTCTTCGGATGTTGAGCACTACAGTCAAACCTGGGCAGTTATGTAGTCTTAAGCTGGAATAAATGTAACCTGATCAACTACATTTATCCGAGATGCGATGAACGTGTGCTTGAGAGTGATAGTGGTGTACAACAGGTCTGAAACTTACCAACTAGGATTGCTAGAGCCAAACATAAAGTTAAAATACTATAGGAGTATTTTAGAACACTAAAAGATCCACACTAATCCCAGAATGAAACTCAGAAGATAAGAATCAAACAAGAATTAAAATACCATAGGGGTATTTTAGAATCCATTAACAACCTTGTGTGAATAACTAAAAAGATCCTTATTGATATACCTACAACTATAGAGGGTGTACTCCCAAGGTTATATATAATAAGGATCCCATAGGCTAAGAATATGTGGTTTCGCTCTACTTCCTTTTCCTTGTTTGGATGTGGATCCCAAGTAGTATCACACATTCGAAGGCCTATCGGATCTAAGCTATATATGATTTGTATACCCTGTGTAATCGTAGCAGGACTCGATATGGATCATCCAGTGAAATGTTAATAATCTCTTAGGATTCTTTAGACATTTCCATTCTCGCGCGAACCCTGTAGACAACCCTATCCACTTCAGTGCTCGGCAGATGAGTTGATTCAGACCCAGAGAAGGTTCATTGAGAAGAGTTCCTATTCGGAAATAAATGAACTGGGTCGAGACTATTGAATTCACCAGGTGCCTATATTCTTTTAGGGACAGTGGTGAGAGATTCGCCTAAAACTTCCGAGATTCCAGTCATCCATCATGAAGCGGTGACACCCAGAGTTGGAATCAGAAGGAAGGCGGGGTAGAAATTCAATATGTCTTCACAAGAAAAGAACCCTAGGAAACTACCCGAAGGAAACCAACGCCGATTCCAGTTAAAGATACGAGGCAGACCGAGGGAGCCAGTACATGGAACCCGGGAATTGTCTTTTCCTCGTGTTCGTCACACTAATAAACCCTTAAAATAATACAATTTAGTGAGTTAGTGGTTACACTACTCACGCTATGTGTTAGGTAAATCGTCGATTCCCGTTGCCAGATACACGATTGGGGCGGATCCCCGCACCTTTATTGAGAGTGCTTAGCCATGAGCTTTCATGAGCCTCTCTTTCCGCAGGTTCGTTCCGAACCATTCTCAAATCTCTCCAGGCCGGAGAGTGAAACCTTTCCCAGTATAAAAGGTAACTTAGTAGGAACGACTCGCATCTTATGGACTTTTCCGATACTCATACTCCTACCTTGATTACCAGGACTACATCATAGGGATGTAAGTCGACACTCAGACGACCAGTACTCGAGGCACGGGAAAATTTATGCCTAATACGTTCAGGACAGAAATGTCCAGGGTTAACCATCGTCTCTCATTACCTTGTATTTCCTTTTCCGTGTAGGAAAACCATGCCACCGAAGAAGCGTAACCAATCCACAAGCAAGAAACCTACTCTCTTATTCGATGAAGCTACGTTCCAAGCTGCAGTCTCAGCAGCCGTAGCAGCTGTCATGGCTCACCTGAATGCTAACACCGCCAAAGTTAGCAAGGGGCCTGTCGGGATTTCCAATCCTGGCGATGGACAGCAGTAACCAACACTTCCATACTCAGCCACCCAAGAACCTCCACTGAACCCACTAAAGAGAAAACTCAAGATAGAGGAGGGAAGTACCTCGGCTCAAGGACCTCCCGAAGGGCAACGAGCTGAGACAATCAATACCCCTGTCAATCCTTCCCTCCCGACTCCAAGAAGACCATACCTAGGAGACCTTCCCCACTGCAGCAAGTGCAACTACCATCATCATGGTGTTTGCCGAGAGCTCTATTGTGCTAGGTGCCACATGTTGGGGCATACTGCTCGCGTCTGCAGAACCCCGGTTGAGTTCATTACGTCAACCACCAATGTGGCGACCCGTACAGTTTGCCACCTATGTGGTAAAATGGGACACTTCAAGAAGGACTGCCTAACTGAAGGGAAAGACAAAGACACAGAAGGAGCCTGACACTACTGCTTAGGGAGAAGCGGCAAGGAACTCGTTAGATTTTGGTACGTCTCTCGATCTCGGATAACTAAACTAAGAACAATAAAAGACTAATTCAAATGTAAGATTCTTCCCAGTAAGGCGAAAGTCGCAACACTGTTATAAAATTTAAAATTCATTAGGTAAGGCGATAATGGCTAAACATATACGTTACGACCATGTATATTTAAGATGGACAGAGCTAGAGTGAGTGAATGCCGCCTCATTTCCTGTTCCTCGTTTGGTTGTGGATTTAGGGCGGGGTCGCTCAGTCAACAGTCCTCCCCACCTTAAATATACATGACTAGTATATTTGAGGAGACTATAGAAATGCCTTGTGAGAATCCATTCATGAAAAGGTACTCTATTCGGAAACACTTAGAACTCTCTATAGTTCCTCGTCGACTCTATCGGTCCAAGTATATGCGGTATTGATACATAGGACGAAACCCGAGACGCCTAGAACTGGTGTGCCTGTTCGGCACATGACTCTATCGATCTTCACTTTATATCATGTCGGAGTGTGCCAACTTCGACGACTCTATTGATCATGGTTTGACTTCGTGCAACCATGTGTTCATCCTTAGTGCTGTGTAAAAAGAACTTTCTCCATAGCCATGTCGACAAATAAAGGTTCTCCCGAACCTAAAACCTAACACAAATAATCTAACCTAATGCGATCCGTCAATCGTCCCTCTTATCTCAAACCTTCCGAAGTAACCAAGAGAGGGTACCACGCGCCGTTGACCGACCCCTCGTAGTCAGATGAGCATCGAAGTGAACGACACTGCAGATACTCCAGAAGACGACAACCATCCGGAGCATACACAGAAGAATCCCTAGAAAGACCCTTCGCACCTCGCACATCAGGTTCGTGAACCCAGAGAACAGAACTCATGAGACTGACCACTATAACCAGGTATATGCATAAAGGTGGCATATAATTGAGATCAAAAAGATTTAAGGTGTGTGTTTCCTCCCTATTCCCTGTTCCTCGTTGGGTTGTGGGTTTGGGGTGGAGTCGCACAGCTGAACATCCTGCTGACCTCAATTGTATACTGCCTGCATACACCCAGTATTGAGGTTAGACTAGACATGAGCTTTACCACGAACTTCTTAGAAAAGCCCTTCACCCTATTCCATAACATAGGAGCCGGAGTCAAGAGAATCACTGCGGGTTAAACTAGTAAAGTTCCGAGTGATGAGACCCTATACTCACTAGAATTGACCTAGACCGAGGAAATTCAGAACCTTCGGAAGAGTAGTTGCAGAATATGCTCGCACTACTCAGGCACTTCGTCCGCCCAGTTATAGACGAGCAGTGCCTATCATCCTCCACCCTCTCGTATGGAGGAAATCGCCGTCACCCTGTAGACGATAGACTTCATTCTCCGAAGTGAACACTAGGATACCGAGAACCACAAAATAACCTTCGCAGCCAAGAATACTTGATCAAAGAGCGAAAGTAGTTGTGTTAAGCCTCATGACCCAAATCCCGAAGAGGTTATAGACTTGACACCAGTCCTAGTGTTAGTCGAAGGGTTATGCAGGAGCATACACTTTCCACACTAGAATAAACCACAGTCTTAGAGATTCATTGGACTATGAGGTGTTCCACGAATACTATCTCACGCAGAGATAGCAGAACCACCTCCCGAGATAGTCCAACACTTGGCTGGTGAAACCTTATATTCCCTACCTCCAGGGTTTCCGCATCTCAAGATTCGTTAGTGCAGGTCCAGTTTGCACAAGCTTGAGATAGACACTCTATAGAAAACTGATAACCATAGTCACGCAACCCACTCGACGATCTAGAAAGTCTCTATCAGCCAGTTGACAGGAAACGCGAAACCAAAGACCACTCGAGATTCCTATGAACCAACCTGAAGGACACATATCCAGTACGGGAGAGAACGTTAGGAACTTCGGAATGGCGATCACGCCAGTGATGATCTTGCCATAGAAGTACACTATGTTCTAAGTACCGAAAAGCTCTACCATTCCGAGAGCTTAGGACCATCTGAGAATTCTCAAGGAGATTTGGTCCAACCTTCGTAAGACCGCTACTGCCTTCGGATATACCGCAAGATTCACACCTGATCGATCCACTTCTTAGACTTGATTTGTGATTTCCGACTTCACTCTTCGTGCCTCACTCATCTTGATAGAACCCATGGAGAACCCTAACCTTGTAGATACACCAGTTGGAAACCCACTAGCTACACGAGACGGAATCCGCATTCCGTACGTGAAGGTCTGTCGGAATGACAAACACAGACTAGAGTTCACTCGGGAATGCAAGGACAACCGTGTAGGAAGTAGTCTCTTACCTCTACTTGGCCATTCATACCTACTTCCTTGCCTAGACCTGAATTTCGGGACGAAATTCCCTCTAACGGGGGGATGATGTGACAACCCAAGTTGTTCCGTTACATTTCTCCGTTACCGTTAACGGAATATTCCACTGTATAAAAGTTCCGTTAATTAGAGGGCATCAATTTAATAAACATTCCATTGGTTTACATTAATATGCCGTTAAGTCGTGATAAAAGGAAATAAAAACACATAACACACATTTCCATTTAATTGGAAAAAGTTAGTTTTTATTATTACGACCACTAAATCGGGTGCGACCAAAAGCCCCGTTTAACGGCAGTATCGGGTAAGATTCCACTGAGCCCCGACTCGGAACCCTATATAAAGGTGAGCGGAGTCCATTGGAGACTTTTTACACTCCATAAACACTCTCTCTCTATACTCTCTCTCTAGACTCGTTTTCGCCCCGAATCCGCAACCAAACGCTTCCAGATTGTAAGTCCGCTTACCCTAGCTTATTCTAAACATATTGATTCATCTTTATAGCCCAAAAATCGGACTTAGAAGCAATGGAAAAGGAGTTTACGGCCTAAGCTCTTCCTTAGGCCGTAAACACCTAAAATGAGGCCAAAATGACCCAAACTTGTCCCTAATGGCTTGGAAATAAATAGAGGAATTAGCCTAGGAGTGTTTGCACATTTTAAACAATCATTTTGGGGCATAAAAGAGAGTTTACGGCCCAAGCACTTGCTTAGGCCGTAAACACCTCTAAACCATGTCAAAAAGCCCCAAACACACTCCTAAAACACCCTTAGACTTCATACATAATTTAGGGACTTAGTATTTGGGGTTTGGATCAATTAAACACATCAAAATGAAGGGGAAAAATGAGTTTACGGCCCAGGTTTATACCAAGGCCGTAAACGCCCCAAATCATGCCCAAAGTGTGGTTTTTGCCCCCCAAATGACCTTAGACTATTTCTATAAAATGCTAGGAAGGATTTAAGGGCTTAAACTCAAAGATTGGTGGGTGTATGATAGTTCACGGCCAAGCCATAGAGCTTACGGCCGTAAACTCTCAAGGGTTGGTGTAACAAACCGAAATTTGATATCACTTCTTGTAACTCAAATTGTAATCCAATTCGATCAACCAAACACCGTTTCCAAATCCATTTCCGATTTCGTCAATTAATTAAGTCATTAACTTGTATTAACCTAAAATGACTTAATGGGTGTCTTAATGCCATTTGAAATCATTCTAACACCCCATAATAGTCATCAGAATAATTCTAGAATCGACCATATCGGGTTACGGCAACTTGGTCGGGTGCGACCAAAAGCCCCGCCTAACGCCGGTATCGGGTAGAATTCCGCCGTGTCCAATTCCCGAGCACTATATAAGTGATTCAAAGCTTTCATTTGAAGCTTTTGGCCATTCTTCCATAAACACTTCCAACCTCTCTCCTCATCCATAATCAAAGTTCCAAAAACAAATATTTAAGGCTCCAAATCAAAGAGGTAACATCCCTAACTTATTGTCTAACCTCTTTAGCCTTCAAATTGATGTTTAAATTGAGTTTTAGGACCTAGAACATGTGTTTACGGCCAAGGATCAAGCTTGGACCGTAAACACTTAAAAATGGGGTTTTTAAGCCAATTAACCCTTCCAAATCATTGTTGGGACTTAGATACGAATTTGAGGCTTACAAATTGGGACTTGAAACACTTAAAACATGAGTTTTGAAGAACATAGGAGAGTTTATGGCCAAGGCTTGTTCTTGGGCCGTAAACTCCTCAAAAATGGGGATTAAACACCTTAAATCATGTCTAAATGCCTTGTAACTCAACCAATAGCCTTGTGGTAAATCCTAGATCCATCTAAAAATAGTTTGGGGGTTTATAACACATCAAATACCACATATAGGAGTTTACGGCCTAGGCACATACCCTTTGGCCGTAAACTCATGAAACCATGCCAAATGATGTCCCTAATTCACCCAAAGGCTTGGAAAAATTTCTAGAAATCACATGTGATTGTTTTAAGTGTCAAAAATTAATTATTCATGAACATAGGAGAGTTTACGGCCATAGAACATATGTCTGGGCCGTAAACTCCTAATTTGATGTTATTTGATGTCCAAAAGTGATACAAAGCCTTGGAAAATTAATTAGAATCACATGTGATTGCTCCTTGTGCCTCAAATCAAATTTTCTTGACTCTAGGAGAGTTTACGGCCGTAAACTCCAAGTTTACAGCCGTAAACTCCCTTTTAAGTGGTATTAATTCATTCAAATTATTCTAAGGCATTTTAGTAAGTCATTCCAACAATCCCCAAGTCCAAACAAGCCATTAAACCCTCAAAATCACACCAACATGAGTTTACGGCCGTAAACTCATGTATGTGTGTGTTTTGTGGCTGTAAACTCCCTAATATGTTTACTCTTGGGAAGTAAACTCAAATCCCAAGTCCCTAGTGTCATTACCCGTCCGAAGATGTCACCCGGGTCACTCCAAACGCTCGTTTTGAGGTGTTTAACCTCGTTGGAGTGTAATGTTCCATATAATTAGGATAACAGAGATTTACTTATAGTAATAATGAACAACTTTATACACTTCACAAGATAACCAGGTTTTGGAATACATCTTTTACATTGATAACCAACATTCAGGAAAGTATGGGACTTTCCTGGGAAACCTTGTACATAACCAGGTCTAACAGAATACATCTTTACAATAAAAACCAACATTCAGGAAAGCATGAGGCCTTCCTGGGGAACATATACATAACTAGAAAAGTGTAACAAAACAGATAACATTACATCTTTTACAATTGATAACTCACAATCAGGAAAGTATGGGACTTTCCTGGGGATACATTAGAACTCAAACAGAACAATTTAACAAACCGAATAATCAAACCATACATTTTTCACATGAGTAAATGTGTTTTCAGTGTACAAACCTACTATACTTTGTAATTGTGAAACAACAATCTACTTTTAAGAAAATGTGGGATTTTCTTGGCGTGTGTTACATTTTCAGAAACAGAAAGGAAGCATGAACATTTTCCAAAACAAAAACTACTTATGAACTCACCAGCGTTATGCTGATTTTCAAACCGCTTGTGTTCTCAGGTCAACGTTAGAACAGGTACTGAAGATCCTTTTTGCTCGAAGTCAGAGTACTCAGAAGACCCGTTTCATTTTGTTTATATATATATATATATATATATATATATATATATATATATATATTATGTAACACAACTGTACAACTTTACTTTTGAAAACAATTGTTGTCACACCCCCGAACCAGACGGCGGAAACGTTCGGGAGCTGTCGTGACTCAATCGAATACCATAACATTGAATATATGTGAAACGTAACAACATTCGTCACCATGCATTAATATAGTACAACCAATAAAGTTTACATGAAATACATTGTTTAGACATTACATTCCCAAAAATAAATTGTTCGATTCGTTAATAAGTAAACTGCAAGCCATCACTGAGTACATTTTCCTTTGATTCACTGGTTCCCTGAGAATACAAGTATTTTGAAAAACATCAACATGCGAAATGTTGGTGAGTTCATAAGCGGTATTTGAAAAACAATGTTTTGTATCGTTTGAAAATCACCAGAAAATCCGATATTTTCTGAAAAGAAAAGCTTCTAAAAACGTTTGTGAAGATCCATAGGTATGCTTGTTTGTTTCTATACTTGTAAAAAAATTGTTCATTAAACTTGTATACATTTCGAATCCGTATGTATTGAAAAACCCTAGGAAAACCCGATGTTTTCCTAATTCTTTGAATTCCATGAAGTTACATTGAAACCATTGCAACGCGTGTAGTTATCAATCCCAGGCGACGTTGGATTATTTTTGAGCATGATTAATTGCTACAAACACGCGTTACACAAACGACCAGTTTATAGCTATACTAACGATCCCGTAGGCGTCGTTCGTACTAATCACGTTATCCAACCGCCCTGACTTCCCCACATCCGAAGAGAAAGAGGACACGAAGACCCCGATGACTCCATTGACCGGTTGGGGATAAAAAAAAGGTACGAGGGGTCCCTGACCCGCCTCGCATGAAATGTCGACTTTACTAGCAATACCAAAGGACCCTTGGGGACCGATAGTATACAAGCCATTGAAAGTCCTTTTACGTTGTGTTAGATCGGTAAGACCCAACACCTCGTAAGGTAGAAGTCTTCGGGCCTTAAGATCAGGTCATTGGGCTAGCTAGGCCCAACAAACAAGATTTTACACTTTTGGGGCCCAAAGATGGTGCGTAGACGTCTGTGCACACTCGCGTGTATATTGAATTCCCAAATGTTACTTGTATGAATCGAGGTATCGTTGCGTTAGTAGTTTCGGGTTTTTATTGGTTCGAGACCGAACCAATTCGTTTAACAACGACTTTTGGTATTGTTGTGTATTGTATTTCGTCGATAGTCGCGGTGCCATTATTCGATCAAATTGCGTGTATTGAATTAGCCTTGAAAGTTTTCTGTTTTCAGCCCCTCATTGTTTGTAAAATTTACTTTTTCAACCCTTTAATTAAATAACTTTCCGGTTTGGTCCTTAAATCATTTTTCTTGACATTTTAACACCAAAAATTATTGAAATTAATATTTTTCAGCATATTTTTCATTGAAAACAGTTTAAGTCCCTGAAAATACAGTTTTCTCGGTTATAACCCCTCTTTTTCGCAATTTTGACAATTTTGGCCCAAATTGGAAAATTTTTGCAACTTTGGTCCTTTTTAAATTTAAAAAGCATTTTAAACCTTTGAAAAGGACTTGGAACACTAATAGTCCACTGTTTTACAGAAAAACATAGTTTTGGCCCTCCAAAACAGAAAATTTCGCATAATGGGCCTTATTGGGCCGAAAATGTCATTTTTAGCCCAATAAGCTTGAAATTTATGTTTTTAATCCTCCAACAAGTATATTTTCAGAAAATACATTATGGAAACTGTTTTGACTCATCTCCCCCATCAGATTTCGAAATATTTCACTTTGGGCCCTTTAACTTTATATTTTTAGCATTTTATGTCCAAAAATTGAGTTTTTAGCCCAAGGAAAATGTTACTAATCCATTTAGCTATTTTTCTTGGAACACTTTGTATGTAGAAATATACTTGATGCTAGTATCGTTTAACATAAGGTATATCTCGGTTTTGAGGGGTTTTATGGCTAGATCCAACATTATAACACACAAAAACACACATATAAGCATAGAATCATACAAGGCATACAAAACACATATAGATCTACACTTTCACTTGTATTCCCCCCACAAAACTCATAAAAACAGAAAATAGGGGGTATGAAGCTCACCTTGGGTGTGGTTTCGGTTTTGGAGAGAAGATGGAAGAAAAATGAAGTGGTTTTCGGCCCTAGCACCTTTCCTTGGTAGATCTCGAGTTTGGTGACTTCTAAGGTGCATGATCACAAGTTGGAATAGATTTAGAAGAGATTTTTGATGGAATGAAGTAGCTAGATCATGGATTAGTCATCAACTTACCTTAGATGATGATTTTGTGGAGATATCTTCTTGAAAGCTCCTTAGATCTCGAAATTGTGGAGGAGAAATGAAAGAGTTTCTTTGAGAGAAGAATGAGTGATTTGTGTGTGTGAGTTTGAAAATGGCCGAGAGCAAGAGAGAGGAAGAAGAAGAGAGATGCATGAAAGGATGGTGCATGGAAGTATGAGTCTCTTGCATGGAAGTCCTTTGGTTAATAGTGAGGTGTCACTCACAAGGTCAACCCCTTCCTCTTGGGCTTGTTTTGGGCCGAAAATGTGGAAGGAAGAAGAAAGGTATTGGGCTTTAATGCCCACAAGCCCATATGTAAGTTAAGTTGGGTGAGTTTTAATCTAAAAGAAAATATAATATGATTTTCACACTTTGTTGGGCTAGTTTATGTTAATCATGGATCAAAGCTTTTAATTCATTTCATTCTAGGCCCAATATGGCCCAAAATGTTGAAATAAATTAATGTGGGTCCAATTAGAGCCCATTTAAGGGTTCTAAGCCCATGATAGTCAAACTGAAAGCTCATTGGTTCATTTGGATCCAATAAGGAAGTCCTAGTCCAAGGTGGACCTAAATAAGAACTTCTAGGGTTTCCAATTGTTTGATGACTATTTGTAGTACTTGTATGATGTATTTGATTGAAGTTTTTTTTTGATGTCATAATAATAGGTGTCACACATGTTCTTAAGTTTTTGATTCACATTAACTTGAGTGTATAGATTACATGACACAAAATCTCCAGTTGTGACATCATCCCCCCGTTAGAGGGAATTTCGTCCCGAAATTCTGTTTGAAAGCTAGATTTGAGAATGCTAGAATAAGTGAGGGTACTTTTGCTTCATTTGATCTTCGCGTTCCCACGTGAATTCTGGCCCACGCTTTGCTTTCCACCGTACTTTCACGATCGGGATGCGACTCTGCTTAGTACGCTTCACCTCCCTGTCCATGATTTCGATTGGTTCTTCAACGAACAGGAGATTCTCATTGATTTCGATTTTGTCAAGAGGAATGACAAGGGTTTCATCTGATAGGCACTTCTTCAGGTGAGAGACATGAAACACGGGGTGTACATTGTTTAACTCCGCGGGTAGTTGCAGTCTGTAGGCTACCGGACCTATTCGGGCGACGATTTCGAAAGGTCCAATGTATCGCGGGTTCAGATTTCCTCGTTTTCCGAAACGTATAACCCCTTTCCAGGGTGAGACTTTCAACAGTACTCGATCACCGACCTGGAATTCTAAGGGCTTTCGCCGTTTGTCGGCGTAGCTCTTTTGTCGGTCACGCGATGCTTGTAATCGAGCTCTGATCTGGACGATCTTTTCTGTGGTTTCGCGAATGATCTCCGGTCCCGTTAGTGCCCTGTCCGACGTATGTGTTCTTGCTAGCTGGGTGTCACCTACTTCAGCCCAACATAACGGGGATCTACATTTACGCTCGTACAGTGCTTCGAAAGGAGCCACCTTGATGCTCGAATGGTAACTATTGTTATATGAGAACTCGATCAACGGTAGGTGGGTATCCCAAGACTTCCCAAAGTCTATCACACATGCACGAAGCATATCTTCAAGCGTTTGAATGGTTCGTTCACTTTGACCGTCCGTTTGTGGGTGATACGCGGTGCTCATGTCGAGATGAGTTCCCATTGCCTTGTGGAGTGATTGCCAAAAGCGCGATGTGAACCTACTGTCCCTATCCGAGATAATAGATTTTGGCACTCCATAGAGTCTCACGATTTCTCGTAGGTACAACCGTGTCAGTCTCTCCATCTTGTAGGATTCTTTGATTGGCAGGAAATGGGCAGATTTTGTCAGTCGGTCGATTATTACCCATATGGTGTCCAGTCCGTCCGACGTCTTGGGTAGCTTGGTCACGAAATCCATAGAAATCCCCTCCCATTTCCACTCAGGGATTGCCGGTTGTTGTAACAATCCTGAAGGTTTCTGGTATTCCACCTTTACTTTGGCGCACGTAAGGCACTTACTAACGTAGGTCGCGATTTCCGCCTTCATGTTAGGCCACCAATAGTGTTGTTTAATGTCCAAATACATCTTGTCCGAACCGGGGTGAATGGAGTATCGTGTCTTGTGGGCTTCCTTCATAACGGCCTCCCTAAATCCTCCGATTTTTGGGACCCAAATACGGTTCATGAAGTAGTATACCCCATTCTCCCTTGCTTCTAGGTTCTTTTCCATCTCGTGCAATGCCTCGCTAGCTCTATTTTCCGTTTTCATAGCCTCCGACTGGACTGAATGCAATTTGAGTGGCCAGATGAGATTGAATGGTTATCGAGAGAGTTTTCGTACGGCGATTAGAGTACTCCTTCAGACTTAATGCATCAGCTACCACGTTGGCCTTGCCTGGGTGGTACTTGATCTCACATTCGTAGTCGTTTAGTAATTCCACCCATCTTCGTTGTCTCATGTTCAGCTCCTTCTGATTCAAGATGTGCTGGAGGCTTTTGTGGTCCGTGAAGATGGTGCACTTTGTACCGTACAGGTAGTGCCTCCAAATTTTCAGAGCGAAGACCATGACTCCCAGTTCTAGGTCATGGGTCGTGTAATTTACTTCATGCGTCTTTAGTTGGCGGGACGCATATGCTATCACTCTTCCACGTTGCATGAGAACGCAACCTAAGCCCTGATTCGACGCATCACAATAGACTACAAAATCTTCCGTTCCTTCAGGTAGAGATAGTACAGGAGCGCTACAGAGAGCCTGCTTCAAGGTTCGAAATGCAATCTCTTGTCTGTCAGTCCATCTGAATGGTACACCCTTTTGCGTAAGTGAGGTAAGCGGCTTGGCGATCTTAGAGAAGTTTTGAATGAATCTCCTATAGTAGCCTGCTAGGCCTAAGAACTGACGAATTTCTGTGGGCGTGGTCGGAGTTGCCCATCCTTCCACAGCTTTGACCTTAGAGGGATCCACATGAATTCCGTCTTGGCTAACTACGTGGCCTAGGAAATTCACACTCTGGAGCCAGAACTCACACTTGGAGAGTTTGGCGTAAAGCTTTTCCGATCGCAGAGTGTCTAGGATTTGTCGGAGATGTTGGCCATGCTCTTCTTTGCTACGAGAATAGACGAGGATGTCATCGATAAACACAATGACGAAGTTGTCAAGGAATGGTCGACAGATTCGATTCATTAGGTCCATAAATGCGGCAGGTGCATTTGTTAGACCGAAGGGCATTACGACGAATTCATAATGTCCGTAGCGGGTTCGGAAAGCGGTTTTAGGAATATCCTCTTCCCGGACTTTGAGTTGGTGGTATCCGGACCGTAGATCTATTTTAGAAAAATAACTAGCTCCTTGGAGCTGGTCGAATAGATCATCGATTCGTGGGAGTGGGTAGTGGTTTTTAACAGTGAGTTTATTTAACTCTCTGTAATCGATGCACATCCTGAAAGATCCGTCCTTCTTTTTGACAAAGAGCACCGGAGCTCCCTATGGCGAGTAGCTAGGTCGGATAAATCCCTTGTCCAGAAGCTCACTGAGTTGGCTGGACAATTCCTGCATTTCAGCAGGAGCCAACCGATAGGGTGATTTAGCGAGAGGAGTTGCTCCTGGAACGAGGTCGATTCAGAACTCAACCTGTCTCTCTGGGGGTACTCCTGGAAGATCTTTAGGAAACACGTCTGGAAATTCACACGCTACCGGAATATCTTGGTTGTTAGTTTCTTCTTTGGTCTTGTCCACTATGTGAGCCAAGAACGCCAAATGGTTATTTCGCAGATGTTTTTGTGCCTTGATGCACGAGATGAGACGAAGATTCGTGCTGGGTTTGTCTCCGTAAATTACTAGGGTTTCGTGATTTGGGAGACGAAGGCGAACAGCCTTCTCGTGGCACATAATCTCAGCATGGTGGGAGCTTAACCAATCCATGCCGATAATCACATCGAAACTCCTAATTGACACTGGCATTAGGTCTATTCGAAAGACGTGTTGGTTAAGGGTTAGGGTACATCCGATGTAGATCTCCCCAGTGGATTCGGTTTTCCCATTGGCCATTTCCACCGTATAGGTTTCATTTAGCTTCTGGGGTTGTTGTTTTAATAAATGTTTAAACTCCTCGCTTACGAAACTTCGCTCCACTCCGGTGTCAAATAAGATGCATGCATAAGTGTGGTTTAGGAGAAACGTACCGGTCACAACTGCGGGGTCCTGAACTGCCTCACCCTGACCCATAGTCAGCATCCTTCCTGCTCCTCTGTTTCCTGAGTTGTTGTTAGGGCAATCTCGGCGGAAATGCCCCGTCCTTCCACACCCGAAGCAGGTGTGGCTAGGCCCTGCATTGTTGCCGCCGACATTGGTGTTGTTGTTATTGCGGTGGTTGTTGTTGTTGTTGTTGGGGTTGTTTCCCTGACTTTGGTTCTGAGGAGGATAAGCCCTGCAGAACCTTGCAGTGTGTCCCCTTCGGTTGCAACTGGTGCAATGGAATTCCCTGCATTAACCGTGATGGTGGAAACCGCACTTATTGCATTTGGGAAGATTACCGGAATAGGGTCTTGAAGCATTTGATGCAGCTGAGGCTGGAGCATGTGGTGTGGCTGGAACCGGTGCGGTGACAACGTTAACTGCCACTGTCTGCTGCTTTTTAGAGGTCTCGGGGCTCTGATGCCCCTTTCTCTTGTTGTTCCTCCTCTTCTTGCCATCACCCTCCTTTTTCTTCTCAGCCTCCACTGGCTTCTTGCCCTTTTTGTTGTTATGATCATACAATCTTTTCGCCAATCTCTTCGCACTGTCAAACGTTTCAGGGTTCGCAGCTATCACATTCCCTTGAATGGGTGATGTTAGTCCCCAAATGAATCGTTCAATCTTCTTTCCTTCTGATGTGATCATACCCGGGCACATCAGAGATAGTTCGCTAAATCTCGATATGTAGGCATCGATGTTCGCATTCTGCACCGTGAGATTCCATAGCTCTTGCTCCATCTTCTGTATTTCGCCTCGGGGGCAGTACTCAGCCATTAACATTTCTTTCATTTCTGCCCATGGTATAGAGTTGGCTACAGGGAGCGTCATAGCTTCTACGTGTCCGTTCCACCAAGTAAGTGCTTGGTCCACAAAAGTGCAGGCCGCGAACTTCACCTTCATCTGCTCGGGGCAATCGCATATCTCGAATACCGACTCTACCTTCTCGATCCATCGCTTCAGAGTGATCACCCCTCCAGTGCCGTTGAAAGTTCGTGGTTTAGCGTTTGTGAAGTCCTTGTAGGTGCACGTTTTAGTGGGTCCTTGATTTGTCCCGTTGTTCGAACTTCCGGACCCTTGCCCGTTGCCTCCTCCGTTGTTCCCTCAGTGAAGTTGTACCATAGCTGCTGTGACCGCAGCAGACACGGCTGCCTGGAAAGCAGTGGTGTCAACTTCGGGCGGGGTTGGTTCGGGATTTCTGCGAGTAGCTCGGCGAGGCATCTTTCTGTCATGAAACGGAAAGATGTTGAGTGCATGTGGTTTCTGTGAGGTTGTGATCCTACTAACTAGGTGTATGGTACGAACTTAGACATTTCTACCATCGGACATACAATCATAACGTCTCAACACATAACAACTTGTAATATCATAGCAAAACACACAAAAGTTCATTAATATTATCCGCATTTAATACAAGAAAATTTGCTCGTAAGAGCATACATAAGTGACACTAATTCGACAACATAACGGCTCTATGAGTAGTGTAGTCACTTAAACATAGAGCCGGAGTACATAGCATAGTTCCTAACGACCTACTATGATAAGTCTATCCCTAACCGTGATGAGCTGCGTCTGGAGGTGGTGCCGAAGTCATATGCCGAAATGTTGCGCCAGTAACTGCGCCATCTCTGCCATGTCTCCAATAACCTCATCCCTCTCATGCTCTGCTCGCACTGCTCGAGCTTCCATAGCATACAGCTGTTGTCGCAGTGCGGCGATCTCAGCTTCGAGGGAACGGTTCTCTCTTGGGGGGTTCACTGGTGGAGCGGAGTGATCTGGTTGTGCCTCGTTCTCGCATGGCGGGACGGGGTCCTGGTCCCCGACCTGACCTTCCTCGTCGTCGTCGATCTCTCCAAATTCGTAGTCAGTGTCTACGTATTCGTCGGGTCCGACGTCGTGTGCTTCCCCTGGATTCTCTCCCGGTTCATCCTCAAGCATCCCGTGAGCTACTAGGACCTGATGGAACTGGATACCCTGCTGCTCTTCCTCCATGACGACTGAGGGAAAATATAAACTATCGTCACTCTCCTGACTATGACTTATGCTAACTAGACGCTCTCTTTTTGGTGATAAAGGGTATAGTTTTAGGTTCCCTAGCTATCCCGATCTCATCAAGACGTGTGTTAGTTTTACTTTGGAGAGAATGTAGTTGATCAGGCTACATTCACTCCTTGGTATCACTAAGAACAGTCCCGAATTAACCGAGATACCAACATTATTGTGTTTGATTCGGCGTTATGTTCTTATTCCTAATGCAAGCAAGCGTGTTTTATTTACTTGTTTTGTTCAGAGTTATGTTAGTCCCTCTTTTGGTTTATAGTTGCATATCAATGTGTGGCTCGACATGCTAGTTCACTATAAACAAAGCTCCGATACCAACCTGTCACACCCCCGAACCAGACGGCGGAAACGTTCAGGAGCTGTCGTGACTCAATCGAATACCATAACATTGAATATATGTGAAACGTAACAACATTCGTCACCATGCATTAATATAGTACAACCAATAAAGTTTACATGAAATACATTGTTTAGACATTACATTCCCAAAAATAAATTGTTCGATTCGTTAATAAGTAAACTGCAAGCCATCACTGAGTACATTTTCCTTTGATTCACTGGTTCCCTGAGAATACAAGTATTTTGAAAAACGTCAACATGCGAAATGTTGGTGAGTTCATAAGCGGTATTTGAAAAACAATGTTTTGTATCGTTTGAAAATCACCAGAAAATCCGATATTTTCTGAAAAGAAAAGCTTCTAAAAACGTTTGTGAAGATCCATAGGTATGCTTGTTTGTTTCTATACTTGTAAAAAAAATTGTTCATTAAACTTGTATACATTTCGAATCCGTATGTATTGAAAAACCCTAGGAAAACCCGATGTTTTCCTAATTCTTTGAATTCCATGAAGTTACATTGAAACCATTGCAACGCGTGTAGTTATCAATCCCAGGCGACGTTGGATTATTTTTGAGCATGATTAATTGCTACAAACACGCGTTACACAAACGACCAGTTTATAGCTATACTAACGATCCCGTAGGCGTCGTTCGTACTAATCACGTTATCCAACCGCCCTGACTTCCCCACATCCGAAGAGAAAGAGGACACGAAGACCCCGATGACTCCATTGACCGGTTGGGGATAAAAAAAAGGTACGAGGGGTCCCTGACCCGCCTCGCATGAAATGTCGACTTTACTAGCAATACCAAAGGACCCTTGGGGACCGATAGTATACAAGCCATTGAAAGTCCTTTTACGTTGTGTTAGATCGGTAAGACCCAACACCTCGTAAGGTAGAAGTCTTCGGGCCTTAAGATCAGGTCATTGGGCTAGCTAGGCCCAACAAACAAGATTTTACACTTTTGGGGCCCAAAGATGGTGCGTAGACGTCTGTGCACACTCGCGTGTATATTGAATTCCCAAATGTTACTTGTATGAATCGAGGTATCGTTGCGTTAGTAGTTTCGGGTTTTTATTGGTTCGAGACCGAACCAATTCGTTTAACAACGACTTTTGGTATTGTTGTGTATTGTATTTCGTTGATAGTCGCGGTGCCATTATTCGATCAAATTGCGTGTATTGAATTAGCCTTGAAAGTTTTCTGTTTTCAGCCCCTCATTGTTTGTAAAATTTACTTTTTCAACCCTTTAATTAAATAACTTTCCGGTTTGGTCCTTAAATCATTTTTCTTGACATTTTAACACCAAAAATTATTGAAATTAATATTTTTCAGCATATTTTTCATTGAAAACAGTTTAAGTCCCTGAAAATACAGTTTTCTCGGTTATAACCCCTCTTTTTCGCAATTTTGACAATTTTGGCCCAAATTGGAAAATTTTTGCAACTTTGGTCCCTTTTAAATTTAAAAAGCATTTTAAACCTTTGAAAAGGACTTGGAACACTAATAGTCCACTGTTTTACAGAAAAACATAGTTTTGGCCCTCCAAAACAGAAAATTTCGCATAATGGGCCTTATTGGGCCGAAAATGTCATTTTTAGCCCAATAAGCTTGAAATTTATGTTTTTAATCCTCCAACAAGTATATTTTCAGAAAATACATTATGGAAACTGTTTTGACTCATCTCCCCCATCAGATTTCGAAATATTTCACTTTGGGCCCTTTAACTTTATATTTTTAGCATTTTATGTCCAAAAATTGAGTTTTTAGCCCAAGGAAAATGTTACTAATCCATTTAGCTATTTTTCTTGGAACACTTTGTATGTAGAAATATACTTGATGCTAGTATCGTTTAACATAAGGTATATCTCGGTTTTGAGGGGTTTTATGGCTAGATCCAACATTATAACACACAAAAACACACATATAAGCATAGAATCATACAAGGCATACAAAACACATATAGATCTACACTTTCACTTGTATTCCCCCCACAAAACTCATAAAAACAGAAAATAGGGGGTATGAAGCTCACCTTGGGTGTGGTTTCGGTTTTGGAGAGAAGATGGAAGAAAAATGAAGTGGTTTTCGGCCCTAGCACCTTTCCTTGGTAGATCTCGAGTTTGGTGACTTCTAAGGTGCATGATCACAAGTTGGAATAGATTTAGAAGAGATTTTTGATGGAATGAAGTAGCTAGATCATGGATTAGTCATCAACTTACCTTAGATGATGATTTTGTGGAGATATCTTCTTGAAAGCTCCTTAGATCTCGAAATTGTGGAGGAGAAATGAAAGAGTTTCTTTGAGAGAAGAATGAGTGATTTGTGTGTGTGAGTTTGAAAATGGCCGAGAGCAAGAGAGAGGAAGAAGAAGAGAGATGCATGAAAGGATGGTGCATGGAAGTATGAGTCTCTTGCATGGAAGTCCTTTGGTTAATAGTGAGGTGTCACTCACAAGGTCAACCCCTTCCTCTTGGGCTTGTTTTGGGCCGAAAATGTGGAAGGAAGAAGAAAGGTATTGGGCTTTAATGCCCACAAGCCCATATGTAAGTTAAGTTGGGTGAGTTTTAATCTAAAAGAAAATATAATATGATTTTCACACTTTGTTGGGCTAGTTTATGTTAATCATGGATCAAAGCTTTTAATTCATTTCATTCTAGGCCCAATATGGCCCAAAATGTTGAAATAAATTAATGTGGGTCCAATTAGAGCCCATTTAAGGGTTCTAAGCCCATGATAGTCAAACTGAAAGCTCATTGGTTCATTTGGATCCAATAAGGAAGTCCTAGTCCAAGGTGGACCTAAATAAGAACTTCTAGGGTTTCCAATTGTTTGATGACTATTTGTAGTACTTGTATGATGTATTTGATTGAAGTTTTTTTTTGATGTCATAATAATAGGTGTCATACATGTTCTTAAGTTTTTTATTCACATTAACTTGAGTGTATAGATTACATGACACAAAATCTCCAGTTGTGACAATTGTAAAACTTTATATGTAATGTAATGGTTGTTCTACTTTACTTACTATGTACATTGGATTTGATACTCAACGTGGAGTCAACCCCGGAAATGTTTCCGCCTTCGGTTTTCGGGGTGTGACAGTTGGTCATTTGGACCATAAACTCTAAAGGAGACCCCTTTTGGAACCCCAAACACCCCTATAGCCTTGAATAAATTACTAGAAGTGATATAAGGGCTTGAAACTTCACCAAACTCAAGGGATGAGAGTTTACGGCCGTAAACTCCCTTAGGAGTTGTCCCTAGGCCGTAAGCTCCAATATAATGCCCTTAGGAGCCTTAAACCCACTCATGCCTTTTTGGAAAAGTACTTAGAAAAACCCCATGAACAAGCTAGAAGCCTTAAAACACACTAGATACCCTCAACATGAGTTTACGGTCGTAAACTCATGGTGAGTAGTCCTTGGGCCGTAAACTAAGTATTAAGGGTTTACTCTCGGAGAGTAAACTCCATTCCTAGGTCATACACACCCTTAAACGCTACCCGGGACACCCAAACACTTAACCAAAGTGTTTTCCGCTCCTGCGAGCGCGTATATTTGTTTAATTAGTATTAAATATACTAATTGTATGTGAACATATGTTATCATATGTTAAATAGATCATTGTGTGTGTTCAAGTCCTTGCGTGACACCGAACGCCCAAACGACACCTTTGTCGGACCTACTTACACCAGGTGAGTTCATACCCCTAAATGAACCTTTTAAATGTTTTAACATGTTTTATAGGGGGAATACAAGTTAAACATGCCAGTTATCATATCAATCACATGTGATTGATAACCCGCATGCATAAGATTTTACCACTGTACACTGTTTTACCGAGTAGGACACTATAAATGGCTTTCAAAAAGGGTTTTCACTTGTTCAAGTTCTTACTTTTATTGCTTTATCAAAGTTCCATTTTCGAACTGATTTATGAAAGATTCCCAAAGATTTCTAAAGGTTTTCACACTTATTTTACCAAAGAATACAAATGCGATTTTTCCTGAGTAAAAAGGTTTTTCCAAGGTTTTCATGTAAACTTTTACTTGTTTGTTACTGCTGCTTCACTTATACTTATTTGTAAACTTCTACTCGATAACGCTTTCACGTTGTGATGTGTTTATACTTGGTATTGTCTCTATTTTGCTTATACTTGTAGTCGCTTATACTTGATAGACGCTCTTACTTCACTTATCGTCGTTTCCACTTCGTGATACACTTATACTCGGTACACTTATACTTCACGATTCGATTATCCCACTCTGTACGCTTATACTTCACGACTCGGATGTTCCACTGTACGCTTATACTTCACGACTCGTATGTTCCACTGTACGCTGATACTTCACGACTCGGATATTTCACTGTACGCTTATACTTCACCGGTCGGTTATTCCACACTGTACACTTATACTTCAGGATATGATTCCACTTGATACACACTCAAGCGTAGTTACATGTATGTCTGTGCTTGTATAGATGCATATAAATAATGATTGAAGGACTCAGGAAGGCTTGTCCGCCCTATTTCCTTTTCTTCGTTGAGATGTGGTCTGGTGGGATCGGATGTCCATCCGAAGGTCGTTTGATTCATTACTTATATATTATGTACACAAGCATAGACATATAGGTTTACTTTAGTCAATTCAGTTAAGAGTCTCTACCTCTAGTTCAACACTTACATTAGAAACCCACTAGTTGGAAGTCTCTACCCACTATTTGGGATGCATCTTCAGGACACGGCCTTCTCCGTAGTCTAGTTGGTAACCAGAGTCTCCTGTAGGGAGAGCGGACATCGTGTGTATAGATCTATACGGGATTGACAACCCCGCACCCAGACTGCTAGCTACAGTCCCGGCCTACCAAGCCAACGGGTGACAAATGTCACATCTTATAGACACTTGTAGGGCGTCTGGTACTCTAATCAGCATGGTTACAAGTATCCCGGGTTACCTTATAATTCATTGGCTTTAAGGTAACGGTATTTCGCCTGCAATTTACACTGTATGCTGGTAATTCAATTTCAGAGTCACACTGTTTTGACCTTACAAGACGTATCTTTCATTTGATAATGTCTGGGGTCTGTCTCCTCTGTTTTGACCTTACAAGACGTATCTCTCTTTTGATGCTGTCTGGGGTCTGTATCCACTATATTCACAGTATCCACTGTATCCACTGTATTCACCGTGTTCACTATTTTAGACCTGGCTAGACGTATCTTTCTTTTGATATTGCCTGCGTTCTGTATTCACTGTTTTGGACCTTACCAGCTGTACCTTTCATTTGGTACCTTCTGAGGTCTGTGTCTCTATTTGTTAGACTGAACCAGGCGTGTCGTTCGTTCGATACTCTCCTGGAGTCTATGATTCCTTTGCCTTAGTCAGCAGTCCTCACTGCTGAGGCATATGTTATTTCCCTGTTGTCTCTTGCTTTCTTTAATGATCAAATTCAGTATTTTGATACTGATAGTAATTAAGGGAAAACCACTTTTTACCACATAACACTGACCGGTCTTGGTAGAAGGCTGCTTTGATTAAAGAAAATATAGGATTTTCTGGAAAGAACTCTAATAAACTGTAAACACTTAAACTATTACTTTATAAAGTTATTTGAATGAAATGTCACTAAATACTTATGAACTCACCAACATTTGTAAAAAAAATGCTGATACTCGCTTTTCAAATAACTTGTATTCTCAGGTTAGCATTAGACAGGTACATCCCCGGAGCTGTTGATGAAGATAGCTTAGTACCGCGCTGTATTTATTCTATTACTTGTATTACTTTGATGTATTAATGTAACCATGTAAAACTATTACTATTAATGCAATGTTTTGTTGTACTTTGATTACTATAATGCATGTGTTGTGATACTTGACATGATGTCATCCACCCCAGAACGTTTCCGCCGTTCCGGTTTTGGGGTGTGACACCTATACTAATATAATATTACAAGATTAATATATATATATATATATATATATATATATATATGTGTGTGTGTGTGTGTGTGTGTGTGTATGTATGTATAATTAAAATGCTAGTCTTACCGTTAGTAGGCCTCATTCACGAAGCCGGTCTATAAGGTGGGTATAAGGTTGCTGCCTATAAAATGGCGCTTAATGGGTGTACACTCTCACCCACCGCTTTCTTGATCGGTGGAGGGTCGTTAGCCGAACGGGTAGGATATGGCAACTCTATCTCCTCATTAAAAGTATAATATTAAATACAAAGTAACTACATGTTTTTCAAATTCTCAATCCTAGTTACTTTAGGAAAAGTGAATTGATGCAATCCCATGAAATTACACTTTGCACCCTTGCTAAGAAGTTAGTGGAGCGTGCGTGGTTTACCGGCACACTAATTGGTTCTAAGCAAAGGTGGCAAAGGGTGATTCATTGTTAATCATAGTTCGATCGAGCGTGTGTGGTTTACCGGCACATCGAATAGGTGATTGTTACAATGAAGGCACTGTGTAGATTTGCATGGTTATTCACACCCACTTTGTGATCCTCGGTATCCCAGTCACAAACGAGAGGGGCATATCGAGATTTAAACATGCCATTGAAAAGTTCAATGAATCTCATCGAAACCTAGGAATTCTCAATACATTTAGAACTTAAAGTTAGGTTTTCATGGTGGAGAATTAGTGAATCGTCATTCACTTACCTTCAAATTGTTTGCATGTTGGATTACGGCATCCCTTTTCTAATATTTAAATAATGTTGTTGGATCCTTGCCCTAATTTTCTTATTGGGTGATAATTAGGGATTTTAAATTCTAATCAATCTTTGTCCTTTCTATTTGTAGATGTCGAACGCGAACAACGCTGCTGCTAGCTCGTTCACATTGATGAGCCTTTGCCAAAAGGTGACTTTCGATGGAACAAACTTTAGCGAATGGATAGGTTCCATTCGCACGATTTCTCGCTACGAGGACAAGGAGTATGTCCTTGATGAGAAGCTCGAGAAGATCAACCCAGAAATCGCTACTCCGGCTGAAATGACTGCTTTTGAGACTCATGAACGTGATGCGACGAAGGTTCATTGCATCATGATAGCCACAATGAACGCCGAATTCCAAAAGTCCTATGAGGACATGTATCCGTACGAAATGCAATGGCGTATATGAAAAATTGATGTTTGTAAGTTTCTAATGGATTTGATTCTTAATTATGTTATTTGTGGAAAGGTCAAGAATTTACCAAATAGGGAAAGTTTCTCATCGCCCAAGTTTCAATTGGATAGTTTCTTGGAATCATGCAACTTGGTTGCACGATGAATGAGAAATTTCATATTTGGAAATTAGACTTGTTCATTGACAAAGTGTCAAGTGAAGGACTAAGAGATCGAGTACACAAAGTTGTGTGTTGATCAAGTACACAACAAAAGTAACAAAGATATTCGTCATGATTTACTAAAATTTTAGTAAATATGATTATACTTATAAGATTAAGTGTAATTCTGAATTGATTGAAAGAGTTTAAGTCAATAGCAGAACAAATTAGAAGAATCAAGTAGGCAGAAAGATAAAAGTTTCTCTATTGTAAGAAGAAGGGAGAGTACCTTTTATTATGTTCTATGATAGGTCTTAATGATTAAGAACCATATCTCAGTTGATCCTCTAAGTGAGTCTTAGTACAATTGTATGTCTAAGAAGAGGAATCAAGAATTGAAGAAATGGTTAAATCAAGAAGTCAATCATACTTCGTTCCAAAAAAAGTCTTAAATTTAAGATTGTGACATTGAGTGACAAGTCTTCAGAAGGTTTATAACATTCATCAAATGTGGAAGGTTGTGATGTCTTGGATAAGACAAAGAGCAACTAGGACCAATTTTGTGAATTGTTTTGTCTTAATAAAAGCTACACTAACTCTTGAATATTTATTTGTCAAGAAATGTTTATTGATAAGAGAATCTTATATGTAAAGGAGTCAGTGGGAGTCTCAAAGGTCTTGAAAGGTTTCAAGAATAAACCTTATCGATCATCACTAGCACACGAGTTGAGGTTTACAACCTATCGTGTTGACACTATCTTGTTTCTGTGCCGTTCCAATTGAGTTAATTATGCAAGTAAGTCCTATGAGTTCTCATTTGAATGCATAAAAGGCAAGGACCTTGATCAATGAAAGGTACATTGATAAGAAAGGGTGAGCTGCTTAACTACTTGGAAGACATGGTTGGCAGCCGTGTTACCATAAGGCAAGAGATCAAGATTGAGAATGTTCGGTCCATAAGAGTTTGGATTTGTCGTAAACTTTGGTTTTAACAAATTCACATGGATAGGAACACATACACCATTAAAATCGAAGTGTCATAAGATTTCCTCCTTCAAATGACTGTGAGGAAATGCTTTCACTAAGAAAGATTTTAAGAAGATAGTGATTGTGAGATTGTATTATCGAATTCGATTATGGTTACGGTATCCCTTTCCATGATTCGAATTGTGAGATTTGGCAATTAGTCTGAATTGTTTAAGACACACATATGAACTATCTAAGGCAAAGGTGTATAAGTTTAAGAAGCCTTGATAAAAGATTATCAAAGTATTGGGTATTAGAAATATGAACTTAAAGAAATTCAATAGGCATTGTTTTTCTGAAAGTTAAGCTGTTTCTGAATACGTGTAAAAGCTAGTGGGAGCATAAGTGTTATGTTTATAATAATCATCGTGATAGTGGGAGCATAAATGTTATGATTGCATGATTATTAAGACAAGTATTGCAAGTTAGCAATATTAATTATAGAAAACAAGAGTCATACTTTGCAAAGTTGCAAGGGTTGAATAGTTGTTTTTCGATAATTAAGGGAGAGAATATTATGCTTCATTTCAAAACTAAAGGGTTAGGTCATGGAATGTTAATAAACTTAGTCAAGGATACATAGTGAGTTCTTAAATTTCGATTATGATTACGACATTCCTCTTCATAATTCGAATCATAAGAACGTGACACATAAGATATTATGGTAGAAGATTGATAAAGTATCAAATCTTTATGTAAGACATTATGCATCGCGTCCCATACGCTTCAGGTATAGGATCGATTGCAAATGCTATAATATTTGACCATTCTAAAATTTTCCAAATGTCTAGTGCATTTAGAGGGAAAAAGGACAAGAATTGGCTTTGACTAAGATAATTAAAAAACTATCAAAGGAGGATCCGAAGCTCGCTGGGGATTGGTTGCTTGTGAGTAGTTGGAAGTATGATATTGGATGGAGCATATCGACATTATTATGAATGGATAAGATTCTATTAAGAATGAGTTGTCATATGGTAAGTATGGAAAGGTTTCCATATTGGGAGTTGGATATTAAGAATCTATGTCAAGATTAGAAACTTTTATGCAAAAAGGATGTTCAAAGGAATGTACTTTGAGTGAGAGACATCACATCTATGGAATTGTCTTGTAACAATTTCCGATAGAGAGCTTTGTAATTCATTGGCAATAGTCATTGTGACATTAGTGCAGTGACATTACAAAACGATCATTGCATAAAATGTTAGAATCTAACATACTCTATAAGTGGCAAGAATTTGATATTCTTACACTTGTGATAAGGATTGGGAGTTGTGAAATGAGTATGATTGGAAATGTGTTCATTTGATCTATTTCACAAAGTAAGAACCGTAGGTAACCATTGTGTGCATGCCAAGAGCATGGGATAAGTGTAGTAATAATTCAAGTAAGAAGTTGATTACCCGAAACAGCAAATAATGAGTAATCAATATGGTGATAGATAAAAGGTGTTTTATTTATACTCAAAAGTTTGGGGCCATATGAGATTAGTATTACTCTTCTGTTTCAATTTGCATGTTTTGACTTCCTGAATAATTTAATTGATTCAGAACAGTCAAATTATTCGAACGGGCCACAGTCGTTCATATGTTGGAAGTAGATATGAATGAAGACTGTCGTGAATTGGTGTGTGGATTGTCTAAAGAGTGTTGGACATAAGCAAATGTTTGCTGCAACGTTCATGAATGCTTATGAATATGATTTGAGCATTGGATTAAACCCACGCTCACTTGGATCACTTCATGAATTGTATCACAAATGATTTGTGAGACGATAACATCTTATATTCTTGAAACCAAGATGTGTGAGTTGTATCTTGCGAGTCGGTTGCACATTGATAATATGTAAACACACCAGTAACTTGGTGTTATAAAACATATTGTTGTGTGTAATTCGGTAAGTGACTGCAAGTGAGCATTGAGTCAAAGTTTATTCGTTCCTTTTATCCAAAGTAGGATAAAAGTGATATCTTTGGGCCCCTCGATGATTTAGTGATGGCACCTAAGCGCTTGGCCAAGCCGGGACTGAATTGATGTGTTCGATTGTAGTCTGTTGTCAGTCATCATAAATTGGAAGTCGGGAAATATTATATAGGGAATGATTAAGTTCATATCTCATATCTGTACGATATCTAGAATGGAGGAATATATGATCCGTTATCTAAAGGACACGCATATCTGATAAGATCAGAGTTGACAGTGGCTTTGGAAAGCTACAATTGCAGATCAGGATCTGAAGTCATACGCATAATAGTTATTAGACTTATCCAAGTGGGAGACTGTTGTATTAGTGTCTAAGTCCATAACTATTTTGGTATGTACTTGACCCGATGGTGCATGGTCCTTTTGGGTTGCCTTCACCAAAGCAACTTGATAGGATGAAATATGGAGAGAAAGGATTAATTATGATTTATTAATATATTATGAGAATAATATATTAAAGGAGAAATCATACTGTTTAATTAATATTAGTCAAGAATTAATAAGAATTAAGTTTGTGGCTAAAAGACATTAATTAAACTTAAGGGACTAGAACTGTCAATTGTGTGATAGTTGAATATTAGGCTAATGGACTCCATAGAGGATGGAGTGGACGAATTCTATGGGGAAACCCATTAGAAATCGTCCAAGGCCTCTAAGGAGGGAGTCCATGGGTTGCTTAGGGCCTAAGCATCCAAATTAGGGTTTCCTTGTTAGATAACCCTAATAGCCTCACTATTTAAAGGACCCTTAAGCCCCAAAAACGTGATGAACTTGTTTATTAGGGTTTCCACACGTTTTGGGCAACCTCCTCTCTCCTTATTCTTCATCCTCTTGCTCTTGGTGTTTGTGAACCATTAGAGGAGTGAAAATTGTGACTCTAAGCTTTCTAAAGTCATTACAAGGAGGATTTGAGATTGTTATTGCTACATAACAATCAAGGTAATATCTTAAACCCATTGTTATGTTAATATAGATTATCATATGCTAGATCTAGGGTTTAAAGTCTTGGATGAATTGCATGTACAATAGAGAAACCTAAATCCAAGCATTAGGGTTTGTATGAGCACATAGGATGTTCTTATGGCTAAAACTCATCAGTCGTACCCTCAATCGTCTAAGGAGGAAGGGGGTGGATTTCCGGTGAGGCCTTGAGCAGCAGAGGGCGTTTGAGACTCTCCGACAATGTTTATGCGAGGCGCCAGTATTGACACTCCCCGAGGGAGTGGAGGATTTTGTGGTATTTTGTGATGCATCCATCACAGGTTTGGGGGTAATTCTCAGGCAGAGAGGACGGGTGGTAGCCTATGTGATGAGTTCAGAAACTCTTAGATCGATTAGATCTTTCACAAGAACGATAAAAGTAATGAAACAGTTTACGATTAATATGAGTATGCACACAGAACCGAATCAAAATTATGCTTATGATTCAAAACTGAGTTACGCCTCAGCAGAGCTCGATGAAGAACTTCCGCTGTAGAGGCGAGCTAGGGTTTACAAGCGATGTAGAACAAAAACCAATAAAAGCGATTCCATCTAAGTCTGCATGCATGCAACTTATATACTAAACCCTAATACAAAATAATGCACAGCTGGACAGGCCCAATACCGACATTCAAACTAGGCTATGGACCGAGCCCATGACGCAATCCAATAGACTCTACAATCTCCCCCTTTGCGTCAAATGAAGCGAGAGATTATTTCTTATGAGCAGGCTTCACTATCTTTATAACTTTGAATAATCGAGGAATAATGGCAAGAAGAGTTTGTCTAAACTAAATGTACCACCTCAACATGTCAACAAATAGCTTCTTATCAGCAGTACTGTTCTGGTCACACCTTTTTGGCCTTCGCCCCTGAGGAACATGACTGTATGGTACTTCGAATCGATTTTCCCCTTGATCATGGTGTTGACATTGCCAGCTTTGCCCATGGTTTTGATTGTTGGTCGCTTGTGTATGGCAGAGGCAATCTCCTGGTCCATCTTTGCTACCTCATGAATATAGAAACAAGCATACGCTTGACATGATCGATGATAGGTTGATACTCCAGGGGATTCGATAGTAGAATGTTGTTGAGGAGTATCCAGTCATGGGGATTGAGGTTCGGTAGATCAGCAAGGGAAAAATGGTGGACTGAGCCTTCGGTTCCTCGAGTCACCCTGAAATTGACATTGATAAATTTCCATGCTGAATAGAGCTTCATCACCTTGACTGTGGTTATATTCTTTAAGCTCCAGGTCTAGTATTGAGTTTGAGCAAACTCCAAGTAAAACTCCAACAAATCCCTATCTACCTTCGGGCCCTGAGATGGAATAGCAACAGTCGAGTTGAAGCAGTGGAAGATGAACACCTTTCGAGTGATTGGCATATCGAACTGTGCATCCTTGGAGTTTTCAAGGCCAAAGGACATTATTGGCTCGAGCCATAGAACAGTTGGCTCGTCGATTGCACACCGCTGGAGCGAGTCTTTAGTCCATATAGGAAACATAGACTTTTTCTTCTCAAGGAGCTCTGCCTCCTTTCGCTTCTGTTCTAGCTCAGCGTGCTGCTTCTTGGTGATTTCTTCTGTTTGTTTTTCAGAAGTATTGTCCTTTGGGATAGGTTTCTTGGGAATGTCGACATACACATCATCTTTATTGTCTGTATCATCTTCACCAATCTTCTTCTTCTTCTTCTTATCTTTGTTACTGACCGAAGCTTCATTAACCATCGGTTCAGCAGCTGGTTTTGAGCTGGAAGGAGGAGGTTGCTGCTTTTACTCTTTCTCTCCCCCTTGTTTCGGTTGGACCCCAGTCACCGGAACACCCTCGATATGGCTGAGAACGTCCAGTGCTAGTCTGAGCTTGTCTGCCAAATGCCTTCTAACAGTGATAGTGATAACTGGATCACTTGCCTCAATAAGGTGAAGGAGGATGGAGTGAACATCGGCAGCAGAACTCCGGATAACCTCCCTTTCTAACTTGAGGTCATTAATCTCCTTATTAGCAGTACGCACCTTGTGTAGTTGCAATTTAATTTGGGCTATACATCTGTCAAGCTCGTCCATAATTCAATTTTCCATAGCTAAGTCCGCTTCCAGTTGAGTTAAGCGTTCGTTGAATTTCGCATGGAGCGATGCATTTGCTTCTTCAATGGCATGGCGTGCCGCTTCCAGGTTCGAACACTCAGATTGGAGAGTCTTTTGAAGAGTCTCTACTGAGGCGTTGACAGTTGCAACATTCTTGGTAGCAGCAGCCTGCAAGGAATCTAGAAATAGGTGAGCTTCGGAAACTCGTTTATCGACTTTTGCGGTCTCTTCCTTGCACTCCTTAGTCGAGGCATCAATAGCGATAGAGGCCTGTTGACATTGGGAAGATGAGGCTTCAATATCCTTGGCTACAGCAGATAGGGTAGCACTGTGTTCGACAACAACTGACGAGAACAATGCTTTTAAAGCAGTTTCTGAAGGGGCACCAGAGGAGGAAGAGGAAAGCAGTTGATCAAGCTTCTCATTTACTGCTTTGAAATGACGTTTGGTAATTGGCTCGTCGTCATCATCCTCACTCTGCACTCGATAAGGACTGAAGTATGTTGAATCGAATTCCAAGTCCTCACCGCCTAAAATGGGGGTTGTTTCAATAGATTGTGTAGGAGACAAGGGTTTTGAAGAAGGTGGAGGTTCGGTTGTGATAGGATGTTCGGTTACAGGTGGATTGGGAGCGGTAAAGGTAGGTTTAGTAGTAGTGGTAGAGGTTGTATCTGTGAAAATGGGAGTGGGAATAGGAATAGTAGTGAATTGTTGAGAGGTGGTTATTGGAGAGATATGAGGGATAAAAGCTGGAAGTGTAACAGGTGGAGGTGAAGGAGGCAAAGAAAGAACCGGAATTTTTGGAGTAAGGGAGCGAGGCGGAGTGTCCCTTCGGTCCTGTAACAGCCCGGATTCCCAGGTATTATTCATTTATTTATTTTGGTAAATTGTGAGGAGACTCGGCGAGTTGGAGCCTAGACTCGCCGAGTAGGATCGCGGATTTGGACGCGGGTTCGCGTCCGGACTCGGTGAGTCCATGCTGTTTAATGAAACCCTAATTTCCCGGCCCTGAGCCCTATTTAAAGGGCCTTATAACCCTTCATTGCGGCTACCTTCGACCTTGAGAGCACCAAAGCAGCTGAGAGTCATTGTGAGTGAGATAAGAGGCCATTATTCACCATTTTTGTGTGTATTTGCAAGAAAGGAGGAGGAAGGCCAAGCTAGGAGAGTTGGGGAGCTTGGATCTACTTCCATTTCGACAGAGGAAGCCATTTGAGGTAACATTCAGAGCTTATTCTCGTGTTTTTCTTGATATGGTCAAGTCTAGCTGTCACACCCCCAAACCTGAACGGCGGAATCGTTCGGGGGCGGAGGACGTCATATTCAGTATCATAACAGTTCATAGAAAGGAAAGTACACACCACCATAATATAAATATGTTTGAAAAGTTTACATGATTGTAGGTGTTACATGTTTGCAAAAGAAACCAAATATAAAATGGTGATCCAAAATATGTTACTAACGCCAATGCGTTAGTCTTCAGAAGTAGTTGCTACCTGGCTAGCGGTTTCCTGTGAATACAAGTTATTTCAAAGAAAAAGTGTCAACATTTAAGTTGGTGAGTTCATAAGTAGTGTTTTGAGAAAATGTATGCCATTCGAAAGTGTTTGCATGTTTTCCAGAAAAACCCTTATTTTCTTATAAAAGTATGCAATGCATATGAATGTTCGTGATGTAAATTGCAACTAATTGTACCGAGAAAATCCCTTATTTTCCTATTAGTTGTTTGGTTTGTATACAGGAAAAACCCTTATTTCCCTGACATAACTGGCAGTCTCTAAGACCGAAAATCGCAAGCAAGCGACGTGCTTGTAAGTTGTGTCATAGTTTTACATAGTAAAGCTATACGAAGATCGAACTTATCAGATGAAGAATAGTTTTAATGACTACTCGTTCATAAAAGCATAATACCATAATAATTGTATATCCGATGAGTTTTATAACCATACTAAACATAATATGCCTGTAGCGACGTTCTTCAGGCGTCGTAGCGTTATGACAACTGTCACCCCAAAAGACGGACTGTAGCTAACAGTCAGGGCGCGGGATCATGACTTCCCGTATAGATCTATACACATTTGACACGTTCTCCGAACGGGAGACTCTGGTTATAGACAGGACTTGTAGCATTATTTTCTAATAAAGAAAGTAACGTTTGAAGATATATACGACTCATGGATTCTCAACTAAGTCCGTAATAAGGTAGTAGTTTGTATGCAAAGTTTAACCTCTTTCACAATGTTTGACAAAGCATAATCATAAGTTCTTTGAATGCATGAAATGACTTAGTAAAGAATGTTACCCTTGATATGATGTGTTTGTATATAAACGTATAAATAAAACATATTTCTATTTATAAACATATTATATCCCAAAGAGTGTAAAGCTGTGTTGTGAGGGGTTTTGTATCATAACAACTTCACAAAATAGTTAAAACAACAGTATGAAAAGTACATCAAAAGGTTAATGTTTCACACGATTTTAGTCATGTGTTTACTTGTATTCCTCCCCAAAAAGAGTATAAAACATTTAAAATGTATTTAAAGAGTGTTCGAAGGGGATATGAACTCACTTGATAGTTTGAAGATTGTGAGGTGGAAAATCGAGTAGAGTTTCGTCTCGGGAAACTGACTTTTCTTGGGATTCTCGGGAATCTCGGGAGTAGGATCGACCTTCGGGGCTTGAGCCAAAAAGAACAGGGATTCGGGTTTGAACGGACACGGAAAACGAGGAAATGCTGAGAGAGAGAGAAGAGCAATGAACACTATCTTTGGAAACCCTCGCATTCTATTTATAGGAAGGCAGGTCTGCCTCGGTACGCGGGGCGTACGCTCGTACGCGCTGCGTACGCGTACGTCATGCATGACCGAAGCCTCGACTGCCTCGGTTCGGATGGGACGGGTTCTTGGGTTATCGGGTCGGATGGGACGGGTTGCTGGGGAGGTGGGTCGGATGGGACGCCGGGTCGGATGGGACGTCGGTTCGGACGGGTCGGACGGGTCGGACGGGTCGGCTTCTTCGGATATGGCGACGTGGACGATCCGAGGCCAATCCTCTCGGTTACGCGGGGCGTACAGGAGTACGCAGCGCGTACTTCCGAGAAGGATGCTGACTCCTCTTCGGATTATATCCGAATTTTGAATTAAATAAATAATTAATTTATTTAATAAACTTCAAAAATCCATATCTTCTTCATACGAACTCCGTTTTCGATGGTCTTTATATCCACGCGTAGGTGAGACTACGATCTACAACTTTCGTTTAGACTCCGTTGGCAAATTCCAAAATATATTTTATTTTTTATTTTTTATTTATTTTATAACTAATCGTTTTTAAGGAATTTCTTTGAAAAATCATAACTTCCTCCTGCGAAGTCAGATTTGGACGTTCTTTTTATATTTGGAACCTTTAAGACGATATCTACTACATAGCGTACTCCAAATCAAAGCTTTTGAATAATTCATTTATCGATGATATTCCCATTACATTAAAAAGGGGGTTACAAGACTCGGTTTATAATGCCTGGAAATAACGGGTTGTTACATCATCCCCCCGTTAGAGGGAATTTCGTCCCGAAATTTAATACAAGGTAAGAGTTTTAGGGGCTGAGGAAGAGATGCGGATACTTCTGTAGCATTTGGTCTTCCCGTTCCCATGTGAATTCGGGTCCTCTCTTAGCATTCCATCGGACTTTTACTATTGGAATGCGACTCTGCTTGGTCCTTTTAACTTCCCTATCCATGATCTCGACAGGTTCTTCCACAAAGTTAAGATTTTCGTTTAACGCGATTTCATCGAGTGGTATTACAAGTGTTTCGTCGGACAAACACTTTTTCAGGTTCGACACGTGGAATACTGGATGCACTTTATTAAGCTCGATTGGAAGTTGGAGTTTGTAGGCCACTGGACCAACTCTCGAAATGATTTCGAAGGGTCCAATGTACCTGGGATTTAGCTTTCCACGCTTCCCAAAGCGTATCACGCCTTTCCAGGGTGAGACCTTCAGTAGCACACGGTCGCCAATCTGGAATTCCAAGGGTTTACGTCTCCTGTCGGCATAGCTCTTTTGCCTATCCCTTGAGGACTTCAGTCGTTCTCGTATTTGCACGATCTTTTCGGTAGTCTCTCTGATGATCTCTGGGCCAGTAAGGGTGCTCTTAGTGACTAGACCTTTTGCCAATTGGGTGTCGCCCACTTCCGTCCAGCACAGGGGTGATCTGCACTTACGGCCGTAAAGGGCTTCGAACGGAGCGGTCTTGATACTAGTATGATAACTATTGTTATAAGAGAACTCGACCAAAGGCAAGTGAATAATCCCATGCCTTGCCAAAGTCGATTACACATGCTCGCAACATGTCTTCCAAGGTTTGGATCGTCCTCTCACTCTGTCCGTCAGTTTGAGGGTGGTATGCTGTACTCATGTCCAACCTTGTTCCCATGGATTTTTGCAGTGATTGCCAAAATCTGGAAGTGAACCTGCTGTCTCTATCTGAGATGATGGACTTTGGTACCCCATGAAGTCGTACGACCTCCCGGATGTAGGTTCTTGATAGTTTTTCCATCCTATCGGTTTCCTTGATAGGTAAGAAATGGGCTGACTTGGTTAATCTGTCGACGATTACCCAAATAGTATCTTGGCCATTCTGAGTTTTGGGCAGTTTGGTTATGAAGTCCATGGAAATCTGCTCCCATTTCCACTCAGGTATTTCAGGTTGTTGGAGTAGGCCTGAGGGTTTTTGGTGTTCTATTTTTATTTTGGCGCAAGTTAGACACTTGCCCACATAAGTAGCGATCTCCGCTTTCATGTTTGGCTACCAGTAGAGTTGCTTGAGATCTAGATACATCTTGTCTGACCCTGGGTGTACGGAGTATGGGGTCCTGTGTGCCTCGCTCATAACTACCTCTCTGAATCCCCCAAAATTTGGTGTCCAGATCCGGTTCATGAGGTAGCGTGCTCCGTCACTCTTGATTTCTAAGTTCTTGTCCATTCCCCTAAGGGCCTCACCTGCCACGTTTTCGGGTTTCAAGGCCTCTAATTGAGCTTCCTTGACTTGCGTTGATAGGTGCGAATGGATCGACATAGCTAATGACTTCACTCTCCGGCCTGAGTACTCCTTTCGACTAAGGGCATCGGCTACGACGTTTGCCTTTCCCGGATGATAGCGAATATCGCATTCGTAATCACTGAGTAGCTCGACCCATCGCCGTTGTCTCATGTTGAGCTCCTTCTGATCGAAAATGTGTTGTAAGCTCTTGTGGTCGGTAAAGATAGTGCTCTTCGTTCCATACAAGTAATGTCTCCAGATCTTCAGGGCAAACACTACTGCTCCTAGCTCAAGATCGTGGGTCGTGTAGTTAACCTCATGTGTTTTCAACTGTCTCGAGGCGTAGGCGATGACCTTACCTCGCTGCATCAGAACACATCCGAGTCCTTGGTTTGATGCATCGCAATAAACTACGAAGTCTTCTATTCCTTCAGGAAGGGATAGTATTGGTGCGGTGCACAAGGCTCGTTTGAGCGTTTGGAACGCTCTTTCCTGTTTCTCTTCCCAGTCAAAGGCCACACCTTTCTGGGTTAGGGTTGTAAGAGGCTTCGCTATTCGTGAGAAGTTCTGAATGAACCTGCGGTAGTAGCCAGCGAGACCTAGAAATTGACGAATTTCTGTAGGAGTCTTCGGTGCTGACCAGTTCTCAATGGCCTTAATTTTGGATGGGTCCACGTGGATTCCCTCTTCGCTTACCACGTGTCCTAAGAATTCGACTCTTCGGATCCAAAATTCACATTTCGAGAACTTCGCATAAAGTTTCTCCTTTCTTAATGTCCCTAGAACTTGTCGCAGATGATCGCCATGTTCTTTCTTACTTCGGGAGTAGATCAGGATGTCGTCAATGAAAACGATGACGAACTGATCCAAGTAAGGTCGGCATACTCTATTCATCAGATCCATGAAGACTGCGGGCGCATTGGTCAATCCGAATGGCATCACTACGAACTCGTAATGTCCGTAACGAGTTCGGAAGGCGGTCTTCGGCACATCCTCCTCTAGCACTCGTAACTGGTGATACCCGGATCTCAGATCAATCTTAGAAAAATAGTTCGCCCCTTGCAGTTGGTCGAATAGATCATCTATGCGCGGTAGGGGATAACGATTCTTGACCGTCAGTTTGTTGAGTTCTCTGTAGTCGATGCACATCCTGAACGATCCATCTTTCTTTTTCACAAATAACACGGGTGCTCCCCAAGGTGAGAAGCTCGGTCTGATGAATCCTTTTTCCAGTAGTTCATTCAGTTGACTGGATAGTTCCTGCATCTCTGCCGGGGCTAATCGATAGGGTGCTTTGGCTACTGGGGTAGCTCCGGGAATCAGATCGATTCTGAATTCGACTTGTCTTACGGGTGGTATCCCTGGAAGGTCCTCGGGAAACACATCGGGAAAATCGCAAACGTCGGGTACATCCTTGATGTCCCGGACTTCGCGTTTCACGTCTACAACATGTGCAAGAAATGCGTGACACTCCTTTCGTAAGTGCTTCTGAGCTTGGATACTTGAGATGATTCTAAGAGTGGTACTAGGTTTGTCGCCCAAGACGAGGAAGGTTTCGCCGGTTGGCAGATTAAGGCGAACGGCCTTATCGTAACATAGAATGTCCGCACGATGTGAACTCAGCCAATCCATGCCAATGATGACATCGAAACTCTTAATCGAAACTGGCATGAGGTTGATTTGAAAGGGATTATCGTTTAGAGTTAGGGTGCAGTTTAAGTATATCTCTTTAGTGCCTTCGGTTTTCCCGTTGGCCATTTCTACTATGAACGGTTCACTTAATGATTGTGGTATTGGTTTTAGCATGCTTTTAAAGTCGTGACTCACAAAACTCCTTTCTGCTCCACTATCAAACAAAATGCATGCATACGAGTTATCGAGAAGAAACGTACCCGTAACAACAGTAGGGTCCGCAATGGCTTCATCTTGTCCCATTGCGAAAACTCGGCCTCTTCCGCCGGTATTCCTGTTGTTTGCCTTCGGGCAGTCCCTGCGGTAGTGCCCTGTGCTCCCGCACTCAAAGCAAGCGCGGCTTACTCCGGTATTAGCAGTGGCGGCGGATTGTTGGGTTGGCTCCTTGCAATAGCGGGCTGTATGACCCTTCTTATTGCACCTGGTGCATTGAAGGCCATGACAGAGACCGTGATGGTGGAAGTTGCACTGGTTACATTTCGGTAGCTTTCCATTGTATGAACTTGTGGGGGCAGAGTTGGTAGGCACAGTAATAGCGTGGGTCGCTATCACTTGTTGTTTCTTGGGGTTTTCCTGGAGGATTTGTCCCCTCCTCTTGTTCCAAGGCCTACTCTGTCCCTGAGCCTCCCTAGGTGGATTTGCGGCTGTTGTGATGGTACTCTGTTTCGCTCCGTGATCGATGAGTCGTTGCGCCAGGCGTTTAGCGCTGTTGTAGGTGATAGGGTTGGAGGCTAGGACATGTCCTTGAATCTGGGGTGACAACCCCCAAATGTACCTTTCGACCTTCTTTGATTCTGGGTTGACCATGGTAGGGCACAAAGCAGCGAGATCGTTGAACCTAGCTGTGTAAGCGACTAGGTCAGACCCGACCATTTTCAAATTCCAGAGTTCCTGCTCAAGCTTTTGCACTTCACCCCTTGGGCAGTATTCTTCCAGTAGTAGTACCTTCAGTTCTTCCCAACTCATGGCGTTAGCGACAGTGAGCGTCACTGAGTTCACATGGCTTTTCCACCAAGTGAGGGCTCGATCTATGAAGGTGCAAGCAGCGAACTTAACCTTGCTTGTTTCTTGGCACGAGCAGATCTCAAAGACCGTTTCGGTCTTTTCGAACCATTGCATTAGTGCAATGACTCCTCCTGTTCCATTAAAAGTTTTTGGTTTAGCGTTAGAGAACTCCTTGTAGGTACATTCTCTTCCTTGGCCATGACCAGTGCCATGATTTGGATGATTCGTGCTGCTTCCCGCCCCTCCATTCCCTTGGGAGTTTATTTGCGAGAGGGCTGCGGTTACCGCTGCTGTGATAGCAGCCTGAACCATGGCCGGATCATAAGCTGGTGGTGGAGGTGGTGCCGTGCCCGGCCTGGGCCTTAAGTTTGGACGAGGAGGCATCTTGCTGCCAAAAGAAAAATATGGAAGAAAATTATAAGTTTTGGCAGTTCAAAGTTGAATGATATTGAGTTAACTGCCTTAAATAGATTAAGAATTTGGTTTGATCAACAATGGGTTTTGAGCTTGATTTATTAATAACGTTTGAAGGGATGCACTTATGAGTTGAACGGAATACGCATATTTAAAATCAGAGAAGGGGGGTATGCTCCATATATATAAAACATATAGTCGTGTTACATCCGAGTTTAGACAAAACTTTTTGACCTTTCTAAAGGTCTCCGATTACAGAAAGTTTTAACGAAAAGGAAATTCTTATCCGAAGTCCTAATTTATAACAAAATTTGAAGTCCTGGCAGGCACTACTTGCGACGTAGGTTGCGCTTGGAGCTTGACTCCGCATCTGATTGCTTCGATTCCATTAGGCGTCGATCAAAAGCGGCTTGTTGCTCCCTTAACTCGGCTAGGGCTGCAATTATCTGTGCCTGAAATGCCTCAGACTGGAGTTGGACATTATCTTGTATCTTGTCCAGTCTACGGATATCGGAAGTGTGAACCTGCACTTCCACGTTGATATCCCGGAGTCGGCTTGCTTGTACTCCGGACTGATAGGACTGATTGGCTAACTTACCAACCATTACCGGGAGTGCTCGATCAGCCGAACTGCCACCGCGGACATCGTAGAAGTCCCGACACATGCCGTAGGGAGGGCGTATGCCTTGTTGTTGGCTCCAATGATGTAGGTGACTCCCCCAGACGGGAGTGGGTCCTTGGAAGTTCCTCACATGGACAGGAGGTTGAATGGGTGGTGGATCGATCACTTCAGGTTCTGAGTCAGTACCGGAGTCATCACCCAATTCTATGGGTTCCTCATCCTCTTCTGGATCATCTTCGATCCAACCTCCGTTGCCTTGGTTGGGAAAGTAGGGGTCATTGGGGTGGTGAAATCCAGCCATTTGACTGTACGAGAAATAGGGTCATAAGATTTGAATAAAGTCGGAACATGCAAAACATGTAAGTTAGTTTAAATAGCAACTACTCCTATAGCATTTAAATTATTGTGTTTGATTCTAATAACGGTTTGGTAAGTTTTTAAAATTTGTTGTCCACTGCAGACACCCCTCGGCACACGTTAGTCGGCTCTCGGACAAATATAGTTGATCAGGCTATATCCTTCCCAGTTCCGATTACATGTCCCAAGGCGTACCTGTACTGCACAACTTATTAATAATACTTCTAATATGGTACGATGTGGAACTGTTATTTATTACTAAATGAATGCATGCTTACTTTACAAAAACTAAATAAATTTAATTTCAAAAGTATGACTCTTCTCAGAGTGTTTTTGCCCAGTTGAGTTTATAGTTGTATAAAAAAAAAATGGTTTTGATATACTTAATTCACTATAAACGAAGCTCTGATACCAATCTGTCACACCCCCAAACCTGAACGGCGGAATCGTTCGGGGGCGGAGGACGTCATATTCAGTATCATAACAGTTCATAGAAAGGAAAGTACACACCACCATAATATAAATATTTTTGAAAAGTTTACATGATTGTAGGTGTTACATGTTTGCAAAAGAAACCAAATATAAAATGGTGATCCAAAATATGTTACTAACGCCAATGCGTTAGTCTTCAGAAGTAGTTGCTACCTGGCTAGCGGTTTCCTGTGAATACAAGTTATTTCAAAGAAAAAGTGTCAACATTTAAGTTGGTGAGTTCATAAGTAGTGTTTTGAGAAAATGTATGCCATTCGAAAGTGTTTGCATGTTTTCCAGAAAAACCCTTATTTTCTTATAAAAGTATGCAATGCATATGAATGTTCGTGATGTAAATTGCAACTAATTGTACCGAGAAAATCCCTTATTTTCCTATTAGTTGTTTGGTTTGTATACAGGAAAAACCCTTATTTCCCTGACATAACTGGCAGTCTCTAAGACCGAAAATCGCAAGCAAGCGACGTGCTTGTAAGTTGTGTCATAGTTTTACATAGTAAAGCTATACGAAGATCGAACTTATCAGATGAAGAATAGTTTTAATGACTACTCGTTCATAAAAGCATAATACCATAATAATTGTATATCCGATGAGTTTTATAACCATACTAAACATAATATGCCTGTAGCGACGTTCTTCAGGCGTCGTAGCGTTATGACAACTGTCACCCCAAAAGACGGACTGTAGCTAACAGTCAGGGCGCGGGATCATGACTTCCCGTATAGATCTATACACATTTGACACGTTCTCCGAACGGGAGACTCTGGTTATAGACAGGACTTGTAGCATTATTTTCTAATAAAGAAAGTAACGTTTGAAGATATATACGACTCATGGATTCTCAACTAAGTCCGTAATAAGGTAGTAGTTTGTATGCAAAGTTTAACCTCTTTCACAATGTTTGACAAAGCATAATCATAAGTTCTTTGAATGCATGAAATGACTTAGTAAAGAATGTTACCCTTGATATGATGTGTTTGTATATAAACGTATAAATAAAACATATTTCTATTTATAAACATATTATATCCCAAAGAGTGTAAAGCTGTGTTGTGAGGGGTTTTGTATCATAACAACTTCACAAAATAGTTAAAACAACAGTATGAAAAGTACATCAAAAGGTTAATGTTTCACACGATTTTAGTCATGTGTTTACTTGTATTCCTCCCCAAAAAGAGTATAAAACATTTAAAATGTATTTAAAGAGTGTTCGAAGGGGATATGAACTCACTTGATAGTTTGAAGATTGTGAGGTGGAAAATCGAGTAGAGTTTCGTCTCGGGAAACTGACTTTTCTTGGGATTCTCGGGAATCTCGGGAGTAGGATCGACCTTCGGGGCTTGAGCCAAAAAGAACAGGGATTCGGGTTTGAACGGACACGGAAAACGAGGAAATGCTGAGAGAGAGAGAAGAGCAATGAACACTATCTTTGGAAACCCTCGCATTCTATTTATAGGAAGGCAGGTCTGCCTCGGTACGCGGGGCGTACGCTCGTACGCGCTGCGTACGCGTACGTCATGCATGACCGAAGCCTCGACTGCCTCGGTTCGGATGGGACGGGTTCTTGGGTTATCGGGTCGGATGGGACGGGTTGCTGGGGAGGTGGGTCGGATGGGACGCCGGGTCGGATGGGACGTCGGTTCGGACGGGTCGGACGGGTCGGCTTCTTCGGATATGGCGACGTGGACGATCCGAGGCCAATCCTCTCGGTTACGCGGGGCGTACAGGAGTACGCAGCGTGTACTTCCGAGAAGGATGCTGACTCCTCTTCGGATTATATCCGAATTTTGAATTAAATAAATAATTAATTTATTTAATAAACTTCAAAAATCCATATCTTCTTCATACGAACTCCGTTTTCGATGGTCTTTATATCCACGCGTAGGTGAGACTACGATCTACAACTTTCGTTTAGACTCCGTTGGCAAATTCCAAAATATATATATATATTTTTTTTTATTTATTTTATAACTAATCGTTTTTAAGGAATTTCTTTGAAAAATCATAACTTCCTCCTGCGAAGTCAGATTTGGACGTTCTTTTTATATTTGGAACCTTTAAGACGATATCTACTACATAGCGTACTCCAAATCAAAGCTTTTGAATAATTCATTTATCGATGATATTCCCATTACATTAAAAAGGGGGTTACAAGACTCGGTTTATAATGCCTGGAAATAACGGGTTGTTACACTAGCGTTTCTTCATGCCTTTTTTGCCTTGTATTTGGAGTGTGAGAGGTCCCATGGGGAAATGGTACCTAGATTTGGACCTTAGTAGGTCCAGAGAGTCCCAAATGCCCTGCTTTATGCATATCCTTTTGAGTTGGGGACTTAGGTTACCATTTTAGATGTCATTTCACCAAAAGAAGCCTTGTAGGCGTTGCATGGTAGCCAAGATTGTGACTTTACGTGATGAATGTGATTGGGAGGGCTAGATCTAGGAGCTGATGGAGCGGATCTGACCTCAGGAACGAGATTGAGTTGATGCATGGCATGGACTCCCTGAGTCCGAAGAACAGACTCGGCGAGTAGCATGAAGATTGACCTTAACCACTCAGCGAGTGGTCTTGCCGAGTTAAGGGTTGACTCAGTGAGTCAGGGAGAGTTGGAGAGGGTGACAGATGGACTGAGTCGAGCTGGAACTCACCGGGTTATTCTTGAGACTCGGCGAGTTAAGTCGTGGTGGCCCCACGATTCATGCCAGGTGGAACTCGTCGAGTTAGGGGTGTACTCGACGTGTCAGGAGAGGATCCTAGGGAGTCAGTGAACACGTATAGACTCGCCGAGTCCGGTCAAAGTTGATCGTTGACCGTTGACCAGAGTTGACCAGTGTTGACTTGATAGGGGTAGTCAACCTTAGTGGTAAAAGTATTAATTAGAGATATATGATGTTATAGGAGGATTATAGGTCGGAGGATCGAGCACGAGTGATTTCCAGGATTCGCGAGTTATCGAGATATACGAGGTGAGTCTTCTCACTATACTTTACCTTGAGTAGGTAATCAGAGTTATGTGATAGAGTATTTGTATCCTATATATATGTTATGTGTTGTACTGCATTATTTCTATGTGATTTATGCTGTGCATGTTAATAGAGTTGGAACCGGAAGGTTCCCAGAGTTAGAACCAGTGGGTTCACAGAGTAGGGTCTACGAGACAGAGTATAGCCTTGAGTGGCTAATATGTGTTATGTGTGGTATTTTGGGGAACTCACTAAGCTTTGTGCTTACAGTGTTAGTGCTTATTGTTTCAGGTACTAGTGATGACCGTGGGAAGGTGTCGGCTTGATCAGTACACACACATGGGATTTTTATGATATGTGATCTTGGGATTTATTGTATGACATTGATTGGAGTTTTAAATACTGATGTTTTATGAAAATTAAATGAATATGTTTTTAAATTATGCGAAAAAAATTGTTTTGAAATTCACGGCGTTACAAGTTGGTATCAGAGCCTTGGTTTGAGGGATTCAAGTACACCTTCGGGCGTATTTGAACTCAAACTGAGGATTTGAGAAGTATTTTCAAAAGGAGTAAAAGATTTTTGGAAAAACGCAGAGCAGAGTTGTGTGTACGATCAGTCCGCGCCCGAACGGTGATTTCCCAAAATACCCTCATGTTATGTGATATTGATATTGATATGATGTATTCTCATGCTAGAGTAGGCTAAGTACTCCTATTAGGACTAGAGTGGCCTGATTTGTGATGCCTTAGCCTAGGGAGAGGTGAGCTGCTATGAGATGCTTGAGAGTGAGTAGGTAGCAGCGAGGGGCTTATGAGAGATTTGTTAGAGAGTGGATTGTGCATGATAGAGTACTTGGAATTTGGGATCCGAAGAGGAGGACTTGGGGTGTATTCTGATATGGTGCGGACAATAGTATTGGGCCCGTACTACTGAAAGCACCGGAGCGGTGTACGGCCCAAGTAGGAATCTTTGGAATACCAAGGATCAAGGAGGGAAGAGTTGTCGAGTGTGAGTATGCTCGAATGGATTCTAATTTATCATATGTTGTATTTTAGAGGTAGATCATGGCGACGACACGTCTGATGCCTGAGAGCAGTGAGACCAGTGATGAGGAGATCCGTCGGATCATCCATAAGGAGGTGGCTGCGGCCATCAGGGCAGAGATAGCAGAGATGTTCGGGTCTATTAAGACCACGTTGATTGAGACCTTCGACGAGCGTTATGCCGCTCTTTCTGAGGCTGCTGTTGCAGCGGCTACCGCAGCTATTGCTGCCGCGAGGCCGAAAGGTGGTGATGCGTTGCTGTTCCAAGAGTTCAGCAACACAAAACCACCAGAGTTTGATGGGACCCAGGACCCGGTGGCGGCTATGAGATGGATTTCTGATATAGAGGGGTGTTTCTTCACTTGCTCAACTCCTGGGCATTTGAAGGTTCGGTTCGCGATGAACCAGCTTCGCTTGGGAGCGAAGGACTGGTGGAAGTTTGTGACGGCGCACTTTACGCCTGCTGAGCTTGCGGCAGTGACCTGGGAGAGGTTCACTGCCATGTTCCGAGATGAGTACGTACCCTAGGTGGAGAGGGAGAGTTTGGCACAGGAGTTTCTGACCCTCAAGCAGGGTACTGAGTCTGTTACGGTGATTACCAAGATGTTCCATGAGAGGGCGATATTCTGCCCTGAGCACGTGTCCACGGAGCAGGCACGTATGAGCCGATATTTGAGTATCTTGAGGCGAGACATTCGGGAGTTCGCGGCGAACTCCTCGTACTGGACATTTGCCGAGCTTCAGGCAAATGCCCAGAAGAGGGAGATTGAGCTAGAGACTCAGGCCAGGGAGGAGGCGGAGTCTCAGGGGAGGGATCGGCGGCTGACACAGTCTCAGCCGGAAGCCAAGCGGGCCAAGCGTGCTGATCCCAAACCGGGGAGCCAGAAGGGCTGCACTTGTGGGAAGTGTGGCAAGGGTCACGATGGAGTTTGTAGAGCAGGATCTTGCTACAAGTGTGGGAAGGAGGGGCACATGGCCAAGGACTGCCCCAAGGGGTTTGCGGTGTGCTTTCACTGCAACCAGATCGGACACCGGAAGGCAGAGTGTCCGCAATTGTGAGGTTCATCTCAGGGAGCACCTCAGGGATCTGCCCCTGCCACCATCAGAGCTACCGAGAGTCGGCCAGTGAAGGCCGAGGCGCCGAGAGCGCGAGGGAGAGCTTTTCAGCTGACCGCGGAGGAGGTCCGCGCAGCACCCGATGTCGTGGCTGGTATGTATTCTTTCGTGTATTTATTTGATGTTGTGATATTATGCTTATATTATGTTATGCGTAGTACTTTTCTTGTGAATTCTGTACCTGCCTTGGTGTTATTTGACTCGGGTGCGAGTCGGTCTTTTGTATCTTTGGCTTTTAGTCAGCATATCAGCGTTAGTCGTGAGGCGTTGAGTCGGCCTCTGAGAGTTTCCATAGCTGACGAGAGGGTGACATATGCCACGGAGGTTCTCCGAGGGTGCGTAGTCGAGATTTTCGGTGTTGAGTTCCCGATTGATCTGGTTCCTATTGCGATGGGTGATGTCTGTGTCATTGTGGGCATGGACTGGTTGAGCAGATTCGGTGCGGTTATCGACTGCGAGCGACAGCTGGTGACCATACGAGACCCTAGTGGGGGAGTTCTTGCGGTGTACGGCGAGGGTACACATTCGGGATCAGTGTTTTGTTCGGCCGCTAGGGCGAGGCAGTGTCTACAGCAGGGCTGTAAGGGTTTTGTGGCGTATGTGATGGATACGCGGGTGGATTCCGAGAGACCGAGGTCAGTTGAGGAGGTTCCGGTAGTGCGTGAGTTCCCGGATGTATATCCCGAGGAGTTTCCGGGTGTGCCTCCTGTGAGACAAGTGGAGTTCAGTATCGATTTGGTTCCGGGGGCCGCGCCTATCGCTAAGGTGCCTTATCGCCTTGCACCTCCAGAGATGCAAGAGTTATCCTTGCAGCTTCAGGAGCTGCTGGGGAAGGGATTTATTCGGCCGAGGAGCTCGCCGTGGGGAGCGCCTATCCTGTTTGTCAAGAAGAAGGATGGTTCACACCGGATGTGCATTGATTACCGGGAGTTGAACAAGCTGACGGTCAAGAACCGTTACCCGTTGCCGAGGATCGACGATTTATTCGATCAGTTGCAGGGAGCATCTTGGTTCTCCAAGATCGATTTGAGGTCTGGATATCATCAGGTGAGAGTGTGGGATGAGGACGTCCAGAAGACAGCGTTCAGGACGCGTTATGGGCATTATGAGTTTGTGGTGATGCCTTTCGGGCTCACCAATGCCCCGACAGTGTTCATGGATCTTATGAACCGAGTGTGTAGGCCGATGTTGGATCGGTCGGTGATTGTATTTATTGACGACATTTTGGTATATTCGAGATCTAGAGAGCAGCATGAGGAGCATTTGAGAGAGGTTCTCGGAGTTCTGAGATCGGCGAGGCTTTATGCCAAATTCTCCAAGTGTGATTTCTGGTTGCGGGAGGTCCAGTTCTTAGGACATCTCGTTAACCGGGAAGGGATATTGGTCGACCCGGCCAAATTTGAGGCGGTGATGAGTTGGGAGGTGTCGAGGTCATCCTACGAGATCAGGAGTTTCCTAGGGTTGGCAGGGTATTATCGGAGATTTATCAAGGATTTCTCTAAAATCGTAGTGCCACTCACCAGATTGACCCGAAAGGGTGTTGCTTTTTCATGGGGCCCCGAGCAGCAGGCCTCCTTTGAGACACTTCGCCAAAGGTTATGCGAAGCCCCGGTGTTAGCCCTCCCGGAAGGGATGGAGGACTTTGTGGTATACTGTGATGCATCGATTTTGGGATTGGGGGTAGTGCTGATGCAGAGAGGGCATGTGATAGCATATGCATCGAGGCAGCTGAAGCCTCATGAGATGAGATATCCCACCCATGATCTAGAGTTGGGGGCAGTGGTGTTCGCCCTCAAGATTTGGCGTCACTACCTGTATAGGGTTCGGTGTACGATATACACGGACCATAAGAGTTTGAAATATTTGATGGATCAGCCCAACCTAAATATGCGACAGAGAAGGTGGTTGGATGTGGTCAAGGATTATGATTGTGAGATCCTGTACCACCCAGGCAAGGCTAATGTTGTAGCCGAAGCACTGAGCCACAGGGCGGAAAGCACCCCGCTGTGTGATGTATGTTTGAGATTGACCGTGATCGCTCCAGTGTTGGACGCCATTCGTGGGGCACAGGCCGAGGCTGTGCAATCTGAGATGCAGAAGAAAGAGCAGGTTGTTGGTTTGGTTTCAGAGTTCGTTACCGATGATCGGGGGCTTATGACATTTCAGGGGCGTATCTGGGTGCCTTACGTGGGAGGAACGCGTACAATTTTGATGGAAGAGGCTCATCGGTCAAAATTTTCGATCCATCCTGGGGCCACTAAGATGTATTTGGACCTGAGGAAGGAGTATTGGTGGCCCTGTATGAAGAGGGATGTTGTGTGGTTTGTCGAGAGGTGCTTGACCTGCCGTAGGGTTAAGGCCGAGCACCAGAGGCCGCATGGTAAGTTGCAGCTGTTGGAGGTTCCCGAATGGAAGTGGGAACAGGTCACCATGGATTTTATCACCAAATTGCCAAGGACTGCCAGGGGATTTGATGCAATTTGGGTGATTGTGGACAGGTTGACAAAGAGCGCTCACTTTCTTGCTATCAGCGAGAGTTCTTCAGCAGAGAAATTGGCAGAGGTGTATGTAAGGGAAGTGGTATCTCGGCATGGGGTGCCGATCTCGATTGTTTCAGATCGAGATGTGCGTTTCACTTCCAGGTTCTGGAAGAAGTTTCATGTGGAGTTGGGTACTAGGCTGCATTTTAGTACCGCTTATCATCCCCAGACAGACGGTCAGAGCGAGCGGACGATTCAGACGCTCGAGGACATGCTCCGGGCATGTGTATTGGATTTCGGGGGTAGTTGGGATGCATACTTGCCCTTGGCAGAGTTTTCCTACAACAACAACCATCATTCGAGCATTGGTATGCCGCCCTTTGAGCTGTTGTATGGGAGGAGGTGTCAGACCCCCATTTGTTGGGGAGAGGTTGGTCAGCATGTGATGGGCAGTACAGAGATCGTGCTTCAGACGACAGAGCAGATCCAGCAGGTCAGATAGAGGTTGTTGACCGCTCAGAGTCGTCAGAAGAGCTATGCAGATAGACGCCGGTCCGAGCTTGAGTTTCAGGTCGGCGACCTTATGCTCCTGAAGGTCTCTCCTTGGAAAGGAGTGATTCGATTCAGGAAGAGGGGCAAGTTGGGGCCCCGATATATTGGTCCTTTCCGAGTAATCGCAAGGGTAGGCCGGGTAGCCTATCGTTTGGATTTGCCAGCAGAGTTGGGGCAAATTCACGACACTTTTCATGTGTCGCAGCTGAGGAAGTGCATAGCCAATGAGTCGGCAGTGGTTCCATTAGAGGATATTCAGGTGGATGCGAGCCTGAATTATGCTGAGAGACCAGTGGCAATCAGAGATCAGAAAATCAAGGTTCTGAGGAACAAGGAGGTACCTCTGGTTTTGGTTCAGTGGCAGCATCGGAAGGGGTCCGAGATGACTTGGGAACTGGAGCGTGAGATGCGTGAGCAGCATCCAGAGTTATTTGCAGAGCGAGACTTCGAGGGCGAAGTCTAGTTCAGGTGGGGGAGAATTGTAACAGCCCGGATTCCCAGGTATTATTCATTTATTTATTTTGGTAAATTGTGAGGAGACTCGGCGAGTTGGAGCCTAGACTCGCCGAGTAGGATCGCGGATTTGGACGCAGGTTCGCGTCCGGACTCGGCGAGTCCACTCTGTTTAATGAAACCCTAATTTCCCGGCCCTGAGCCCTATTTAAAGGGCCTTATAACCCTTCATTGCGGCTACCTTCGACCTTGAGAGCACCAAAGCAGCTGAGAGTCATTGTGAGTGAGATAAGAGGCCATTATTCACCATTTTTGTGTGTATTTGCAAGAAAGGAAGAGGAAGGCCAAGCTAGGAGAGTTGGGGAGCTTGGATCTACTTCCATTTCGACAGAGGAAGCCATTTGAGGTAACATTCAGAGCTTATTCTCATGTTTTTCTTGATATGGTCAAATCTAGGGTTTCTTCATGCCTTGTTTGCCTTGTATTTGGAGTGTGAGAGGTCCCATGGGGAAATGGTACCTAGATCTGGACCTTAGTAGGTCCAGAGAGTCCCAAATGCCCTGCTTTATGCATATCCTTTTGAGTTGGGGACTTAGGTTACCATTTTAGATGTCATTTCACCAAAAGAAGCCTTGTAGGCGTTGCATGGTAGCCAAGATTATGACTTTACGTGATGAATGTGCTTGGGAGGGCTAGATCTAGGAGTTGATGGAGTGGATCTGACCTCAGGAACGATATTGAGTTGATGCAAGGCATGGACTCGCCGAGTCCGAAGAACATACTCGGCGAGTAGCATGAAGATTGACCTTAACCACTCAGCGAGTGGTCTTGCCGAGTTAAGGGTTGACTTAGTGAGTCAGGGAGAGTTGGAGAGGGTGACAGATGGACTGAGTCGAGCTGGAACTCGCCGAGTTGTTCTTGAGACTCGGCAAGTTGAGTCGTGGTGGCCCCACGATTCATGCCAGGTGGAACTCGTCGAGTTAGGGGTGTACTCGACGTGTCAGGAGAGGATCCTAGGGAGTCAGTGAACATGTATAGACTCGCCGAGTCGCCCTAGTGCACTCGCCGAGTCCGGTCAAAGTTGACCGTTGACCGTTGACCAGTGTTGACTTGATAGGGGTAGTCAACCTTAGTGGTAAAGGTATTAATTAGAGATATATGATGTTATAGGAGGATTATAGGTCGGAGGATCGAGCACGAGTGATTTCCAGGATTCGCGAGTTATCGAGATATATGAGGTGAGTCTTCTCACTATACTTTACCTTGAGTAGGTAATCAGAGTTATGTGATAGATTATTTGTATGCTATATATATGTTATGTGTTGTACTGCATTATTTCTATGTGATTTATGCTATGCATGTTTATAGAGTTGGAACCGGAAGGTTCCCAGAGTTAGAACCAGTGGGTTCACAGAGTAGGGTCTACGGACCCACAGAGTATAGCCTCGAGTGGCTAATATGTGTTATGTGTGGTATTTTGGGGAACTCACTAAGCTTTGTGCTTACAGTGTTAGTGTTTAATGTTTCAGGTACTAGTGATGACCCTGGGAAGGCGCCGACTTGATCAGTACACACACATGGGATTTTTATGATATGTGATCTTGGGATTTATTGTATGACATTGATTGGAGTTTTAAATACTGATGTTTTATGAAAATTAAATGAATATGTTTTTAAATTATGCGAAAAAAATTGTTTTGAAATTCACGGTGTTACAGGTCCGAAGCCTCTTCATCAGAACTTTCGTTCTCAGAATATGAGGGTAGAGCGTTCTTCTGCTTAGGAGGAACATATTCTGAATCTGAATCGCTGGAGGATTGAAGAATAAGTCTCCTAGCAGGCTTCTTCTACTTTTTGGGTTGAGGTTGAGAAGGAGCATCCTTATCAGTTTTTCGCTTCTTGGGGGTCTGCCCCTTGGTGGGTTTTGTGACCGGTCCCTCCTTCTGCGATTCAGGCTTCTTGCCCCTCTTGGCTGGCTTGTCAGCCTCTTCAATGGAGCCAAGCATTGTGGGTGTAAGATCACATGGACCAACAGATGGACATTTCCTGTACTGTTGAAGAAGATTACTCGATGCTTAGATACAATCGAGCATGGCTTCAGGAATAGATCCGATGTACGAAAACTTTGTTAGATCAGTGACAATGATCTTCGTCGTATGAAAAGTGGTGATAGAAGAAAGCAAGGGATCCGCCATAATTAGGACACGATTACGATCCATTGCCCATTTGGTGATGATAGTCCAGAAACGCCCACATGAAATCTCTGAATGCCTGGACGAAGAAACTAGGCTTTGAACCAACTGCTGCCAAATAATGGACCCATAGTCAAGGTTAAGCCCACTGTACAACCCATACAGCACCATCATGAATGCCTAGCTAGCACCGTCAGAACCAGCGCTCCGCTCAGACAATCCCTTGAATAAGAGCGTGAACAAACCATTCCATTGAGGAGGAAGGCAGGACTTCTTGAGCTTGGTGACAGTTGTTAGGGTTTCAATATACCCCATCTGATAAAACATTGTGAACAGTTGGCCAGTTGTAATGGAATCAGGGTTTGCCAGAGACGGATCTTGAGAAAGACCAATTAGGGCACAAAATCGACTCTTGGAGATAGACCTTCTCATCGTGAAGTTCAAAGTGGATCCGTTCATTATCCTTGTCGTAGAACACCGTAGGGTAGACGAGTGACAACAATGATGTGACAACCTGAAATTTCCATTCTGTACAAACAATATCACTTCCATAGAAGTTATAATAGTCATAGTCAGTTTTTAGACTTTTCGTATAAGTTGGAATAATTCAGGGTTTACACTTCAGTAAACATCAAGAGAGTGGATGCACTATGGTTTTGTGCAACACTATTATTCCAACACTATGTTATATTAGAAATCATTTCAGGAATAAAAATATTTTCTGTCCAAAATATCTCAGGACTATAAATAGAATTCTGAACCAAATTCATTCATTATTCACATTTCCAACTAGAGAAAAGCCATTTTCTCTCTCACGGATCTTCGGGTTTTCATCCCAAATCATGATTACACTTCTCTAGTTGTTTTATAATGCTTATTATATGCTTAATAACATAGATTACATGTCAAATATGTGAGATTCGGGATTTTACCGCCCAAGAACGTTCTTGGGGAGTAAACTCCAAAATGAAGCTTAAAGGCTATCTAGTCTGTCACAACTAAAATTTTGTGTCTTGTAATTACTATACTTAAGTAAAATATTGAATCAAAAACTTAAGAGCATGTGTGATACCTATTATTATGACATCAAAAACTTCAATCAAATACATCATACACATACTACAAATAGTCATCAAGCAATTGGAAATCCTAGAAGTTCTTGTTAGGTCCATTTTGGACTAGGACTTCCTTATTGGACTCAATGGACCAATAAGCTTCCAATTTGACTATCATGGGCTTAGAAACCTTAAATGGGCTCTAATTGGACCCACATTCACTTATTTCAACATTTTGGGCCATATTGGGTCTAGCAGGAAATAAATTAAATATTGTGAACCATAATTAACCTAAACTAGCCCAACAAGATATAAAAATCACACTTGTATCTTACAATCATCCAACTTAACTCTAATAATGGGCTTAAGGGCATTAAAGCCCAAAACCCTCCTTTCTTTTTTTAATTTCGGCCCAAAAGCCCAAGACAAAGGTGAAGAGTTGACTTCATCATGCCACATCAATAATACCTCATGGATATCCATGCATTACACTACAAACCTCCATGCAATCCCATTTCTCCATGCACATGTCACCTCAAAGTCACTCTTCTTCCTTCCCCTCTCACTCTCGGCCGAGGATACACACACATCACAAAAATTCAATTCCAATCTCTCTAAGTCTTGAAGAGCATTCCTCCCTCCCCCTTCAAAAATTTCGAGAATCAAGAGCTTCACAAGGAGAATTCTTCACTAAAATCATTATCTAGGTAAGTTAATGCTTGGAACCATACTTTGGACTTCTTCTTACATCCAAAAATCTCTTCTTAACTCTCATGAAATCATAAAATTGTGTCTTAGAACCCCTCAAACTCGAGATCTTCAAGAAAAGGGTGCTAAGGCCAAAAACCACCAAGCTTTCTTCCATCTTTTCTTCAAAAACCGAAACCACACCCTAAGGTGAGCTTCATACTCCCTATTTTCTGTTTTATAAGTTTTGTGGGGGGGGGGGGGGGGAATACAAGTGATAGTGTAGATCTATATGTGTTTTGTATGTCTTGTATGATTTCTATGCTTAAATGTGTGTTTTTGTGTGATTATGATGTTGGATCTAGCCATAAACTCCTAAAAATCGAGATATATTTTATGTTAAATGATATTAGCATAAATTATATTATTACATACAAAGTATTCCAAGAAAAATGGCTAAGTGACTTGATAACATCTTCTTTGGGCTAAAAAACTCAATTTTTGGACACAAAATGTTAAAAATATAAAGTTAAAGGGCCCAAATTGACATATTACGAATTCTGATGGATGAGAGGAGTCAAAACAGTTTCAATAAAATGTTTTCTGGAAATATACTCATTTGGAGGATTAAAAATATAAATTTGAAGCATAATGGGCTAAAAATGACATTTTCGGCCCAATAGGGCCCAATATGCGAAAATTTCTATTTTGGAGGGCTGAAACTGTGTTTTTCGGTAAAACAGTGGACTAATAGTGTTATAAGTCCTTTTCAAAGGTTAAAAATGCTTTTCATAATTAAAAAGGACCAAAGTTGCAAAATTTTCCAATTTGGGCCAAAAGTGTAAAAATTGCGAAAAGAGGGGTTATAACCGAGAAAACTGTATTTTCAGGGACTAAAACTGTTTTCAACTAAAAGTAGGCTGAAAAATATCAATTTCAGTAAGTTTTGGTGTTAAAATGTCAAGAAAAATGGTTTAGGGACTAAACCGGAAATTTATTTATTTAAAGGGTTGAAAAAGTAAATTTACAACAAAAAGAGGGGCTGTAACAGAAAAGTTGCAATGTTAATTCAATACATCCGTTGTGAACAAACACTGGCACTACGACTACCGACGAATTATATTACACAACAACACCAAAAATCGTTATCAAACGAATTGATTCGGTCTCGAATCAATAACAAACCCGAAACTACTAACACGACGATAACTCGACTCATACACGGAAAATTTGGGAAATCATTACACACGTGAGAGTGCACAGACGTCGACGCACCACCTTTGGGCCCAAAAGTGTAAAATCTTGTTTGTTGGGTCTAGCTAGCCCAATGACTTGATCTTTAGGCCCGAAGACTTCAACCTTACGAGTTGTTGAGTCTTACATGATCCAACACAACGTAAAAGGACTTTCAATGGCTTTTATACTATTGGTCCCCAAGGGTCCTTTGGTACTGCTAGTAAAGTCGGTTATTCAAATGCGAGTCGGGTCAAGGGCCCTTCGCACTCTTTTTATCCCCAATCGAATAACGGAGTTATCGAGGTCTTCGTGCCCTCTTTCTCTTCGGATGTGGGACTACAAGAAGTCAGGGCGGTTGGATTGCGTGAATAGTATGGACGACGCCTACGGGATCGTTAGTATAGTTGTAAACTGGTCGTTTGTGTAACGCGTGTTTATAGCAATTCACCATGCGCAATAATCCGACGTCGCCTGGAATCAGTGACTTCACACGCCGCGATGGTTCTACAACTACACGAAATTCAAAGTGTTAGGAAAACATCGGGTTTTCCTAGAGTTTTTCAATACATACAGTTTACGAAATGTACACAAGTTTAATGAACAATTTTTACAACTATAGAAACAAACAAGCATACTTATGGATCTTCACAAACTTTTTCATAAACTCTTTTCAGAAAATATCGGATTTTCTGGTAGTTTTTCAAAACAATACAAAACGTTGCTTTTCAAATACCGCTTATGAACTCACCAACATTTCATATGTTGACGTTTTTCAAAATACTTGTATTCTCAGGTAACAAGTGAACCGAAGGAAAATGTACTCAGTGATGGCTTGCAGTTTGTTTATCTATGAACCGAACAATTTATTTTTGGGAATGTAATGCTAAAACAATGTACTCAGTGTAAACTTTATCAGTTGTACTATATTAATGCATGGTGATGAATGATGTTATGTTTCATATATATTCAATGTTATGGTATTCAATTAAGTCACGACAGCCCTCGGACGTTTCCGCCGTCTGGTTCGGGGGTGTGACATAGTCCCATTCCCTTGATAAGTAACTAGCTTAGGCTTGCAAATGTGTAAATTTGAGGCTAGAAAACAATCAAAAACACCAAGCTTAGGGTGTTCACGACCCAAGAACTTCTTGGACCGTGAACTCCAAATTCAAGGGCCAAAATGTGCCCTAACCACTCCTAAAGCTTTAGACATTAACCCCCATTTATTCCTAGCTAATTTGTGGACTTTAAAACATCAAGAGCACCCCTCAAAGTGAGTTTACGGCCAAGGAATACTCATAGGCCGTAAACTCCAAACAAGGGCACCAAAGTGTGCCTAGGGTCCTTATTAGCCTTAAACAAATGCCTAGAAATTATCCTACTTGTGCTTGGAGCTTGAAAGAATAAAAATACCCATCCCAAGAGAGTTTACGACCGTAAACTCTAAGGGAATTGACCTTGGGGCCGTAAACTCCTCAAGGGAGTGTTTCTATGCCCTAAACTACCCAAAGAACTAAACCACCAAGTAGAACTTATTCTAGAAATCAAATAGCACTTCAAAACACCATGTACCAACAAGTTAAGAGTTCACGGCCGTAAACTCAAAGTTTTACGACCGTAAACTCCTTGTGTGGAGTTTATTGAGGAGTAAACACCTATACAAGGTCCTTGGAAGCATTAAACCCCTTTAGCCTTTTCCCACAACAACCTAGAGGCAACCATTAGGACCTATAACAATTTTACAAAGTGTTTTCATGTTATAGAGTTTCCTAACTTATTTCATTTGTTATTATTTGGCTAATTAGTTATATATATGCTCATTATATGATAACTAGGCTCGTGCGTGTGAACAAGTCTCCGTTTGCCACCTAGCACGGTATCTGACACTTCAATCCAATCCACTCACCACAAGTGAGTTCATACCCCTTTCATTAACCTTTGAAATACGTTTAATGTTTTAAATGCTTTTATGGGGGGGGGGGAATACAAGTTAAATACTTATAGTTATTACATCAATCACATGTGATTAGTTACTACAAAACCAATGATTTTATTATTGTTCAAACTGTTTATCAAACTGTTTTACTTCAAACTGCTTTACAAACTCTTTTACTGTAACACCCAAAGTTTTGAAGACCAAGAAAGGGAAGAAAACCCTAAGTTTAGGGGTCGACTCGGCGAGTCCAAGGAGGGACTCGGCGAGTCGGAGCGGGATCCGGGTCGAGGAGTAAGTGACCGACTCGGCAAGTCGGCCTAGGTGACTCGGCGAGTCTGGTCTGTGCGAGGAAAACCCTAATTCCGGGAGTTGTATCCTATATAAAGGGTGTTATGTCCCTCCCTCAGCCCCCATATCACTCCAGAAGACCTGTAAACCCTATAATTCGTGTGAGCTTCCTTTATTGAGAGAAATAGCTTTGGGAGGAAGGAAACTTTGGAGAGAAACTTGAAGATCAAGAAGGTTGCTTCAAGGGGGAAGTGTGTGCTCGAGATCTACTTCAGTTGTGTTCATCTTGGAGGTATTAAGCTGCCATTTTCCCTTCTTTGCATCTAGATCTATTTTGTCATAAGATTTGGGGGTTTTATGGTTGTTTGAGACCCAAATCGGGTTAGGGGCTTAGATATGCTGTTGCCACTTCAGATCTATTGTTGGGTTGGTCCATTATGTCATAAAGCATCAGGAGATGAGTAGTTGGTGAAGCCCTTGTGTCCTTAAACCAAACCCTAATGTGTTTTGAGCCTAGATCTCTTTAGTTATACGTAAAGTTTGCAACTTTACGTAGGGATTGAGTTTTGGAGGTATGGATCTATGGATTGGAGTCCCTGCATGACTCAAAAGCCCTCTGCATGTTGGGAGATCTGAATGGACTCGGCGAGTCCTTTGAGTGGACTCGGCGAGTCCTTTGAGTGGACTCGGCGAGTACCATGAAGATGAGGAGGAACTCGACGAGTGGGATGAACAGTTCGTCGAGTCGGATGAAGATAGGCATGAACTCGGCGAGTTGGATGAATAACTCGGCGAGTTGGATGAAGATTGCCGCGTGCTCGGCGAGTCTGTTCTTAGACTCGGCGAGTCAGGTCGCGAAGTCCCCAAACCCTTCGAGTTAAGACTCGAGTCAGCTAGTTGAGCAAGGACTCAGTGAGTTGGACAGGACAGGAATCGGGAATCAGTAGACTCGGTGAGTCAGGGGCTGACTCGGCGAGAAGAGTCGCGAGTGGAAGGACTCTGGACTTATGAACTCGGCGAGTCAGTAGGGTGACTCGACGAGTAGGGTTGACCTGGAAGGTTGACTTTGACCAGGACTTTGACTTTGACCTGAGTTGATTTGGTTATCTTTCGGGGGTCAGATAGACTCAATGTTGCTTTGATATTGGTAGCTTGGGGAGCTAGTGGAGCAGGAGTTCAGAGAGTTGTCGGTCAGCGACAGAGGATTATCAACAGAGTTCAGCAGTGCGAGGTGAGTCTCCTCACTGTTTGTATAGGTCTAAGGCACCAATGCCGGCCCATTTAGAATATGCATGAAAGACCAGGGGGCGGCTCCTGGCACACAGTATGTTACTTTGTATGGTAGGAAGACCCGGGGGTTAGCCCTAGGCGATATGTATGAAAGACCGAGAGGTGGCTCCTGGCGCATTGTATGCTATAGATATGAAAGACCAGGAGGTGGCTTCTGGCACACTGTATGCTGTTTAGCTAAGTAGACTAGTATGTACGGTTGTCTTTGTGATACTTGCATAGAAGACCAGGGGGTGGCCCTTGGCACTTGTCTGTAAGACCAGGGGGTGGCCCTTGGCATTTGTCTGTAAGACCAGGGGGTGGCCCTTGGCACACGGCAGTAAGACCAGGGGGTGGCCCTTAACACTTGTCTGTAAGACCTAGGGAGCGGCCCAGGCTTGACCAGGAAGACCACGTGCGGCCCGTGGCATAATGGCAAGACTATGTTTGGCACATAGCACCTTACTTGGTTATGGATAAGTCAGTTATGTATGGTTCTTGGCTATGAATGGTTTGTATGGTATGTGGTATCTAGGGAACTCACTAAGCTTCGTGCTTACGGCTTTCAGTTTTGGTTTCAGGTATTTCCGGTAGCGGATGATGGAGCTCGGGATGATCGCATGGCACACACCATAGATTAGTCAGCTTGGGAATGTTTTACTCTAATAATGAACATGTGTTTTGAAAACTAATACTCTGTTTATGTTTTGAAATGATGATTTTACTTTAAGTGATACTTTATTAAAATAAATTTTTAGTCTTGAATTTTGGGACGTTACATTTACTTATCAAATACTTTTATTTAAAATTTGTTATATTTCTTATAAATTGCATGCCCATATATGTGTAGATATATAAGAAATGTTTAAAGGGCTTAGGAAGGCCATCCGCCCTATTTCCTTTTTCTCGATTTGGATGTGGTCTGGTGGGATTTCGGGTAGCCCTCCGAAGGTCGTTTCAATATTTAATTATATATCAAATGTACATATATAGACATAAAAGTACTCCTTTATTCATGCGTATCAGTACATCATTAGTAAGTTACCATCGGGGTAACATAGGATCATACTACTACAATTTCTAGATCAATGAGTCAGTTCATTCATGAGTCAATACTTATTACTATGAGTACATATACAGCTATACTAGAAAGAGAACATATACAACTATACTAGAAAGAGAACATATAAAACTATACTAGAAAGAGAACATATACAACTATACTAGACAGAGAACATATACAACTATACTAGAGAAAGAACATATACAACTATACTAGAACAGTTCATTACATTACATATACAAGAATACGTTCATTATTGTGATATAAATCGGAGCATGACTTAAATGCCATGGCCCGAGTTGTAGCCAGAGTCTCTTGAAGGGAGAGCGTGAGTTTGCGTATAGATCTATACTGGATTGACTATCCTACACCTTGCTGCTAGCTACAGCCGGACCTGCAGGTCTGCGGGTGCCAAACGTCATTCCGTTATTACGACCATTCGTATGTCGTTGTTACCAGTCGATAGTATGGTGCAATTAGTCACATGATACCTTAATATAAATCCGGTTTAAGGTAGTTAGTACAGCAGTAGTTCCTATAATACAACACTATAGTACTACAATAATTTACCCATTACATATATTTAGTGATTATTTCACTTAAACATTAATGTACAAACTATATTTTGTTAAATGATTGTTACACTTGGGAAATTACACACTTTTACAACAAACGAGCATACAAAACAGTTAAGCCTTGGTAGAAGGCTACTTTACTAGAAAATATAGGTTTTTCTGAGAGATTCAAACTTTTACAAACATTTACATACATTTTCCAAACTTACACTTGAGACATGTTCAAACGTTTTGATAACAAACACCGACACTAAAATACTTATGAACTCACCAGCTTAATGCTGATAAACTCTTTGAAAATAACTTGTATTCTCAGGTCATCAGTAGACAGGTACCGAGGCCAGCTTTTGAGAAGATGGAGCGCATCCAAGACTCATCTTATTATTTTGATTCACATTATATTTTTGGTGTCTATAACTGTTCAGAACACGCTTGTATTAAAATTATATATTTAATGCTGTAACAACCCGTTATTTCCAGGCATTATAAACCGAGTCTTGTAACCCCTTTTTTTTTAATGTAATGGGAATATCATCGATAAATGAATTATTCAAAAGCTTTGATTTGGAGTACGCTATGTAGTAGATATCGTCTTAAAGGTTCCAAATATAAAAAGAACGTCCAAATCTGACTTCGCAGGAGGAAGTTATGATTTTTCAAAGAAATTCCTTAAAAACGATTAGTTATAAAATAAATAAAAAAAAAAAAATAAAATAAAATATATTTTGGAATTTGCCAACGGAGTCTAAACGAAAGTTGTAGATCGTAGTCTCACCTACGCGTGGATATAAAGACCATCGAAAACGGAGTTCGTATGAAGAAGATATGGATTTTTGAAGTTTATTAAATAAATTAATTATTTATTTAATTCAAAATTCGGATATAATCCGAAGAGGAGTCAGCATCCTTCTCGGAAGTACGCGCTGCGTACTCCTGTACGCCCCGCGTAACCGAGAGGATTGGCCTCGGATCGTCCACGTCGCCATATCCGAAGAAGCCGACCCGTCCGACCCGTCCGACCCGTCCGAACCGACGTCCCATCCGACCCGGCGTCCCATCCGACCCACCTCCCCAGCAACCCGTCCCATCCGACCCGATAACCCAAGAACCCGTCCCATCCGAACCGAGGCAGTCGAGGCTTCGGTCATGCATGACGTACGCGTACGCAGCGCGTACGAGCGTACGCCCCGCGTACCGAGGCAGACCTGCCTTCCTATAAATAGAATGCGAGGGTTTCCAAAGATAGTGTTCATTTCTCTTCTCTCTCTCTCAGCATTTCCTCGTTTTCCGTGTCCGTTCAAACCCGAATCCCTGTTCTTTTTGGCTCAAGCCCCGAAGGTCGATCCTACTCCCGAGATTCCCGAGAATCCCAAGAAAAGTCAGTTTCCCGAGACGAAACTCTACTCGATTTTCCACCTCACAATCTTCAAACTATCAAGTGAGTTCATATCCCCTTCGAACACTCTTTAAATACATTTTAAATGTTTTATACTCTTTTTGGGGAGGAATACAAGTAAACACATGACTAAAATCGTGTGAAACATTAACCTTTTGATGTACTTTTCATACTGTTGTTTTAACTATTTTGTGAAGTTGTTATGATACAAAACCCCTCACAACACAGCTTTACACTCTTTGGGATATAATATGTTTATAAATAGAAATATGTTTTATTTATACGTTTATATACAAACACATCATATCAAGGGTAACATTCTTTACTAAGTCATTTCATGCATTCAAAGAACTTATGATTATGCTTTGTCAAACATTGTGAAAGAGGTTAAACTTTGCATACAAACTACTACCTTATTACGGACTTAGTTGAGAATCCATGAGTCGTATATATCTTCAAACGTTACTTTCTTTATTAGAAAATAATGCTACAAGTCCTGTCTATAACCAGAGTCTCCCGTTCGGAGAACGTGTCAAATGTGTATAGATCTATACGGGAAGTCATGATCCCGCGCCCTGACTGTTAGCTACAGTCCGTCTTTTGGGGTGACAGTTGTCATAACGCTACGACGCCTGAAGAACGTCGCTACAGGCATATTATGTTTAGTATGGTTATAAAACTCATCGGATATACAATTATTATGGTATTATGCTTTTATGAACGAGTAGTCATTAAAACTATTCTTCATCTGATAAGTTCGATCTTCGTATAGCTTTACTATGTAAAACTATGACACAACTTACAAGCACGTCGCTTGCTTGCGATTTTCGGTCTTAGAGACTGCCAGTTATGTCAGGGAAATAAGGGTTTTTCCTGTATACAAACCAAACAACTAATAGGAAAATAAGGGATTTTCTCGGTACAATTAGTTGCAATTTACATCACGAACATTCATATGCATTGCATACTTTTATAAGAAAATAAGGGTTTTTCTGGAAAACATGCAAACACTTTCGAATGGCATACATTTTCTCAAAACACTACTTATGAACTCACCAACTTAAATGTTGACACTTTTTCTTTGAAATAACTTGTATTCACAGGAAACCGCTAGCCAGGTAGCAACTACTTCTGAAGACTAACGCATTGGCGTTAGTAACATATTTTGGATCACCATTTTATATTTGATTTCTTTTGCAAACATGTAATACCTACAATCATGTAAACTTTTCAAACATATTTATATTATGGTGGTGTGTACTTTCCTTTCTATGAACTGTTATGATACTGAATATGACGTCCTCCGCCCCCGAACGATTCCGCCGTTCAGGTTTGGGGGTGTGACAGATTGGTATCAGAGCTTCGTTTATAGTGAATTAAGTATATCAAAACCATTTTTTTTTATATACAACTATAAACTCAACTGGGCAAAAACACTCTGAGAAGAGTCATACTTTTGAAATTAAATTTATTTAGTTTTTGTAAAGTAAGCATGCATTCATTTAGTAATAAATGACAGTTCCACATCGTACCATATTAGAAGTATTATTAATAAGTTGTGCAGTACAGGTACGCCTTGGGACATGTAATCGGAACTGGGAAGGATATAGCCTGATCAACTATATTTGTCCGAGAGCCGACTAACGTGTGCCGAGGGGTGTCTGCAGTGGACAACAAATTTTAAAAACTTACCAAACCGTTATTAGAATCAAACACAATAATTTAAATGCTATAGGAGTAGTTGCTATTTAAAATAACTTACATGTTTTGCATGTTCCGACTTTATTCAAATCTTATGACCCTATTTCTCGTACAGTCAAATGGCTGGATTTCACCACCCCAATGACCCCTACTTTCCCAACCAAGGCAACGGAGGTTGGATCGAAGATGATCCAGAAGAGGATGAGGAACCCATAGAATTGGGTGATGACTCCGGTACTGACTCAGAACCTGAAGTGATCGATCCACCACCCATTCAACCTCCTGTCCATGTGAGGAACTTCCAAGGACCCACTCCCGTCTGGGGGAGTCACCTACATCATTGGAGCCAACAACAAGGCATACGCCCTCCCTACGGCATGTGTCGGGACTTCTACGATGTCCGCGGTGGCAGTTCGGCTGATCGAGCACTCCCGGTAATGGTTGGTAAGTTAGCCAATCAGTCCTATCAGTCCGGAGTACAAGCAAGCCGACTCCGGGATATCAACGTGGAAGTGCAGGTTCACACTTCCGATATCCGTAGACTGGACAAGATACAAGATAATGTCCAACTCCAGTCTGAGGCATTTCAGGCACAGATAATTGCAGCCCTAGCCGAGTTAAGGGAGCAACAAGCCGCTTTTGATCGACGCCTAATGGAATCGAAGCAATCAGATGCGGAGTCAAGCTCCAAGCGCAACCTACGTCGCAAGTAGTGCCTGCCAGGACTTCAAATTTTGTTATAAATTAGGACTTCGGATAAGAATTTCCTTTTCGTTAAAACTTTCTGTAATCGGAGACCTTTAGAAAGGTCAAAAAGTTTTGTCTAAACTCGGATGTAACACGACTATATGTTTTATATATATGGAGCATACCCCCCTTCTCTGATTTTAAATATGCGTATTCCGTTCAACTCATAAGTGCATCCCTTCAAACGTTATTAATAAATCAAGCTCAAAACCCATTGTTGATCAAACCAAATTCTTAATCTATTTAAGGCAGTTAACTCAATATCATTCAACTTTGAACTGCCAAAACTTATAATTTTCTTCCATATTTTTCTTTTGGCAGCAAGATGCCTCCTCGTCCAAACTTAAGGCCCAGGCCGGGCACGGCACCACCTCCACCACCAGCTTATGATCCGGCCATGGTTCAGGCTGCTATCACAGCAGCGGTAACCGCAGCCCTCTCGCAAATAAACTCCCAAGGGAATGGAGGGGCGGGAAGCAGCACGAATCATCCAAATCATGGCACTGGTCATGGCCAAGGAAGAGAATGTACCTACAAGGAGTTCTCTAACGCTAAACCAAAAACTTTTAATGGAACAGGAGGAGTCATTGCACTAATGCAATGGTTCGAAAAGACCGAAACGGTCTTCGAGATCTGCTCGTGCCAAGAAACAAGCAAGGTTAAGTTCGCTGCTTGCACCTTCATAGATCGAGCCCTCACTTGGTGGAAAAGCCATGTGAACTCAGTGACGCTCACTGTCGCTAACGCCATGAGTTGGGAAGAACTGAAGGTACTACTACTGGAAGAATACTGCCCAAGGGGTGAAGTGCAAAAGCTTGAGCAGGAACTCTGGAATTTGAAAATGGTCGGGTCTGACCTAGTCGCTTACACAGCTAGGTTCAACGATCTCGCTGCTTTGTGCCCTACCATGGTCAACCCAGAATCAAAGAAGGTCGAAAGGTACATTTGGGGGTTGTCACCCCAGATTCAAGGACATGTCCTAGCCTCCAACCCTATCACCTACAACAGCGCTAAACGCCTGGCGCAACGACTCATCGATCACGGAGCGAAACAGAGTACCATCACAACAGCCGCAAATCCACCTAGGGAGGCTCAGGGACAGAGTAGGCCTTGGAACAAGAGGAGGGGACAAATCCTCCAGGAAAACCCCAAGAAACAACAAGTGATAGCGACCCACGCTATTACTGTGCCTACCAACTCTGCCCCCACAAGTTCATACAATGGAAAGCTACCGAAATGTAACCAGTGCAACTTCCACCATCACGGTCTCTGTCATGGCCTTCAATGCACCAGGTGCAATAAGAAGGGTCATACAGCCCACTATTGCAAGGAGCCAACCCAACAATCCGCCGCCACTGCTAATACCGGAGTAAGCCGCGCTTGCTTTGAGTGCGGGAGCACAGGGCACTACCGCAGGGACTGCCCGAAGGCAAACAACAGGAATACCGGCGGAAGAGGCCGAGTTTTCGCAATGGAACAAGATGAAGCCATTGCGGACCCTACTGTTGTTACGGGTACGTTTCTTCTCGATAACTCGTATGCATGCATTTTGTTTGATAGTGGAGCAGAAAGGAGTTTTGTGAGTCACGACTTTAAAAGCATGCTAAAACCAATACCACAATCATTAAGTGAACCGTTCATAGTAGAAATGGCCAACGGGAAAACCGAAGGCACTAAAGAGATATACTTAAACTGCACCCTAACTCTAAACGATAATCCCTTTCAAATCAACCTCATGCCAGTTTCGATTAAGAGTTTCGATGTCATCATTGGCATGGATTGGCTGAGTTCACATCGTGCGGACATTCTATGTTACGATAAGGCCGTTCGCCTTAATCTGCCAACCGGCGAAACCTTCCTCGTCTTGGGCGACAAACCTAGTACCACTCTTAGAATCATCTCAAGTATCCAAGCTCAGAAGCACTTACGAAAGGAGTGTCACGCATTTCTTGCACATGTTGTAGACGTGAAACGCGAAGTCCGGGACATCAAGGATGTACCCGACGTTTGCGATTTTCCCGATGTGTTTCCCGAGGACCTTCCAGGGATACCACCCGTAAGACAAGTCGAATTCAGAATCGATCTGATTCCCGGAGCTACCCCAGTAGCCAAAGCACCCTATCGATTAGCCCCGGCAGAGATGCAGGAACTATCCAGTCAACTGAATGAACTACTGGAAAAAGGATTCATCAGACCGAGCTTCTCACCTTGGGGAGCACCCGTGTTATTTGTGAAAAAGAAAGATGGATCGTTCAGGATGTGCATCGACTACAGAGAACTCAACAAACTGACGGTCAAGAATCGTTATCCCCTACCGCGCATAGATGATCTATTCGACCAACTGCAAGGGGCGAACTATTTTTCTAAGATTGATCTGAGATCCGGGTATCACCAGTTACGAGTGCTAGAGGAGGATGTGCCGAAGACCGCCTTCCGAACTCGTTACGGACATTACGAGTTCGTAGTGATGCCATTCGGATTGACCAATGCGCCCGCAGTCTTCATGGATCTGATGAATAGAGTATGCCGACCTTACTTGGATCAGTTCGTCATCGTTTTCATTGACGACATCCTGATCTACTCCCGAAGTAAGAAAGAACATGGCGATCATCTACGACAAGTTCTAGGGACATTAAGAAAAGAGAAACTTTATGCGAAGTTCTCGAAATGTGAATTTTGGATCCGAAGAGTCGAATTCTTAGGACACGTGGTAAGCGAAGAGGGAATCCACGTGGACCCATCCAAAATTAAGGCCATTGAGAACTGGTCAGCACCGAAGACTCCTACAGAAATTCGTCAATTTCTAGGTCTCGCTGGCTACTACCGCAGGTTCATTCAGAACTTCTCACGAATAGCGAAGCCTCTTACAACCCTAACCCAGAAAGGTGTGGCCTTTGACTGGGAAGAGAAACAGGAAAGAGCGTTCCAAACGCTCAAACGAGCCTTGTGCACCGCACCAATACTATCCCTTCCTGAAGGAATAGAAGACTTCGTAGTTTATTGCGATGCATCAAACCAAGGACTCGGATGTGTTCTGATGCAGCGAGGTAAGGTCATCGCCTATGCCTCGAGACAGTTGAAAACACATGAGGTTAACTACACGACCCACGATCTTGAGCTAGGAGCAGTAGTGTTTGCCCTGAAGATCTGGAGACATTACTTGTATGGAACGAAGATCACTATCTTTACCGACCACAAGAGCTTACAACACATTTTCGATCAGAAGGAGCTCAACATGAGACAACGGCGATGGGTCGAGCTACTCAGTGATTACGAATGCGATATTCGCTATCATCCGGGAAAGGCAAACGTCGTAGCCGATGCCCTTAGTCGAAAGGAGTACTCAGGCCGGAGAGTGAAGTCATTAGCTATGTCGATCCATTCGCACCTATCAACGCAAGTCAAGGAAGCTCAATTAGAGGCCTTGAAACCCGAAAACGTGGCAGGTGAGGCCCTTAGGGGAATGGACAAGAACTTAGAAATCAAGAGTGACGGAGCACGCTACCTCATGAACCGGATCTGGACACCAAAGTTTGGGGGATTCAGAGAGGTAGTTATGAGCGAGGCACACAGGACCCCATACTCCGTACACCCAGGGTCAGACAAGATGTATCTAGATCTCAAGCAACTCTACTGGTGGCCAAACATGAAAGCGGAGATCGCTACTTATGTGGGCAAGTGTCTAACTTGCGCCAAAATAAAAATAGAACACCAAAAACCCTCAGGCCTACTCCAACAACCTGAAATACCTGAGTGGAAATGGGAGCAGATTTCCATGGACTTCATAACCAAACTGCCCAAAACTCAGAATGGCCAAGATACTATTTGGGTAATCGTCGACAGATTAACCAAGTCAGCCCATTTCTTACCTATCAAGGAAACCGATAGGATGGAAAAACTATCAAGAACCTACATCCGGGAGGTCGTACGACTTCATGGGGTACCAAAGTCCATCATCTCAGATAGAGACAGCAGGTTCACTTCCAGATTTTGGCAATCACTGCAAAAATCCATGGGAACAAGGTTGGACATGAGTACAGCATACCACCCTCAAACTGACGGACAGAGTGAGAGGACGATCCAAACCTTGGAAGACATGTTGCGAGCATGTGTAATCGACTTTGGCAAGGCATGGGATATTCACTTGCCTTTGGTCGAGTTCTCTTATAACAATAGTTATCATACTAGTATCAAGACCGCTCCGTTCGAAGCCCTTTACGGCCGTAAGTGCAGATCACCCCTGTGCTGGACGGAAGTGGGCGACACCCAATTGGCAAAAGGTCTAGTCACTAAGAGCACCCTTACTGGCCCAGAGATCATCAGAGAGACTACCGAAAAGATCGTGCAAATACGAGAACGACTGAAGTCCTCAAGGGATAGGCAAAAGAGCTATGCCGATAGGAGACGTAAACCCTTGGAATTCCAGATTGGCGACCGTGTGCTACTGAAGGTCTCACCCTGGAAAGGCGTGATACGCTTTGGGAAGCGTGGAAAGCTAAATCCCAGGTACATTGGACCCTTCGAAATCATTTCGAGAGTTGGTCCAGTGGCCTACAAACTCCAACTTCCAATCGAGCTTAATAAAGTGCATCCAGTATTCCACGTGTCGAACCTGAAAAAGTGTTTGTCCGACGAAACACTTGTAATACCACTCGATGAAATCGCGTTAAACGAAAATCTTAACTTTGTGGAAGAACCTGTCGAGATCATGGATAGGGAAGTTAAAAGGACCAAGCAGAGTCGCATTCCAATAGTAAAAGTCCGATGGAATGCTAAGAGAGGACCCGAATTCACATGGGAACGGGAAGACCAAATGCTACAGAAGTATCCGCATCTCTTCCTCAGCCCCTAAAACTCTTACCTTGTATTAAATTTCGGGACGAAATTCCCTCTAACGGGGGGATGATGTAACAACCCGTTATTTCCAGGCATTATAAACCGAGTCTTGTAACCCCTTTTTTTTTAATGTAATGGGAATATCATCGATAAATGAATTATTCAAAAGCTTTGATTTGGAGTACGCTATGTAGTAGATATCGTCTTAAAGGTTCCAAATATAAAAAGAACGTCCAAATCTGACTTCGCAGGAGGAAGTTATGATTTTTCAAAGAAATTCCTTAAAAACGATTAGTTATAAAATAAATAAAAAAAAATAAAAAATAAAATATATTTTGGAATTTGCCAACGGAGTCTAAACGAAAGTTGTAGATCGTAGTCTCACCTACGCGTGGATATAAAGACCATCGAAAACGGAGTTCGTATGAAGAAGATATGGATTTTTGAAGTTTATTAAATAAATTAATTATTTATTTAATTCAAAATTCGGATATAATCCGAAGAGGAGTCAGCATCCTTCTCGGAAGTACGCGCTGCGTACTCCTGTACGCCCCGCGTAACCGAGAGGATTGGCCTCGGATCGTCCACGTCGCCATATCCGAAGAAGCCGACCCGTCCGACCCGTCCGACCCGTCCGAACCGACGTCCCATCCGACCCGGCGTCCCATCCGACCCACCTCCCCAGCAACCCGTCCCATCCGACCCGATAACCCAAGAACCCGTCCCATCCGAACCGAGGCAGTCGAGGCTTCGGTCATGCATGACGTACGCGTACGCAGCGCGTACGAGCGTACGCCCCGCGTACCGAGGCAGACCTGCCTTCCTATAAATAGAATGCGAGGGTTTCCAAAGATAGTGTTCATTTCTCTTCTCTCTCTCTCAGCATTTCCTCGTTTTCCGTGTCCGTTCAAACCCGAATCCCTGTTCTTTTTGGCTCAAGCCCCGAAGGTCGATCCTACTCCCGAGATTCCCGAGAATCCCAAGAAAAGTCAGTTTCCCGAGACGAAACTCTACTCGATTTTCCACCTCACAATCTTCAAACTATCAAGTGAGTTCATATCCCCTTCGAACACTCTTTAAATACATTTTAAATGTTTTATACTCTTTTTGGGGAGGAATACAAGTAAACACATGACTAAAATCGTGTGAAACATTAACCTTTTGATGTACTTTTCATACTGTTGTTTTAACTATTTTGTGAAGTTGTTATGATACAAAACCCCTCACAACACAGCTTTACACTCTTTGGGATATAATATGTTTATAAATAGAAATATGTTTTATTTATACGTTTATATACAAACACATCATATCAAGGGTAACATTCTTTACTAAGTCATTTCATGCATTCAAAGAACTTATGATTATGCTTTGTCAAACATTGTGAAAGAGGTTAAACTTTGCATACAAACTACTACCTTATTACGGACTTAGTTGAGAATCCATGAGTCGTATATATCTTCAAACGTTACTTTCTTTATTAGAAAATAATGCTACAAGTCCTGTCTATAACCAGAGTCTCCCGTTCGGAGAACGTGTCAAATGTGTATAGATCTATACGGGAAGTCATGATCCCGCGCCCTGACTGTTAGCTACAGTCCGTCTTTTGGGGTGACAGTTGTCATAACGCTACGACGCCTGAAGAACGTCGCTACAGGCATATTATGTTTAGTATGGTTATAAAACTCATCGGATATACAATTATTATGGTATTATGCTTTTATGAACGAGTAGTCATTAAAACTATTCTTCATCTGATAAGTTCGATCTTCGTATAGCTTTACTATGTAAAACTATGACACAACTTACAAGCACGTCGCTTGCTTGCGATTTTCGGTCTTAGAGACTGCCAGTTATGTCAGGGAAATAAGGGTTTTTCCTGTATACAAACCAAACAACTAATAGGAAAATAAGGGATTTTCTCGGTACAATTAGTTGCAATTTACATCACGAACATTCATATGCATTGCATACTTTTATAAGAAAATAAGGGTTTTTCTGGAAAACATGCAAACACTTTCGAATGGCATACATTTTCTCAAAACACTACTTATGAACTCACCAACTTAAATGTTGACACTTTTTCTTTGAAATAACTTGTATTCACAGGAAACCGCTAGCCAGGTAGCAACTACTTCTGAAGACTAACGCATTGGCGTTAGTAACATATTTTGGATCACCATTTTATATTTGATTTCTTTTGCAAACATGTAATACCTACAATCATGTAAACTTTTCAAACATATTTATATTATGGTGGTGTGTACTTTCCTTTCTATGAACTGTTATGATACTGAATATGACGTCCTCCGCCCCCGAACGATTCCGCCGTTCAGGTTTGGGGGTGTGACAAATGCAATGGATGATGTTGTTTGCTTGTTTACTTTTACTGTGTTGTGATACTCTACATGACGTCCTCCGCCCCAGAACGTTCCCGCCGTTCTTGGTTTTGGGGTGTGACAGATTGGTATCAGAGCATTGTTTATAGTGAATTAAGTATATCAACCCATAAAAGATATACTAAACTATAAACCCATTAGGGATTAAAACACTCTGACCAAGAGTCTATACTTTAAATATTAAAATAATTAATTAAGTATACTAGTATGCATTCATACTAAAATCGGTGTCACAATGACAAGAACAAAAGTATTACGATTGTTAAATATCACAAGTGAGCTCGGGGATGTATGGTCAGTCCTAGGAATGGCATAGCCTGATCAACTATGCTGGTCCGAGGAGTGATTAGCATGTGCCCTAGAATGGTTGTGATATGTTAACAAGTCTAAAAACTTACCAACAATACCACAAGAAGATCAGTAGAACCTAAACTTAAAATACTATAGGTGTATTTTGTACTACTAGCTACATATATACTATATTCTTATACCTCTTTTCTCGCGTAGATTTAAATGGCTGGATTCCATCACGGCGACCCATACTTTCCAAATGAAGGCAATGCAGGGTGGATCGAAGAAGAGCCCGAAGATGAGCATCCAATCCCTTTGGATGATCACCTCGCAGAAGGCTTTTCTGATGGATCCGACTCCGAGCCTGAAGTCAACAACCTACCGCTAGTAGGTCAAGCCCCGAATAACAACCCCCGACCAGCTTTTCCAGGTCCTACACCCTTGTGGGCAACCAACTTGAATCGCTTGAGTGACGAACAGGGTCAACCCTTACCTTACTTTGGGGACCGAACCTTTTACCACGTTAGCGATGGTGGCTCTGCGGATCGAGCTCTGCCCGTCATTATCCGCAGAATAGCTCGTAATGTTGAGCAAGTAGAGCAGTCATCGACCGGGTCATGGAGATTGATGCCAACTCTGGTGTCAACACAGTCCGCATCCGCCGTCTTGAAGAAGACATGGAACGGACCCGGAGAACCAATGAAACCCTACAACAACAACTAGCTGCCTCCCGAGCTGAAGTCTTGGAACTCCGAGCCCGCCAGAGGGCTCAGGAGCGACACCTTCAAGAGGTGTTTCGTCAAGTGTCAGACCTCAGGACTCGCCCGAGGAATTCCCATCGCCGTTAGATGATGTCTAGTACATCTCTGTCTTTTGGTTAAGGAATAGCCTTTAGCATCTGTGCTCTAAGTAGCACTTGTCTGTAAAATATTCCTAACTTTTAGTACTCTAATTAGGAATCTAAGAACTGTCAAACTTGTTCGTATGGTATGATGTAAGACCTACTGTTAGGTCGATTTTCCCTGAACTTGTTACATCAGTAATACCAGTAATATTGATGTCTATCTAATCTGTGGGAAAAATCTGTACACTTGTGTTTTCCTACTAATATTCATTGTTGTGATCTCAAGCACTTATTCAAACTGTGGGGCTATGGTTAGTTAGTCCATGTGTCACTCTCACGTTGCTTACAAATTGATTCTTACCACTTTGCTTATCTTTATAAACTTCTAGCTGAAAGATGCCTCCTCGCAAATCTACCCGGAATAACCCTGCGCCTCCTCCGCCTCCGGTCATCGATACTGCAGCCCTAAATGCTGCCGTAGCCGCAGCAGTGGCAACTGCCATGGCTCAGTATCACTCTACTGACGCCTGCAGAGGTGGGACCCCTGTTAAATCCATTCCGGTTGAAACCCCTTTGCGCTCGAGAGAGTGCCCCTACAAGGATTTCACCAACTGCAAGCCGAAGTCCTTTCATGGGACCGGCGGAGTCATTGCCCTCTCGCAATGGTTCGAGAAGACTGAATCAGTCTTCGAAATCTGTTCATGCCCTGCTGCGAGCAAAGTCAAATATGCCGCATGCACCTTTGAAGGGAAGGCTCTGACGTGGTGGAACGGCCACGTTAAAGCTCTAACCCTCGTCGTAGCCAACGACATGGGCTGGGAAACGATGAAAGACCTCATGATTGAGGAATACTGCCCAAGGGGCGAAGTCCAGAAATTGGAGCAGGAGCTTTGGAGCCTGACCATGAAGGGCACCAACGTGGTCGCTTATACCGCCAGATTCAGCGAACTGGTGGCCCTCTGCCCCAATATGGTTCCCACTGAAGGGAAAAAGATCGAAAGGTATGTATGGGGGCTAGTGCCTCCGTACCAGGGGAATGTCCTATGATTAAACCCCGCTACCTTCGACAGTGCCAAGTGACTGGCACAACGACTCATTGACCATGGAGTCAAAACCTCTGCAACAACAACAACCCTAGCCGTCTCAGAACCCTCAAAACCCGTTGACACTAAGCGGAAGCTCTGGGATGAAAAGAAGAAGAAGCAGCGAGCTGCCAAAAAGCAGCAAATTGTGGCAGTACATGCTGCGATAACCCCTACTACTACTGCTACTGCTACTGCTCCGGTGGGATAGTATGCTGGAAGTTTTTCCAAATGCAACAAATGAAACTACCACCACAACGGCCCCTGCCGTGAAATGCAATGCTCTAACTACAACAGGAAAGGACACACAGTCCGTTTTTGTAAATTTCCGGCACAACCGATCGCCCAAGTCCCCGGCTCTGGCGCGAGCCCGACCTGCTATGGATGTGGCGAAGCAGGCCACTATAAGAGGGACTGCCCCAAAGCAAAGAATACTGGTGGAGCAAGAAGGAACTAAAGAGCATTGAGTGTTCAAGCACAAAAGTATCTGCGTAAAGAATATCGTGCATTCCTTGCTCACGTCGTCGATACGAGCCTTGAGATGAAGGAACTAAAGAGCATTCCAGTAGTGAGCGACTTTCCCGACATTTTCCCAGAAGAGCTACCAGGATTACCTCCGCAACGACAGGTCGAATTCAGAATCGACTTAGTCCCAGGAGCTACCCCAGTAGCCAAGTCGCCCTACCGATTAGCAACAGCAGAGATGCAGGAACTATCTGGTCAACTTAACGAACTGCTCAGCAAGGGCTTTATAAGACCAAGTTTCTCACCTTGGGGAGCACCAGTCGTGTTTGTTAAGAAGAAAGACGGATCATTCCGTATGTGTATCGACTACAGAGAACTCAACAAACTGACGGTCAAGAATTGTTACCCTCTGCCTCGCATAGACGATCTATTTGACCAACTGCAAGGGGAGAATTATTTTTCCAAAATTGATTTAAGATCCGGATATCACCAGTTATGAGTGCTAGAGGAGGATGTCCCAAAGACGGCCTTCCGAACTTGTTACGGACACTACGAGTTCGTGGTGATGCCATTCGGATTGACCAATGCGCCCGCAGTCTTCATGGACCTGATGAACAGAGTATGCCGACCTTACTTAGATCAGTTCGTTATCATTTTCATTGACTACATCCTGATCTACTCCCGAAGTAAGGAAGAGCATGGCGATCACTTGCGACAAGTTCTAGGGACTTTACGAACGGGAAAACTCTATGCGAAGTTCTCGAAATGTGAATTTTGGATCCGAAGAGTCGAATTCTTAGGGCACGTGGTAAGCGAAGAGGGAATCCACGTGGACCCATCCAAAATTAAAGCCATTGAGAACTGGTCAGCACCGAAGACGCCTACATAAATTCGTCAATTTCTAGGCTTCGCTGGTTACTACCGCAGGTTCATACAGAACTTCTCCCGAATAGCAAAACCTCTGACAACCCTGACCCAGAAAGGCGTGGCATTTGACTGGGAAGAGAGACAGGAGAGAGCGTTCCAAACGCTCAAGCGAGCCTTGTGCACCGCACCAATACTATCCCTTCCCGAAGGAATAGAAGACTTCATAGTCTATTGCGATGCATTGAATCAAGGGCTCGGATGTGTTCTGATGCAGCGAGGTAAGGTCATCGCCTACGCCTCGAGACAGCTGAAAACGCACGAAGTTAACTACACGACCCACGATCTTGAACTAGGAGCAGTTGTGATTGCCCTAAAGATCTGGAGACATTACTTATATGGAACGAAAAGCACTATCTTTACCGACCACAAGAGTTTACAACACATTTTCGTTCAGAAGGAGCTCAACATGAGACAACGACGGTGGGTCGAGCTACTCAGTGACTACGAATGCGATATTCGTTATCATCCGGGTAAAGCCAACGTAGTAGCAGACGCCCTAAGTCGGAAGGAATATTCTGGTCGCAGGGTCAAGTCATTGTCAATAACCATCCATTCACACTTGTCTAAAGAAATTCAGGCGGCCCAACTTGAAGCCATGAAACCTGAAAATGTGACGAGTGAATCCCTTAGATGAATGGATAAAAACCTAGAAGTCAAGGGTGGCGGAGCCTTATATTTCATGAACCGGATCTGGACACTGAAACATGGTGGTTTCCGAGACATGGTCATGACCGAGGCGCACAACACTCGGTATTCCGTCCACCCAGGTTCAAATAAGATGTATCTGGATCTTAAAAAGCTATACTGGTGGCCTAATATGAAAACAGAGATTGCTACCTTCGTAAGTAAATGCCTTACTTGCGCAAAGGTTAAGGTCGAGTACCAGAAGCCCTCCGGTCTACTACAACAACCAGAGATCCCAGAATGGAAGTGGGAGCGGATCACTATGGATTTCATAACCAAGTTACCCAAGACAACGGGTAGACTTGATACCATATGGGTCATCGTCGATAGATTGACCAAGTCTGCACACTTCCTACCTATCAAAGAAACAGACAAGATGGAGAAGCTTACGAGAACGTACATTAGGGAGATTATACGACTACATGGTGTACCTATATCCATTATCTCCGATAGAGATAATAGGTTCACCTCCAGATTCTGGCAATCACTATAACACTCCCTAGGAACAAGGCTGGACATGAGCACAGCCTACCATCCACAGACCGACGGACAAAGTGAGAGAACAATCCAGACCTTAGAAGATACGTTGCGTTCTTGTGTAATCGACTTTGGAAGAGCTTGGGATACCCATTTACCCCTCGTCGAATTTTCCTACAACAACAGTTATCACATGAGCATAAAGGCAGCACCATTCGAGGCCCTCTATGGCCGAAAGTGCAGATCCCCTCTGTGCTGGGCTGAGGTGGGTGATACCCAGTTAGCTAATGGACGAGTTCCCGAAAGCACTCTCACAGGTCCGGAGATCATTCGAGAAACGACAGAGAAGATCGTTCAAATTCGTGAATGATTGAAAGCCTTTAGAGACCGACTGAAGAGCTACGCTGATAAGCGAAGGAAACATTTGGAATTCCAGGTGGGCGACCGAGTCCTTCTCAAAGTCTCACCCTGGAAGGGCTTGATACATTTCGGTAAGCGTGGGAAGCTTAATCTGAGATACATAAAGCCTTTCGAGATTCTCGCAAGAGTCGGCCCCGTAGCTTACAAACTCGACCTACCCGACCCACTTCGTAACGTACATTCTACATTCCACGTATCTAACTTGAAAAAGTGTCTGTCCGGCGAGACTCTTGTAATCCCACTCGACGAGATCGAGATCAACGAGAGCCTCAACTTCGTGGAAGAATTGGTAGAGATCATGGACCGTGAGGTCAAGCAGACAAAGCAAAGCCGTATCCCGATCGTGAAGGTCCACTGGAACGCCAAGCAAGGACCGAAATTCACTTGGGAACGCGAGGATCAGATGAAACTGAAATACCCTCATCTTTTCGCTTAGTTATTTGTAACTCCTTAATTGCTTAAACTCTAATTTCGGGACGACATTCCTTCTAACGGGGGATGACGTGACAACCCGAAATTTCCATTCTGTACAAACAATATCACTTCCATAGAAGTTATAACAGTCATAGTCAATTTTCAGACTTTTCGTATAAGTTGGAATAATTCAGGGTTTACACTTCAGTAAACATCAAGAGAGTGGATGCACTATGGTTTTGTGCAGCACTGTTATTCCAACACTCTGTTACATTAGAAATCATTTCAGGAATAAAAATATTTTCTGTCCAAAATATCTCAGGACTATAAATAGATTTCTGAACGAAATTCATTCATTATTCACATTTCCAACTAGAGAAAAGCCATTTTCTCTCTCACGGATCTTTGGGTTTTCATCCCAAATCGTGAGTACACTTCTCTAGTTGTTTTATAATGCTTATTATATGCTTAATAACATAGATTACATGTCAAATATGTGAGATTCGGGAGTTTACCGCCCAAGAACGTTCTTGGGGAGTAAACTCCAAAATGAAGCTTAAAGGCTATCTAGTCCCATTCCCTTGATAAGTAACTAGCTTAGGCTTGCAAATGTGTAAATTTGAGGCTAGAAAACAATCAAAAACACCAAGCTTAGGGTGTTCACGGCCCAAGAACTTCTTGGACCATGAACTCCAAATTCAAGGGCCAAAATGTGCCCTAACCACTCCTAAAGCTTTAGACATTAACCCCCATTTATTCCTAGCTAATTTGTGGACTTTAAAACATCAAGAGCACCCCTCAAAGTGAGTTTACGGCCAAGGAATACTCATAGGCCGTAAACTCCAAACAAGGGCACCAAAGTGTGCCTAGGGTCCTCATTAGCCTTAAACAAATGCCTAGAAATTATCCTACTTGTTCCTGGAGCTTGAAAGAAGAAAAATACCCAACCCAAGAGAGTTTACAGCCGTAAAATCTAAGGTAATTGGCCTTGGGGCCATAAACTCCTCAAAGGAGTGTTTCTATGCCCTAAACTACCCAAAGAACTAAACCACCAAGTAGAACTTATTCTAGAAATCAAATAGCACTTCAAAACACCATGTACCACCAAGTTAAGAGTTCACGGCCGTAAACTCAAAGGTATACGACCGTAAACTCCTTTTGTGGAGTTTATTGAGGAGTAAACTGATGGGTTTTATACAAACAATCCTAAGTGTGCATGCAACGCTAGTTTGGATCTTTGTTTTCACTATTAGATACACAACATTATGAACACAAGAATAAAACCCTAATGTGCATTGCTGTTTTCGAAATTAACATACAAGATTGGATTACATACCTCTTGTTGTTATATTGCAATAACAACTTAAATCTTCAAATCCTAAGTCTTGAAAGCAAGCACCACAAGTGTAGTGTAACAGCCCGGAATTTCCAGGTATTGTTATATTTATGATTTTGGGTGTTTTAAGAGGGGACTCGGCGAGTTGGAGCTCAGACTCGCCGAGTAGGATCGCGGATCTGGTCGCGGGTTCGCGACTGGACTCGGCGAGTCCGGATATGGACTCGGCGAGTCCGCGCTGTTTAGCGAAACCCTAACTGTTCTGGTTTGGGACATATATAAGGGGCCTTATGGCCGTCATTGTCCACCCTAGTCCTGTGAGTGAAACCCTAATTCGGTTGTGAGCATCTGGAGCAAGGTAGAAGACCATTATTGATCTTGGAAGTGTTATTTTGCAAGGAGGAGGAGGCTTGGTTAAGGGAACAACAGGAGAAGCCATATTCTGAGGGTTGGGGACACAGAGCAACGTTATTCAGGTAATATTTTCGAGTTGTTCCCTTCTATGTTGATGTGTATATGGATTTAGGGTTTATTGAACCCTTTTGTGACTAGATTGAGTGTTTCCTTAGTCCCCCAAGCGATTGGAACCCTATATTGGGACCCTTGGAAGTCCAGAATGTTCCATGCCTGAGCTTTTCGGGAATCAATGGAGGTTTTGGATTGGAATCCTTATGCCTTAGGTCAAAATGTAAATTATGAGTCATGGGGTGTATTATGAGCACCGAAATGAGGACTTTACGTGATGAACCAGTCTAGGAAGGCCAGACCTATGAATTGCCGGAGCAAATCTGACCTTAGAAAGCAGTTTGAGCGGTTGCATGGCATGGACTCGCCGAGTCCGATGAACAGACTCGGCGAGTAGCTTGAAGATTGCCTTAGAGTGGTCCTGTCCGGGTTATGGGTTGGATCGGTGAGTCAGAGCGAGTTAGAGAGGGTTAACAGGTGGTCTGAGTCGAACTGGGACTCGCTGAGTTGTTCTTCAGACTCGGCGAGTTGAGTCGGGGTGGCCCCGCGATTCTTCCAGGAGGAACTCGTTGAGTCAGGGGGGGGGGATACTCGACGTGTAGAAAAGGGAATCTTAGGGAATTGGTGAGAACGTTTAGACTCGCCGAGTCGCCCTAGCACTCGCCGAGTCCGGTCAAAGTTGACCGTTGACTGTTGACCAGAGTGGACCTGTGTTGACTTCTTAGGGATAGTCAACATTAGAGATATAAAGTGTTAACTAGGGACATATGATGTTATAGGAGGATTAGAGCTCGGAGAATCGGGCACGAGGGATTCCCAGGGTTGTGAGATATCGAGACACGCGAGGTGAGTCTTCTCACTATACTTTACCTTGAGTAGGTAACCAGAGCTATGAGATAGAGTATTTGTATGCTATGTATGTTATGTGTTGCACTGCATTCTTCTATGTGATTTATGCTATGCTTGTTTACAGAGTTAGAACCTGAGGGTTCACAGAGTATGGGTGCACGGACCCACAAAGTTATAGCCTCGAGTGGCTAATATATTTTATATGGTATTTTGGGGAACTCACTAAGCTTTATGCTTACAGTGTTGGTGTTATTTGTTTTAGGTACTAGTGAGGATCGCGGGAAGGCGCCGGTCTGATCAGTGCACTCACACACGGGATTTTTATATTATGTGATCTTGGGGTTTTTATATGTTATGAAATGAATTACAAACAATGATGTTTTTATGAATATTAAATGAATTTTGCCTTTATAAAATGCGAAAAATTGTTTTTAAATTCTTGGTGTTACATGTAGTGCCTCTAATGGCTCACAAACACCACAAGCAATTGGAGAGGCTTAAGATAGAGGAGGGAGGAGATGGAATTCGTCCTTGGGACCTCTTAGGAGCATGTACACGAATTCTAAAGGCCTAGGGGTCTTTATATAGGGTTTAGATTAGGGTTTCAGTCCTTATCCTTATCCAGTTGCTTGCCCACCAAGCAACCACAAGATAAGCCTTGAAAAACCCTTATCTACTTATCCTTGGACGATTTCAAGGATATCCTTATCCTTGAACTCGTCCATCCTTTAACAAGGATAAATATTGCCCTATCTTGCAACTATCTTATAATTACAATTCAGCCCCTCTAGTTTAATTAATTACACTTGATCACAAAATTAATTCCTAATTAATTATTGACCAATGTTAATTAAACAAATATGATTTTTCCTTTAATATATTATTCTTATAACATATTAATAAATCACAATAACCTCTCTCTCTATTTAATTTCTCCAGTCAAGTTGCTTTGGTGAAGGCAACCCAAAAGGACCATGCACAACTGGGTCAAGTACTTACTAAATATGGTTACGGGCTTAGACACTAATCCAACAGTCTCCCACTTGGATAAGTCTAGTAACCAGAAATGTAACGTGCAACCCGATTAGCAATCGTAGCTCTCAAAGACGCTGTCAAACTCTGATCTTATCAGTAACCTGTCCTCTAGATAAGGGATCGTACAGTCCTCTGTTAGATATCACGCTGACAATTCTATGGAATGATTAGTCAAGCATTTAGGTTTCTCGATCTCCGATTTATTTGACATAGAACTTAATCGAACACATCAATTTAGTTTTGACCGGGCCCGACACATAAGTCAAATCAAATCATCGAGCAGCCGAGCTATCTCTTCTACCCTCTTAGGATAAAATTTACAGATAAACTTCGACTTATATGCATTTACTTATTCAATAATCAACTATACACAACAATGCGTTTTATAACATTGAGTTACCAATGCGTTTTCGCATTATCAATGTACAATCAATTAGCAAATAATAAACCATATATCTAGACTTTAAGACTATATGATATTATCGTCTTGCGATCACCTCTTATATATCATATTCCATATGGTTATTCCAGCAAGCGCGGGTTTATTCCAATGCTCAAAACCAGTTCATAAGCACTCATGAATGTCGCAGCAACCCTTTGCTATGTCTAATACCATTTAGACAATCTACACACCAATTCATGACAATCTTCATTCATATCTACTTCCAACACATGAACGATTGTGGAAAATTTGAATAATTCGATTATTCCTAATAAACTCAATTATTCTGGAAGCCAAAACATGCAAAAATTAAAACAATAGTTAAACAATTAACATATGACAGTAGCTTTACTTATAAATAAAACTCCTTTATTTAATCATCAAATGTCAATTACATTTATCTATTACACGTTTCTAAAACTATCTAATCTATGCTAATACCATCCTTCAGCCCAATACTCCTAGCATGGTGCAAGTGCTTAACCCTACTCAGTCCTTTCGTAAGCGGATCTGCTGGGTTATCTTCTAATGATATCCTCTTCACTACGAGTTGTCCTTCTTCTACACGACGTCTGATGAAGTGATATTTTATGTCGATATGTCGAGATCTACCATGATCCCTTGGTTCCTTGGTCAAGGCAACCGCTCCTTCATTATCACAGAAAATCTCCATGGGATCCTTTATGGCGGGTACAACTCCATGGTCACCAATGAAGTTCTTCAGCCATATTGCCTCCTTCGACGCTTCGCTCGCTGCTATGTACTCTGATTCGCACATTGAATCAGCTACTGTTTCCTGTTTGGAACTCTTCCAAGTCATTGCTCCTCCATTTAGGGTAAAGACCCAGCCCGATTGCGAACGATAGTTGTCCCTATCGGTTTGGAAGCTGGCGTCACTATACCCTCGCAACTTCAAGTAATCACTCCCTCTGAGGACTAAAAACCATTCCTTCGTCCTCCGAAGGTACTTAAGGATATTCTTCACAGCAATCCAATGTGCTCTGCCAGGGTTCCCTTGATATCTACTCACCATGCGCAAAGCAAAGGCTACATCAGGGTGAGTACAAGTCATAGCGTACATGATTGAGCTAACTACGGAAGCATAAGGAACTCGACTCATTTCAGCTATCTCAGCTTCTATACTCGGACTTTGAGTCTTACTCAATTTGGCATTACTTTGTATCGGTAATTCTCCCTTCTTTGAGTTTTCCATACTAAAACGTTTTAGTACTTTCTCTAAGTAAGTGTTCTGACTAAGTCCAATTAGTCTCTTACTTCTTTCTCTTACTATCCTTATTCCCAAAATGTAAGAAGCTTCTCTGAGGTCCTTCATAGCGAAGCACTTCCCGAGCCAGGACTTAACCTCCTGCAAAGTCGGGATGTCGTTTCCTATGAGTAATATGTCATCGACATATAAAACTAGAAAGCTTACTATACTCCCACTGGCTTTGACATATACACACGACTCATCTTCGCTTTGTACAAATCCAAACTCTTTGACTTTCTCATCAAAGCAGAGATTCCATCTGCGAGATGCTTACTTAAGTCCATAAATGGACTTCTCAAGCTTACACACTCTATTCGGATGCTTCAGATCCACAAACCCTTCTGGCTGAGCCATGTAAACATCCTCAGCCAACTTTCCATTAAGGAAAGCGGTCTTGACATCCATTTGCCAAATCTCATAATCATGAAATGCGGCAACAGCTAGCATCACTCTAATAGATTTTATCTTCGCAACTGGTGAGAAGGTCTCTTCATAGTCAACTCCGGGAGTTTGAGTAAAGCCCTTCACAACCAATCGCGCTTTATATGTGTGTACCTTTCCATCCACGTCGGTCTTCTTCTTGAAGATCCACTTACACCCAACGGTCTTACGTTCGGGCACATGATCAACCAAATTCCAAACTTGGTTATCATACATGGATTGGATCTCGCTATCCATCGCCTCTTTCCATTTCGCGGACTCCGGGCCTGCCATGGCTTCCTTATAGCTATTAGGTTCATCAAGATTTATTAGTGTACCATCACTAATATACGTGTCCCCTTCGGTAGTAATATGAAAACCATAAAACTGGGGTTGAACTCTAACTCTATCGGAACGTCTAAGAGGTAAGGACTCGTCAATTGGTTCAACCGGAGTTTCCTCCTCGGGTTGAGTGCCAGCGGTAGAGGTTCCTTCATCTATCGACTCTTGAATCTCTTCAAGCTCGATTTGCCTCCCACTGTCCTCTTGGCCTATGAGTTCTCGCTCTCGGAAAACTCCTCTCCTCGTAACAAAGACAACATTGTCCTTCGGTCTATAAAAGAGATATCCAAAGGATTTCTGTGGGTAGCCGATGAAAATACATCGCTCACTTCGAGGTTCAAGTTTTTCGTGAGTGTCTCGTCTTACGAAAGCCTCGCAACCCCAAACCTTGATATGTGCCAACGAAGGAGCTTTCCCCGTCCACATCTCATGAGGTGTTTTGGCAACCTTCTTAGTAGGGACTCAGTTAAGGATATGGGCGGCAGTCTCTAAGGCATACCCCCAGAAAGAGATTGGTAGTGAAGCACGACTCATCATAGAGCGAACCATATCCAATAAGGTTTGATTACGCCTTTCTGCCACACCATTCAACTGCGGTGTCCTAGGAGGCGTCAATTGTGAAACTATTCCACACTCCTTGAGATAATCGTGGAATTCAAGACTTAGGTACTCTCCTCCTTGATCGGATCGAAGCATCTTGATTTTTCTGCCCAATTGATTCTCCACTTCATTCTTGAACTCTTTAAACTTTTCAAAGGTTTCTAACTTTTGCTTGATTAAATAGATATACCCATATCTACTATTGTCATCGGTAAAACTCACGTAGAAGCGGTTCCCATCCTTCGTGGTTGATCTAAATGGTCCACATACATCGGTATGTATTAGGTCCAATAGACCCTCACCCCTTTCACACGCACTCGTGAAGGGTGATTTAGTCATCTTTCCAAGCAAACAAGACTCGCATGTGTCATCTTCCCTAAGGTCGAATGACTCCAACACTCCATCCTTTTGGATTTGGGCTATGCGTTTCTTGTTGACATGTCTAAGACGACAATGCCACAAGGATGCTCTATCCATACTATTGGAAGAATCTATGTTCAAAACATCATTTCCTAAGTTATCAACAATCATAACAGTTTCATAAATTCCATTACATGGTATAGCTTCAAAGTAAAAGACACCATTTAGATATGCTAAAATAGAACCATTCTCATTATTAAAAGAAAATCTAAAACCTTGTCTATATAAACCATGAAATGAAATGATGTTTCTAGCCATTTCTGGCGAATAGCAACAATTGTTCAAATCTAAACATAAATTATTCCTAAGCACTAAATAATACACTCCAATCTTGGTCACAGGCGACGATCTTCTGTTCCCCATGATTAGATTGATTCTTCCTTGCTCCACATCCCTACTTCTTCTTAGTCCCTGCACAATAGAACAAATGTGGTAACCACAACCGGTATCAAGAACACAAGAAATAGCATGACTAGAATCGTTAGATTTAATTGTGTATATACCTGCGAAAGATGGCTTGATCTTTCCTTCTTTGATGGCTTGCAGGTACTCTGGGCAGATTCTCTTCCAATGTCCTATCTTGTGGCAGTGGTGGCACTCTTCCTCCTTAGGGTTAGGACAGGGCTTAGCGGGATCAACTTTGGTCCCACTAGAAGAGGCACCATCTCGGGCTTTAACCTTGCGATAGTGCTTAGACGAAGCCTTCCTCTTCTTTCCCTTTCCTTGACCAATAGCCAAGACAGGAGCAGCGGGTGGATTGGGAGTTGGTGCAATAGACTTGTCTTTGAAGTTGCTCTCAGCGACCCTCAAGAGACCTTGGAGTTTGCTTAGGGTGACCTCTTCTTTGTTCATGTGGTAGGTCATCCTAAATTGATTGTACATCGGAGGCAAAGAGTGAAGCACCATGTCGATCGCCAAGTCTTCCCCAAAGTCAACATTCAACTTGCGAAGACGATCGACATACCTTTGCATCTTTTGCAGGTGCACGGTAAGAGACTCTGCATGACCCATCTTAGCGGAAATCCTGTTATTGAAAATCTCATAACGCTCTTGTCTCGCGTTTTGGTGGTATCTCTCCTATAAGTCTTGGTGAATCTCGTATGGATACATGTCCTCATAGGACTTTTGGAATTTGGAGTTCATTGTGGCTATCATGATGCAGTGAACCTTCGTTGCATCACGCTCATGAGTCTCAAAAGCACTCATTTCAGCCGGAGTAGCGATTTTTGGATTGATCTTCTCGAGCTTTTCATCAAGGACATACTCCTTGTCCTCGTAGCGAGCAATTGTGCGAATGTATCTTATCCATTCGCTAAAGTTCGTTCCATCGAAAGTAACCTTTTGGCAAAGGCTCATCAATGAGAAGGAACTATTGGCAGCGTTGTTTGATTTCGACATCTACAAAGGAAAAGGAGAAAGATAGATTAGAATATGAATCCCTAATTATCACCCAATTAGAAAAAATTAGGGCTAGGATCCAACAACAATATTTACATCTTAGAAAAGGGATGCCGTAATCTAAATGCAAATAATTTGAAGGTAAGTGAATGACGATTCACTAATTCTCCATCATGAAAAACCTAACTCTAAGTTCTAAATGTATTGAGAATTCCTAGGTTCGGATGAGATTCATTGAAACTTTTCAATGGCATGTTTAAATCTCGATATGCCCCTCTCGTTTGTGACCGGGATACCGAGGATCACAAAGTGGGTGTGAATTACCTTGCAAATTCACATGGTGCCTTCGTTGTAACGATCACCTATTCGATGTGCCGGTAAACCACACACGCTCCATCGAACTATGATAAACAACGAATCACCCTTTGCCACCTTCGCTTAGAACCAATTAGTGTGCCGGTAAACCACACACGCTCCACTAACTTCTTAGCAAGGTGCAAAGTGTAATTTCATGGGATTGCATCACATTCACTTTTTCTAAAGTAACTAAGATTGGGAAATTTTAGAAAACATGTAGTTACTTTGTATTTCTTATTATACTTTTAATGAGAGAATGAGGTTGCCCTATCCTACCCGTTCGGCTAACAACCCTCCACCGATCAAGCAAGCGGTGGGTGTGAGTGTACACCCATTAAGCGCCATTTTATAGGCCGTAACCTTATACCCACCTTATAGACCGGCTTCATGAATGAGGCCTACTAACGGTAAGACTAGCATTTTAATTATACATACATATATATATATATATATATATATATATATATATATATATATATATATATATATATATATACACACACATATATATATATATATATATATATATATATATATATATATATATATTAAGCTTGTAATAATATAATAGTATAGGGTGTATTTTAAACATTTTAAAAATACTAGGGTTTTAATCTTCAATTAAAATTTTCGAAATTTAATGTCACTTAAATTAAAATTTTAATTATTAAAACTCTTGATTTAAAAATTATCTTAAATTAAACTATTAATTTAAATTATCAAATCATAAGGGATTATCTAAATCTAAAAGATAATTACCATTTAAACATTTAAGTTATCCTAATCCCTTAAATCCCTCTATAAATTTCGAAAATAGGGATGGGATAATTCATGATCTTTAATTACCATATTTAACTATTAAAGGATAATTACAAGATATGGGATTATCCAAATCTCTAAAATTTAGGATCTTATCTTGGGGAAGGAGGCAAATCTTGAAATCTAAGGGTTTGCAAACCCTAGATTTCGAAATCTTGGATTGAAAGGAAAGGATTCAAAAACCCTTTCAAGATTTTCGCAAATTAAGGTTAGGAAACTCCAATCTCGAAATCTATGGCCTCCTAGGGTTTATTGGCTATAAACCCTAATTTGTCAAGTTCGTACAATTGAATAAAACTAATTGAAAACAAGTTAACCAAAGGCTCTAATACCACTGATGGGTTTTATACAAACAATCCTAAGTGTGCATGCAACCCTAGTTTGGATCTATGTTTTCACTATTAGATACACAACATTATGAACACAAGAATAAAACCCTAAAGTGCATTGCTATTTTCGAAATTAACATACAAGATTGGATTACATACCTCTTGTTGTTATATTGCAATAACAACTTAAATCTTCAAATCCTAAGTCTTGAAAGCAAGCACCACAAGTGTAGTGCCTCTAATGGCTCACAAACACCACAAGCAATTGGAGAGGCTTAAGATAGAGGAAGGAGGAGATGGAATTCGTCCTTGGGACCTCTTAGGAGCATGTACACGAATTCTAAAGGCCTAGGGGTTTTTATATAGGGTTTAGATTAGGGTTTTAGTCCTTATCCTTATCCAGTTGCTTGCCCACCAAGCAACCACAAGATAAGCCTTGAAAAACCCTTATCTACTTATCCTTGGACGATTTTAAGGATATCCTTATCCTTGAATTCGTCCATCCTTTAACAAGGATAAATATTGCCCTATCTTGCAACTATCTTATAATTACAATTCAAACCCTCTAGTTTAATTAATTACACTTGATCACAAAATTAATTTCTAATTAATTATTGACCAATATTAATTAAACAAATATGATTTTTCCTTTAATATATTATTCTTATAACATATTAATAAATCACAATAACCTCTCTCTCTATTTAATTTCTCCAGACAAGTTGCTTTGGTGAAGGCAACCCAAAAGGACCATGCACAACCGAGTCAAGTACTTACCAAATATGGTTACAGGCTTAGACACTAATCCAACATAAACACCTATACAAGGTCCTTGGAAGCATTAAACCCCTTTAGCCTTGTCCCACAACAACCTAGAGGCAACCATTAGGACCTATAACAATTATACAAAGTGTTTTCATGTTCTAGAGTGTCCCAACTTATTTCATTTGTTATTATTTGGCTAATTAGTTATATATATGCTCATTATATGATAACTAGGCTCGTGCGTGTGAACAAGTCTCCGTTTGCCACCTAGCACGGTATCCGACACTTCAATCCAATCCACTCACCATAAGTGAGTTCATACCCCTTTAATTAACCTTTGAAATACTTTTAATGTTTTAAATGCTTTTATGGGGGGGGGGGAATACAAGTTAAATACTTATAGTTATTACATCAATCACATGTGATTAGTAACTACAAAACCAATGATTTTATTATTGTTCAAACTGTTTTACTTCAAACTGCTTTACAAACTCTTTTACTTATCAAATACTTTTATTTAAACTTTGTTATATTTCTTATAAATTGCATGCCCATATATGTGTAGATATATAAGAAATGTTTAAAGGGCTTAGGAAGGCCATCCGCCCTATTTCCTTTTTCTCGATTTGGATGTGGTCTGGTGGGATTTCGGGTAGCCCTCCGAAGGTCGTTTCAATATTTAATTATATATCAAATGTACATATATAGACATAAAAGTACTCCTTTATTCATGCGTATAAGTACATCATTAGTAAGTTACCATCGGGGTAACATAGGATCATACTACTACAATTTCTAGATCAATGAGTCAGTTCATTCATGAGTCAATACTTATTACTACAAGTACATATACAACTATACTAGAAAGAGAACATATACAACTATACTAGAAAGAGAACATATAAAACTATACTAGAAAGAGAACATATACAACAATACTAGACAAAGAACGTATACAACTATACTAGAGAAAGAACATATACAACTATACTAGAACAGTTCATTACATCACATATACAAGAATACGTTCATTATTGTGATATGAATCGGAGCATGACTTAACTGCCATGGCCCGAGTTGTAGCCAGAGTCTCTTGAAGGGAGAGCGTGAGTTTGCGTATAGATCTATACTGGATTGACTATCCTACACCTTGCTGCTAGCTACAGCCGGACCTGCAGGTCTGCGGGTGCCAAACGTCATTCCGTTATTACGACCATTCGTATGTCGTTGTTACCAGTCGATAGTATGGTGCAATTAGTCACATGATACCTTAATATAAATCCGGTTTAAGGTAGTTAGTACAGCAGTAGTTCCTATAATACAACATTATAGTACTACAATAATTTACCCATTAAATATATTTAGTGATTATTTCACTTAAACATTAATGTACAAACTATATTTTGTTAAATGATAGTTACACTTGGGAAAATACACACTTTTACAACAAACGAGCATACAAAACAGTTAAGCCTTGGTAGAAGGCTACTTTACTAGAAAATATAGGTTTTTCTGAGAGATTCAAACTTTTACAAACACTTACAAACATTTACATACATTTTACAAACTTACACTTGAGACATGTTCAAACGTTTTGATAACAAACACCGACACTAAAATACTTATGAACTCACCAACTTAATGCTGATAAACTCTTTCAAAATAACTTGTATTCTCAGGTCATCAGTAGACAGGTACCGAGGCCAGCTTCTGAGAAGATGGAGCGCATCCAAGACTCATCTTATTATTTTGATTCACATTATATTTTTGGTGTCTATAACTGTTCAGAACATGCTTGTATTAAAATTATATATTTAATGCAATGGATGATGTTGTTTGCTTGTTTACTTTTACTGTGTTGTGATACTCTACATGACGTCCTCCGCCCCAGAACGTTTCCGCAGTTCTTGGTTTTGGGGTGTGACAAATGACATAGGAACAACTTCAACCTTTTTCAGTGCGCCGATGAGTGGTGAGTATTTGAGACACTCAACCACATACTGTTGGAATAGTGTCTAAGGCTGCAACTATATTAAGCAAGTATTTGACCCGATTTATTAAGAGAGAGTAAATATTATTAGTGTCTTATGAGAATAATATAAAGAATAATATATTGTTATTTGATTAATATAAGTCATAGAATTAATTGGAATTAATTTGGTGACTTAAAGAGATTAATTAAATAAGAGGGTATAAACTGTCAATTGTTTGATAGTTAAACTTTAGACTGTAAATCCATATAGATATGTATTGGACGGATTCTAGAAGCTTGGGATAGCTTCAAATCGTCCAAGGGGTTATCTAAGGAATGGATTTGGATGGCTTTAAGAGAAGATTATCCAATTAGGGTTCAGGTTGTAACCCTTAAGGAGTCTACAAGTATAAATAGACCCTATGGCATAAGGAAATCGGTACTTCACCAAAAGTAGAGAAGCCCTGGCCGAATTCCTCCCCTCTCCTCTCTCCCAAATCCTCCTCCTTGCTATTTGGTGTTTGTAAGCCATTAGAGGAGTGGCAATTGTGACTCTAGAAGCTCCAAGACAACAAGATCAACAAGGAATTCAAAGGTATGATTCTAGATCTGTTTCAATATTGTTATTACACCTAAATAGTCATTAGAAGTCTTGGATTCAAAGCATGTTTAATTAGAAAGCCTAGATCCAAGCATTAGGGTTTTGCATGCGCACATAGGAAAGTTCTTATGGCTAAAACCCATCAGTGGTATCAGAGCTTGGCTTGGTTTTCATTAAATTGTTGCTTATTTGTTTGAAACTTGTTTGCAAAATTCGAATTTTGGGTTTCTGAGTCGTAAAATCGATGAGTCCCATGGTGGACTCGGCGAGTTGGCCTAACTCGACGAGTCCAGTTGGGAACTCGACGAGTTCAAGCGTCAGGAAAGGCCAGATTCGGGATTTTTCCATACTTATCTTATGGAAACTTACCTTTATCATATTAGATCAATCCTAATCCGATTTTTTTGATATATATGACTATTATCTTGATCTAATTAAAGATATTTATCAACTAATAAAATATTTAATTTCCTTATATGATAATTAATTAATTATTTTGATTAATTTGGTAATTATCTTGAAAGAAATATTGAATAAATCAAATATAGATAATTAGGAAATTAATTGTTAATTAAAATTAATTGTTATTTGATTCTCCATGTTTTAAATGTTTAAAACTTGTCCTCAAGCTTTGAAATTTATATTTTGTGATTAAAGGTTTTAATTTAAACAATTTAAATTTCAAACCCTAGATTCTAAAATGTTTAAAATACAACCCTATACTAATATAATATTACAAGATTAATATATATATATATATATATATATATATATATATATATATATATATATATATATATATGTATAACTAAAATGCTAGTCTTACCGTTAGTAGGCCTCATTCATGAAGCCGATCTATAAGGTGGGTAAAAGGTTGCGGCCTATAAAATGGCGCTTAATGGGTGTACACTCACACCCACCGCTTGCTTGATCGGTGGAGGGTCGTTAGCCGAACGGGTAGGATAGGGCAACCTCATCCTCTCATTAAAAGTATAATAAGTAATACAAAGTAACTACACATATTTTAAATTTCCCAATCTTAGTTACTTTAGGAAAAGTGAATTGATGCAATCCCATGAAATTACACTTTGCACCCTTGCTAAGAAGTTAGTGGAGCGTGTGTGGTTTACCGACACACTAATTGGTTCTAAGCAAAGGTGGCAAAGGGTGATTCATTGTTTATCATAGTTCGATGGAGCGTGTGTGGTTTACCGGCACATCGAATAGGTGATTGTTAGAATGAAGGCACCATGTGAATTTGCATGGTAATTCACACCCGCTTTGTGATCCTCGGTATCCCAGTCACAAACGAGAGGGGCATATCGAGATTTAAACATGCCATTGAATAGTTTCAATGAATCTCATCCAAACCTAGGAATTCTCAATACATTTAGGACTTATAGTTAGTTTTTATGGTGGAGATTTAGTGAATCGTCATTCACTTACCTTCAATTTATTTGCATGTTAGATTATGGCATCCCTTTTCTAATATGTAAATGTTGTTGTTGGATCCTAGCCCTAATTTTTCTTATTGGGTGATAATTAGGGATTCATATTCTAATCCATCTTTGTCCTTTTTCTAATTGTAGATGTCGAACGCAAACAATGCTGCTGCTAGTTCTTTCACGTTGATGAGCCTTTGCCAAAAGGTCACCTTCGATGGAACAAACTTTAGCGAATGGATAAGATACAGTCGCACCATTGCTCGCTATGAGGATAAAGAGTATGTCCTCGATGAGAAGCTCTAGAAGATCAACCCTGAAACCGCTACTCCGGCCAAAATTACCGCTTTTGAAACTCATGAGCGCGATGCAACGAAGGTACATTGCATCATGATAGCCACCATGAACTCCGAATTCCAAAAGTCCTACGTGGACATGTACCCGTACGAGATGCATCAAGACTTATTGGAGAGATACCACCAAAACGCGAGATAAGAGCGTTATGAGATTTTCACTAACATGATTTCCGCTAAGATGGGTCATGGAGAGTCTGTTACCGTGCACCTGCAAAAGATGCAAAGGTATGTCGACTGCCTTCGCAAGTTAAATGTTGACTTTAGGGAAGACTTGGCGATCGACATGGTGCTTCACTCTTTGCCTCCGATGTACAATCAATTTAGGATGACCTACCACATGAACAAAGAAGAGGTCACCCTAAGCAAACTCCAAGGTCTCTTGAGATTCGCTGAGAGCAACTTCAAAGACAAGTCTGTTGCACCAACTCCCAATCCACCCGCTGCTCCTGTCTTGGCTATTGGTCAAGGAAAGGGAAAGAAGAGGAAGGCTTCGTCTAAGAACTATCACAAGGTTAAAGCCCGAGATGGTGCCTCTTCTAGTGGGACCCAAGTTGATCCCGCTAAACCCTGCCCTAACCCTAAGGAGGCAGAGTGCCACCACTGCCACAAGATAGGACATTGGAAGAGAAGCTGCCCAGAATACCTGCAAGCCATCAAGAAAGGAAAGATCAAGCTATCTTTCGCAGGTATATACACAATTAAATCTAACGATTCTAATCATGCTATTTCTTGGGTTCTTAATACCGGTTGTGGTTATCACATTTGTTCTAATGTGCAGGGACTAAGAAGAAGTAGGGATGTGGAACAAGGAAGAATCAATCTAATCATGGGGAACAGAAGATCGTCGCCTGTGACCAAGATTGGAGTGTATTCTTTAGTGCTTAGGAATAATTTATGTTTAGATTTGAACAATTGTTGCTATTCGCCAGAAATGGCTAGAAACATCATTTCATTTCATGGTTTATATAGACAAGGTTTTAGATTTTCTTTTAATAATGAGAATGGTTCTATTTTGGCTTATCTAAATGGTGTCTTTTACTTTGAAGCTATACCATGTAGTGGAATTTATGAAACTGTTATGATTGTTGATAACTTAGGAAATGATGTTTTGAACATAGATTCTTCCAATAGTATGGATAGAGCATCCTTGTGGCATTGTCGTCTTAGACATGTCAACAAGAAACGCATAGCCCAAATCCAAAAGGATGGAGTGTTGGAGTCATTCGACCTTAGGGAAGATGACACATGCGAGTCTTGTTTGCTTGGAAAGATGACTAAATCACCCTTCACGAGTGCGTGTGAAAGGGGTGAGGGTCTATTGGACCTAATACATGCCGATGTATGTGGACCATTTAGATCAACCACGAAGGATGGGAACCGCTTCTACGTGAGTTTTACCGATGACAATAGTAGATATGGGTATATCTATTTAATCAAGCAAAAGTTAGAAACCTTTGAAAAGTTTAAAGAGTTCAAGAATGAAGTGGAGAATCAATTGGGCAGAAAAATCAAGATGCTTCGATCCGATCAAGGAGGAGAGTACCTAAGTCTTGAATTCCACGATTATCTCAAGGAGTGTGGAATAGTTTCACAATTGACGCCTCCTAGGACACCGCAGTTGAATGGTGTGGCAGAAAGGCGTAATCGAACCTTATTGGATATGGTTCGCTCTATGATGAGTCGTGCTTCACTACCAATCTCTTTCTGGGGGTATGCCTTAGAGACTGCCGCCCATATCCTTAACCGAGTCCCTACTAAGAAGGTTGCCAAAACACCTCACGAGATGTGGACAGGGAAAGCTCCCTCGTTAGCACATATCAAGGTTTGGGTTTGCGAGGCTTTCGTAAGACGAGATACTCACGACAAGCTCGAACCTCGTAGTGAGCGATGTATTTTCATCGGCTACCCGCAGAAATCCTTTGGATATCTCTTCTATAGACCGAAGGACAATGTTGTCTTCGTTGTGAGAAGAGGAGTTTTCCGAGAGCGAGAACTCATAAGCCAAGGAGACAGTGGGAGGCAAATCGAACTTGAAGAGATTCAAGAGTCGATAGATGAAGGAACCTCTACCACTGGCACTCAACCCGAGGAGGAAACTCCGGTTGAACCGATTGACGAATCCTTACCTCTTAGACGTTCTGATAGAGTTAGAGTTCTACCCCAGTTTTATGGTTTTCATATTACTACCGAAGGGCACACGTATATTAGTGACGATACACTAATAAACCTTGATGAACCTAATAGCTATAAGGAAGCCATGGCAGGCCCGGAGTCTGCGAAATGGAAAGAGGCAATGGATAGCGAGATCCAATCCATGCATGATAACCAAGTTTGGAATTTGGTTGATAATGTGTCCGGACGTAAGACCATTGGGTGCAAATGGATCTTCAAGAAGAAGACCGAACCGGATGGAAACGTACACACATATAAAGCGCGATTGGTTGCGAAGGGCTTTACTCAAACTCCCGGAGTTGACTATGATGAGACCTTCTCACCAGTTGCGAACATAAAATCTATTAGAGTGATGCTAGCTATTGCTGCATTTCATGATTATGAGATTTGGCAAATGGATGTCAAGACCGCTTTCCTTAACGGAAAGTTGGCTAAGGATGTTTACATGGCTCAGCCAGAGGGGTTTGTGGATCCGAAGCATCCGAATAGAGTGTGTAAGCTTGAGAAGTCCATTTATGGACTTAATCAAGCGACTCGCAGATGGAATCTTTGCTTCGATGAGAAAGTCAAAGAGTTTGGATTTGTACGAAGCGAAGATGAATCATGTGTATATGTCAAAGCCAGTGGGAGTATAGTAAGCTTCCTCTTTCTATATGTCGATGACATATTACTCATAGAAAACGACATCCCGACTCTGTAGGAAGTTAAGTCCTGGCTCGGGAAGTGCTTCGCTATGAAGGACCTCGGAGAGGATTCTTACATTTTGGGAATAAGGATAGTAAGAGAAAGGAGTAAGAGACTAATTGGACTTAGTCAGAACACTTACTTAGAGAAGGTACTAAAACGTTTTAGTATGGAAAACTCGAAGAAGGGAGAATTAGATACAAAGTAATGCCAAGTTGAGTAAGACTCAAAGTCCGAGTACCGAAGCTGAAATAGCAGAAATGAGCCGAGTACCATATGCTTCCGCAATTGGCTCAATCATGTACGCTATGACTTGTACTCGCCCTGATGTAGCCTTCGCTTTGAGCATGGTTAGCAGATATCAAGGGAAACCTGGTAGAGCCCATTGGATTGCGGTGAAGAATATCCTTAAGTACCTTTGGAGGATGAAGGAATGGTTCTTAGTCCTCAGAGGGAGTGATGACTTGAAGGTGCGAGGGTATAGTGACGCCAGCTTTTAGACCGACAGGGACAAATACCGTTCGCAGTCGGGCTGGGTCTTTACCCTGAATGGAGGAGCAGTGACGTGGAAGAGTTCCAAGAAAGAAACTGTAGCTGATTCAACGTGCGAATCAGAGTACATTGTAGCAAGCGAAGCGTCGAAGGAGGCAATATGGCTGAAGAAGTTCATCGGTGATCTTGGAGTTGTACCTGCCATAAAGGAGCCCATGGAGATTTTCTGTGATAACGAAGGAACGGTTGCCTTGACCAAGGAACCGAGGGATCATGGTAGATCACGACATATCGACAGAAAATATCACTTTATTAGACATCGTGTAGAAGAAGGACAACTCATAGTGAAGAGGATATCATCGGAAGATAACCCAGCAGATCCGCTTACGAAGGGACTGAGTAGGGTTAAGCACTTGCAGCATGCTAGGAGTATTGGGCTGAAGGATGATATTAGCATAGATTAGATAGTATTAGAAACAAGTAATAGATAAATGTAATTAACATTTGATGTTTAAATAAAGGAGTTTTATTTATAGGTAATGTTACTATCTTATGTTAATTGTTTAACTACTGTTTCATTTTTGCATGTTTTGACTTCCAGAATAATTGAGTTTATTAGGAATAATCGAATTGTTCAAATTGTCCACAATCGTTCGTATGTTGGAAGTAGATATGAATGAAGATTGTCATGAATTGGTGTGTAGATTGTCTAAATGGTGTTAGACATAGCAAAGGGTTGCTGCAACGTTCATGAGTGCTTATGAACTGGTTTTGAGCATTGGAACAAACCCGCGCTTGCTGGAATCACCTTATGGAATATGATATAAAAGGGTGATCGCAAGACGATAATATCATATAGTCTTAAAACCTAGATATATGGTTTGTTATTTGTTAATTGGTTGTATATTGATAATGCGAAAACGCATCAGTAACTCGGTGTTATAAAACACATTGTTGTGTATAGTTGGTTAATGAATAAGTAAATGCATATAAGTCAAAGTTTATCTATAACTTTTATCCTAAGAAGGTAAAAGCGATATCTCGGCCGCTCGATGATTTGATTTGACTTATGTGCCGGGCCCGGTCAGAACTATATTGATGTGTTCGATTAAGTTCTATGTCGAATAAATCAGAGATCGAGAAACCTAAATGCTTGACTAACCATTCCATAGGATTGTCAGCATGATATCTAACAGAGGACTGTACGATCCCTTATCTGATTTATTATGAGAGAATAAATATTATTAATATATTATGAGAATAATATAAGGAATAATAATATTGTTATTTGATTAATATAAGTCATAGAATTAATTGGAATTAATTTGGTGACTTAAAGAGATTAATTAAATAAGAGGGTATAAACTGTCAATTTTTTGATAGTTAAACTTTAGACTGTAAATCCATATAGATATGTATTGGACGGATTCTAGAAGCTTGGGATAGCTTCAAATCGTCCAAGGGGTTATCGAAGGAATGGATTTGGATGGCTTTAAGAGAAGATTATCCAATTAGGGTTCAGGTTGTAACCCTTAAGGAGTCTACAAGTATAAATAGACCCTATGGCATAAGGAAATCGGTACTTCACCAAAAGTAGAGAAGCCCTGGCCGAATTCCTCCCCTCTCCTCTCTCCCAAATCATCCTCCTTGCTATTTGGTGTTTGTAAGCCATTAGAGGAGTGACAATTGTGACTCTAGAAGCTCCAAGACAACAAGAACAACAAGGAATTCAAAGGTATGATTCTAGATCTGTTTCAATATTGTTATTACACCTAAATAGTCATTAGAAGTCTTGGATTCAAAGCATGTTTAATTAGAAAGCCTAGATCCAAGCATTAGGGTTTTGCATGCGCACATAGGAAAGTTCTTATGGCTAAAACCCATCACATACATCATATATGGCTCATATACGAAGGTAGTGAGATCAATGATTAGGTTCTGTTGGGGTTTGATAGTGAGTAAGGGTTGACGAACTAAGGTATCGTGAACGGATGAGGATTCTGCCATTTTAGGAGCTTGAAGATGACAATGAACAGTTTCAGAAAATCATCGGGTTTCTTTGAGAGCTTTCTGGAAGTGATAAAGGTTGAGAGAGTACCATTCCAATTCCTTTTATACGTACAAGGAAGAGAGAGAAGAATCCGACTAAAATCTTGGATTATCTCAAAAATAGCGCCTGAGTTGATGTGTGAACAGTTGGCGTGCCGAAGATGACACATGAGAGAAAAAAACGTTTCCCCTTTTCACGCCTTTTCATAAAACTCACCTTTTTCAAATCGCCAAACCATTTGGATTTCTGCTGAGTCAGCGACCACTTTATCCCAATCGTTTCCCCTTATGACGCTTGAGTGTTTGTGCCTTGATCATTTGAATCATGAATCTGTGTGAAACTTAGAATTTGGAAAAATTAACAATTTTCGTGCAAAGGGTGTAAAAGATAAAGAAACAAAACGAGTATTTTTGGGATTATTTGTGATGTCGTATTTAGACATAAAACGATTGATTCCGGGCTAGAATCACTTCCTTCAAAGTCAAGAGAGACATTGAAGTGTTTGCTTGGTTTCCCATGAAATAACTGTGACAACCCGAAATTTCCATTTATACGAACAATATCTATTCATTAGAAGCCATCCCAGTTTCAGTGATTTTCAGACTTTTCCGAACAAGTTTGTGTATATTAGGGTTTACATTTCAGTAGATATCAGGAGAGTGGATGCTCCTGGAATTGTGAAACTTGAACATTCCAAGCTTCATGTTGTCATAGTCCAATCTCCGGAATTAAAATATTTTCTGCCAAAATATTTCAGGACTATAAATAGATTTCTGAAGTAATTAATTCATTATTCACAATTCCAACTAGAGAAAAGCCATTTTCTCTCTGACGGATCTTCGGGTTTTATCCCAGATTGTGAGTCCACTTTACTAGATGTGTTTTATTACTTGTTATATGCTTTATAACATTAATTACATGTCTAAACTGCAAGATCCGGGAGTTTACCGCCCAAGAACGTTCTTGGGGAGTAACCTCCAAAATGGAGCTTTAAGGCTACCTAGTCCCGTTTCTTTGTTAGGCAACTAGTTAAGGACTTAATGTATAACATTTGAGGCTTGAAATCATCCAAGAACACAAAGTTATTGGAGTTTACGACCCAAGAGTTCTTGGACCGTAAACACCATTTCCAAGGGCCAAAAGTGAGCCCTAAACACCCTTAAGGCTTAAGGCATTTACCCTCTAATGCTTGTAGCTAATTTGGACACCAAAACACTTCAAAATCACAAAGATTTAGGAGTTTATGGCCAAGACATGTTCTTGGGCCGTAAACCCCTTTTTAAGGGCAATAAGTGCCCTAAAGCACCTCTAAGGCTTTGAGACAGTTACCCTTGAATACTTAGGACTTGAATGGGGAATAAACTACATCAAAATCATCCCTCAAAGGGAGTTTACGGCCAAGGAACATCACTTGGGCCGTAAGCTCCAAGTAAAGGCACAAATGTGTGCCTAATGTCCCCTTTAGCCTTAGATAAAAACATAGAAGCTATCCTACATGTGCAAGTCACCAAAAAGAGTTAAAACCAACACCCCATAGGAGTTTACGGCCGTAAAATCTAGGAAATATGGTCTTTAGGCCGTAAACTCCTCTATGGAGCATTCTAGGGCCTTAAACTACTTCAAGGATTATTCCAACAATGCTAGGCTTATTCTAGGATTAAGATAGCACTTCAAAACACCCAAAACCACCAAGTGGGGAGTTCACGACCGTAAACTCATGGGTTCACGGCCGTAAACTCCAAAGGTGGGGTTTTTTGGGTGGTGAACTCTTATACAAGGTCTTTGGGAGCTCCAAACCCTTTTGCCTTGTCCCGTATCGACTTAGATGCAACCCTTAGGACCTATAACATTTATACAAAGTGTTTTCATGTTCCCAAGTGTCCCAACTTATTTTATTAAATTATTTTTTGGCTAATTTGTTATATATATGCTTATTATATGATAACTAGGCTCGTGCGTGTAAACAAGTCTCCGGTTGCCACCTAGCACGGTATCCGACACTGCAATTCAAACAGCTCACCACAAGTGAGTTCATACCCCTTTAATCAACCTTTGAAATGATTTTAAATGTTTTAAATACTTTATGCGGGGGATACAAGTCAAACACTTATAGTTATTGCTTCAATCACATGTGATTGACTTTAATCACACGTGATTAATAACTAGGAAACCAACGATTTTACCACTGTTCAAACTGTTTATCAAACTGCTTTACTTTGAAATGTTTTACAATCTCTTATACTTTTTAAACTTATTTACAACTATGATTCAAACAAATGTTCCAAATACTTAAACTGCTTTATTAAACTTATGCCTTCAAATTGTTTTATAGATTGACATCAAGTCGATCTTTTCTTGAAATAATATTTATGTTTCAAATGTCTTATAAAATCTTATTTATGCTTTTACTTCTTATAAATTGCATGCCCATATATGTATAGATGTATAAATAATGTTTAAAGGGCTTAGGAATGCCATCCGCCCTATTTCCTTTTCCTCGATTTGGATGTGGTCTGGTGGGATTTCGGGTGACCATCCGAAGGTCGTTTCAATATTAATTATATATCAAATATACATATATAGACATAAAAGTACTCCCATATTCATACGTACTAGACACATCACTAGTTAGTTACCATCGGGGTAACACAGGATCATACATATACAACTATACTAGGAAAACATATACAACTATACTACGAGAACATATACAACTATACTACGAGAACGTATACGACTATACTAGGAGGAGAACATATACAACTATACTAGAACTAGAAACATTACATTACATATACGAGAATACGTTAACAAATGTGATCCACTGTATCGGTGCATGCCTTAAATGTCATGTCCCGAGTTGTAGCCAGAATTCTCTTGGAGGGAGAGCGTGAGTTTGCATATAGATCTATACTGGATTGACTATCCTACACCTTGCTGCTAGCTACAGCTGGACCTACAGGTCTGCGGGTGCCAAACGTCATTCCATTATTACGACCATTTGTATGTCGTTGTTACTAGTCGATAGCATGGTGCAATCATCAAATATTACCTTAATATAAATCCGGTTTAAGGTAGTTAGTACAGCAGTAGTTTCTCTAAAACAGAACTACAGTACTACATTGATTTACCCATTACATATTTTTAGTGATAACCTCACTTAAACATTAAATGTACAAACAATATTTTAATAAATGATAGTTACATTTGGTAAATTACACACTTTTACAACAGACGAGCATACAAACAGTTAAGCCTTGGTAGAAGGCTCCTTTAATAGAAAATATAGGATTTTCTGAGAGATTCAAACTTTTACAAACACTTACATACATTTTACGAACTTATACTTGAGACACATTCAAACGATTTTGATAACGAACACCGACACTAAAATACTTATGAACTCACCAACTTAATGCTGATAAACTCTTTCAAAATAACTTGTATTCTCAGGTCATCAGTAGACAGGTACCGATGCCAGCTTTTGAGAAGATGGAGCGCATTCAAGACTCATCATATTATTATTTTGATTTACGTTATATTTTTGGTGTCTAAAACTGTACAGAACATGCTTGTATTAAAATTATATATTTAATGCAATGGATGATGTTGTTTGCTTATTTACATTTACTGTGTTGTGATACTTTACATGACGTCCTCCGCCCCAGAACGTTTCCGCCGTTCTTGGTTTTGGGGTGTGACAGATTGGTATCAGAGCATTGTTTATAGTGAATCGAGTATATCAACCCATAAAAGATATACTAAACTATAAACCCAAAAGGGATTAAAACACTCTGACCAAGAGTCTATACTTTATATATTAAAATATTTAATTAAGTATACTAGTCTGCATTCATACTAAAATCAGTGTCACAATGACATGAACAAAAGTATTACGATTGTTAAATATCACAAGTGAGCTCGGGGATATATAGTCAGTCCTGGGAATGGCATAGCCTGATCAACTGTGCTGGTCCTAGGAGTGATTAGCATATGCCCTAGAATGGTTGTGATATGTTAACAAGTCTAAAAACTTACCAACAATACCACAAGAAGATCGGTAGAACTTAAACTTAAAATACTATAGGTGTATTTTGTACTACTAGTTACACGTATACTATATTCTTATACCTCTCTTCTCGCGTAGATTTAAATGGCTGGATTCCATCACGGCGACCCGTACTTTCCAAATGAAGGCAATGCCGGGTGGATCGATGAAGAACCCGAAGATGACCATCCAATCCCTTTGGATGATCACCTCGCAGAAGGCTTTTCTGATGGATCCGACTCCGAGCCTGAAGTCAACGACCTACCGCTTGTAGGTCAAGCCCCGAACAACAACCCTCGACCAGCTTTTCCAGGTCCTACTCCCATGTGGGCAAACAACTTGAATCGTTGGAGTGATGAACAGGGTCAACCCTTACCATACCTTGGGGATCGAAGCTTTTACAACGTCAGCGATGGTGGCTCTGCTGACCAAGCTCTGCCTGTCATTATCCGCAGAATAGCTCGAAATGTCGAGCAAGGTCGAGCAGCCATCGACCGGGTCATGGAGATTGATGCCAACTCAGGTGTCAACACAGTCCGCATCCGCCGTCTTGAAGAAGACATGGAACGGACCCGGAGATCTAATGAAACTCTACAGCAGCAGCTGGCTGCCTCACAAACTGAAATCTTGGAACTTCGAGCTCGTCAGAGGGCTTAGGATCGACACCTTCAAGAGGTGTTTCGTCAAGTGTCCTACCTCAGGGCTCGCCCGAGAAATTCCCATCGCCGTTAGATGATGTCTAGTACATCTCTGTCTTTTGGTCAAGGAACAGCCTTTAACATCTGTGCTCTAAGTAGCACTTGTCTGTAAAATATTCCTAACTTTCAGTACTCTAATTAGGAATCTAAGAACTGTAAAACTTTTCTGTTTGGTATGATGTAAGACCTACTGTTAGGTCGATTTTCCTTGAACTTATTACATCAGTAATACCAGTATTAATGAAATCTATTGAATCTATGGGAAAAATCTGTACATTTGTGTTTTCCTACTAATATTCCTTGTTATGATTTCAAACACTCATTCAACTGTTGGGCTATGGTTAGTTAGTCCATGTGCCACTCTCACGTTGCTTACAAATTGATTCTTACCACCTTTCTTATCTTTATAAACTTATAGCTGAAAGATGCCTCCTCGCAAATCTCCCAGGAATAATCCTGCACCTCCACCACCTCCTCCGCCTCCGATCATCGATACTGCAGCTCTGAATGCTGCCGTAGCTGCAGCAGTGGCGACTGCCATGGCTCAGTATCATTCCACTGATGCCAGCAGAGGTGGAACCCTTGTGGAATCAACCCCGGTTGAAACCCCTGTGCGCTTGAGGGAGTGCTCATACAAGGTTTCACAAATTGCAAACCGAAGCCTTTCTATGGCACTGGTGGAGTCATTGCCCTCTCGCAATGGCTCGAGAAGACTGAATCAGTCTTCGAAATCTGTTCATGCCCTGCGGTGAGTAAAGTCAAGTACGCCGCATGCACCTTTGAAGGAAAGGCCCTGACATGGTGGAACGGCCATGTTAAGGCACTAACTCTCGTCGTAGCCAACGACATAGGCTGGGAAACGATGAAGGACCTCATGATGGAGGAATACTGCCCGAGGGGTGAAGTCCAGAAACTGGAACATGAACTCTGGAACCTGACCATGAAGGGTACCAATGTGATCGCTTACACTGCCCGATTTAGCGAACTGGTGGCCCTCTGCCCCAATATGGTTCCCACTGAAGGGATAAAGATCGAACGGTACATATGGGGGCTAGTGCCTCCGTATCAGGGGAATGTTCTAGCATCGAACCCCGCTACCTTCGACAGTGCCAAACGATTGGCACAGCGACTCATTGACCATGGAGTCAAAACCCCTGCAACCACAACCACCCTAGCCATCCAGGAACCCTCCAAACCCGCTGACACTAAGCGGAAATTCTGGGATGAGAAGAAGAAGCAGCGAGCTGCCAAAGGCAGCAAATCGTGGTAGTACATGCCGCGGTAACCCCTACTACTGTTACTGCTCCGGTGAGTCGGTATGTTGGAAGTTTGCCCAAGTGCAACAAATGCAACTTCCACCACAACGGCCCCTGCCGTGAAATGCAGTGCTCAAACTGCAACAGGAAAGGACACACCGTCCGTTTCTGTAAGTTCCCGGCACAACCTATCAACCAAGTCCCTAGCTCTGGCGCGAGCCCAACCTGCTATGGATGTGGCGAAGCAGGCCACTTTAAGAGGGACTGCCCCAAAGCGAGGAATGCGGGAGGAGCAGGGAGGGTACTAGCTATAGGCCACGGGGAAGCAGTTGCTGACCCGACCGTGGTGACTGGTACGTTCTTCCTCGATAACTCCTATGCATGCATTCTGTTCGATAGTGGAGCGGAGCGAAGCTTCGCAAACCATAAATTTGCTCGCATGCTTAATCAACCACCGCACGCACTCAAAGAACTATTCACAGTAGAAATGGCTAATGGAAAAACTGAAAGTACGAGTAGCATATACTTAGGCTGTACCCTAACTCTAGATAACCATTCATTCCCAATTGACCTCATGCCAGTCTCAATAAAAAGTTTCGACGTTATCATTGGCATGGATTGGTTAAGCCTTCATCACGCCGACATCATGTGCTACGAGAAAGCAGTCCGTCTAAACCTTCTGTCTAACGAAACTCTTATAGTCTACAGCGACAAACCCGACGCAAGTCTTCGTATTATATCAAGTATTCAAGCACAGAAGTATCTGCGTAAGGAATACAGTGCATTCCTTGCCCACGTCGTCGACACGAGCCTCGAAACGAAAGAACTAAAGAACATCCCAGTAGTGAGCGACTTCCCCGACATTTTCCCAGAAGAACTACCAGGGTTACCTCCGCAACGACAGGTCGAGTTCAGAGTCGACTTAGTCCCAGGAGCTACCCCAGTAGCCAAGTCGCCCTACCGTTTAGCACCAGCTGAGATGCAGGAACTCTCTGGTCAACTTAATGAACTGCTCAGTAAGGGCTTTATAAGACCAAGTTTCTCACCTTGGGGAGCACCGGTCTTGTTCGTTAAGAAGAAAGACGGATCATTCCGAATGTGTATTGACTACAGAGAACTCAACAAACTGATGGTCAAAAATCGTTACCCTCTGCCTCGTATAGATGATTTATTTGACCAACTGCAAGGGGCGAACTATTTTTCTAAGATTGATCTGAGATCCGGATATCACCAGTTACGAGTGCTAGAGGAGGATGTGCCGAAGACAGCCTTCCGAACTCGTTACGGACATTACGAGTTCGTGGTGATGCCATTCGGATTGACCAATGCGCCTGCAGTCTTCATGGATTTGATGAATAGCGTATGCTGGCCTTACCTGGATCAGTTTGTCATCGTTTTCATTGACGACATCCTGATCTATTCCCGAAGTAAGAAAGAGCACGGCGATCACCTGCGACAAGTTGTAGAGACGTTACGAAAAGAGAAACTTTATGCGAAGTTCTTGAAATGTGAATTTTTGATCCGAAGAGTCTAATTCTTAGGACACGTGGTAAGCGAAGAGGGAATCCACGTGGACCCATCCAAAATAAAATCCATTGAGAACTGGTCAGCGCCAAAGACGCCTACTGAAATTCGTCAATTTCTAAGTCTCGCTGGCTACTACCACAGGTTCATTTAGAACTTCTCCCGAATAGCGAAACCCCTTACGACCCTGACCCAGAAAGGCGTGGCCTTTGACTGGGAAGAGAAACAAGAAAGAGCGTTCCAAACGCTCAAACGAGCCTTGTGCACCGCGCCAATACTATCCCTTCCCGAAGGAATAGAAGACTTCGTAGTTTATTGCGATGCATCAAATCAAGGACTCGGATGCGTTCTGATGCAGCAAGGAAAGGTCATTGCCTACGCCTCGAGACAGTTAAAGACACACGAGGTTAACTACACGACCCATGATCTTGAACTAGGAGCTGTAGTGTTTGCTCTAAAGATCTGGAGACATTACTTGTATGGAACGAAGAGCACTATCTTTACCGACCACAAAAGTTTACAACACATTTTCGATCAAAAGGAGCTCAACATGAGACAACAACGGTGGGTCGAGCTACTTAGTGATTACGAATGCGATATTCGTTATCATCCGGGTAAAGCCAACGTAGTAGCAGACGCCCTAAGTCGGAAGGAATATTCTAGTCGCAAAGTCAAGTCATTGTCAATAACCATCCATTCACACTTGTCTAAGCAAATTCAGGCGGCTCAACTTGAAGCCATGAAACCTGAAAATGTGACGCGTGAATCCCTTAGAGGAATGGACAAGAATTTAGAAGCCAAGGGTGACGGAGCCTTATATTTCATGAACCAGATCTGGACACCGAAACACGGTGGTTTCTGCGACTTGGTCATGACCGAGGCGCACAACACTCGGTATTCCGTCCACCCAGGTTCATATAAGATGTATCTAGATCTTAAAAAGCTATACTGGTGGCCTAATATGAAAGCAGATATTGCTACCTTCGTAAGTAAATGCCTTACTTGTGCAAAGGTGAAGGTCGAGTACTAGAAGCCCTCTGGTTTATTGCAACAACCATAGATCCCGGAATGGAAGTGGGAGCGGATCACTATGGATTTCATAACCAAGTTGCCCAAGACAACGGGTGGACTTGATACCATATGGGTCATCGTCGATAGATTGACCAAGTCTGCACACTTCCTACCTATCAAAGAAACCGACAAGATGGAGAAACTTACGAGAACATACATTAGGGAAATCGTACGGTTACATGGTGTACCTATGTCCATTATCTCCGATAGAGATAGTAGGTTCACCTCAAGATTTTGGCAATCACTACAACATTCCCTAGGAACAAGGCTGGACATGAGCACAACCTACCATCCTCAGACCGACGGACAGAGTGAGAGGACCATCCAAACTCTGGAAGATATGTTGCGAGCCTGCGCGATTGATTTTGGGAAGGCATGGGATACTTATTTACCCCTTGTCGAGTTTTCCTATAATAACAGTTATCACACAAGCATCAAGGCTGCTCCATTTAAAGCTCTCTACGGCCGAAAGTGCAGATCCCCTCTGTGCTGGGCTGAGGTGGGTGATACCCAATTAGCCAGGGGCAAGCTTCCGACAGTACTCTCACCGGTCCGGAAATAATTCGGGAAACGACAGAGAAAATCGTTCAGATCCGTGAGCGATTGAAAGCCTCTAGAGACCGACAGAAGAGCTACGCTGATAAATGAAGAAAACCTTTGGAATTTCAGGTGGGAGACCGAGTCCTTCTCAAAGTCTCACCCTAGAAGGGCTTGATACGCTTCAGCAAGCGTGGGAAGCTTAATCCGAGGTACATAGGGCCATTCGAGATTCTTGTGAGAGTCGGCCCCGTAGCTTACAAACTTGACCTACCCGACACACTTCGTAACGTACATTCTACATTCCACGTATCTAACTTGAAAAAGTGTGTATCCGACGAGACTCTTGTAATCCCACTCGACGAGATCGAGATCAACGAGAGCCTCAACTTCGTGGAAGAACCTGTAGAGATCATGGACCGTGAGGTCAAGCAGACAAAGCAAAGCCGTATCCCTATCGTGAAGGTTCGCTGGAACGCCAAGCGAGGACCGGAATTCACTTGGGAACGCGAGGATCAGATGAAACAGAAATACCCTCATCTTTTCGATTAAATTTTTGTAACTTCATATTTGCTTAAATTCTAATTTCGGGACGACATTCCTTCTAACGGGGGGATGATGTGACAAACCAAAATTTCCATTTATACGAACAATATCTATTCATTAGAAGCCAGCCTAGTTTCAGTGATTTTCAGACTTTTCCGAACAAGTTTGTGTACATTAGGGTTTACATTTTAGTAGATATCAGGAGAGTGGATGCTCCTGGAATTGTGAAACTTGAACATTCCAAGTTTCATGTTGTCATAGTCCAATCTCCGGAATTAAAATATTTTCTGCCAAAATATTTCAGGACTATAAATAGATTTCTGAATTAATTAATTCATTATTCACAATTCCAACTAGAGAAAAGCCATTTTCTCTCTGACGGATCTTCGGGTTTTATCCTAGATTGTGAGTCCACTTTACTAGATGTGTTTTATTACTTGTTATATGCTTTATAACATTAATTACATGTCTAAACTGCAAGATCCGGGAGTTTACCGCCCAAGAACGTTCTTGGGGAGTAACCTCCAAAATGGAGCTTTAAGGCTACCTAGTCCCGTTTCTTTGTTAGGCAACTAGTTAAGGACTTAATGTATAACATTTGAGGCTTGAAATCATCCAAGAACACAAAGTTATTGGAGTTTACGGCCCAAGAGTTCTTGGACCGTAAACACCATTTCCAAGGGCCAAAAGTGAGCCCTAAACACCCTTAAGGCTTAAGGCATTTACCCTCTAATGCTTGTAGCTAATTTGGACACCAAAACACTTCAAAATCATAAAGATTTAGGAGTTTACGGCCAAGACATGCTCTTGGGCCGTAAACCCCTTTTTAAGGGCAATAAGTGCCCTAAAGCACCTCTAAGGCTTTGAGACAGTTACCCTTGAATACTTAGGACTTGAATGGGGAATAAACTACATCAAAATCATCCCTCAAAGGGAGTTTACGGCCAAGGAACATCACTTGGGCCGTAAACTCCAAGTAAAGGCACAAATGTGTGCCTAATGTCCCCTTTAGCCTTAGATAAAAACATAGAAGCTATCCTACATGTGCAAGTGACCAAAAAGAATTAAAACCAACACCCCATAGGAGTTTACGGCCATAAAATCTAGGAAATATGGTCTTTAGGCCGTAAACTCCTCTATGGAGCATTCTAGGGCCTTAAACTACTTCAAGGATTATTCCAACAATGCTAGGCTTATTCTAGGATTAAGATAGCACTTCAAAACACCCAAAACCACCAAGTGGGGAGTTCACGGCCGTAAAATCATGGGTTCACGGCCGTAAACTCCAAAGGTGGGGTTTGTTGGGTGGTGAACTCTTATACAAGGTCTTTGGAAGCTCCAAACCCTTTTGCCTTGTCCCGTATCGACTTAGATGCAACCCTTAGGACCTATAACATTTATACAAAGTGTTTTCATGTTCCTAAGTGTCCCAACTTATTTTATTAATTATTATTTGGCTAATTAGTTATATATATGCTTATTATATGATAACTAGGCTCGTGCGTGTAAACAAGTCTTCGGTTGCCACCTAGCACGGTATCCGACACTGCAATTCAAACAACTCACCACAAGTGAGTTCATACCCATTTAATCAACCTTTGAAATGATTTTAAATGTTTTAAATACTTTATGGGGGGGGGATACAAGTCAAACACTTATAGTTATTGCTTCAATCACATGTGATTGACTTTAATCACACGTGATTAATAACTAGGAAACCAACGATTTTACCACTGTTCAAACTGTTTATCAAACTGCTTTACTTTGAAATGTTTTACAATCTCTTATACTTTTTAAACTTATTTACAACTATGATTCAAACAAATGTTCCAAATACTTAAACTGCTTTATTAAACTTATGCCTTCAAATTGTTTTATAGATTGACATCAAGTCGATCTTTTCTTGAAATAATATTTATGTTTCAAATGTCTTATAAAATCTTATTTATGCTTTTACTTCTTATAAATTGCATGCCCATATATGTATAGATGTATAAATAATGTTTAAAGGGCTTAGGAATGCCATCCGCCCTATTTCCTTTTCCTCGATTTGGATGTGGTCTGGTGGGATTTCGGGTGACCATCCGAAGGTCGTTTCAATATTAATTATATATCAAATATATATATATATATATATATATATATATATATATATATATATATATATATATATATAGACATAAAAGTACTCCCATATTCATACGTACTAGACACATCACTAGTTAGTTACCATCGGGGTAACACAGGATCATACATATACAACTATACTACGAAAACATATACAACTATACTACGAGAACATATACAACTATACTACGAGAACGTATACGACTATACTAGGAGGAGAACATATACAACTATACTAGAACTAGAAACATTACATTACATATACGAGAATACGTTAACAAATGTGATCCACTGTATCGGTGCATGCCTTAAATGTCATGTCCCGAGTTGTAGCCAGAATTCTCTTGGAGGGAGAGCGTGAGTTTGCATATAGATCTATACTGGATTGACTATCCTACACCTTGCTGCTAGCTACAACTGGACCTACAGGTCTGCGGGTGCCAAACATCATTCCATTATTACGACCATTCGTATGTCGTTGTTACCAGTCGATAGCATGGTGCAATCATCACATATTACCTTAATATAAATCCGGTTTAAGGTAGTTAGTACAACAGTAGTTTCTCTAAAACAGAACTACAGTACTACATTGATTTACCCATTACATATTTTTAGTGATAACCTCACTTAAACATTAAATGTACAAACTATATTTTAATAAATGATAGTTACATTTGGTAAATTACACACTTTTACAACAGACGAGCATACAAACAGTTAAGCCTTGGTAGAAGGCTCCTTTAATAGAAAATATAGGATTTTCTGAGAGATTCAAACTTTTACAAACACTTACATACATTTTACGAACTTATACTTGAGACACATTCAAACGATTTTGATAACGAACACCGACACTAAAATACTTATGAACTCACCAGCTTAATGCTGATAAACTTTTTCAAAATAACTTGTATTCTCAGGTCATCAGTAGACAGGTACCGATGCCAGCTTTTGAGAAGATGGAGCGCATTCAAGACTCATCATATTATTATTTTGATTTACGTTATATTTTTGGTGTCTAAAACTGTACAGAACATGCTTGTATTAAAATTATATATTTAATGCAATGGATGATGTTGTTTGCTTATTTACATTTACTGTGTTGTGATACTTTACATGACGTCCTCCGCCCCAGAACGTTTCCGCCGTTCTTGGTTTTGGGGTGTGACAGATTGGTATCAGAGCATTGTTTATAGTGAATCGAGTATATCAACCCATAAAAGATATACTAAACTATAAACCCAAAAGGGATTAAAACACTCTGACCAAGAGTCTATACTTTAAATATTAAAATATTTAATTAAGTATACTAGTCTGCATTCATACTAAAATCAGTGTCACAATGACATGAACAAAAGTATTACGATTGTTAAATATCACAAGTGAGCTCGGGGATATATAGTCAGTCCTGGGAATGGCATAGTCTGATCAACTGTGCTGGTCCTAGGAGTGATTAGCATATGCCCTAGAATGGTTGTCAAATGTTAACAAGTCTAAAAACTTACCAACAATACCACAAGAAGATCGGTAGAACTTAAACTTAAAATACTATAGGTGTATTTTGTACTACTAGTTACACGTATACTATATTCTTATACCTCTCTTCTCGCGTAGATTTAAATGGCTGGATTCCATCACGGTGACCCGTACTTTCCAAATGAAGGCAATGACGGGTGGATCGATGAAGAACCCAAAGATGACCATCCAATCCCTTTGGATGATCACCTCGCAGAAGGCTTTTCTGATGGATCCGACTCCGAGCCTGAAGTCAACAACCTACCGCTTGTAGGTCAAGCCCCGAACAACAACCCTCGACCAGCTTTTCCAGGTCCTACTCCCATGTGGGCAAACTGTTGGGTTTTGAGCATTCTAACACTCCTAAGTGTACATGCAACCCTAAATACCTTGGATCTATGTTTTCTCTATTATACATGCAAATAAGAACTTCCAAGGTATTATCCTAATCTAGCATACAAAAACAATGAGTGTAACAAGATAGAATACATACCTTTTTGATGTAGAAAGTCTTCATGAAGCTTGAGTGCCTAGTGCCCCAAGTGTGACACCTCAAATGGAATCACAATCACCAAAACACTTAGAATAACTTGAGAGAATTCTACAACTCATGAAATCGGTTAGCCCTTTTACTTCACACACTAGTGCCGATTTTGGTCAAGAATAAGATGCTTATCTAGTTAGGGTTACACCATGTAAACCCTAATGGCCTTTCATTTCCATGATCCATGGGTACAAATACACCATGGAGCATCCATGGACCATCCTATGGGTTTTAGCCCAACTTGATTATCCATGGAGCATTAGCCCACTATACAAGTATGGATGATTTACACAATCAACCCATATATTTAATTAGTCTTCTTTTGATCACTTATTTAATACTAGATTAATTCTTGATCAATACTAATTAAATAATCTTATTATTCTTATTATTAATATACTAGAACTTATAATATATTAATAACCATAAGTGTCTTATTTCTCTCATTATAGTCTATCCAAGTGCATGATGGTATGCAACCCAAATGGACCATGCCGGGTCGGGTCAAGTCTTACCAATTATAGTTATGGACTTAGACATTAGTCCAACAGTCTCCCACTTGGATAAGTCTAAAACTATTATTGCGTATGACTTCAGGAACCAACCGACAATCGTAGCTCTCAAAAGCTTCTGTCGAACTCTAACCTTGTAGATGAACTCTGACCTTTGTCAATGACTTGTCCATTAGATAAGGGATCATATATTCCTCCATTCTAGATATCATATGGACTGAGACATGGATTATAATCATTCTCTCTGTCCATTTGTTGTTTCCCGATTTCCGATTTATGACGACTGACCAATTGAACAAATCAAATCAGTCCTGGCCCGGCCGAGCACTTCCATTTGTCATCATCAAATCATCGAGGGGCCCAAAGATATCGCTTTTAATCCGAAGGTAAAAGGAATGGATAAACTTCGACTCATATGGCTTGTTCTACTACTTGTTGAATTATACACAAAGGCACGTTTTTATAGCACAGAGTTACCAAATGCGGTTTCGTGCGATCAATGTACTATCAACTCATAGTAACAACTCATATCTCTAGGTTTGAAGAATATAAGATATTATCGTCTCATGATCACTCGTGATAAAATCCATGAAGTGATTGCAATGAGCGCGGGCTGAATCCAATACTCAGAACTTATGAGCACTCATGAGTGTTGTAGCCATTTGTCCAACACCTTAGACCTCTACAAGCCAACCCATGACAATCTTCATTCATATCTACTTCCAACATATAACCGACTGTGGATGGTTTGAATAACTTAGTCATTCCGGAAGAATAACCTAGTTTATTCGGGAAGTCAAAACATGCAAAATGAAACACAATAATAATCGAATCCAATATGGTCTCAGAACTTATGAATATAAATAAAATACCTTTTATTTATCACCATATGATTACACATTATTCATTGTATACTGTTTCAACTATCAACTTTATTCTTGAATTTAACACAATAGTTGTCCCATGCTCCAAGCATGTACACTATGTTTTCTAAACACTAGTCATGCCATACACCAAGTATGCATACTATGTTTGTCTATGATCTTTACTTTGTGAACTAGATCAATTGAACATTACTTCAATGATTCTCTTTTCACAGTCCCAAATCCTTACTGCAAATGCAAGAATTCCAAATTTATGCCATTTACTGAAATCTGTTAGATTCTAAACTTATATGCATTGATACTCTTGTAACGATTATGCACAAACTCACAAAGACTTGGCAACAATCATTACAGAGTATTCCAAAGGAGATCAACTCCTTGGAAATATTCTTCTTGCATTAAGTTTCCTTAATTTTACACAGATTGAAAATTCTAACTTTGAAACATTTCCAGATTCCATTTTGACTATCACTTCTGAACAAGAGTTGCCTCCTTACAGATTATGTCAATATGGTCCTTCCAGAATTATCACTATACTTCCAATTGTCCTTGAGTAACCAATCTTTGGTAAACCTTAGATTGTCCTCGACAATTGTTTAATCCTTTTAGTTATATCCAGTTCTAAACCTTTTCCCTTCTTAATGCCCTAGGCATTTGGAAAATTTTAGAACGGATGAATATAAACGGATGAATATAACACATGTAATCGATTCTATATCCGAAGCATATGGGACACGATTCATGATGTCTCACATAAAGACTAAACCAGTCTTTTGCTATAACATTTCCATTTCTATTTGCCAAGTTCTCATAATTCAGATTATGAAAAGGGATGCCGTAATCATAATCGAATTTTAAAACGCAAATAATGGACCCATATACAGAATTTCCTTATGTTGAGCCATTCCAACATGAAATTCATATATATCCTTGACTAAATGATTAAAAACTCACAATCTAAGCTTATAGATTTGAGATAGGATATAATTTCCTCTCCCTTAATTATAGAAAAACAACTTTTTTTTTCAATTGAAACTTTTGTTTTCTATAATTAACATTGCTAACTTGCAATACTTATCATAATTATCATGCTCCCACTAACATGATGATTATTAGCATAACACTTATGCTCCCACTAGCTTTGACATGTACCCAGAAATCAGCTGGACTTCTAGAAATCAATACTTCATTGACTTTCTTACCAAAGTTCAGATTTCTGATACTAGATTGTTTTGATAAAACTTTACCAAAAATCATACACCTTCCCTTAGATAGCACACTTGTGTGTCTAAACAGTTATGAAGAGGTATGCCGTAATCATAATGGTTAGACCTTTTTGCCACTTCTCACAAGTCCATATTAGTGTGCCGGTTAACCACACGCGCTCCACTAACGACTTTGAGAATGCAAATATCACAATTGCTATCTAGATAAAATCTACTTAGTGAAAGTGTTTCCTTACCATCATTTTCATGAATCGGAGAGAAACCTTATGACACTTAGATTTAATGGTGTATGAGTTCCTACCCATATGAATTTGTCAAAACCATAATCACAAGACAAAGATAATGACAAATCCAAAACCATATGGATTGAACTCAATCTTAATTTCTTGCCACTTGGCAGCTCAAGGGCCTGCCATTGTTTCCAAGTTGTTATGCAACCAATTGAGAACTCTAAGAACTCATATGCAAAGCCAACTTTAACTGGAATGGGTACAGAATATGTCAACACGATAGGTTATAAACCTCAAGTCGTGTGCTAGTGAAGAACTTCAGGTTCTATTCTTGATTAGTTCTTGAGACTTTCAAGACCTTTTAAGACTCCCACTATCCTCTTGACCTATAAGACTCCCTTGTCAAACATCCAAAAGATAGCATGGATTCTAATCAAGACAAACACTTCACACAATTGGCCTAAGTTGGTCTTTGTTTTATCCAAAACATCACAACTTACCAATTTCAAATGTACAAGAGTAGAAAACTTTTACTCTTACATTTGAAAAGTGTTTTAAACCTTCTTTGAGACATGTCACTCAAGTTACAATCTTGGAGTATGACTCTAAGACTTGTATTGGAACGAAGTATGACTCATCTTCTTGATTTAACCATTTCAACAATTCAAGATCCCTCTTCTTAGTCATAAGAATGCACTAAGATTTCCTTAGAGAACTAATTGTGATATGGTTTCTTAATCATTAAGATGATCACAAAACTGATACTAAAGTACTCTCCCATCTTTTCAGATTTGAGAAACTTTTATCCTTCTGCCTAAGTTGATTCTTCTTATTCGCTCTGCCATACATTGGATCCTTTTTCCAATGTATCAGAATTACACTTAAGCATGTAAGTATAATCATATTTACTAAGCCTTAGTAAACTATGACGAATAGTCTTATCAAACTTTTGTGGTGGACTTAATCAGTGCACAAGAATGTGTACTCGATCCTTTAGTCCTTTACTTGACTCACACATCCATGTGAACAAGTAATTAGTCTTAATTTTTCCAAAACTTGAAAGTTCTCATTCATCATGCTATACAACTTGCATGATTCCAAGTTCCGGTCCACTTGAAACTTGGGTGATGAGAATCTTTCCTTATTTGGTAAATTTAGACATTACCACAAATGAAAGAATCAATTTCATATTTCCACTCTTGCTATTAATGGAATCATATAAGCAACAATTTTTCCTCAAATGCCATTGTAAGGATATTTTAAAATAAAATCAAATTTTTTTTATTATTTTAAAACTTTGCGGAAAAACTTATCCTTACAATCCATATGAAAACTTGTTGTTATCTATTCCTAAGCAACATCTCATAACTCCTAAGAAGTAGCTCAAGAATCCGATCTTCAAGCTACGCGATAGAAATCCATCTATGCGATCAGATTCAGCATATTCTTTCTTTAAGTTTCTTCACTTTTCTTTGATTCTTAAAACATCACCATGTGACCCAGTCACATCATGTATCAAGAATCTCAGAATAGAAACTTAGTAGAGTTAGATAGTGAACTTTACCTGAAGTAGTGTCAAAGTTATTGACTTTAACATCCTTAGGTAAATTTGGCAGCTTCGCAAACAATGCCCCTTCCTTTGGCAATATAAACATATGGACCCTTTGATAATGGTACACGGGACTATCACAGACTTAGCTTTTCTCTTTACCATTTGGTCAACCGAGTTGACTATGGCCGATCCCTTTCCACTGGGAAGAGAAAGCTTTCCGGGATTTCCTGTGTCACTATTGTCAATGTCCATCAAGTTTTAAGAAAGTTGATCTTAACAAATAGATAAGATCATTAAGGGTCCTGTCATAGTCTGTTTCATAGGTGTCCCAAAGGAACTCACTATGTGACTTAGAAAGTGATTGAACCACTGAGTTTCTCAAGACTTTGACACCCAACTCTCCCGGCTTGTCAATATGTGACTACATCTCCAAGACGTGACCACACCTAGACCTTGCCTTGCCAATAGGGCCTGAGTGACCTTAAACTTTTTTCAAGAACTTGTGGGTTGGGGAGAATAATTGGAGGAGGAGAAAGAAGTATGATATCCATGGGACATCATCTTCATTAGGAAACCTTGTTTCAAGAGATTTGGGAAGATCATAGGTGTCTAAACCAGACATCTTTTGGGAGATATTCAAGATAGTTGATTTAAAGTCCTTAATATGACACCCAATATGAAATATTAAGGCTAGGACCCAACAATTTATTTTATAACTTAGAAGAGGTATGCCGTAATCCAAGCTATAAAATATTTGAAGGTAGGTGAATGACGATTCACCAATTTCCACCAAGATAAACGAAATGTATTATTAGGTTTTAATTGGTTTTGAAACTCCTAGATCTTTGAGATTCATTGAACTGTTCAAAGGCATGTTTCAATCTCGAGTGTGCCCTTCAGGTTTTGTGACTGGGATGCCGAGGATCACAAAACAAGGTGTGAAGTAACCATGCAAATCACTTGGTACCCTTAATAAATTACCCCTCAATCGATGTGCCGGTAAACCACACACGCTCCATCGATACTATGATAAACATTAAGTCACCCTTTACCTACCTTGTTAAGTCCAAGTTAGTGTGCCGGTTAACCACACACGCTCCACTAACGAATTAGACAAAGTGTAAAGTGTAATTTCATGGGTTAGCACTTTATTCACATTTTTCCTAAGTAACTAAGATTGGGTATTATTAAGAGTTTAGTTACATAGTATTATCATTAATACTTTTAATGAAGGAGAATTATAGTCTTGTCAAACCCGTTCGGCTAACGACCCTCCACCAGTCAAGCAAGCGGTGGGTGAGAGTGGACACCCATTAAGTTGCCATTTTATAGGCAACAACCTTATACCCACCTTATAGACCGGCTTCGTGAATGAGGCGTACTAGCGGTAAGACTGAATTTACTCTTATACATATATATATTATTAACTTATAATATTATAAAGTATAAGGGTTGAATTTTAACTTTTAAAATTCTAAGGGCTAACTTGGAATTAAAGTATTCACAAGTGAAAACTTTTCAAATTCCAAAACTTGAGGGCAAGTTTTGAAACTATTCAAAACTAATTAATTCCATAACTTATGTGTTTAAAGTAGTTTTAATCCAAAAACTCTTCAAGTTCCATAACTTGAGGACAAGTTATGGAAGACTTTAAACTAATAAAAGAACTAACTTTTCCTTTATTTTAAAACTTATGGATTTAATTATGGTTACATATTTTTCTTTTAATGAAGTGACTCTTGAACTTCCATAACTTGAGGATAAGTTATGGAGTCATAAAAATTATTCAATGACACAAGACCCTTCATTTTGTAACCATTGCCAACTCTTATGAATTTTATGAGTCTTTAATGTGACTCTTCATGTAACTTCAGGACAAGTTACACAAACACATTTTATACTCAACTCTTAGATTAAAATGGATTGAAAACAACTATTTCAATTAACTTTTCTATTAATCTAGGCAACTCATAAGTACAAGATAATTCAAATCAAACTTTTTCATGTAATTAGCCTAATCACTAAACTAATTCAAAACATGAATCTATTGATAATTATCTTTGAAATTGGATTAGCATGAACATTACCACATTAAAAACAAGTTTATAAGTTCAAAAACAACTTAGGGTAATGTTCCTAGTCCATTTCTAGCCAAAAACGTCGAATATATGCTGTCTAGGGCTCCTACTCGTCGAGTGCATGAACCTACTCAGCGAGTAGGATGATTTTACTCATGGACTCGGCGAGTTCATCAGTGGACTCGGCGAGTCCAGTGCCCAGAAAGCCAAAAAATCGAGTTTTTCAGCATTTTTCAGCAATTTGCATCAAGTATAAGAGAAAGCAAGCCTAGGCTCTGATACCATTGTTGGGTTTTGAGCATTCTAACACTCCTAAGTGTACATGCAACCCTAAATACCTTGGATCTATGTTTTCTCTATTATACATGCAAATAAGAACTTCCAAGGTATTATCCTAATCTAGCATACAAAAACAATGAGTGTAACAAGATAGAATACATACCTTTTTGATGTAGAAAGTCTTCATGAAGCTTGAGTGCCTAGTGCCCCAAGTGTGACACCTCAAATGGAATCACAATCACCAAAACACTTAGAATAACTTGAGAGAATTCTACAACTCATGAAATCGGTTAGCCCTTTTACTTCACACACTAGTGTCGATTTTGGTCAAGAATAAGATGCTTATATAGTTAGGGTTACACCATGTAAACCCTAATGGCCTTTCATTTCCATGATCCATGGGTACAAATACACCATGGAGCATCCATGGACCATCCTATGGGTTTTAGCCCAACTTGATTATCCATGGAGCATTAGCCCATTATACAAGTATGGATGATTTACACAATCAACCCATATATTTAATTAGTCTTCTTTTGATCACTTAATTAATCCTAGATTAATTCTTGATCAATACTAATTAAATAATCTTATTATTCTTATTATTAATATACTAGAACTTATAATATATTAATAACCATAAGTGTCTTATTTCTCTCATTATAGTCTATCCAAGTGCATGATGGTATGCAACCCAAATGGACCATGCCGGGTCGGGTCAAGTCTTACCAATTATAGTTATGGACTTAGACATTAATCCAACACAAACAACTTGAATCGCTGGAGTGATGAACAAGGTCAACCCTTACCATACCTTGGGGATCGAAGCTTTTACAACGTCAGCGATGGTGGCTCTGCTGACCGAGCTCTGCCTGTCATTATCCGCAGAATAGCTCGAAATGTCGAGCAAGGTCGAGCAGCCATCGACCGGGTCATGGAGATTGATGCCAACTCAAGTGTCAACACAGTCCGCATCCGCCGTCTTGAAGAAGACATGGAACGGACCCGGAGATCTAATGAGACTCTACAGCAGCAGCTGGCTGCCTCATAAACTGAAATCTTGGAACTTCGAGCTCGTCAGAGGGCTCAGGATCGACACCTTCAAGAGGTGTTTCGTCAAGTGTCCGACCTCAGGGCTCGCCCGGGAAATTCCCATCGCCGTTAGATGATGTCTAGTACATCTCTGCCTTTTGGTCAAGGAACAACCTTTAACATTTGTGCTCTAAGTAGCACTTGTCTGTAAAATATTCCTAACTTTCAGTACTCTAATTAGGAATCTAAGAACTGTAAAACTTTTCTGTTTGGTATGATGTAAGACCTACTGTTAGGTCGATTTTCCTTGAACTTATTACATTAGTAATACCAGTATTAATGAAATCTATTGAATCTATGGGAAAAATCTGTACATTTGTGTTTTCCTACTAATATTCCTTGTTATGATTTCAAACACTCATTCAACTGTTGGGCTATGGTTAGTTAGTCCATGTGTCACTCTCACGTTGCTTACAAATTGATTCTTACCACCTTTCTTATCTTTATAAACTTATAGCTGAAAGATGCCTCCTCGCAAATCTCCCAGGAATAATCCTGCACCTCCACCACCTCCTCCGCCTCCGATCATCGATACTGCAGCTCTGAATGCTGCCGTAGCTGCAGCAGTGGCGACTGCCATGGCTCAGTATCATTCCACTGATGCCAGCAGAGGTGGAACCTCTGTGGAATCAACCCGGGTTGAAACCCCTGTGCGCTCGAGGGAGTGCTCATACAAGGATTTCACAAATTGCAAACCGAAGCCTTTCTATGGCACCGGTGGAGTCATTGCCCTCTCGCAATGGCTCGAGAAGACTGAATCAGTCTTTGAAATCTGTTCATGCCCTGCGGTGAGTAAAGTCAAGTACGCCGCATGCACCTTTGAAGGAAAGGACCTGACATGGTGGAACGGCCATGTTAAGGCATATTGGATAGTGGTTGCACGAATTCTAGAAGCTAAGGATAGCTTAAAATCCTCCAAGGCTATCTAAGGAATGGATTTGGATTGCTTTAAGGGAAGATTATCCAATTAGGGTTTAAGCTGTAACCTTTAAGGAGTCTACAAGTATAAATAGACCCTATGGCAAAGGGAAATCGGCACTTGATCTAAAGTAGAGAACCCCTGGCCGAATTCCACCCCTCTCCTCTCTCTCAAATCATCCTCCTTTCTATTTGGTGTTTGTAAGCCATTAAAGGAGTGACAATTGTGACTCTAGAGCTCCAAGACAACAAGATCAAACAAGAGATTCAAAGGTATGATTCTAGATCTGATTTAGTATTGTTCTTATACCTAATTAGTCATTAGAAGTCTTGGATTCAAAACATGTTTAATTAGAATGCCTAGATCCAAGCATTAGGGTTTTGCATGCGCACATAGGAAAGTTCTTATGGCTAAAACCCATCAGCTTTTATGATCCAATCCACAGCCATCCAGATCGGCATCTGAAAATGCTTCAACGAAGAATCCGGAGTTGGCTGGATACCATAGATCGAGAGATGAGGTTCGCTTTAGATAGCGAAAGATGTTCTTCACTAATTGAAGATGAGGTTCTCGTGGGTTGTGTAACACCGAAAATTTCAAAACAATTTTTCGTTTAAAAATAATCATTTAATTCTTAAAACACTATGCTTAAAATCTCATTCATAATCGAATTACAAACATAACTCCATTTTCACTTGCATAATAAACCAAGATCCTCAAAACATGACTCTTTCTCTGGTGTGTACAATCGATCCGGTGTCGTCCCGTGATCTTGAGAGAAACCTGAAACACATAACACAAAACACTGTAAGCACGAAGCTTAGTGAGTTCCCCAAAATACCACACATAACACATATTAGCCACTCAAGGCTATAATTCTGTGGATCCGTGGATCCTACTCTGTGAACCTTCCGGTTCTAACTCTGTGAACCCTCCGGTTCTAACTCTGGGAACCTTCCGGTTCTAACTCTGTAAACATGCACAACATAAATCACATAGAAATAATGCAGTACAACACATAACATACATAGCATACAAATACTTTGTCACATAACTCTGGTTACCTACTCAAGGTAAAGTATAGTGAGAAGACTCACCTGGCAAGCAGGAAGCAGATATCCTCACGCTTGCATCTCGAACTCGCCACCATCTATCACATAAGGCAAAAGCTCTCTTGAACATAACTCTCGAGACTAGACTCAATCCTCTCTTGGCACCCTCTTAAGGGTAAAAGACCGTTTTACCCCCTTCTTGGTCCAAAGGCCACATTGCTAACCAAACCCTAAAAGTCAACAAAAGTCAACGGTCAAACTTTGACCCAACTCGCCGAGTGCACTCCGGTGACTCGACGAGTACACACATGTCCACTAACTCTTTGTCCCGTTTGGTACGTCGAGTCCCTCCCTATGCTCAACGAGTCATACCAGACAGGAATTGCGGGGCCACCCCGACTCAACTCGCCGAGTCTCAAGAACAACTCGGCGAGTACCGCCTTGAACTCCAGTCCTCTAACCCCCTCCTGACTCACTGAGTCATCCCCCAACTCGGCAAGTCTATTCACTGAGCAATTTACATGAAACCTTAACCCTACTCGCCAAGTCTCAAGAACAACTCGACGAGTTCATGCCATGCACAAAATCTACTGACCTCCTGAGGTCAGATCTATTTCCCCAAACCATAGATCTAGCCTCCCCAAGCATGAATGTCAAGTAAAGTTCAAAACTTGATGCTTGTATAACCACAACAAGGCATCAAAATGAGATTTAGTCCCAAAAATGGAAACCTAAGGCCAATAACCCAAAACTGGTCCATAAAGCTCCAAGGGTTAAGGTCTATGGACCTCTTTGAGTCCAGATCCAAGGCACAAACTCGAAGAGGGGCCATTTGCTCCACATAATCACTCTCCAAAGGGGTTAGAAAACCCTAAATCTAATGATCAACACCAAAACTGAAGGAGGTTCGAACCATTACCTCAAAATGATGTCTCTGAACTCTGGAACTACTTGAATCGCACCTCCTCTTTGCTCTTGCCACCTTCTTCTTGCTAAACCAAGGGTTCAAGGATCAAAAAGTGACTTCTTCTCCCTCACAACGATTTGGCTCACTTAGGGTTCTCTCAAGGGACTGGTAGCCGCAATGGGAGGCTATAAGTTCCCTTAAATAGGCTCCAAACCCAGGAGATTAGGGTTTCATTAAACAGCGTGGACTCGCCGAGTCCGGACGTGAACCCGGATGAACATCCGTGACCCTACTCGGCGAGTCTTGGCTGCAACTCGCCGAGTTCGTCCTCAAACTCCAAAATAATTAAATAAAATGATATACCTGGGAAATCAGGATGTTACAGGTTGGCTTGAAAGCGAGCACAATAACAGACAGAGAACATGATATCAGGTCTACTGGCGGTAAGATACATCAGAGACCCGATCATATGTCAATAAATCGTTGTATCAGCGGCTAGTTTCTCCAATGATGGTGTGAGTTTGGTTCCAAAGGCCATCGGCACTTTTACTTTGGAGTCTCCCGTCATTCCAAACTTGGTGAGTAAAGTCTTGGTATATGCTTCCTGATTAATAAAAATGCCTTCGGGTCCCTGTCTAATGTTCAATCCAAGAAAGAAATTAATTGGACCCATTGAGCTAATCTCAAACTTAGTTTCCATCAACTTCCGGAATTCAGTTATTAAGCTAGGATTCGTGGAGCCAAAGATGATGTCATCAACATAAATTTGGACTATCATAAGGTGGTTACCTTCTCGCTAACGAAAGAAGGTTGGGTTAACCGAACCTTGTTTGAATTTAAACATTTTTAAGAAACGAGTGAGAGTTTCATACCATGCTCTGGGAGCTTGTTTCAGGCCATAGACAACTTTTTCGAGGATATAGCAATGATCAGGATACCTCTCGTTCACGAATCCTGGCGGTTGCTCAACATATACGGTTTCTTCAAGTTCACCGTTGAGGAAGGCACATTTGATGTCCATCTGAAAGACTTCAAAGTTCTTGTGAGCAGCGTACGGAAGAAAGATACGAACATATTCCAATCTAGCCACTAGAGCGAAGGTTTCTTCATAATCAATTCCCTATTCCTGACAATATCCTTTGACCACCAGCCTTGCTTTATTACGAATGACATTTCCTTCTTTGTCCATCTTGTTTCTGAATACCCATTTGAGACCGACAACCAAAGCATCCTTTGGTGTTGGACCAAACTCATTTAACTCATCCTACATGGCTTGAACCCAGTCTGAATGATCAAGAGCTGAATTAACAGTCTTTGGTTCAATTTTGGACACGAATGAATTGAACATACAAAACTCGACTTTTGAAAATAGGGCAGCCTGTTTCGTGTTGATTTGAGAGCGAGTTAGCACCTTTTATGAGGATTCCCCAATAATTTGACTCTGGGGATGATCTTTGGTCCATTTGACAAGTGGTGGAAACTTTGGATCATAGATAGGATCCAATTCAGCATTGATTTTTTCTTCGAGTTCAGACAAATTGTCATCTTCACCACTAGTTTTCTCCCCCTCGAAGAATGATTCCTGTTCAGGACCAACATTTGTACCTCCTTCATTGGTCGGAATTTCAGTAGAGGCTATTGTATTTGGCGATGAGTTCTCCCCCTAGAAGGAAGAACCTTGATCATGATGAGAGGAATAACCCTCCCCCTCGACAGTAGGACGGTCACCAGAAGGTTCACTTGCGTCTTCACTTTCGGTTCCTTTGGATTGATCATTAGCCATTTTTCTAGCAGAATCATCTATAACTTGTTTCAGATTATCAACTTTGTTATCTTTCGCAGTTGATTCAGAGTCAATTGCCTTTTGAGGCTCATCAAACAAAAGCATGAATTGGTCGAAAACATTCGATATGGAGATAGTAACCTGACCATTCTTTGGAAATATGTCTTGTGATGCATCTTCTGTTGCTTTTAACTTCTTAACATAACTATCATCAAAAGTGACATAGTATGTTTCTTCAATTTTCTTCGAGCGTTTATTGAGAACTCTATATGCATTGGAGTTCAGCGAGTAGCCTAAGAAAATTCCTTCATCTGCCTTAGCATCGAACTTGTTTCAATTCTCTTTGGAGTTGAAAATGAAGCATCTAGAACCGAACACATGAAAGAATTTCACGTTTGGTTTTCAATTGTTCAAGATCTCGTAAGGAGTAATGGAGAACCGTTTATTCAAGTAAGATCGATTCTGAGTATAACATGCAGCCGCAATTGCATCAACACAGAAGTATAATGGCAAGGATGCGAAGCATAACATTGTGCGAGCAGCTTCACACAGGGATCGATTTCTCCTTTCACCAATGTCGTTTTGTTGTGGAGTATAGGGGGCTGAGAAATTGTGAGTCGTCCCCTTTTCAGCAAGAAAACATTCAAAATCTTTGTTTTTGAATTCCAGGCCATTATCGCTCCTCATATTACGAACAACCTTTCTTAGTTGCGTTTCTATCTGTTTAATGAAGAGCTTGAGCTTTGGTGTAGCTTCAGACTTTTGCTTGAGAAAGAAGGTCCATGTGAACCTTGAGAAATCGTCTACTATAACCAGAATATATTTGTTTCCCCCAATGCTTTTGATGGACGATGGACCACATAGATCAATATGCAGTAAGTCCAATGGTTCTATTACCTTAGTGTTGATAATAGAAGGATGACTCTGTCGACTCTGCTTTCCCATTTCACACGCTGCACAGAGATGTTCTTTATCGAATTTTAGAAATGGCAGCCCTCGAACATGATCACCTAAGACCAATTTGTTGATGTCCTTGAAGTTCAGATGAGAGAGTCTTCTGTGCCATAACCAACTTTCATCGGAGTGAGCCTTTGTGAGTAGACAGACTGCTGGTTTACCTCTTATCGGATTGAGGTTCAGGGGATACATTTCCCCTTTTCTCTTTGATTTCAACAGAATGTTGTTTGACTTCTTCTCGACAATTTTTGAGCCTTCATCGTCGAATGACACTTTTAACCCGGTACCAACCACCAGCTGTGATACACTGATGAGGTTGTGTTGGAGCCCTTCAACATATGCAACCTTCCTTATGGAGAACTCGCCATTAGTGATCATTCTGTAGCCTTTAATGGTTCCAAAAGAGTTGTTGCCATACTTTACAATACCACCATCTTTGAGAGAACGAAAGTCTCTTAGTTCCTCCTTCCTTCCTGTCATGTGACGCGAGCAGCCACTATCGATGTACCATTCTTCGTCAAACTGCTCGTCACATATAACCTGCAAAAAATTAAGCAGATTTAGGAACCCAAAGTTTCTTGGGTCCTTGTGAGCCTTTTACAGGACATGGTATAGTAAGAGAAATATCAACCATATATGTGCGTTTAATTAAAGTTGTTTCATCTTTTCTTTTAATGGTGAAAACTTTAATTTTTGTTAACTTAGGAGGACTGGGGTTTTTGACTGAAGCATTCCTTAAAGAAATGTATTTTTATATATAACAAAACTCGGAATGTCTTGTTCCGATACAGACAAAAAAGCATAAACAATAAAACATAGCTCTTACACAGTTATATAGAAGTACTAGTCTATAAACAAAAACATCTTCACAAGTCTCCAACTTATGCTCTCGTGCCACTACCTGGAATACAAATAAAACTGAGTGGGTCAGGCTTGGGAGTCTGGTGAGCTTATATGGTTTTCAACCCACAATAAATAATTATATTTAATTTTCACCATCAACAATAACCCGATTACCCATTCCCGTTATCCTCACTTTACGTCCCTATGACAACAATTATTACAAGGGACCTAATATAGGATTTTCTTCGGGACGGACATTACTGCATAGGGATTTCCTCGATAATAGATATCCTAAAGGCAACCATGAGGGGGATAGAGTACACCGGTGAACACCTTGTTCACAACACGTACAGGTTATGAACTTGCTAGCGTTCCACTGGACTGTCTAGAAAGAGTTCGTGGTCGTCATCCATACTCCGCTAGATGACTAGATCAACAACAACATCGAGGTCTCTCATCATTTTTATTTCATCACACATCAACTATCTACCCATGCTTTACCCAACATTTTTGTAGATAATATATATATATATATATATATATATATATATATATATATATATATATATATATATATATATACATATATGCACACACACACACAACTTAAAACCTGCATAATATATTCATTCAATATCCAACCCAAATAACAGATAATATATTAACACATAACACGTATTTTATAGAGAAATAATTCATATCTATGTGTTAGAAGAAAGAAACTACACACTCACTTGACAAGACGATGTTCGGACAACACTACGACTCTTAAAATAATAATCTTTGATGAAACCGGGATATCTTCCAAAAACCAGGCTTCTCGCGGGTAGAGATTCGACTTAGAAACTCTTTTCTTCTCAGGATCTTCGGGGCTTCGGGACTTGCTTCGGGTGTCGGGGTGATACCGGGGCTTTCGGGGGGGGGGGTATTTCTTACCAAGTAGAAGAAAGCAAAAGGGGGGAGAAGTGGAAATTAGCAAAAAGATCGGCAGCCCTTGAGATCTATTTATAGGGGCTGAACCCCCGAATTACGCTGCCGTACTCCGTTGTCGGCATGTACGCTGGGCGTACCGGGTGGATCAGACCGGAGGAGTCAGGACTTCGGATAAGCTTCCGAATTTATATTTTTATTTATTTAAAAATTTCAGAAATTCATAACTTCTGCATACGAGCTTCGTTTTTGACGTTCTTTATATCCACGCGTAGGTGAGACTATGCTCTACAACTTTCGTTTAGATTGCGTCGGCTAATTTTGACTTTATTTTTATTATATTATTTTTAGTCGACCGGGATAGGAAAACTCCGTTAGAAATTCATAACTTCTTCATCTGACGTCCGTTTTCGTCTGTCTTTTCACTGTTGGACTACTATCGATGAGATCTTCGATTCTTTTAGATTGTTTCGGCCAAATATCAATCGATCTCAATTTCGAGATTTGGGTTGTATACCACTAAGTCGAAACTTAGAAAAATCATAACTTCCTAATACGAAGTTAGATTTAGACATTCTTTTTATGGACACATTCGGTTTAACGTATTGTACGACTTTCGTTTAGATCACTAAGGCTAAATATCATTCTTTTGTAATTTCACTATTTACGTCGTGTAGTGTCGTAACGGTTTTGTCGCGATGATTATAGCAGATATGGGTATATCTACTTAATCAGGCACAAGTCAGAAACCTTTGAAAAGTTCAAAGAGTTTAAACAAGAAGTGGAGAATCATTTGGGCAGGAAAATCAACATGCTTTGATCCGATCGAGGAGGAGAGTACCTAAGTCTTGAATTCCACGACTATCTTAAGGAATGTGGAATCGTTTTGCAATCGAGGAGGAGAGTACCTAAGTCTTGAAAATCAAGATGCTTTGATCCGATCGAGGAGGAGAGTACCTAAGTCTTGAATTCCTTAATTCAGTCCCAACGAAGAAGGTTGCCAAAACACCTCACGAGATGCGGACAGGGAAGGCTCCCTCGTTGGCACATATCAAGGTTTGGGGTTGCGAGGCTTTCGTAAAACGAGAGACTGACGACAAGCTCGAACCTTATAGTGAACAATGTATTTTCATCATCTACCTGCAGAAGTCCTTTGGATATCTCTTCTATAGAACGAGTGACAATGTTGTCTTCGTTGAGTGGAGAGGGGTTTTCCGAGAGCAAGAACTCATAAGCCAAGGGGACAGTGGGAGGCAGATCGATCTTGAAGAGCTTCAAGAGTCGAGCGACGAAGGAACCTCTAACACTGGTGCTCAACCCGGGGAGGAAATTCCGGTTGAACCGATTGACGAGTCCTTACCTCTTGGACATTCCGAGAGAGTTGGGGTTTAACCCCAGTTTTATGGTTTTCATATCACTACCGAAGGGGATACGTTCATTAGTGATTGTACAATAGTGAATTTGGATGAACTTAACAACTATAAGGAAGCCTTGGCAGGCCCGGAGTATGCGAAGTGGAAAGAGGCGATGGACAACGAGATTCAATCCATGTATGGCAACCAGATTTTCAATTTGGTTGACCATGTACTAGGACGTAAGACAGTCGGGTCCAAGTGGATCTTCAAGAAGAAGACCGACATGGATGGGAATGTGCACACATATAAGGCGCAATTAGTAGCGAAGGGTTTCACTCAAACTCACGGAGTTGAATATGATGAAACCTTCTCACCGGTTGCCAAGATAAAATCTATTAGGGTGATGCTGGCCATTGCTGCATTTCATGATTACGAAATATGGCAGATGGATGTCAAAACCGCTTTCCGTAATGGGAAGTTGTCTGAGGATGTTTACATGGCTCAACCAGTGGGTTTTGTCAATGCGAAGCATCCCAATAGAGTATGTGAGCTTGAGAAGTCCATTTATGGACTTAAGCAAGCGTCTTGCAGATGGAATCTTTGCTTCGAGGAGAAAGTCAAAGAGTTTGGGTTTCTACGAAGCGAGGATGAATAATGTGTATATGTCAAAGCCAGTGGGAGTATAGTTAGCTTCCTTGTATTGTATGTCGATGAAGTGCTTCGCAATGAAGGACCTCGGAGAGGGTTCCTATATTTTGGGAATAAGGATAGTGAGAGACAGAAGTAAGAGACTAATAGGACTTAGTCAGAATACTTAGTTGGACAAGGTACTAAAATGTTTTAGTATGGAGAATGATGAGATGAAAACTCAGATCATTTAGATCTTTCACAGGTAAAGATGATGAACAAACAAATCAAACACAATAGAATAAAGAACACATAATAGAATCAAAATAATGCTTATGATTCAATAATAGTCATGCCTCAGCAGAGCTCGATGAAGAACTTCCACTGTAGAGGCGAGTTAGGATTTACAATACTTGTGTGAGAAAGTAATAAAAGCGTTACCTACAAAGGATGCATGCATGCACCTTAAATACTAAAACCCTAGTAGAAAAACATGCACGGTTGGACAAAAAAAAAGACAACCAAAACTGGGCTAAGGACTGAGTACATGAGGGAACACTATAAGCCCAACAATCTGCCCCTTTGCGTAAAATGAGATGAGAGATTATTTCTTCTGAGTTGGCTTCACAGTCTTTACCACCTTGAACAGCCGAGGGATGATAGCAAGAATTGTCTGCCGAAATTGAATGTACCATCTCAGCATATCAGTAAGCATGTTCTTGTCGGCTGCTGTGTGACATCCCCAAAATCACGGCCAGAAAAGACCGATTTTCATTTATGCTTTTAAATAATTTTAGAGTAAATCCTTTTGATTTGAAAGAGTTGCGGAATTTTTTCCCAAAAGAAAACATGATAAAATAATATTTATCAAAGCATTTCATCAAGAGATGCATTTTCATTATATAATCAAAACTCGGGATGTCATGTTCCGATACAGACCATAAAGCATAAACGATAACATTACAAGTCATTCAACAAATATATACATATACAGACTTGTAAACAAAACAACAAGATGATCCATCCATCTTACGCCCTTGCGCCACTACCTGTAATACAAATAAAACTGAGTGGGTCAGGCTTGGGAGCCTGGTGAGCATATAGGGTTTTCAACCCACAATAAATAAGTTATATTTAATTTCACCAACCAATCACTATCCCGATTACCCATTCCCGTTATCCTCACTTTACGTCCCTAAAATAACATCTATCTCAAGGGACCTAATCTAGGATTTTCATCGGGATGGACATCACTGCGAAGGGGTTTCCTCAACAATAGATATCCTAAAGGCAACCATGAGGGGGATAGAGTACACCGGTGAACACATCGTTCACAACACCTACAGGTTATGAACCTGCTAGCGTTCCACTGGATTGTCTAGAAAGAGTCCGTGGTCGTTATCCATACTCCGCTGAATAACTAGATCAACAACAACAACAACATCTAGGCCTCTCATCTGTTTATTACACACCAACTATCTACCCATGTTCTACCCAACATATTAGTAGATAAAATATATATTTTCATACATAGTTTAAAACATGTATATCATTTTCATTCAATATATATTCCACTTAACAGATGAGGCATACCACATAACACGTATTTCATAGAAAGCAATTCAGATCTATGAGATGGAATAAAGTGAATATCCATTCACGCATACAATCACAAAATATACACATAACAAGTATATCGCATATAATACTTCATAGTTACTTGTTAGAAGAAAGTAACTGCACCCTTACACATATAAACCACCATTTGCTTAATACATTCGAACCATACTTGTATTATTATCGTGTTTATGAAAGGTAGTATACACTCATTTGATCAGAAGATGATCGGACAGCACTACGACTTGCAGAGGTAGTAATCCTCAGCAGATCTGGAAGATCTTCACAAAAATCGAACTTCTCGCGGGCAGAGCTTCGACTCGGGAACCACACTTCTCGGGATCTTCGGGATCTCGGGACTTGCCTCGGGGCTAGAGTATAATACTGGGGCTCCGAGGTATTTCTGGCACGCAAAACGATGCAAAAAGGGAGAGAGAAATGAAGAAATTGGCAAAAGACTCGGCTGCCTTCGCATCCTATTTATAGAGGCTAGAGCCTCGGAGTACGCGGGGCGTACTGGTCCGAGAAACGTCACTGCATGCATCATCCGAAGCCACTTGCTGCGATGTCGACACCTTCGGAATACACGGGGTGTACTCGAGTACGCGGCGCGTACCTCGGATCAGATCGATGACTACTCTTCGGATAAGGCTTCCGATTTAATGATTTAATTTAATTCCAAAATAATTAATAAACTTCGGAAATTCATATCTTTTTCATACGAACTCCGTTTTCGACGTTCTTTATATCCACGCGAAGGTGAGACTACGCTCTACAACTTTCGTTTAGACTTCGTCGGCTAATTTCGAATTTATTTTTAATAGGCCGCGACAGAAAAACTTCGTTATAAATTCATAACTTCTTCGTTTGACGTCCGTTCTCGCGTAACTTTTTATCGCTTCGATACCAACAATGAGACCTTTGATCCTCGTTTAGAATGCTTCGGCTAAAAACCGCTCTATCTCAAATCGAGTATTTCAGGCTGCATACCGCTAGGTCGAAACTTCGATAAATCATAACTTTCTCATACGAAGTTAGATTTGGGCGTTCTATATATATTCGGAAACCTCGTTTCAACTACTACAACATTATCCAAAGATATTAAGTTTATTTTATACTTAAATTTTGACGCTTATTTTTATTCTTAATTAATCAAACCACATAATTAAGCAATTAAGCACAAAACACATAATACTCAAATAATACATTCTTATTATTTCAAAACGGGTTACAAAGGTTAACCTAGACTATTACATTGCTAAAAATGGCAAGCCCGGAAACACAGGCGTTACATGCTGTGTTCTGATTACACCTCTGGATAATCTCTAGAATGTGCTCCAAGAAAGAGGTTGAAAACAGGTGCTTATCAATAAGAGCGAACATGCATTTATGACCTTCGCCTCTGATAAACATCAAAGTCTGGTACTTCGTATCAATCTTCCCTTTGACCATCAAGTTAACATCCCCAATTCTTCCCATTGGTTTGATCGTTGTTCGCTTGTGAATTGCTGAGGCGATTTCTTGATCCATTTTTTCTACTTCGTGAATGTAGTAGACAAGCATTCGCTTGATATGGTCAATGATCGACTGATACTCCTGAGGATTTGATAGTAAGATGTTGTTGAGGAGTATCCAGTCGTGGGGATTGAGGTTCGGTAGATCAACAAGAGTGAAGTTGTGAACCGAGCCTTCAGATCCTCGAGTCACTTTGAATTTCATGTTAACAAACTTCCCAACTATATATGGCTTAATTACCTTGACAGTTGTGATTTTCTGCGAACTCCAGGTCAAGTACTGAGGCTTAGCGAACTCCAGATCGAATTCCAATAGATCCCTATCCACCTTCGGGTCTGGAGATGGGATGGAAACATTTGAGTTGAAGCAATGAAAGATGAATGCCTTTCGTGTGATTGGCATCTCAAACTGCTCATCCTTAGAGTTTTCAAGCCCGAACGACATCACAGGCTCAAGCCAAACTGTACTTGGTTCATCAATAGTACACCTTTGGAGCGAATCAACAGTCCACTCTGGAAAAATGGACTTCTTATTTTCCAGGAGCTCCTTTTCCTTTTGCTTCTACTCTAGCTCAGCCATTTGTTTCTTAAAATTTTCTTCAAGATCTTTATCAGAAGATTTTGTTTTCTGAAAAGGCTTAGCAAGATCCTTTTCATAAACATCTTCTTCATCATCAGTGTCATCCTCCCCAATTTTCTTCTTCTTCTTGTCTCTATTACTGACCGAAGCTTCATTAACCTTCAGTTCAGTGGATGACTTAGGCTCAGTAGGAGGTTGAGTTTTCGCTGCCTTTTCTTCCCCTTGTTTCGGTAGGACACCAGTCACCGGAACACCCTCAATACGACTAAGGATGTCCAATGCAGGCCTGAGTTTCTCAGCCAAATGCCTGCGGATGGTAATGGTTATGATGGGATCATGGGCTTCAAGGAGGTGAAGTAAAATGGAGTAAACATCGCCAACAGAGCTTCGTATAACCTCCCTCTCAGATTTAAAATCATTGAGCTCAGCTGTTGCGATGCGAAGCTTGAGGTTCTGCATCTTCAGCTGAGAGGTTCTTTTGTCGAGCTCATCCATGATACGATTTTCCACAGCCAACTCTGCCTCCATTTGGGTCAATCGATCATTGACGTTATCATGCAGAGGGGCATTGGTAGCTTCAAATGCTTGTCGTATAGCTTCATGGCTGGACCGTTTAGCTTGAAGAGAGCGCTGAAGGTTATCAACCGAAGCGTTCACAGTTTGAGAGTTCTTTTGAGCAGCTGCCTGCAAAGAATCTAAAAATAAGCGAGCCTCAGAAATTAGTTTATCGACTTTTGCAGTGGCTTCTTTACACCCCTTTGTGGAAGCCTCGACAGCAAGGGAGTGTTGGATTAATGTCTAAGTCCATAACTATAATTGGTAAGACTTGACCTGACCCGGCATGGTCCATTTGGGTTGCATGGCATCATGCACTTGGATAGACTAAAATGAGAGAAATAAGACACTTATGGTTATTAATATATTATAAGTTCTAGTATATTAATAATAAGAATAATAGTATTTAATTATTATTGATCAAGAATTAATCTAAGATTAATTAAGTGATCAAAAGAAGACTAATTAATTATGTGGGTTGATTGTGGAAATCATCCATAACTTATATATTGGACCAAAGCTCGATTGATAATCAAGTTGGGTTAAACCTATAGGATGCTCCATAGAGGTTACATAACCCATGGGTGATGAAAATGAAAGGTCATTACAATTAGGGTTTACATGGTGTAACCATAATTGTAACACACTATATAAGCATCATATTATTCACCAAAATCGGACACTAGTGTGTGTAAAAGAAGGGCTAGCCAATTTCATGAAGTGTAGAATTGTCTCAAGTTATTCCAAGTGTATTTGGTGTTGTGTGAACCATTTGAGGTGTCACACTTGAGGCACTAGGCACTCAAGCTTCATGAAGACATTCTACATCAAAGAGGTATGTATTCTATCTTGTTATATTCATTGTTTTGTATGCTAGATTAGGATAATACCTTGGATGTTCATATTTGCATGTATAATAGAGAAAACATAGATCCAAGGTATTTAGGGTTGCATGTACACTTAGGAGTGTTAGAATGCTCGAAACCCAACAGTGGTATCAGACACACGGGTTGTTTTCTATTATATTGATGCAAATATTTTATTTTCAAAATTGAAAAAAAAGGAAAAAAAAAACATGAAGTTTGTCAAATTTTAAGATAATTACTTGTTCTTGTGAAAAACTAATTATTTGTAAAATTTGAATAATTTGCTTTATGAGTTGAATTAGGTCAAATTTAATAAAAGATAAAATGATATGATTATTTTATTAGTTTTAAAAGTTTGATCTAAAGAGTTTTATTTTTTGAAACCTCCATAAGTTATGGATATGAAAAGGTTTTAAAATAAATTGATTCAAAGTTTTTATGGAGTTACAAAATTTGGTGTTAATGTTTTAAAGGATTCCATATCTTAAGAATACGTTATGGATCACCAAAAGTTTTTTGTGTTACCTTGTTTTATGAGTGAATTTAGATTAATGAATAAAATTATGTGATAGTTGGTTTTAATCCAAATTAATCTAAAAGAAGTTCATAAAATGTGTTTATGTGACTTATAAGTCACATTTATGAATCTTAAAACTCATAAAAGTTGCCATAGGTTACAAAATGAAGAGTCTTTTTCCTCATTAAATTGTTTTATGACTCCATAACTTGTCCCCAAGTTATGGATGTTCAAGAGTCACTTCATTAACGTTTTTAAAACTTTAATTAAACTCATAAGTTATGAAAATCCAAGAGTTTTGAATAGTTTCAAAACTTGCCCTCAAGTTTTGGAATTTGTAAAGTTTTCCCCATGAATACTTTAATTCCAAGTTATCCCTTAGAATTTTAAAAGTTAAAATTCAACCCTTATACGTTATAATATTATAAGTTAATAATATATATATATATATATATATATATATATATATATATATATATATATATATACATATATGTATAAGAGTAAAGTCAGTCTTACCGTTAGTAGGCCTCATTCACGAAGCCTGTCTATAAGGGGGTATAAGGTTACTGCCTATAAAATGGCAGTTTAATGGGTGTCCACTCTCACCCACCGCTTCCTTGACCGATGGAGGGTCGTTAGCCGAACGGGTAGGACAAGGACTAGAATTCTCCCTTCATTAAAAGTATTAATGATAAATACTAAGTAACTAAACTCTTATAAATACCCAATCTTAGTTACTTAGGAAAATGTGAATAAGGTGCTAATCCATGCAATTACACTTTGCACTTTTTTTAAGTTAGTTAGTGGAGCGTGTGTGGTTAACCGGCACACTAACTCGTATTTAACAAGGTAGGCAAAGGGTAACTTAATGTTTATCATAGTATCGATGGAACGTGTGTGGTTAACCGGCACATCGATTGAGGGGTAAACACTTAAGGGTACCAAGTAATTTGCATGGTTACTTCACACCTTGTTTTGTGATCCTCGGCGTCCCAGTCACAAAACCTGAAGGGCACACTCGAGATTGAAACATGCCATTGAAAAGTTCAATGAATCTCAAAGATATAGGAGTTTCAAAAACCAATTAAAACCTAATAATACATTTCGTTTATCTTGGTGGAAATTGGTGAATCGTCATTCACCTACCATCAAATATTTTATAGCTTGGATTACCGCATCCCTCTTCTAAGTTATAAAATCGTTTGTTGGGTCCTAGCCTTAATATTTCATATTGGGTGTCATATTAAGGACTTTAGATCAACTATCTTGAATATCTCCCAAAAGATGTCTGGTTTAGACATCTATGATCTTCCCAAATCTCTTGAAACAAGCTTTCCTAAATGAAGATGATGTCCCTTGGAAATCATACTTCTTCCACCTCCTCCAATTATTCTCCCTAACCCACAAGTTCTTGAAAAGTTTAAGGTCACTCAAGCCCTATTGGCAAGTAAAGGTCTATGTGTGGTCCCATCTTGGAGATGTAGTCACATATTGACATGCCGGGAGAGTTGGGTGTCAAAGTCTTGAGAAATTTGGTGGTTCAATCACTTTCTAGGTCACATAGTGAGCTCCTTCGGGACTCCTATGAACCAAACTATGACAAGACCCTTAATGATCTTATCTATTTGCTAAGATCAATTTCCTATAACTTTATAGACATTGACAATGGTGACATTGGATATCCAGTAAAGCTCTCTCTTCCCAATGGAAAGGGATCGGCCATAGTCAACTCGGTTGACAAAATGGTAAAGAGAAAAGCTAAGTCTGAGATAGTCCCATTACCAAAGGGTCCATATGTTTATATATTTCCAAAGAAAGGGGCATTGGTTGCAAAGCTACTAAATTTACCTAAGGATGTTAAAGTCAATAAGTTTGACTCTACTTCAGGTAAAGTCCACTATCTAACTCTGCTAAGTTTCTATTCTAAGATTCTTGATACATGATGTGACTGGGTCACATGTTGATGTTTTAAGGATCAAAGAAAAGTGAAGAAACTTAAAGAAAGAATATGCTGAATCTGATCGCGTAGATGGATTTCTATCGCGTAGTTTGAAGATCGGATTCTTGAGCTACTTCTTAGGAGTTATGAGATATTGCTTAGGAATAGATAACAACAAGTTTTCATATGGATTGTAAGGATAAGTTCTTCCGCAAAGTTTTTAAAATAAAAGGAAAAATTTCTGATTTTATTTATTTTAGAATATCCTTACAATGGCATCTGTGAAAATTTTTGTTGCTTATAAGATTCCATTAATAGCAAGAGTGGAAATATGGAATTGATTCTTTCATTTGTGGTAATGTCTAAATTTACCAAATAAGGAAAGATTCTCATCACCCAAGGTTCAATTGGACCGAAACTTGGAATCATACAAGTTGTATAGCATGATGAATGAGAACTTTCGAGCATTGGAAAATTAAGACTAATTACTTGTTCACATGGATGTGTGAATCAAGTGAAGGACTAAGGGATCGAGTACACATTCTGGTGCACTGGTCAAGTCCACCACAAAAGATCGATAAGATTATTCGTCATAATTTACTAAAGCTTAGTAAATATGGTTATACTTACAAGCTTAAGTGTAATTCTGAGACATTGGAAAAGGTTCCAATGTAAGGCAGAGTGAATAAGAAGAATCAAATTAGGCAGAAGGATAAAGGTTTCTCAAATCTAAAAAGATGGGAGAGTACTTTAGTATCAGTTTTTTATGATCATCTTACTGATTTAGAGACCTTATCACAATTCATCCTCTAAGTGCCCTAGGAAGAGGAACTATGAATTGTTGAAGTGGTTAAATCAAGAAGATGAGTCATACTTCGTTCCAATATAAGTCTTAGAGTCATACTCCAAGATTGTAACTTGATTGGCATGTCTTAAAGAAGGTTTAAAACACTTGTCAAATGTAAGAGTAAAAGGTTTCTACTCTTGTACATTTGAAATTGGTAAGTTGTGATGTTTTGGATAAAACAAAGACCAACTAAAGCCAATTGTGTGACGTGTTTGTCTTGATTAGAATCCACACTATCTCTTGAATATCTGACAAGAAAGTCTTATATGTCAATAGGACAGTGGGAGTCTTAAAAGTCTTGAAAGTCTCAAGAACTAATCAAGAATAAAACCTAAAGTTCTTCACTAGCACATGACTTGAGGTTCATAACCTATCGTGTCGACATATTCTGTGCCCATTCCAGTTAAAGTTGGCTTTGCATATGAGTTCTTAGAGTTCTCAATTGGTTGCACAATAACTTGGAAGCAATGGTAGGCCATTGAGCTGCCAGGTGGCAAGAAATTAAGATTGAGTTCAATCCATATGAGGTTAGATTTGTCATTATCATTGTCTTGTGTTTATGGTTTTGAAAAATTCATATGGGTAGGAACTCATACACCATAAAAATCTAAGTGTCATAAGTTTTCTCTCCGATTCATGAAAATGATGGTGAGGAAACACTTTCACTAAGTAGATTTTATCTAGATAGCAATTGCGATATTTGCATTCTCAAAGTCGTTAGTGGAGCATGTGTGGTTAACTGGCACACTAACCTGGACTTGTGAGAAGTGGAAAAAGGTCTAAACCATTATGATTACGACATCCCTCTTCATAATTGTTTAGACACACCTATGAGCTATCTAAGGGGAGGTGTATGATTTTGATAAAGTTTTATCAAAACAATCTAGTATCAGAAATTAGAACTTTGATTCACTCAAGTTACAATCTTGGAGTATAACTCCGGGATTTGTTTTTGGAACGAAGTATGAATTATCTTTTGATTTAACCATTTCAAGAATTCACGATTCGTCTCCTTAGGCAACATACACATTAAGGTTTCCTTAGAGGATCAATTGTGATATGGTTCCATAATCACTAAGATAATCATAAAACAAAATACACAAGTAGTCTCCCATCTCTTCAGATTGGAGAAACTTTTATCTTTCTGCCTTATTTAATTCTTCTTATTCATTCTGCCATACATTGAAACTTTTCCAATGTTTCGGAATTACACTTAAACTCGTAAGCATAACCATATTTACTAAAGTTTAGTAAATCATAATGAATAATCTTATCAACCTTTGTGGTGGACCTGACCAACACACAACCAAGTGTACCCAATCTCTTAGTCCTTTGCTTAACTCACATGCGAATGTGAACAAGGAATTAGTCTTAATTTACCAAAGATGAAAATTCTCATTCATCACACAATACAACTTGCATGATTCCAAGTTTCTATCCAACTGAAACTTGGATGATGAAAATCTTTCCTTATTTGGTAAATTATGACACTACCACTAATGAAAGAATCAAATCCATTTACCCATATTGCTTATCAATGGAAACTTGGATAAGTCAGCTGATTTCTGAGTACATGTCAAAGCTAGTGGGAGCATAAGTGTTATGCTAATAATCATCATGTTAGTGGGAGCATGATAATTATGATAAGTATTGCAAGTTAGCAATGTTAATTATAGAAAACAAAAGTTTCAATTGGGAAAGAGTTGTTTTGCTATAATTAAGGGAGAGGAAATTATACTTCATCTTAAATCTAAAAGCTTAGATTGAGGTTTTAATCGTATTTAGTCAAGGATATATATATGAATTTCATGTTGGAATGGCTCAACATAAGGAAATTCTGTATATTGGTCCATTATTTGCGTTCTAAAATTCGATTATGATTACGGCATGCCTTTTCATAATCTGAATTATGAGAACTTGGCAAATAGAAATGGAAATGGTATAGCAAAAGACTGGTTTAGTCTTTATGTGAGACATCATGAATCGTGTCCCATATGCTTCGGATATAGGATCGATTACATGTGCTATATTCATCCTTTCTAAAATTTTCCAAATGCCTGGGGCATTAAGAAGGGAAAAGGTCTAGAATTAGATTTGACTAAAAGGATTAATCAAGTGTCGAGGACAATCTAAGGTTTACCAAATATTGGTTGCTCAAGGACAGTTGGAAGTATAGTGATAATTCTGGAAGGACCATATTGACATAATCTGTAAGGAGGCAACTCTTGTTCAGAAGTGATAGTCAAAATGGAATATGGAAATGTTTCAAAGTTAGAAATTATTCAATCTGTGTAAGATTGGGAAACTTAATGCAAGAAGGACGTTTCCAAGGAACTGATCTCCTTTGGAATGCTCTGTAATGGTTGTTGTCAAGTCTTTCTGACTTTGTGCATAATCATTACAAGAGGATCAATGCATATAAGTTTAGAATCTAACTGATTTTAGTAAATGGCATGAATTTGGAATTCTTGCATTTGCAGTAAGGATTTGAGATTGTGAAAAGAGGATCATTGGAGTTATGTTCAATTGATCTATTTCACAAAGTAAAGATCATACACAAACGTAGTATGCATACTTGGTGTATGGCATGACTAGTGTTTAGAAAACACAGTGTACATGCTTGGAGCATGGGACAACTATTGTTTTAAATTCAAGAATAAAGTTGACAGCTGAAACAGTATACAATGAATAATGTGTTATCATATGGTGATAAATAAAAGGTGTTTTATTTATATTCATAAGTTCTGAGACCATATTAGATTCAATTATTCTTGTGTTTCATTTTGCATGTTTTGACTTCCCGAATAAACGAGGTTATTCTTCCGGAATGACTAAGTTATTCAAACCATCCACAGTCAGTCATATGTTGGAAGTAGATATGAATCAACACTGTCTTGGGTTGGCTTGTAGAGGTCTAAGATGTTGGACAAAGGGCTACAACACTCATGAGTGATCATAAGTTATGAGTATTGGATTCAACCCGCGCTCATTGGAATCACTTCATGGATTTTATCACGAGTGATCATGAGACGATAATATCTTATATTCTTCAAACCTAGAGATATGAGTTGTTACTATGAGTTGGTTGTACATTGATTGCATGAAAATGCACTCGGTAACTCGGTGTTATAAAACGTGCCTTTGTGTATGTGTATGATTCAAAAAGTAGTAGAACAAGCCATATGAGTCGAAGTTTATCCATTCCTTTTACCTTCGGGATAAAAGCGATATCTGTTGGCCCCTCGATGATTTGATGATGACAAATAAAAGTGCTCGGCCGGTCCAGGACTGATTTGATTTGTTCAATTAGTCAGTCGTCATAAATCAGAATCGGGAAACAACAAATGGACAGAGAGAATGATTATAATCCATGTCTCAGTCCATATGATATCTAGAATGGAGGAATATATTGATGGGTTTTAGCCATAAGAGCTTTCCTATGTGCGCATGCAAAACCCTAATGCTCGGATCTAGGCTTTCTAATTAAACATGCTTTGAATCCAAGACTTCTAATGACTAATTAGGTGTAAGAACAATACAAAACCATATCTAGAAGTTTACCTTTGAATCTCTTGTTTGATCTTGTTGTCTTGGAGCTCTAGAGTCACAATTGTCACTCCTTTAATGGCTTACAAACACCAACTAGCAAGGAGGATGATTTGAGAGAGAGGAGAGGGGAGGAAATGCGGCCAGGGGTTCTTTACTTGAGATGAGATGCCGAATTCCCTTGGCCAGAGGGTCTATTTACACTTGTAGACTCCTTAAGGGTTTCAGCTAAAACCCTAGTTAGATAATCTTTCCTTAAAGCAATCCAAATGCATTCCTTAGATAACCTTGGACGATTTTAAGCTATCCCTAGCTTCTAGAATTCGTCCATCCTCTATCCAATAAGGATTTACAGTCTAAAGTGTAACTATCAAACAATTGACAATTTATACCCTCTTATTTAATTAATCTCTTTAAGTCACCAAATTAATACTAATTAATTTATGACTTATATTAATCAAATAACAATATTATTATTCCTTATATTATTCTCATAATATATTAATAATATTTATTCTCTCATAATAAATCATCCTGTCAAGTTGTTATGGTGAAGGCAACCCAAAAGGACCATGCATAACCGGGTCAAATACTTGCCTAATATAGTTGCAGCCTTAGACACTATTCCAACAGTCTCCCACTTGGGTAAGTATAGTAACTAAATGCACAAGTACAATCCGATTTGCAATCGTAGCTCTCAAAGAGGCTGTCAAACTCAGATCTAATCGATCTTGTCCTTTAGATAAGGGATCGTATAGTCCTCTATTAGAAATCATGCTGACAATTCTATGGAATGATTAGTCAAGCATTTAGGTTTCTCGATCTCCGATTTATTCAACATAGAACTTAATCGAACACATCAATTCAGTTCTGACCGGGCCCGGCACATAAGTCAAATCAAATCATCGAGCGGCCGAGATATCACTTTTACCTTCTAAAAGTTACAGATAAACTTCGACTTATATGCATTTACTTATTCATTAACCAACAATACACAACAATGCGTTTTATAACACCGAGTTACTGATGCGTTTTCGCATTATCAATGTACAACCAATTAAAAAATAATAAACCATATATCTAGGTTTTAAGACTGTATGATATTATCATCATGCGATCACCCTTTTATATCATATTCCATAAGGTGATTCCAGCAAGCACGGGTTTGTTCCAATGCTCAAAACCAGTTCATAAGCACTCATGAATGTTGCAACAACCCTTTGCTATGTCTAACACCATTTAGACAATCTACACACCAATTCATGCCAATCTTCATTCATATCTACTTCCAACATACGAACGATTGTGGATAATTTGAATAATTCGATTATTCTTAATAAATTCAATTATTCTGGAAGTCAAAACATGCAAAGTGAAACAATAGTTAAACAATTAACATAAGATAGTAACATTACTCATAAATAAAACTCCTTTATTTAATCATCAAATGTTAATTACATTTATCTATTACACGTTTCTAATACTATCTAATCTATGCTAATATCATCCTTCAGCCCAATACTCCTAGCATGCTGCAAGTGCTTAACCCTACTCAGTCCCTTCGTAAGCGGATCTGCTGGGTTATCTTCTGATGATATCCTCTTCACTACAAGTTGTCCTTCTTCTACACGATGTCTGATAAAATTATATTTTATGTCGATATGTCGTGATCTACCATGATCCCTCGGTTCCTTGGTCAAGGCAACCGCTCCTTCATTATCACAGAAAATCTCTATGGGCTCCTTTATGGCAGGTACAACTCCAAGGTCACCAATGAAGTTCTTCAGCCATATTGCCTCCTTCGATGCTTCGCTCGCTGCAATGTACTCTGATTCACACATTGAATCAGCCACGGTTTACTGCTTGGAACTTTTCCAAGTCACTGCTCCTCCATTCAGGGTAAGGACCCAACCCGACTACGAACGGTAGTTTTCCCTGTCGGTCTGAAAGTTGGCGTCACTGTACCCTCGCACCTTCAAGTCATCACTCCCTCCGAGGACTAAGAACCATTCCTTCGTTCTCCGAAGGTACTTAAGGATATTTTTCACCGCAATCCAATGGGCTCTGCCAGGATTCCCTTGATATCTGCTAACCATGCTCAAAGAAAAGGCTACATCAGGGCGAGTACAAGTCATAGCGTACATGATAGAGCCAACTGCGGAAGCGTATGGTACTCGGCTCATTTCTGCTATTTCAGCTTCGGTACTCGGACTTTGAGTCTTACTCAACTTGGCATTACTTTGTATCGGTAATTCTCCCTTCTTCGAGTTTTCCATACTAAAGCGTTTTAGTACCTTCTCTAAGTAAGTGTTCTGACTAAGTCCTATTAGTTTCTTACTTCTTTCTCTCACTATCCTTATTCCCAAAATATAGGAAGCCTCTCCGAGGTCCTTCATAGCGAAGCACTTCCCGAGCCAGGACTTAACCTCCTGCAGAGTCGGGATGTCATTTCCTATGAGTAATATGTCATCGACATATAGAACGAGAAAGCTTACTATACTCCCACTAGCTTTGACATATACACACGATTCATCTTCGCTTCGTACAAACCCAAACTCTTTGACTTTCTCATCGAAACAAAGATTCCATCTGCGAGATGCCTGCTTAAGTCCATAAATGGACTTCTGAAGCTTACACACTCTATTTGGATGCTTTGGATCCACAAACCCCCCTGGCCGAGCCATGTAAACATCCTCAGCCAACTTCCCATTAAGGAAAGCGGTCTTGACATCCATTTTCCAAATCTCATAATCATGAAATGCAGCAATCGCTAGCATCACTCTAATAGATTTTATCTTCGCAACTGGTGAGAAGGTCTCATCATAGTCAACTCCGGGAGTTTGAGTAAAGCCCTTCGCGACCAATCGCGCTTTATATGTGTGTACTTTTCCATCCACGTCGGTCTTCTTCTTGAAGATCCATTTGCACCCAATGGTCTTACGTCCGGGCACATTATCAACCAAATTCCAAACTTGGCTATCATGCATGGATTGGATCTCGCTATCCATTGCCTCTTTCCACTTTGCAGACTCCGGGCCTGCCATGGCTTCCTTATAGCTATTAGGTTCATCAAGGTTTATTAGTGTACCATCACTAACATATGTGTCCCCCTCGGTAGTAATATGAAAACGATAAAACTGGGGTTGAACTCTAACTCTATTGGAACGTCTAAGAGGTAATGATTCGTCAATTGGTTCAACCGGAGTTTCCTCCTCGGGTTGAGTGCCAACGGTAGAGGTTCCTTCATCTATCGACTCTTGAATCTCTTCAAGCTCGATTTGCCTCCCACTGTCTCCTTGGCTTATGAGTTCTCGCTCTCGGAAAACTCCTCTCCTCGCAACGAAGACAACATTGTCCTTCGGTCTATAGAAGAGATATCCAAAGGATTTTTGCGGGTAGCCGATGAAAATACATCGCTCACTTCGAGGTTCGAGCTTGTCGTGAGTATCTCGTCTTACGAAAGCCTCGCAACCCAAAACCTTGATATGTGCCAACGAGGGAGCTTTCCCCATCCACATCTCATGAGGTGTTTTGGCAACCTTCTTAGTAGGGACTCGGTTAAGGATATGGGCGGCAGTCTCTAAGGCATACCCCCAAAAAGAGATAGGTAGTGAAGCACGACTCATCATAGAGCGAACCATATCCAATAAGGTTCGATTACGCCTTTCTGCCACACCATTCAATTGTGGTGTCCTAGGTGGCGTCAATTGTGAAACTATTCCACACTCCTTCAGATAATCGTGGAATTCAAGACTTAGGTACTCTCCTTCTCGATCGGATCGAAGCATCTTGATTTTCCTGCCCAATTGATTCTCCACTTCATTCTTGAACTCTTTGAACTTTTCAAAAGTTTCTAACTTTTGCTTGATTAAGTAGATATACCCATATCTACTATAGTCATCCGTAAAAGTCACATAGAAGCGGTTCCCATCCTTCGTGGGTGATCTAAATGGTCCACATACATCAGTATGTATTAGGTCCAACAGACCCTCACCCCTTTCGCAAGAACCAGCGAAGGGTGACTTAGTCATCTTTCCAACCAAACAAGACTCGCATGTGTCATCTTCCCTAAGGTCGAATGACTCCAACACTCCATCCTTTTGGAGTTGGGCTATGCGTTTCTTGTTGACATGTCCAAGGCGACAATGCCATAAGGATGCCTTATCCATACTATTGGAAGAATCTATGTTCAAAACATCATTTCCTAAGTTATCAACAATCATAACAGTTGCATAAATTCCATTGCATGGTATAGCTTCAAAATAAAAGACACCATTCAGATAAGCTAAAATAGAACCATTCTCATTATTAAAAGAAAATCTAAAACCTTGTCTAAACAAACCATGAAATGAAATGATGTTTCTAGCCATTTCTGGCGAATAGCAACAATTTTTCAAATCTAAACTTAAACCATTCCTAAGCACTAAAGAATACACTCCAATCTTGGTGACAGGCGACGATCTTCTGTTCCCCATGATTAGATTTATTCTTCCAGCCTCCACATCCCTATTTCTTCTTAGTCCATGCACATTAGAGCAAATGTGGTAACCATAACCGGTATCAAGAACCCAAGAAATAGTATGAGATGATTCATTAGATTTAACTGTATATATACCTGCGAAAGACGGCTTGATATTTCCTTCCTTGATGGCTTGCAGGTACTTTGGGCAACTTCTCTTCCAATGTCCTATCTTGTGGCAGTGGTGGCACTCTGCCTCCTTTGGGTTAGGGAAGGGCTTAGCAGGATCAACTTTGGTCCCACTAGAAGAGGCACCATCTCGGTCTTTAACCTTACGATAGTTCTTAGACGAAGCCTTCCTCTTCTTTCTCTTTCCTTGTCGAATAGCCAAGACAGGAGCAGCGGGTGGATTGGGAGTTGGTGCAGCAGACTTGTCCTTGAAGTTGCTTTCAGCGACCCTTAAGAGACCTTGGAGTTTGCTTAGGGTGACCTCCTCTTTGTTCATGTGGTAGGTCTCCTAAATTGATTATAGATCGGAGGCAAAGAGTGAAGCACCATGTCGATCGCCAAGTCTTCCCCAAAGTCAACATTTAACTTGCGAAGGCGGTCGACATACCTTTGCATCTTTTGCAGGTGCACGGTAAGAGACTCTCCATGACCCATCTTAGCGGAAATCATGTTAGTGAAAATCTCATAACGCTCTTGTCTCGCGTTTTGATGGTATCTCTCCAATAAGTCTTGATGCATCTCGTACGGGTACATGTCCTCATAGGACTTTTGGAATTCGGAGTTCATAGTGGCTATCATGATGCAATGTACCTTCGTTGCATCGCGCTCATGAGTTTCAAAAGCGGTCATTTCAGCCGGAGTAGCGATTTCAGGGTTAATCTTCTCGAGCTTCTCATCGAGGACATATTCTTTATCCTCATAGCGAGAAATGGTGCGAATGTATCTTATCCATTCGCTAAAGTTCGTTCCATCGAAAGTGACCTTTTGACAAAGACTCATCAATGTGAAAGAACTAGCAGCAACGTTGTTTGCGTTTGACATCTACAAATAGAAAGGAAAAAGATAGATTAGAATATGAATCCCTAATTATCACCCAATAAGAAAAATTAGGGCTAGGATCCAACAACAATATTTACATATTAGAAAAGGGATGTCGTAATCCAACATGCAAATAATATGAAGGTAAGTGAATGACGACTCACTAATTCTCCACCACAAAAACATAACTTTAAGTCCTAAATGTATTGAGAATTCCTAGGTTCGGATGAGATTCATTGAAACTATTCAATGGCATGTTTAAATCTCGATATGCCCCTCTTGTTTGTGACTGGGATACCGAGGATCACAAAGCGGGTGTGAATTACCATGCAAATTCGCATGGTGCCTTCATTGTAACGATAACCTATTCGATGTGCCGGTAAACCACACACGCTCCATCGAACTATGATAAACAATGAATCACCCTTTGCCACCTTTGCTTAGAACCAATTAGTGTGCCGGTAAACCACACACGCTCCACTAACTTCTTAGCAAGGGTGCAAAGTGTAATTTCATGGGATTGCATCAATTCACTTTTCCTAAAGTAACTAAGATTGGGAAATTTTAAAAATATGTAGTTACTTTATATTTCTTATTATACTTTTAATGAGAGGATGAGGTTGCCCTATCCTACCCGTTCGGCTAACGACCCTCCACCGATCAAGCAAGCGGTGGGTGTGAGTGTACACCCATTAAGCGCCATTTTATAGGCCGCAACCTTATACCCACCTTATAGATCGGCTTCGTGAATGAGGCCTACTAACGGTAAGACTAGCATTTTAGTTATACATATATATATATATATATATATATATATATACATATATATATATATATATATATATATATATATATATATATATACATATATATATATATATATATATATATATATATATATATATATATTTATCTTGTAATATTATACTAGTATAGGGTTGTATTTTAAACTTTTAAAATCTAGGGTTTGAAATTTAAATTGTCTAAATTAAAACTTTTAATCACAAAACATAAATTTCAAAACTTGAGGACAAGTTTTAAAACATTTAAAACATGGAGGATCAAATAACAAATAATTTTAATCAACAATTAATTCCATAATTATCTATATTTGATTTATTCAAGATTGCTTATAAGATAATTACCAATTTAATCAAAATAATTAATTAATTATCATATAAGGAAATTAAATATTTTATTAGTTGATAAATATCTTTAATTAGATCAAGATTATATTCATATATATCAAAAAATCGGATTAGGGTTGATCTAATATGATTAAGGTAAGTTTCCATAAGATAATCATCAAGAAATCCCAAATCTGGCCATTCCTGACGCTTGGACTCGCCGAGTGCACCAAGGGACTCGCCGAGTCAAGCCAACTCGCCGAGTCCACTATGGGACTCGCCGAGTACATGACTCAGAAACATAAAAATCGAATTTTGCAGTTAAGAATCACACAAACAAGCAAAAATTTAATAGAAACCAAGCTAGGCTCTGATACCACTGATGGGTTTTAGCCATAAGAACTTTCCTATGTGCGCATGCAAAACCCTAATGCTCGGATATAGGCTTTCTAATTAAACATGCTTTGAATCCAAGACTTCTAATGACTAATTACGTGTAAGAACAATACAAAACCAGATCTAGAAGTTTACCTTTGAATCTCTTGTTTGATCTGTTGTCTTGGAGCTCTAGAGTCACAATTATGACTCCTCTAATGGCTTACAAACAGCAACTAGCAAGGAGGATGATTTGAGAGAGAGGAGAGGGGAGGAAATTCGGCCAGGGGTTCTCTACTTGAGATGAGATGCCGAATTCCCTTGGCCAGAGGGTCTATTTACACTTGTAGACTCCTTAAGGGTTTCAGCTTAAACCCTAGTTGGATAATCTTTCCTTAAAGCAATCCAAATGCATTCCTTAGATAACCTTGGACGATTTTAAGCTATCCCTAGCTTCTAGAATTCGTCCATCCTCTATCCAATAAGGATTTACAGTCTAAAGTGTAACTATCAAACAATTGACAGTTTATACCCTCTTATTTAATTAATCTCTTTAAGTCACCAAATTAATACTAATTAATTTATGACTTATATTAATCAAATAAAAATATTATTATTCCTTATATTATTCTCATAATATATTAATAATATTTATTCTCTCATAATAAATCATCCTGTCAAGTTGTTATGGTGAAGGCAACCCAAAAGGACCATGCACAACCGGGTCAAATACTTGCCTAATATAGTTGCAGCCTTAGACACTATTCCAACATATATGATCCCTTATCTAATGGATAATTCATTGACAAAGGTCGGAGATTATCGTCAAGGTCAGAGTTCGACAGAAGCTTTTGAGAGCTACGATTGTCGGTCGGTTCTTGAAGTCATTCGCAATAATAGTTTTAGACTTATCCAAGTGGGAGACTGTTGGATTAATGTCTAAGTCCATAACTATAATTGGTAAGACTTGACCTGACCCGACATAGTCCATTTGGGTTGCATGGCATCATGCACTTGGATAGACTAAAATGAGAGAAATAAGACACTTATGGTTATTAATATATTATAAGTTCTAGTATATTAATAATAAGAATAGTAGTATTTAATTAGTATTGATCAAGAATTAATCTAAGATTAATTAAGTGATCAAAAGAAGACTAATTAATTATGTGGGTTGATTGTGCAAATCATCCATAACTTATATAGTGGACCAAAGCTCCATGGATAATCAAGTTGGGTTAAACCCATAGGATGCTCCATGGAGGTTACATAGCCCATGGGTCATGGAAATGAAAGTTCATGACAATTAGGGTTTACATGGTGTAACCCTAATTGTAACACACTATATAAGCATCATATTATTCACCAAAATCGGCCACTAGTGTGTGTAAAAGAAGGGCTAGCTGATTTCATGAAGTGTAGAATTCTCTCAAGTTATTCCAAGTGTATTTGGTGTTGTGTGAACCATTTGAGGTGTCACACTTGAGGCACTAGGCACTCAAGCTTCATGAAGACACTCTACATCAAAGAGGTATGTATTCTATCTTGTTATATTCATTGTTTTGTATGCTAGATTAGGATAATACCTTGGATGTTCATATTTACATGTATAATAGAGAAAACATAGATCCAAGGTATTTAGGGTTGCATGTACACTTAGGAGTGTTAGAATGCTCAAAACCCAACAGGAAGGCCCTTTGGCACTATGAAGTAGCGGCATCTATGGCCTTGGCTGTAGCAGATAGGGAGGCATTATGTTCATGGATTACGGAGGAGAACAAAGCCTTTAAAGCAGTGTCAGAATAAGCATCAGTTGAAGAGGAGGAAATTAGCTGATCAAGTTTGTTAGTGACTGCTTTGAGATGGCGCTTGGTTATAGGAGCCTCTTCATCTTCATCACTTTGTACACGGTAAGGACTGAAATATGTGGAATCAAATTCAAAGTCCTCACCGCCAAGAACTAGAGTGGTTTCAGTGGATTGGGTAGGTGACAAGGGTTTTGTAGTGATATGAGGTTCGGTTGTAACTGGTGGTTCGGCTGTAAATGGTGGTTCGGGTGCTGAAGAATGAACCCCCTTAGTGGTTGTGGTAGTGGTAGTTTCCGTGAAGATTGGATCAGGAATGGGAATAGAGGTACATGGTTGAGAGGTAGAGATGGGAAAAACTAGAGGGATGGACATTGGTACAGAAACGGGTGGAGGTGAAGGGGGTCGGGAGCGAACAGGTATTTCTGTGGTAGGTGAGCGAGGCGGGGTAGCAGCACGACTCGAAGCCTCCTCATCAGAACTTTCGCTGCCAGATTCTGAAGGAGCAGTAGATTTTTCTTTGGGAAGAACATACTCTGAGTCTGAATCGCTTGAAGATTGGAGTATGAGTCTCCGAGCGGGCTTCTTCTGTTGCTTCTGCTTAGGCTGTGAAGGAGCAGCCTTGTCTGATTTTCGCTTCTTGGGGGTTTGACCGTTTGTTGGTTTAGCGACAATCCACTCCTTCTGGGTTTCAGTTTTCTTTCCCCTCTTTGCTAGCTTATCAGCCTCTTCAATGGAGCGAACCATGGCTGGTGTAACGCCCCGATTCTCACTTATTGATTTAATGTGTGAATTCTTAGTTTCAAGGGTTACTCGACGAGTTGATTGCCTTACTTGCCGAGTAGCAGCGGGTTGGTCCATGCATTTTAATGACCTACTCGCCAAGTCCAAGAAGGGACTCGAAGAGTAGGAGTTGGCAGGTGAAACCTTAAATCTCGGGGTTTTGCACCCTATTTAAAGGATCATGTGTTGGATATAGTGTCTAAGTCCATAACTATATTTGGTATGTACCTGACCCGACCCGGCATGGTCCATTTGGGTTGCACTTCACCCGAACAATTTATGGATAATCTTTTTGAGAATAGTATAAGTTATGATTTATTAATATATTATAAGTTCTAATATATTAATATAAGATCATATTATTTAATTAGTATTGATCTATAATTAATCTAGGATTAATTTAGAGATCAAAAGTATTACTAATTAAATATGGGCTCTTATATTTATATAGTGTGGGCTAATGCTTATTTGGAATGGGCTAGGCTTGCATGGAGAGTCCATGGATACTCCATGGATCTTTAACCCATGGATCTCATGGAAATGAAGAGACATGGGTATTAGGGTTTACATGGATGTAACCCTAATCCACCACACTATATAAAGAAGGCCTTGGTTCTTGAAATCACACTAGTTGAGGTGAGTAAAGCAAGAGGGCCGTTTTCAAGATAGTTGTGACTATTCTCTCAAAGTTCCAAGTCTGTGGTGATTTGTGATTTCCATTTGAGGCATCCACACTATTGGTGCTAGGCTCTAAAACTCCAAGCAATCAACTACAACTACAAGGTAAGTAATTCTACAAGCTTTATTTGATTCAAGTTCCCCATGCCATGCTAGATAGGATATGAACCTTGGAAAAATAATTATTTGCATGTATCTTAGACAAACATAGATCCAAGGTTTATTAGGGTTGCATGTACACTTAGGAAGTGTTAGAATGCTCAAAACCCATCAGTGGTATCAGAGCCAGGTTTGTTTGTTTGATACTTGATGCAAAATATTGGAAAAAAGTCGAAATCTTGTTGTCTACCTGATGAACTCGCCGAGTCCATGGGGGGACTCGCCGAGTTCATATGTATCTTCATCCTACTCGGCGAGTAGGTTCGTGCAATCGAAGAGTAAGAGGCTCAGAATGCAGATTTTCGACTTTTGCTGCTGGAAATGGACCTGAAACATTACCCTAAACTGTTTTGGTGTTATAAAACTTATTTTAGATGGTGTAATGTTTGTTCTAATCCATTTACAATGGCTAATATCAATTTTTCATGATGATATGGGTTCATATGATTTTGAAACTTTGATACTGATATTCATGTTCTTGATCTTATGAATTTAGATGATCATATGAATTACTTGTAACCTACTTGGTAGTTTAATTCTTGATCATAATGTGTTTTTAATGGAGTACATAACTTGTCCTCAAGTTATGGAAAACCAAGAGTCACACTTCAATTAAAACCATTACAAGAACACAAGAGTTAGAAAAACGAAGAGTCTTCATTTTTAATACTCTGATTAACTCATAAGTTACAAGAAATGAAATTTTTTGAAAGTTTACAAAACTTGCCCTCAAGTTTTGGAACAAGTAAAGTCATATTAAAAACTTTAGTTCCAACCCTTAGAATTTTAAAAGTTAAAATTCAACCCTTATACTTATAATATTATAAGTTAATAATATATATATATATATATATATATATATATATATATATATATATATATATATATATATATATATATATATATATATATATATATATAAGATCAAAGTCGTCTTACCGCTAGTAAGCCTCTTTCACGAAGCTAGTCTATAAGGTGGGTATAAGGTTGTTGCCTATAAAATGGCAACTTAATGGGTGTCCATTCTCACCCACCGCTTGCTTGACTGGTCGAGGGTCGTTAGCCGAATGGGTAGGACAAGGACTTATCAATTCTCGTTAAAAGTATAATGATAATACTAAAGTAACTAAACCTTATGGAATTCCCAATCTTAGTTATTTTAGGAAAATGTGAATAAGGTGCTAATCCATGAAATTACACTTTACACTTTGTTTAAGTCGTTAGTGGAGCGTGTGTGGTTAACCGGCACACTAACTTGAACTTAAAAAGGTAGGTAAAGGGTGACTTAATGTTTATCATAGTATCGATGCAGCGTGTGTGGTTAACCGAGACGTCGATTGAGGGGTAATACACTAAGGGTACCAAGTATTTTGCATGGTTACTTCACACCTTGTTTTGTGATCCTCGGCATCCCAGTCACAAAACTTGAAGGGCACACTTGAGTTTGGAACATGCCATTGAAAAAAGTTCAATGAATCTCAAAGAATCTAGGAGTTTCTAAAACAATTAAAACGTAATTAAAAATTCGTTTTTCATGGTGGAAATTGGTGAATCGTCATTCACCTACTTTCAAATATCTTATAGCTTAGATTACCGCATCCCTCTTCTAAGTTATAAAATATTGTGTTGGGTCCTATCCTTAGTACTACATTTGGGTGTTTATTATGGGCTATCTCTAAATCTAATCTAATCTATTCCCTCTTCCTTTTAGATGTCTTCCAATAACAATGCTTCTGGCTCTAACCCTACTAGCTCTTTCTCTCTCATGAATCTTTGTGGGAGAGTCATCTTCGATGGATCCAACTTTACTGATTAGATCAGGAACATCAGGATGGTCACTCGATATGAGAACAAAGAATATGTTCTCGACAAGGAGCTAAAGGTACCCGAGCCAACTGCCACTCCTGAAGAGCTTGTTGAATATGAGGTACATGAAAGGGATGCTACAAAAGTAGTATGCATAATGATGGCCACCATGACAACCGAGCTACAAAAGTCCTACGAGGACTATTATCCTTTTGAGATGCACCACGACTTGATGGACCGTTACCATCAAAGTGCTCGTCAAGAGCGATATGAAATAATCTCCTCCATGATAACAACCCAAATAAAGGACGGTGAACCCATCACAGGCCACATGTAGAAAATGCAAAGGTATGTGGACCGTTTACTGAAGCTGAATGTGAACTTCCCCGAGGAGTTAGCAATAGACATCATTTTGCACTCCTTACCATCGTGTTATGATCAATTCCGCATGACATATCACATGAGCAAGGAAGAAGTCACCCTCAGTAAACTTCAGGGACTCTTGAAGACCAACTAAGGTGGTCTAAAGGGTACGTCGGTTGTTACTAATCCTACTCCTACTCCTACTGCGACCAATGTCTTGGCAATCGAGCATGGCAAAAGGAAGAAGAGAAAGAACCCTTCTAAGGGTACCAAGGGTAAGACCCTTGAAGGCTCCTCTTCAAGCAAAACCAAGAAAGGTTTTTTCACTCCTTCTGCTAACCCTAATGAGACTGAATGCTTTTATTGTCATGAAAAGTCGCACTGGAAGCGAAATGCCCAAAGTAACAGCAAGATGTGAAGGATGGGAAAGTAAAACCCAACCATGTAGGTATATACACTATATTGTCTAATAACTCGCCTCATTCTATGTCTTGGGTCCTTGACACAGGTTGTGGTATTCACATATGTTGTGATTTGCAGGGACTAAGAAGAAGTCAGAATGTGGAGCAGGGAAAGATAATCTCGATCATGGGAAGCAGGAAAGCTTCACCTGTCACCAAGATAGGAGTTTATTCCTTAGCGCTAAATAGTGGGTTTACATTAGATTTGAATAAGTGTTATTATTTGCCAGAAATGGCAAGAAATGTTATTTCCTTTCATGCATTGTATAAACAAGGTTTTACCTTTTATAATAATAATGGGAGTATTGATGCTTTCTTTAATAATGTTCGTTATTCTAAAGCATTACCTTGTGATGGCATGTATGAAACTGTATCTGTTGTAGATAATCTAGGAAATAATGTATTGTATATTGACTCTTCCACTAGCTTAGATAAAGCATCTTTATGGCATTGTCGTCTTGGACATGTAAGAAAGAAACGCATAGGCCAACTCCAGAAAGATGGAGTCTTGGAGTCATTTGACCTAAAGTCAGATGATAGTTGTGAATCTTGTTTGCTTGGTAAAATGACAAAGTCACCTTTTACTGACACTTGTGCTAGGGGTGAAGGTTTGTTGGACCTCATACACATGGATGTGAGTGGACCCTTCAAAACCGCCACAAGAGATGCTAATTGGTTTTATGTGACTTTCACTGATCATTTTAGTAAATATGGATATGTCTACTTAATCAAGCATAATTCAGAAACCTTTGAGAAATTCAAAGAGTTTAAGAAAGAAGTGGAGAATCAGTTGGGCAGGAACATTAAGATGCTTCGATCCGATTATGGTGGTGAGTATCTTAGTACTGAGTTCCTTGACTATCTTAAGGAATGTGGGATTATCTCACAATTGAAACCTCCTAGGACACCACAGTTGAATGGTGTAGCTGAGAGGCGCAATCGGACCATGTTGGACATGGTTCGTTCCATGATGGGTCGAGCTTCGCTACCAATCTCATTTTCGGGGTTTGCCTTAGAGACTGCCGCCCATATCCTTGATCTAGTCCCTACAAATAAGGTTGCCAAAACACCTCACGAGACGTGGACTGGAAAAGTTCCCAATCTAGACCACATCAAGATTTGGGGTTGTGAGGCTTTCGTGAGACGCGAGACTCACAATAAGCTCGAACCCCGAAGCGAAAGGTGTATTTTCATCGTCTATCCACATAAATCCTTTGGATACATCTTCTACAGACCCAGTGATAATGTGGTCTTTGTAGCAAGAAGAGGATTCTTTGGAGAGAGAGAATTCATGAGTCAAGGAGACAGTGGGAGGCAAATTGACCTTGAGGAACTTCAAGAGTCAAGTGATGTGTAACATCCAAAAATACGACCCAAAAAAATTTGTTTTAATGATAATAAAAACCATATACTGATCGTCACATCATAAAACCATGTGTCAAATATCTCAATCCATAATAAAATGTCATGAACATTTGTGCCAAATCAAACTATGAATCAAAACAAACTCCCAGGAAAAAGACTGAAGCTGTGGTGTGTGCGATGCCATCATCCCGAGCTCTTCCCTTTACTTGCGGAAGTACCTGAAACCAAAACTGAAGCTGTAAGCACAAAGCTTAGTGAGCTCCCCCAAACTACCACATACCATACAATGACATATAAAGCATCTACTGGGCCTTGCCCACAGCATCGGACCGATGCCGGGAAACTAACCAGGGCCTTTCCCTCTGCATCGGACCGAAGTCCGGAAACTGCATCGGACCGGAGTCCGGAACTAACCAGGTCCTTGCCCTCTTCATCAGACCTAAGTCCGGAACTAACTGCATCGGACCGAAGTCCGGAACTGATTGGAGCTTGTCCCCTGCATCGGACCGAAGTCCGGAACTGACTGAACATAACATAGCATAAACATATCAACTAACATGAATACATATATTTCATACTGCATCGGAACAGAGTCCGGAACACATAACACAAAACATGCTTGAATCACAACGACATCAAGCACCCTAACTACTGCATCAAACAGAGGTCCGAAACTACTGCTAACTAAACAGGCTGGCATTGTGGCCTTAGACTCGTTCTTACTGGAAGAAAACTCACCTCGTAGCCTAGCTGCTGAAAGAACTGCTCCAGAATCTGTCGCACCCCAAAACCAAGAACGGCGGAAACGTTCTGGGGCGGAGGACGTCATGTATAATATCAACAACAATGTAAAGTAGTAAACAAGCAACAACATCATCCATTGCATTAATAAAATAATTATTATACAATTGTGTTCTGTCAAATTTTGATAAACACTAAAGCATAAATCAAAATGAAAGATAAGTCTTGAACAAGCTCCATCTTACTTTCTCCTTGCATCGGTACCTGTCTATGATGACCTGAGGATACAAGTAATTTTGAAAGCGAGTATCAGCTTTGAAGCTGGTGAGATCATAAGTATTTAGTGTCTTAATTTGTAAGTAAGTATTTGTATGTAAGAATTTGTAAGTGTATATGAACTGTAAGTGTTTGAAAAACCCTAGAATCCCGATGATTCCTACTAGTATATGAAGGTGTCTTCTACCAAGACCTAACTGTTCTGAATGGTCGTTTCTTGTAAGAGTGTGTAATTTTCCCAAGTGTAACTATTATTAATAAAATATAGTTTTTACATTAATGTTTAAGTGAGGTTATCACTAAAAATATGTAATGGGGAAAATTAATGTAGTACTAAAACGTAGCTCTAAAAGGACTACTACCGTACTAACTACCTTAAACCGGATTTTAGGCTAAGGCATTATGTGATAAATTGCACCATACTATCGACTAGTAACAACGACATAATGAATGGTCGTAATAACAAAATGACGTTTGGCACCCGCAGACCTGCAGGTCCGGCTGTAGCTAGCAGTAGGGTGTAGGATTGTCAATCAAGTATAGATCTATACGCAAACTCACGCTCCCCCTCCAAGAGACTCTGGCCACAACTCAAGTCATGAGGTTTAAGTCATGCTCCGATTTAAATCACAGTAATTATCGTATTCTAGTATATGTAATGTAATGAACTGTTCTAACTGTAATATACGTGCTCTCTACCTAGCAAGTATAGCAATGTAATCGTTCTAGTATGGTTGTATATGTTCTCGTCCTAGTATAGTTGTATATGTAATGTACAGTAATGTTCTAGAAAGTATTGACTCATGAATGAACTAACTCATTGTATGATATCGCGTTCTAGTAATGGTTCTAGTATCTTCCTAAACTACCCATATGGTAGTTTACTAGCAGTCTAACTGGTACGTATGGTCATGGATGTATACCCTTGCTAACCAAGGGAATGGGATGAACTGGAAGGACCTTTTATGACTATATATGTACATATGATATATAACTAATATTTAAACGACTTTCGGACGGGTACCCGATATCCCACCAGACCACATCTCAAGCGCGAAAAGGAAATAGGGTGGATAGCCTTCCTATGTCTTTTAAACATTTCTTATATAACTATACATATAGAGGCATGCAATTTATAATAATATAAAAGCATCAGTAAATTTTGTAAGACATTTGTAACATAAATATTATTTTAAGAAAAGATCGACTTGATGTCAATCTACAAAACAATTTGAAGGCATATGTATGATAAAACAGTTTTGAGTATAAGGAAACATTTGTTTGAAACACAGTTGTAAATAAGTTTGAAAGGTAATGTACATAGTAAGATGTACAGTGTAATAAGTAGTTTAAAACATATAAAATGTTTATAAAAATCATTTGAAGGAAACTATTTGGTAAAACGGCTAATGAGTAGCCAAATCTTTCTTGAATGCTGTATATTAATCACATGTGATTGATGTAATAACTAGCGTAATTCTACTTATTAATCGCATGTGATTGATATAATAATAGCATGATTCTACTTGTATCCCCCCCATAAAACATTTAAAAGTAGTTTAAAACATTAGTTAAGGGGTATGAACTCACCTGCAGTAAGTGACTGGAATTGAACGGACTGTTATCGTACGGAAGGATCGGACAAGTGCTTGGTGTCAAGTGAAGACTTATACACACACAAAGATCCTAATTACATATGAAAACATATGTATATAAATAATTAGGGATTAAATCACTAATTATAGAAGTATAAACATTTAAACGCGAGGAAAACACTTTTGGTCAAGTGCTAGGAGGCTAATGGGTTGCAACAAAGGAGTGCAATGCCCCTAATGTGAGTTTAAGGTCTAATGACCATAATCATTGGAGTTTACAGCCCAGGGGAGTAAGCTCCTGGCCGTAAACTCTCAACCAAGTCTTGAAATGGTACTTAGAATTTCTACAACCCTAGTGGGAATTGTTTCAAGGCTTATACAAGTGTTTGGGCACCACATTGACTCCTTTGGGGAGTTTACGGCCCAAAGACCACTTTCCCTTGGAGTTTACGGCCGTAAACTCCCTTGGGAGGGTTATTATGGTGCTTTCAAGTCTCAAACATTTCTAGGAGCAAATCTAGACTTTAGCACTTGGCTTTAGGAGGGTTTATGGCACCAATTTGTACCATTTTATGGAGTTTACGGCCATAGAACCTTTTGGGCCGTAAACTCCCTCACTAATGGGGTTCTTAGTATTTTAACTAGTCCAAAACTCATCCAGGTACATGCCCAAATTGTCTCATGGCCTAAGGAAGGATTTAGGGTGTCCTTTGACCCCTTAATAGGAGTTTACGGCCCAAGAAATACTCTTGGCCGTAAACTCTTCCACACTTATGTTTCCATGAGTTTTCTAGGTGCTAATCACTTAGGAGTACATGCCAAAAATAAAGTCTAAGTCTTAGGGAAAGTTTGAAGGCATTTTGGCATTTAAAACATCGAGTTTACGGCCTAGGGAGCTTCTTGGCCGTAAACTCCCTTCTAGCCATGATTTCTAATGGTTTTGTTGGTATAAAGCATGAGTTTAAGGCTTCTAGTTCGAGTTATAAAGCTTTGAGGGTCATTTGAACCCTTAAGGACCTTAAAATGGAGTTTACTCCCCAAGAACGTTCTTGGGCAGTAAACTCCCGGATCTCACTTATTTGGCAAGCAATCTATGTTATTAAGCTTATAACAAGTAGTATAAAACAACTAGAGAAGTATACTCACAATCTGGGATAAAAACCCGAAGATCCGTGAGAGAGAATTTGGCTTTTCTCTAATTGGAATTCAACTAATGAACCAATTTGGTTTAGAATTCTATTTATAGTCCTGAGATTTTTGGCAGAAAATATTTCTATTCTCGGAATGGATTCTAATGACCTAGAGTAATGGAATTACAGTGTTGCACAAAATCCTAGTGCATCCACTCTCCTAATATCTCCTTAGGTGTAAAACCCTGAAAGCTGCCAAACTTATACTCGAAGTCTGAATTTTTCACTGTAACTGCTCTACTTCTATTGGATTGAAATGGTTTGATTAGAATGGAAATTTCGGGTTGTCACAGAATCTGTCTGATGCGGCTCCGGTTTCACCCCGACTACAATTTCCATAAGTACCATCAATCGAATACTGATAATAATACTGAGGGTAAAATGACTCTCTTACCCCTGGTCCAAGTCAACCTAACGGTCAAAGTCAACATTCAATTGACCTGACTCGTCGAGTTGGGTCACCAACTCGTTGAGTCCTTACTCTTACTTTCTTGCTTCTACTCGCTACTACTCGTCGAGTTTTGGCACAAACTCGGCGAGTTCCTCTTTGATACTAACACTCCGACAATATGCATCCGACTCGCCGAGTTGTATGAACAACTCGTCGGTTTCTCCTTCATCAGATGAACACTCTAGCTGTGACTCGACGAGTTGTATGAACAACTCGTCGAGTCTGTTCTTGAGGCATGAAGATTGCCTTGGACTCGCCGAGTCAGGGCATTGACTTGCCGAGTTCTTCCACGAATGAGTCTAACCCTCTAGCTCACCGAGTCCATCTCTCACTCACTGGTTCCACTCGACATAACTCGAAAAGGGGAAAACAGGGGACTTGCGACTCGACTCGCCGAGTCTGAAGAACAACTCGTCGAGTCGTATACATGCAAACGAGTTGTATGAACAACTCGTCGGTTTCTCCTTCATCAGATGAACACTCTAGCTGTGACTCGACGAGTTGTATGAACAACTCGTCGAGTCTGTTCTTGAGGCATGAAGATTGCCTTGGACTCGCCGAGTCAGGGCATTGACTTGCCGAGTTCTTCCACGAATGAGTCTAACCCTCTAGCTCACCGAGTCCATCTCTCACTCACTGGTTCCACTCGACATAACTCGAAAAGGGGAAAACAGGGGACTTGCGACTCGACTCGCCGAGTCTGAAGAACGACTCGTCGAGTCGTATACATGCAAACACTATATACTCGATTCTGCTTGAAACCAGTCCATTCCATTCATAGATCTGGGTTCTTGGGGCTTGATTAACACGTAAAGTTTCCAACTTTACGTGTAAATAACATCAAATGAAGGTTTTAGGGTTCAAAGCACACTATAAGAGTAGATCTAGAGCTTTCATGCAAAATGGCTCCATAAAGGTGCTAGATCTAAGCTTCTGGAATTCAAACCTAGCTAGATCCGAAGGCTAATCAACTCCATGAGTCCTCTATGCTACTACTAAGCCAAGAAATGGTTCAAGAATAGCTTTAATGGCTTCAAAAAGGGGATTTAAGCATAGAAACAGAAAAGGACCAAGATATACCTTACTATCTTCTAAAATTCCTCAAGGATCTAGGATCTCCTTCTTCTCCTCTTGATCTACCTTTCTTTTTCTCTCAAGATCTTCAAAGGAGCACACCAAAATCACACAAAAAATGCAAAGAGGGCTCTAGGGTTTCGAGAATGATGCTCTGAGGGGTGATGGGGGCTGACTAGAGGCCCCAAAAGTTGTTTAAATAGGGTGCAAACCCTTGAAATTAGGGTTTCATGCAGACTGGCGGACTCGCCGAGTCCGGAATATGGACTCTTCGAGTCGCCAACTTAAACGTGCTCGAAATCTCGACTCTACTCGGCGAGTCCAGCTACTGACTCGTCGAGTTCCCCCTAAAACTTGAAGAAAAAATAAATATATAAATATCATACCAGAATTGGGGTGTTACAACCCTCCCCCACTTGTCTCAGACTTCGTCCTCGAAGTCTACTGCCGCTGAATCTAGGAACAACTCTGGGTAATGCCCGCACATCTCCTCCTCGGACACCCACGTCCACTCTGAACCCTTCCGGTGCTGCCACTCCACCTTCACTAGCTGAATCACCTTGTTCCTCAAGGTCTTCACCTTCCGATCCAAGATCGCAACTGGCTTCTTGACGTAATTCAAGCTGCTATCAACCTGAATATCCTCAATGGGCACTATTGCCGACTCGTCCACCAAACACTTCCTCAATTGAGAAACTTGGAAAGTGTTGTGGATCTGGCTAAGCTCTGACGGAAGATCCAATCGATAAGCAACCCGACCCACCCGGACCAAAACCCTAAAAGGACCAATGAACCTGGGGCCCAGCTTGCCCCTCTTCCGAAACCTGATAACACCCTTCCAGGGTGATACCTTGAGGAGGACCATATCACCCACCTGGAACTCCAAATCTAAACGCCTCATATCTGCATAACTCTTCTGCCGACTCTACGCAGTCTGTAGTCTGCCACGAACCTGCTGGATCAACTCTGTCGTCTTGAGCACCACCTCGGTGCTTCCAATGACTCGCTAACCGACCTCGCCCCAAAAAATCGGGGTCCTGCACTTCCTCCCATATAGCATTTCGAAAGGAGGTCGATCGATACTCGCGTGGTAACTGTTGTTATACGAAAATTCCGCTAACGAAAGATACGTATCCCAACTGCCACCAAAGTCTAGAACACATGCCCGCAGCATGTCCTCGAGTGTCTGAATTGTTCTCTCGCTCTGTCCATCCGTCTGAGGATGGAAAGCGGTACTAAAATGGAGACGAGTGCCCATCTCGTCGTGAAATCGCTTCCAGATTCTGGAAGTAAAATGGACATCTCGGTCTGATACCACTGAAACAGGCACTCCATGACATGCCACCACCTCTCTCACATAAATAAAAGCTAACTTCTCTGCTGATATACTCTCCTGGATCGGTATACAATGAGCACTCTTCGTCAACCGATCCACTATAACCCATACAGAATCCACTCCACGCGTAGTCCTAGGAAGCTTCGTGATGAAATTCATGGTAATCTCTTCCCATTTCCACACTGGAATGTCTAACGGTTGCATCTTTCCGTGAGGTCTTTGGTGTTATGCCTTAACCTTTCTGCAGGTCAGGCACCTCTCCACATACCAAGCGACATCCCGCTTCATGCAGGGCCACCAATAATAGGGTCGAAGATCTCTATACATCTTCGTCGCCCCTGGATGAATGGAAAATCGAGACTTATGAGCCTCGTCCATCAACACTTGCCGTACTTCGCCCCAGTACGACACCCAAACTCTCCCGTGGAGGGTCAACAATCCTCTACTATCATAGTCAAAAGAAGCTACTCGGCCCACGATCCTCTCACACTTATGTCTCTCCTCCTTGAGGCCCTCTACCTGTGCCTCCTTGATTTGCTCCAATAATGGAGTAATCACCGTCATCCTCAAACAAATGTCTCTAGTCGGGGCCGCTACTTCCTTGTGGCTCAAGGCGTCGGCCACTACGTTGGCCTTCCCTGGGTGATAAAGGATCTCACAGTCATAATCCTTCAACACATCTAACCATCGCCTCTGCCTCATGTTCAGATTCGGATGATCCATGAGGTACCTCAAGCTCTTGTGATCCGTGTAAATGGTACAACGGACCCCATAAAGTTAATGCCTCCAAATCTTGAGGGCAAACACCACTGTCCCCAACTCTAAATCATGCGTAGGATAATTAGCCTCATGAGGCTTCAACTGTCTCGAGGCGTAAGCTATCACACGGCCTCGCTGCATCAACACTGCTCCCATACCTATGATCGAGGCATCACAGTAGACTACGAAATCCTCTACTCCCTCTGGCAGGGTAAGAATCAGTGCCTCGCACAATCTCTGCTTGAGGGTCTCAAACGCTACATGCTGCTCAGACCCCCAACGAAACGCTGCCGACTTCTTGGTCAGTCGGGTGAGCGGTACTGCTATGTTGGAGAAATCTTGGATGAATCTCCTGTAATACCCTGCCAAACCTAGGAAACTCCGAATCTCGGATGGAGACTTTGGGACCTCCCACTGCATCATGGCCTCAATCTTAGCCGGATCTACCAAAACGCCCTTCTGGTTGACGAGGTGACCAAGGAACTACACCTCGCGCAACCAGAACTCGCACTTGGAGAAATTCGCGAAGAGTCTCTCCCTCCTCATAGCCTATAACACCTCTCTCAGGTGCTCCTCATGCTGCTCCTGAGTCTTGGAATACACCAAGATATCATCTATGAATACTATCACAGACCGATCCAGCATCGGCCTGCACACGCGGTTCATGAGGTCTGCGAACGCGACTGGAGCGTTGGTGAGCCCAAACGGCATCACCACAAACTCATAATGACCATACCTGGTCCTGAAGGCAGTCTTCTGCACATCCTCGCCCCTGACCCGCATCTGGTGATATCCGGAGTGTAAATCGATCTTGGAGAACCAAGACGCTCCCTGAAGCTGATCAAACAAATCATCTATCCTCAGAAGTGGGTAACGGTTCTTCACCGTTACCTTATTCAGCTCCCGGTAATCTATACACAGACGGTGCGACCCGTCCTTTTTCTTCACAAATAAAATTGGTGCACCCCAGGGCGAACTGCTCAGCCTGATAAATCCCTTGTCTAGCAGCTCTTGCAGCTGCGTAGACAACTCCTGCATCTCTGGGGGAGCCAACCGATACGGTGCCTTGGCTATTGGAGCCGCACCTGGGATTAGATCAATCCCGAACTCAACCTGTCTCTCAGGAGGTATCCCCAGCAAATCCTCTGGAAATACATCCGGGTAGTCTTGCACCACCGGAACATCATCAACTGTCATCTTGCCCCTCCCCCGGGCATCTAAAACATAGGCAATATAGTCGGCGCAACCCTGCTAAAAGTAGCGCCTCGCTCTCGCTGCTGAACACAGAATTGGTCCGTGTTGTGGCTTCTCGCCCTGAATCACTAACTCTCCCCCACTGGGAGTGCGAACCCTCACCAACTGTAGCTCACAATCTATCACCGCCCCATTGGGGCTCAGCCAATCCATGCCTACTATGACCTTATTCCCTCACAGGGGAATAGGGACCAAGTCCACTGGAAACTGCTCATCGAATAAATGTAGGGAACATCCTTTATGTACCCTTGCAACCCTAACGGTGCTATCAGCTATTGTCTCAACCTCAAGTGGACAATCTAGCTCCCCTGGAGCTTTGCTAAACCTCTTGCTAAGTGCAAGAGAGACGAATGATCGGGTAGCTCCCGAATCAAACAATAATGTAGTTGAAATGTCGTTCACCGAGAACAACCCTATACAAAACATATAACCATAAGAAACAATCAATAATAAATACTAAGATAAGGGAAATAAATACATACCTACCACCACATCAGGAGTCACTCGCGCCTCCTCTGCTGTCAGCTGGAAAGCCCTACTCTTCGCCACCAGCGTCTCGACTCGGCCCTACCGGCCATCTGAAATCCTCAAAGTAACAGGTGCAGGTGATGACACCTTCCCCGTAGCCGCTAAACTCGGACACCGGGACTTTTTATGTCCCCTCTGATTGCACTGAAAGCAACTCAGATCTGATGCCGCAACGATGGTAGTAGTGGTTGTATAATCTCTGCTCATATACCCAGTCCGACCGCACTTGTAGCAGCCGTCACTCCCTGCCTTGCACGCCCCATCGTGCAATCTCCCACACTTGCCAAACCGAGCATGGCTCTGCTGACTCCTAGCTCTGTGATCTAAACCATTGGGCTTTTTTACCGAACTACCTGAACCTGGAGTCGCCTCCGGTTTCCTCTTTCTCTCCATCTCAAGGTCAATCTCTGTCTCTCGAGCCCTAGCAATCATGTCATCCAGCGTCTTACAGCTGGACCGGCTCACGAACTAGCGGATATCACTCCGCAGCATCTCATGATAACGGGCTTTCTTCATTTCCTCATCAGCTGCATACTGAAGAACGAGAAGTGCCCTCTCTCTGAACTTGGCGGTAATTTTCGCCACTGTCTCTGTAGTTTGATTCAAATCTTGGAACTCGCGTGCTAACTGCTGCACCTCAATAACCGGTGCGAACTCAGCTCTGAACCTGGTAGAAAAGTCTATCCAGGTCATGGCATCTAAAGCTGCGTCATCCCCGATGGCATGACCAACCTCCTCCCACCAATCTCGTGCCCTATCCTTCAGAAGACAGGACGCCAATCTGACCTTGTCCCCCTCGGGACATCTGCTCGTGCAGAATGCATTGGCCACATCCGCCAACCATCTAGTACTCGCAATGGGGTCCCGCGCCCCGTGGTAATCTGGAGCTCCACATGCACGGAACTCCCTGAAGGTAAGCATGCGCGACCCCATCATGGCCGCTACCTCAGCACGGAAAGCGCTCAATCTCTCATCCATCAACTCTAAAATACCCTCCTTGATCGAACCAAAGATCATAGGAGTCTGCTCAAGTATGGTGCGAGTAATCTCTGAAGAGAGAAATTCCATAGTCTGCCCATCCATCTGCCCCGCCTCCGGGTCTGATTCTGATCCCCCTTCGGCACCTGAACTGCCAACTGCTGGTCAAGGACGCAATACCACCATTCTGAAAACACATCAAAATAAACTTCCGGGTCATAAATATATCTCGAGGGATCACTACTATCACAAAGTTTCCTGGTCTCATCTCAGCTTTCTTGATTTGAGTACGGATCCCCTGCTTTCAGTAGTACGGGCCCATACTACCTTTCACATCTATCCGTACTTTCCTCAAGAACTGCCTTGACTCCACCAAGTCACTTTACAGCTATTGATCTCTGCTACTACCCTCCTAGGCTTGCCCTAGGGAACTTCTGACTCCACCCAAACCAGTCCTCAGCTACTGAAGGCCTCCTTGTAATGCTAATTAGCCATTACCTGAATACCATCACATGTGGCGAGGCTCAGATAATCCTTGGAGTAAAGACCCGTCCCTACTACGGTCAGACTCATACCAGAGCTGCGCAATAGAGCCAAATCTAGCACTCTGAGATTATTCAACCCTGTTCACAAGTGACGTGACGTATTCACCTAATGGCTAACTCCCATCACTCAGAGCCCCACAAAGCACAAAGCAAGCAGCATTCAGACACAGGAAAACTACTCATGCAACTCTATCCTCATAACAAGGACCTATACTAGCATACAATGCTAAGCTCATACTATCAGGCATAACCTAAATAGGCTATCTTACTGCTGCCTACTCAACTAGTATGCAATTATCATAAGGATGAAACACATATAGCAGGCACATAAGGCATCCTCCTAGATCCTTAGTCCTATTCTAGCATGCTATTCTACTAAAACTGAAACTGATAACTCATAACATAAACTCGTATGGGTAATTTGGGAGTACTTATTTGAGCTCGGCTGATCGCATGCACCACACCCCTTTTCTCTTTTCAAAGTTCTTTTCTTTCTAAAAATTCTTTTCACTTTTCTAAAACTCTTTTCTTTTGAAAACATTTTACCACTTCCTTAGTTTGAGTTCAGACACACCCGAAAGTGTGCCCGAATCCCTCAAACCAAGGCTCTGATACCAACTTGTAACATCCAAAAATACGACCCAACAAAATGTTTCAATGATAATAAAACCATATACTGCTCGTCACATCATAAAACCATGTGTCAAATATCTCAATCCATAATAAAATGTCATGAACATTTGTGCCAAATCAAACTATGAATCAAAACAAACTCCCGGGAAAAAGACTAAAGCTGTGGTGTGTGCGATGCCATCATCCCAAGCTCTTCCCTTTACTTGCGGAAGTACCTGAAACCAAAATTGAAACTATAAGCACAAAGCTTAGTGAGCTCCCCCAAACTACCACATACCATACAATAACATATAAAGCATCTACTGGGCCTTGCCCACTGCATCGGACCGAAGCCCGGAAACTAACCAGGGCCTTGCCCTCTGCATCGGACCGAAGTCCGGAAACTGCATCGGACCGGAGTCCGGAACTAACCAAGGCCTTGCCCTCTGCATCGAACCGAAGTCCGGAACTAACTGCATCGGACCGAAGTCCGAAACTGATTGGGACCTTCTCCCCTGCATCGGACCGACGTCCAGAACTGACTGAACATAACATAGCATAAACATATCAACTCACATGAATACATATACTACATACTGCATCGGAATAGAGTCCGGAACACATAACACAATGCATGCTTGAATCACAAAGACATCAAGCACCCTAACAACTGCATCGGACCGAGGTACGAAACTACTACTAACTAAACGGGCCGTCATTGTGGCCGTAGACCCGTTCCTACTAGAAGGAAACTCACCTCGTAGCCTAGCTTCTGAAAGAACTGCTCTGGAATCTGACTAATGCGACTCCGGTTTCACCCCGGCTACAATTTCCATAAGTACCATCAATCAAATACTGATAATAATACTGAGGGTAAAATGACTCTCTTACCCCTGGTCCAAGTCAACCCAACGGTCCAAGTCAACATTCAGTTGACCTTACTCGTCGGGTTGGGTCACCAACTCGTCAAGTCCTTACTCTTACTTTCTTGCTTCTACTCGCTACTACTCGTCGAGTTTTGGCACAAACTCGGCGAGTTCCTCTAGAGTACTAACACTCCGACAATCTGCATCCGACTCGCCGAGTTGTATGAACAACTCGTCGAGTTCTCCTTCATCAGATGAACACTCTAGCTGTGACTCGTCGAGTCTGTTCTTGTGGAATGAAGATTGCCTTGGACTCGCCGAGTCAGGGCATTGAATTGTCGAGTTCTTCCACGAATGAGTCTAACCCTCTAGCTCACTGAGTCCATCTCTCACTCACTGGTTCCACTCGGCATAACTCGAAAAAGGGAAAATAGGCGACTCGCGAGTCGACTCGCCAAGTCTGAAGAACGACTCGCCGAGTCGTATACATGCAAACACTATATACTCGATTCTGCTTGAAAGCAGTCCATTCCATTCATAGATCTGGGTTCTTGGGGCTTGATTAACACGTAAAGTTTCCAACTTTATGTGTAAATAACATCAAATGAAGGTTTTAGGTTTCAAAGCACACTATAAGAGTAGATCTAGAGCTTTCATGGAAAATGGCTCCATAAAGGTGCTAGATCTAAGCTTCTGGAACTCAAACCTAGCTAGATTCGAAGGCTAATCAACTCCATGAGTCCTCTATGCTACTACTAAGCCAAGAAATGGTTCAAGAATAGCTTTAATGGCTTCAAAAAGGGGATTTAAGCATAGAAACAGAAAAGGGCCAAGATATACCTTACTATCTTCTGAAATTCCTCAAGGATCTAGGATCTCCTTCTTCTCCTCTTGATCTACCTTCCTTTTTCTCTCAAGATCTTCAAAGAAACACACCAAAATCACACAAAAATGCAAAGAGGGCTCTAGGGTTTCGAGAATGATGCTCTGAGGGGTGATGGGGGCTGAGTAGAGGCCCCAAACGTTGTTTAAATAGGGTGCAAACCCTTGAAATTAGGGTTTCATCTAGACTGGCGGACTCGCCGAGTCCGGAATATGGACTCATCGAGTCGCCAACTTAAACGTGCTCGAAATCCCGACTCTACTCGACGAGTCCAGCTACTGACTCGTCGGGTTCCCTCTAAAACTTGAAGAAAATAAATATATAAATATCATACTAGAATTGGGGTGTTACAACTTAGGTACTCTCCTCCTCGATCAGATTGAAGCATCTTGATTTTCCTACCCAATTGATTCTCCACTTCTTGTTTAAACTCTTTGAACTTGTCAAAGGTTTTCGACTTGTGCTTAATTAATTGGATATACCCATATCTGTTATAATCGTCGGTGAAAGTTACATATAAGCAGTTCGCATCCCTTTTGGTAGATCTAAAGGGCCCATACACATCGGTGTGTATGAGATCCAATAGACCCTCACCCCTCTCACAAGTGCCAGTGAAGGGTGACTTGGTCATTGTCCCTAAAGTCGAATGACTCCAACACTCCATCCCTTTGGAGTTGGCCTAGGCGTTTCTTGTTGACATGTCCAAGACGATAATGCCACAAGCATGCTTTATTCATACATTGGAAGAATCCACACACAACACATCATTTCTTAAGTTATCTACAACCATCACAGTCTCGTAAATTCCATTACAAGGTAATGCTTCGAAATACAAAACACCATTTAGATAAGCATAAATAGAACCTTCTCATTATCAAATGAGTATCAAAATCATTGTTTAAACAAACCATGAAATGAAATGATGTTTCTTTCCATATCTGGCGAATAGCAACATTTATTTAAATCTAATCCTAATCCATTACTAAGCGCTAGAGAATACACTCCAATCTTGGTGACAGGCGACGATCCTCTGTTCCCCATGATTAGATTTATCCTTCCATGCTCCACATCCCTATCTCTTATAAGTCCCTGCAAATTAGAGTATATGTGAAAACCACATCCTGTGTCAAGAACCCAAGAAATAGCATGCAATGAATCATTAGATTTAATTGTGTAAATACCTGCGAAAGATGGCTTGATCTTCCCATCCTTGATAGCTTGCAGATATTCTGGGCAGCTTCTCTTCCAATGCCCTATCTTGTGGTAGTGGTGGCACTCTGCCTCCTTCTGGTCAGATTTGGGCTTAGCAGAACCTAATTTGGTTCCACTAGAAGAGGTACCATCTCAGGATTTTTCCTTATGGTGGCTCTATGAGGGAGCCTTCCTCTTCTTACCCCTCCCTTTCCCAATGGCCAAAACAGAAGCAGCGGTTGGAGTGGGAGTTGATGCAATAGACTTATCTCTGAGATTGCTCTCAGCAATCCTAAGCAATCCTTGAAGCTTGATCAAGGTGACCTCTTCCTTATTCATGTGGTAGGTCATGCGGAACTGGTTGTAGCAGGGAGGCAAGGAGTGAAAAATAATGTCAATTTCCAGATCTTCATCGAAGTTAACATTCAACTTCAGTAGGTGATCAACATATCTCTGCATCTTTTGCAGATGAGCGGTAAGAGACTCTCCATTACCCATTTTGGCAGTGATCATCAAAGTGATGATCTCATACCTTTCTTGCCTCGCACTTTGGTCGTACCGGTCAACCAAGTCTTGATGCATCTCGTAGGGATAGTAGTCCTCGTAGGACTTTTGAAGTTCAACAGTCATGGTCTCCAGCATGATGCAATGTACTTTCGTGGCATCACGCTCATGGGCCTCAAACGTTGCAATTTCTTCTAGAGTAGCAGTGTTGATGTTCACCTCCTTCAGCTCCTTATCGAGGACATACTCTTTATCCTTGTAACGAGTGACCATTCGGATGTTACAGATCCAATCATTGAAATTAGACACGTCAAAGATCACTCCCCCACACAAGTTCATGAGTAAGAACGAGCCAGATGAGGTCGAGCCTGAAGCATTGTTGTTGTTTGAGTTTGACATCTGAAATAGAAAAGAACAAAGTTTGATTAGAAACGAATCCTTAATTAAACACCGATCAAACTATGACAAACAATGAGTCACCCTTTGCCACCTTTACTTAGAACCAATTAGTGTGCCTGTTAACCACAGACGCTCCACTAACTTCATAGCAAGGGTACAAAGTGTGATTTCATGGGATTGCATCAATTCACTTTGCCTAAAGTAACTAAGATTGGGAATTTTTGTAAAAACATTTAGTTACTTTATATAGATTCATTATACTTATTAATAAGAAAGGTTTTCCCTATCCTACCCGTTCGGCTAACGACCCTCCACCAATCAAGGAAGCGGTGGGTGAGAGTGGACACCCATTAAACGGCCATTTTATAGGCCATAACCTTATACCCCCCCCCCCCCCCCCCCTTATAGATTGGCTTCGTGAATGAGGCCTACTAACGGTAAGACTAACATTTAAGTTATATATATATATATATATATATATATATATATATATATATATATATATATATATATATATTAATCTTATAATATTATAAAGTATAAGGTTGAATTTTAAACTTGTAAAATTCTAGGGTTTGAAATTTAAATAGTTCAAATTAAACATTTTAATCATAAAATTTAAATTTCAAAACTTGAGGACAAGTTTTGAACTTTTTCAAAACACAAAGATCAAATAGCAAATAATTTTCAATTAAGCGATTAATTTAATAATTATCTAAATTTGACCAAGTCAGTATTTCTTGCGAGATGATTCAACAATTAATTTAAATAATCAAGTATTATAAAATACGGAAATTATTATTTAAACAATTGGTAATTATCTTTTGTTTTGATGAAGATATTGATAAAAAGGTAATAAAATTCGGATTTTATTAGGCAAAAAAAATTTAGGCAATTATCCTTAAGCAAAACAACAAGAAATCCCGAATTTCCCTCTGTCTGACACTCCGACTCGCCGAGTCCCCTTATGGACTTGTCAAGTTCATCCTAATCATCGAGTCCACAATGGGACTCGCCGAGTTCATCAGGCAGAGAGCAAGAAAAATCGATTTAAGCAAGAATCAAAACACAAAGAATCAAATTCAACAGAAGCCAAGCCTAGGCTCTGATACCACTGATGGGTTTGAGCCATAAGAACATTCCTATGTGCACATACAAACCCTAATGCTTGGATCTAGGTTTCTCTAATGAACATGCTTTTCATCCAAGACTTTCAAACCCTAGATCTATGATATATAATTCAAAATTAACATTATAAAATAGATCTAGATGATTACCTCTTTCTTGGAAGCTTGAATCTTGTTATCCTTGGAGGTTAGAGTCATAATTGTCACTCCTCTAATGGCTTACAAACACCAAGAAGCAAGAGGATGATATGAAGAGAGGTTACGGATAAAATCGGCTCTAGGAACTCCTTAGGGTTTCTGGTAGCCGATTTATGTAGCCCCTGGGTCCTTTAAATACATAAGCTGCTAGGGTTACAATCTCAAACCCTAATTGGACTACTTAGGCCTTAAGCAGTCTAATGATCCTTCTAGATTAGGGCTTGGACGAATTCAAGGAGTCCATACACCTTAATTTCGTCCACCCCATGATCTATAAGGATCCAAAGCCCAAAATTAACTATCACACAATTGACATTTCTAGTCCCCTTTATTTAATTAATCTCTTTTAGCCACATAATTATTTCTTAATTAATCCTTGTCTAATATTAATTAAACTATATGATTTCTCCTTTAATATATTAATCATATAATATATTAATAAACCATAATAACCTCTTTATCATTCTATTATGTTGCTTTGGTGAAGGCAACCCAAAAGGACCATGTACAATCGGGTCAAGTACTTACCAAATATAGTTACGGGCTTAGACACTAATCCAACACAACTCACATCCTCGGTACACCAAAGAAGCAGAAACCCTGTGTTCGGTGGCGATAGAGACTCGCAATGAACACTCTAGCTAGCCTATTGGCACACTGAACACCCTACTAAATGTTTGAGATAAAAAAGACCAACTCTACTCCGAGTCAAATAAATCAACGCATGCAAGGAATTCACTAAAAACGTACCTAATCACAGGTACAATAGATAAGCATAATACATATATAATAAATGAGATAAAGGATAGAAACATACCAGCAACCACATCCGGTGCTGCCCTGGCCTCCCCGACTGTAAGATAGAAGGCACACCCCTGAGCCTTCGGAGGCTCTGCCTTAACTGGCCTCCCATCCGCAATCCTCAATGTAGTCGGCGCTGGAGTCTGTGTCGGTCTGGCTGCGAGCTGTAGACAGTTGGTCTTTACGTGACCAACCTAATGACAGTGGTAGCATATCCTCATATCTGATGCAGGGGCAGAATGGAGACAGTCCCTAGCATAGTGCCCCACACTTGTAACTCTGCTGATCCCCTGTCCTAGAATCAACGGTCTTAGACTGCTTCGGTGCTGGCTGAGACTGTGTCAGGGCCTGACGCTGCTCCCTCAACTGCAGCTCAATCTCCAACTCACGCCGCTTAGCAGTTTCCTATAGATCCAGTAGAGTATCACATCGTTGGGTAGACGCAAACTGTCTGATGTCAGTCTTGAGCATGCTCAGATAATGAGTCATCTGAGCCTGCTCGGAAGTAAACTCTGGGCAGAACATCGCCCTCTTTGTGAACATATGGGTGATCTTCGTCACCGACTCCCCATCCTGTCTCAAACTCAAAAACTCTTGTGCCAATCATTCCTGCTCAACCCATGGAATGTATCGGGTGCGGAACATATCCCAAAACTGCTCCCAACAGCAGCTATCTGATCATCATTGTACGACCCTGTCGTCAATCTCCTTCATTCCTTGGCCCCGGACCTTAGCAGGTTCAAGGCACACCTGACCTTCTGGTCAGTAGGACACAAGAAAGTAAAGAGACACCCATCCACATCTAAAACCCACCTCATAGCCTTGACGGGGTCCTGAGTCCCATCAAAAGTAGGGGCTTCATGTTATCGAAGTCCTTGTACTAGATGCCTCGAGTGGCTCCTACTCCCCCTGCCACCGATACCGCCGATGCAGCTGCAGTGGCAACCCACTTCCCAAGGGCTGTGTATCTGTCATCGAAGTACTCCATAAAAGCGGTCATGGTAGACCCAAACAACTCCGAAATCTGACCTCAGACAATCTTGACCACCTTCTCGCAGATGATCTCCCTGACTCGATCCTCTTTCAACACTGGCCCCTCTTGGCCAATAACCTCAGGCGCTACTGGGGCCTCCTGATCGCCCTGGCCGATAACCTCAGGCGCTATTGGGGCCTCCTTATCGCCCTGCCCTGATCCTCTGTCAACACTGGACCCTCCTGGCCGATAACCTCAGTCACTAAACGCCTCATAACCACCATATTGAAAATATAACTGGAAGATATCAGACAATCCTTATAAATAATTGGGAACCAACTCCTGACTAAATCCTATGGGTTTTGACTTCCTTGCTACGCATATGGGTCATGTACTTTCAATAGTACGGGCCAATACTACCTTCCACACCTACCCATATTTGTCTCGAGTATCATCACAACACCGTAACAATATACATACATATGGTGGTCGCTCAACCTCACTCCTAGAGGGAGGCTAACTGTCTTATATCGACCTACCGGCCTCACACAACTCACTCATCCATGAAACTTCCACCAACGATGCAACACTAGTGTATGCTAACCATACATAACGATGGACCTTATAGACTTTTGAATATCTGATCCTACCCTAAGCCCTAATCAATAAGAACAGAACATAAGGGCAAATCAAACATTCTCAGGGTATAAGATCTTAATGATGTACAACCGTGACACATACACAAGTAACTACAGTAATGATGTCAATCTCATATAAGGAAAACCCTAGGGTAGCAGGCATCATGTAATCAGGCAATTTTATCATGCAATTCTTGAAGATCCCTAGCCTAGTACTAGCATGTTGTTCTAATATATCACAATATCAAATAAACGTATGGTATTTTGGGGTTTACTTACTGGCTCTGACTGATCGTACACCATGCATCCTCCTTTTTCTTATTTTGAAAACCATTTTAAATTTTATTTTGAAAATCCTTCCTTGGTTTAAGACTGAATTCCCACTAATGTTCCTCCAATTTACTCAAACCAGGGCTCTGATACCAACTTGTAACACCCATAAAAATCATGCCAAATTTAAACTTTAAAAAAACATTTCAAATATATAAACCATTACAAACTTGCTTTCAAAATGTATCATATCAGAGTATCCCAGAAACAAGTCACAAAAAGTGAGGAGTTGTATGATCACACATTTTCCTTGCCACGATCCCCTGATGTACCTAAAACAATAAACTGAAACTATAAGCCCGAAAGCTTAGTGAATTACCCCCAAAATACCAACCTTATATACCCATAATCATAACATATCAACAAATACAGAACAAAATGCATAATGAGCGTTCAGCCTAACTGGACCGCATCGCAGGGCCTACAACCTATTTGGACTGCTCCCGAGCCTTCGGCATGACTGGACCGCCTCACAAGGCCTACAGCCTATTCGGACCGCTCGCAGGGTATGTTGGCCTACAACACAAAGCAAGACCGCCTCAACCCATCCCAAACCAAACAACCATTTTTGGTGTTCTTGTGTGGATTGTAAAGCTTGGAAGGAAGAAAGGAGCTTGGAAATCGAGTTGGGGCTTGTAGATTTGGAGATCTTACTTCATTTTTAGCAGCTTCAAGGTAAAATGCCCCTGTCTTGACTCATCTATGTTGTTATTCATCTTTAGCTTGGGATCTCTATGGATTTCTAAGTCATATTTCGGATTTGGAAGTGTTGAGTGAGTTTTGACTTCATATCTGGGCCTTAAGAGGGGTCTCATGGCATAAAGGTGCCACTTTAGGGCCATGAGAGCCCTATGCACATTTTAGGACACTTTATATGGATTTTTGAGCTAAAAACCCCATGCATGTGCATCAAGTTTGGATCTTTACGTATAAAATGGACTGTAGGAGGCCAGATCTATGGTTTTGGTGTGTTAGACCTCATTTAAATCGACTGTATGAAATTGGTCAAGGTTGGACTCGACGAGTTATTCTTGGCGCTCGACGAGTCGGTGACCATTTGTGCACCAAACCCTTTCTGTGAATGGGTAAGTGTTAGGAAGGAAGTCCCTTGTGGGTTTAGATGCGAAAAGGGACCTGGAAGCCATGGGACTCGGCGAGTGGTATGAGCAAACTCGGCGAGTCCATAGCAATTTCCCAATCTTTGAAGATGGACTCGATGAGTTGTTCATACAACTCGGCGAGTCATAGACTGGAGAAGTCCTTATGTTAGAGATGAACTCGACGAGTTCAAGAAGGAACTCGGCGAGTCGGATGAAGATGGTCCCGATGTTATGATTAAAGGAGAACCCGTCAAGTTTTGCTAGACTCGACGAGTGGAGTCGGGGTTTTGTGTCGGATTAGAGAAGCATGGACTAGACGAGTTGGTAGGCCAACTCGGCGAGTCAGGTCAACTGAATGTTAACATTGACCAATGTTGACTTTGGCTGAACATGGATTGACCCTGTTTAGGGTTGTATGTGATGTGTGTTGACTTGAAGGTTGTCGTGTAGGGATGGAGGAGTCGTAGGGAGTTGACTTGTGCACCGAGGATAGTTCAGACACTACACGACATTTAGGTGAGTTACCTTCTAGTAGGGATAGGTCTAATGCCACAATGTCGGCCCACCAAAAGGGGGTATTTAGAAGATAATGGTCTTGGTGATAATTATCTTGGTCTGGTTATGTGTTGGTTATGAGGTTTATCTGGGTTTATGTTATGTGTATGGTAGGGATTAGTTTCCCTGACAGTGGTCCTTAGGACCCAAGGGTAGGTCAGTACCCGGATATGCCTGACTGTATGCTTATATCTGTTGATTGTATGCTAGTGGTATGGGGTGAAATATTCCCCAATTACCGGTTGAATGATACCGATGTTGATTACCGGTTGAAAGATACCGATGATGGTTACCGGTTGAAAGATACCGATGAAGGTTACTGGTTGAAAGATATCGATGCAGGATACTAGTTGAAAGATACCGACGAAATTGTATGGTATGTGGTATGATGGGGGAACTCACTAAGCTTTGTGCTTATAGTTTTGGTTTTGGTTTCAGGTACCTCTTTGTCGAAGGGGAAAGAGTCGATGGTGTAGCAGCGCATCACACACACACACATGTTTCCGCAAGAACTTTTTGGGACTGTACTCTGATTTTCAATACTTATGATGTTATGGTTTGTAATACAACATTATGATTTTGTAACAGAATTCTTTATTGACAATGTTTTGGTAAAATGTTTATTAAATGCGTAATTCAAAAATGATATTTTTGCCCTTGAAAATTGGGTCGTTACAAGTTAGTATCAGAGCCCTGGTTTGAGGGATTCGGACACACCCTCGGGGGTGTCTGGACTCAAACCGAGGGACTAAAAGATCTTTCAAGGAAAAATGATTTTCTAAAGTCTAAACTGAGAAATATTAAGAAAGACAAAGTGTGTGATGCGTACGACCGGCCAGACTCAAGTAAGTTTTCCCCAAGATACCCATACTTGTTATGTTATGTTATATGGTTTTGATTCAGAGACCTGCATGCTAGAATTGGACTAAGGATCTAGGAGGATGCCTTGTGTGCCTGATATATGATTCTGAGAATTGCATGCTAGTTAGAGCTAAGAATCTAGTAAGGATGCCGTAAGGATGTCGTATGTTCCTGTTGTATGAGAATTGCTTTGTGCTATGGGGGTTCTGAACAGCTTCAACTAACTAAGGAGTGGATATGTAACAGTATCTGCAAGCTAGTTAGGGGAGGTGGTGGGGACTCCTAGTGCAGTTGATGGCGGAGAGTAGGTCGGAAAGTGCCCTACGGAAGCCTAGGATGAGGTTAGTGGAAAGGGTATCAATAAAAGGGACTTGTTGAAGTCGAAAAAATTCTTGAGGAAAGTACGGATAGATGTGGAAGGTAGTATGGGCCCGTACTACTGAAAGCAGAGGATCCGTACTCGAACCGAGGAGGGTCTAGATGGATCCGAGAAACTTGGAAAGTGTGTGTGACCTCCAAAAAGTATATGTTACCCTAACATTCGTATGTCTATTGTTTCAGAATGGTGGTCACGCGACATGGAGCAGGAGGTTCAGGATCCAGGTCAGGATCGGGCTCGGGGGCAGGATCCGAGCATGTGGATGATAAGTTACGCGAGTTCATCGTGTCCGAGATCATGAGGGGTATCCTTGATGCGATGCTAGTTATCTTCGGGTCGATCAAGGAGGGGATCATTGAGCTGATGGAGGATCGCCTCAGAGCGTTCCGGAGTGACATTGCGACCAACCAGTCAGGACCATGCACACTGTACTTTAAGGACTTTAGAGGGAGTGGTGCGCCAGATTTCCACGGGGCGAAGGACCCCATTTCTGCCAGACGATGGATTGCGGACATTGAGTCTGCACAGCTGACTAGCTTCTGCCCCGAGGGGTCGAAGGTACGATTTGCAGCAAGGTGTTAGAGGGGTCGGGCTAGGGACTGGTGGGAGTCGGTTGGTGACTCTCTGGGAGCCTCGGCTGTTGAGGCTATTACATGGTTGGATTTGGTTACCCAGTTCAGAGCAGAGTTTGCACCAGCTGTAGAGCTTCAGTAGCTGGCCATGGAATTCTTAGATATGAGACAGACTACGGAGACTGTGGCAGAGATCACCGCCAAGTTTCGGGAGAGGGATTTGTTGGTGCCTTGTATGCGGGTGATGATGACATGAAGAGGACCCGCTACCAAGACATGCTACGAGTTGACATCCGGGAGCATGTCAGTTTTTCTGCTTGCCCTACCCTGGATTCCATGATTGCCGGAGATAGGGAGAAGAGATTGATCTAGAACACATCCGGAAGAGGAAGGCAGACGAGGGGCAAACGACGGGGGCTTCAGGGAAGAAGCCCAAGGGATCCAATGGTAGGCCGAAAGGCCAGTCAGGGCGGGACCGCTGTGGGAAATGCAGTCGGTCACACGAGAGAGCTTGTCGCACTGGGCCAGGTTTGGGCTGCTATAAGTGTGGCAAGGTTGGACATTTTGGCAGGGATTGTACTGCCCCTACTATGACGATACAGATGTTAGACCTGATTTTCTTTCATTGCAATCAGAAGGGCCATAAAAAGGCCAATTGCCCTAGATTGGCAGCAGCAGCGGCGCTGGCAGTGGCGTCGAATCCAGCAACAGGACGGGTTGTGGATGGCCGGAAGGTCAAGTTGGAGGCTCCAGTGGTTCGGAGCCGAGCATTTCAGCTGACAGCCGAGGAGGCACGCGCTGCACCCGATGTGGTTACGAGTATGATTTCTTATCCTTATGCTTTTATATTATGTCGTTGTGATTTTGATATATCATGTGCCTTGTTTAGGATTGTTCCATGTGAACGTTATCCCAGTTCAGTTGTTGTTTAATTCGGGTGCCACCCGATCATTTGTCTCTCTTGCGCTTAGCAAGAAGTTCCCGGAGTCTTCGGGCATGTTGGATTTCCCTCTAGAGGTCGATATTGCGGACGACCGGTCGGTACGAGCATCGGAGGTCTATCGGGGCTGTGTTTTGAGGTTGTTCGGGGAACGTTACCTGGTAGACCTGGTTCTTATTCCGTTGAGGGGGAACAAGGTGATTATAGGCATGGATTGGTTGAGCCCCAATGGGGCAGTGATAGATTGCGCGCATCAGCTGGTTCGGATCAGGACCCCAAGTGGGGGAGAGTTGGTAGTTCAGGGTGAAAGGCCGCAACTATTGGATTAGTGTCTAAGTCCATAACTATTTTTGGTATGTACTTGACCCGATGGTGCATGGTCATTTTGGGTTGTCTTCACCAAAGCAACTTGATAGGATGAATTATGGAGAGAAATGATTAAATATGATTTATTAATATATTATGAGAATAATATATTAAAGGAGAAATCATATTGTTTAATTAATACTAGTCAATAATTAATTGGTAATTAGTTTTGTGACTAAAAGAGATTAATTAAACATAAGGGACTGGAATTGTAATTATAAGATAATTGCAATTTGGGCCATGGATTGCCTTTTATTATATGGTGGACGAATTCTATGGGGGGAGCCCATATGAAATCGTCCAAGGCTTTAAGAAAGGGCTCCATGGGTTGCTTAGGGCTTAAGCATCCAAATTAGGGTTTCCTTGTTAGATAACCCTAATTGCCTCACTATATATAGATCCCTTAAGGACCAAAAACGGGGCTAAGCTTCTTGCTAGGGTTTCACACGTTTTTGGGCAGCCTTTAACCTCTCTCCTCTTCATCCTCTTGCTTATGGTGTTTGTGAACCATTAGAGGAGTGACACTTGTGACTCTAAGCCTTCCAAAGTCAATACAAGGAGATTTGGGATTGTTATTGCTACATAACAATCAAGGTAACATTATAAACCTATTCTAATATCTAATATGATTACTTGTATGCTAGAATTAGGGTTTATAGTCTTGGATAACATGTATGTACAATAGAGAAACCTAGATCCAAACATTAGGGTTTGTATGAGCACATAGGATTTCTTATGACCAAAACCCATTAGTGGTATCAGAGACTAGACTGGTTTCAATTGTATTGATGCTTAATATGTTTGAAAAATTCGATTTTTTGGATTCTGGAGGCTGGACTCGCCGAGTCCATAGCTGAGCTCGCCGAGTCCATAGCTGAAGTCGCCGAGTCCATGCAGACTCGACGAGTCTAAGCTTGACTCGACGAGTCAACTCGTCAGATGGAGTATATCTCGGGATTTCTTGCTGTTTTTGCTTTGGGATAGTTACCTTATCACATTAGATCAATATAAATCCGATTTTAAGATATATATGACTATATTTTTGATCTAATTGAAGATATTTATCAATTAATAAGATAATTGTTTCCTTATGTGATAATTGTTTAATTATTTTGACTAAATTGATAAATTGTTTTGCAAGAAATCATTAAATAAATCAAATATGGATAATTATGTGATTAATTGTTAATTTAGATTATTTGTTATTTGATCCTTGTTGTTATGAAATGTTTCATATTTTCCCCTTTAGGTTTTATGGTTTAAATTTGAACCCAAAAGTTTTGTTGTTTTCAAATTTAAATAGTTAAAACCCTAATGTTTTGAAATGTTTCAAAACTTGCCCTCAAGTTTTGGAATTTAAATTTTGATTAAATTGTTTAATTTTGATGTATATTTAAATTCTAAACCCTAATGTGTTGAAATGTTTCAAAACTTGCCCTCAAGTTTTGGAATTTAATAGTTGATTAAAAGTTTAATTAGGAATGTTAAATTCTAAAACCCTAGTATTGTTTTGAAAAATTTCAAATCACACCCTTATGGTTTTATTAATTAATTAAGGTGTATAATTAAAAGAGGTTTAATAAATCCATAAAAGTTTTGGTTTACAATTTAATTGAATTAAAAGTATAATTGTTAAATTAGACCACCTAGTATTTTAAAAGTGTAAAATACACCCTATACTATATATAACATTAAAAGTCTAACATTATATATATATATATATATATATATATATATATATATATATATGTATATATATATATATATATATATATATATATGTGTATGTATGAGTAAAAGTCAGTCTTACTGTTAGTAGGCCTCATTCACGAAGCTAGTCTATAAGGGGTGTTCAAGGAAATTGCCTATAAAATGGCGATTGAATGGGTATCCACTCTTACCCACCGCACTCTTGACTAGTGGAGGGTTGTTAGCCGAACGGGTAGGATAGGATGAAACCTTCCATTATAAGTATAATGAATTATAAAAGTAACTAAATGTTTTTAAAACTCCCAATCTTAGTTACTTAGGCAAAAGTGAATTGATGCAATTCCATGAAATTACACCTTGTGCCCTTGCGAAGACGTTAGTGGATTGTGTGTGGTTAACCGGCACACTAAATGGTTCTAAGAAAAGGTAGCAAAGGGTGACTCAATGTTTGTCATAGTTCGGTGGAGCATGTGTGGTTTACCGGCACATCGAATAGGTGACTGTAACATGTGAGGGCACCATGTAAGTTTGCATGGTTATTCACACCTGCTTTGTGATCCTCGGCATCCCAGTCACAAACTAGAGGGGCATATGGAGATTTAAACATGCCATTGAAATTTCAATGAATCTCAAAGGATCTAGGAGTTTTCATAGATTTAAAACTTAAATTTCTTTTTCGTTTTTCATGGTGGAAATTAGTGAATCGTCATTCACTTACCTTCAAATATTCTGCAATTAGGGTTACGACATCCCTTTCCCGAGTTGTAGAATATTGTGTTGGGTCCTAGCCTTAGTATCTCATTTGGGTGATTTACTAAGGCCTCAATCAATCAACTAACGTGAATTCGTTTTCTCCCGTTTTGTAGATGTCAAAGTTCGACAACTATGGTCTTCCCAAATCCCGTGGAACAAGCTTTCCACATGAAGATGATATTTCACGATTCGATCGAGGAACAAGAGATCATACTTCACTTCCTCCTCCTCCTCCAATTATTCTCCCTAACCCACAAGTTCAAAGGCTTGAAAATTTCAAGATCACTCAAGCCCTTTTGGCAAGTAAACAAAAGAAGGAAAGCCGGTGTGTGCACACGTCCTAGGGATGAAGTCACACATTAAGAGGTTAAGAATGATGGGATCCATTGTCTGTGAGGAAATGGCTGTTGATTGGGTTCTTCAATCACTTCCTAACTCATATAGTGAGTTCGTAAGAGAGTACTATATGATGAACCGCGACGTGACCCTTATAGATCTCACCTATATGCTTATTGCTGCTGAATCAGCAATGGTTTGGCGCAATAGAAAAGCAAAGTTGATTGGTGAATCTGCGTTCAAGACCTCTATGGATATAGACAATGGCAACGAAAGACATGGTATGATCAAAAAGTTTGATCATAAGAGAAAGGCAATGTCTGAAGTAGTTCCATGTCCTATTCCGATAGAGTCAATTTGCTTTTATTGCCAATAGAAGGGACATTAGAGACGAAGTTGCCCTATTTACCTAAGAGATCTAAGAGATGGGAGAGTCAAAACGTATGGCTTTGCTTTAGGTAAAATCCATTGACTAACTCTTTTAAACTTCATTCTAGATTCCAAATACATAATGTGATAAGATTGCAATTGATGTTTTGTAGGATCAAAGAAAAGAAAGGAAGCTTAAGTGAAGAAGTGAGCAGAATCTAACCGTGAAGGAATGGATTTCGATCGCATTTCTCGAAGATTAGATTCTTGAGCTACTACTTAGAGTTAGAATTAGATTGCTAAGAAAGATGTATTAGCATAGTTTTTCAATGAATTGCATTGTAAGGAAAAAAAATTTCCGCAATAAAATAAATTTTGATTTTTATATTATTTATTTATCCTTGCAATGGCGTATATGAAAAAATTGATGTTTGAATGTTTCTATTATTAGCAATAATGGATTTGGTTCTTATTGTGTTATTTATGGAAAGTCGAGAATTTACCAAATAGGGAGAGTTTCTCATCGCCCAAAGTTTCAATTGGACAGAAATTTGGAATCAAGCGACTTGGTTGCATGATGAATGATAAAAATTCATATTTGGGAAATTAGACTAATTCGTTGACAAAGCGTCAAGTGAAGGACTAGGAGATCGAGTACACAAAGTTGCGAATTGATCAAGTCCACAATAAGAGTAACAAAGATATTCGTCATGATTTACTAAAAGTCTAGTAAATATGATTTTACTTACAAGATTAAGTGTAATTCTGAATTGATTAAAAATGTTTAAATCAATAGCAGAACGAATAAGAAGAATCAAGTAGGCAGAAAGATAAAAGTTTCTCCATTCTAAGAAGAAGGGAGAGTAGCTTTATGCTTTATGATAGGTCTTAGTGATTAAGAACCATATCTCAATTGATCCTCTAAGTGAGTCTTAGTAGAATTGTATGTTTAAGAAGAGGAATCAAGGATTGAAGAAATGGTTAAATCAAGAAGTCAATCATACTTCGTTCCAATAACAAGTCTTAAAGTTAAGATTGTGACATTGAGTGAAAAGTATTAAGAAGGTTTGTAACATTCATCAAATGTGGAAAGTTGTGATGTCTTGAATAAGACAAAGACCAACTAGGACCAATTTATGAAGAGTTTTGATAAAAGCTACACTAACTCTTGAATATTTGTTTGTCAAGAAATGTTTTGACAAGAGAATCTTATATGTCAAGGAGTCAGTGGGAGTCTTAATGGTCTTGAAAGGTTTCAAGAACAAATCAAATAAACCTTATCGATCATCACTAGCACACGAGTTGAGGTTTACAACCTATCGTGTTGACATTGTTTAGTTTCTGTGCCAAACCAATTGAGTTAATTATGCATGTGAGTCCTATGAGTTCTCATTTGAATGCATAAAAGGTAAGGACCTTGATCAATGGAAAGTACATTGATAAGAAAAGGTGAGTTTCTTAACTACTTGGAAGACATGGTGGGCAGCTGTGTTACCATAAAGGCAAGAAATCAAGATCAAGAAAGTTCGATCCATATGAGTTTGAATTTGTCGTAAACTTTGGTTTTGACAAATTCACATGGATAGGAACAAATACACCGTTTAAATCTAAGTGTCATACGATTTCCTCCTTCATGAAAATGATTGTGAGGAAATGCTTTCACTAAGAAAGATTTTAAGAAGATAGTGATTGTAAAATTGCATTCTCGAATTCGATTATGGTTACGGTATCCCTTTCCATGATTTGAATTGTGAGGTTTGGCAATTAGTCTTAATTGTTTAGACATACATATGAACTATCTAAGGCAAAGGTGTATAAGTTTAAGAGGCCTTGATAAAAGATTATCAAAGCATTAAGTATTAGAAACATGGACGTAAGAAATTCAATAGGTATTGTCTTTCTGGAAGTTAAGATGTTTATGAATACATGTCGAAGCAAGTGGGAGCATAAGTGTTATGTTTTATAATAATCATCATGATAGTGGGAGCATAAATGTTATGATTGTATGATTATTAAGGAAAGTATTGCAAGGCTAGCAATATTAATTATAGAAAACAAGAGTCATACTTTGCAAAGTTGTAAGAGTTGAAAGGTTGTTTTGCTATAATTAAGGGAGATAATATTATGCTTCATTTCAAATCTAAAGGCTTAGGTTGTGGAATGTTAATAAAATTTAGTCAAAGCTACATAGTGTGTTCTTAAAAATTTCGATTATGATTACGGCATTCCTCTTCACAATTCGAATTTTGAGAACATAGCAAATAAAACATTATGCGTCGTGTCCTAAACGCTTCGGGTATAGGATCGATTGCAAATGCTTTAATGTTTGACCATTCTAAAATTTTTCCAAATGTCGAGCGCATTTAGAGGGAAAATGTACTAGAATTGGTTTTGACTAAAGTAATTAAACAACTATCAAAGGACAATCCAAAGTTCGCGAGGATTGGTCGCTTGTGAGTAGTTGGAAACATGGTATTGGATGGACCATATCGACATTGTTATGAATAGAAAATATTCTATTAAGAATAAGTTGTCATATGGAAAATATGGAAATGTTTCCATATTGGATGGACCATATCGACATTATTATGAATAGATAAGATTCTATTAGGAATGAGTTATCATATGAAAAATATGGAAGCGTGTCCATATTGGGAATTTAATATTGAAAAATCTTTGTCTAGATTAGAAACTTTTATGCAAAAGGATGTTCAAAGGAATGTACTTTGAGTGAGAGAAATCATATCTAAGGAATTGTCTTGTAACAATGTCCGATAGAGGACTTTGTAATATCATTGGCAATAGTCTTTGTGACTTTGGTGCAGTGACATTACGAAAGGATAATTGCATAGAATGTTAGAATCTAGCATATTCTATAAGTGGCAATAATTTGATATTCTTAAACTTATGAAAAAGGATTTGGAGTTGTGAAATGAGAATGATTGGAAATGTGTTCAATTTGGTCTATTTCACAAAATAAGAACCACAGGTAAACATTGTGTGCATGCTAGGAGCATGGGACAAGTGTAAGAATTCAAGGAAGAAGTTGATTACCCGAAACGACAAATAATGAGTAATCGATATGGTGATAAACGAAAGGTGTTTTATTTATGCTCAAGGGTTTGAGGCCATATGGGATTAGTATTATTCTTGTGTTTCACATTTTCATGTTTTGACTTCCAGAATAATTGAGTTTATTAAGAATAATCGAATTATTCGAACGGGCCACAGTCGTTCATATGTTGGAAGTAGGTATGAATGAAGACTGTCGTGAATTGGTGTGTGGATTGTCTAAAAGAGTATTAGACATAAGCAAATGTTTGCTGCAACGTTCATGAGTGTTTGTTGGGTCGTGTTTTGAATGTTGCGTCTATTGGGCTCGTTTGTTAGTCCGTTTTTGTATCTCCGGTATGGGCCTGACCATTCGTGAGTATCGTAGGGTTTATTATAAATATAGGTGCTTGCATGCATCTTAGGTTAACGATAGAAAAGGTAGAATAGATTGATCAAAGAAGTTTTATTATCGTTCTTGTAACCCTAAATCCTCTACAGCGGAAGTTCTTAGTCGAGCTCTGCTGAGGATTGTTTGAATTAATCACCTCCATCCTCCATCCTCAAAGGCAACTCACACAACCGAACCTCCTCCAGTAGGCCAAGCCTCCGGTTCTGGTGTGAAAGATAAAGGCAAGAACATTGCTGAGGAAGAAGATGAAGATGAAGACACTATCGCTGATATTTTAAAGCGAAAACGTCGAAATAATGATGCTGATATCAGTGCTCGTGTGGCTAGAGAAGCTGAAGAAGCAGAAAGAAAACAGAAGGAAGCCCACGACCTACTTGAGAGTAGGAAAACTCTTTTTCCTGCTTGGACTCTCGAGAGGATGATAAAAGAAGCAATCGGCACTCCAAGTATCTTGTGGCTGGAACCTGTAATATCGCTTGATTGTTCCAACACTGTCAACTCTCAATTCGACATGCCTCTGACCCGAAAGGCGTTCATCTTTCACGCCTTCGCCAACGTTTCAGAGTTCCCTCATCCTCATTCATAGGTTGATCGGGACTTGATCAGTTTTTATCTGAAGGCCGCTCACCCTCAATATCAGACTTGGAGCACTCAGAAAATTGTAAACGTTCGGGTCTTGAAGCCGTACAGCGAAGGGAACTTCATCAACATTCGGTTCAAGGTACTTCGGGGATCTGCCAAAACCGAACATGCCATTTCTCTTGCAGATCTTCCGAACCTCAATCCCCATGATTGGATAATCTTGCACAACATCCTTCTAACCAATGAAGCTGAATACAGTCCGATCATAGACCATTTAAATGAAGTTGCGCTGATGGATCAGGAGATAGCAAGCGTATTTAAGAAGAAACCAACAATATCTCTTGTTGGCTCTGCCAGTGATCTGAACCAAATGCAGATGGGCAAAATTGACTCGAGAAGGAATTCGATCATGTTCACCAGGAACGAAGGACAGAAATGTCTTTTTGCCTTGGCTGAAAAACATCTGTACACTACTGCTTGCTTAGAGCATGTTTTGGGGATCATCCACAGGTGCAAGCAAAACTCAGCGGATGATGTCAAGTACTTCGATGACATGATACACTGGTACATTCGGTTCAGACAGACGATCCTTTCGCTAATCACTCGTCTGTTTGACACCACAAAGAAAGTTCCCGCTGCTGGGCCAAGCAAGAAGAAGAAGTAGTCTCGCTCCAATTTGACGCAAAGGGGGAGATTGTTGGGTCGTGTTTTGAATGTTGCGTCTATTGGGCTCGTTTGTTAGTCCGTTTTTGTATCTCCGGTATGGGCCTGACCATCCGTGAGTATCGTAGGGTTTATTATAAATATAGGTGCTTGCATGCATCTTAGGTTAACGATAGAAAAGATAGAATAGATTGATCAAAGAAGTTTTATTATCGTTCTTGTAACCCTAAATCCCCTACAGCGGAAGTTCTTAGTCGAGCTCTGCTGAGGATTGTTTGAATTAATCATTCGACACATTGTGATTCAATCTTGTCTTGTTTATTGTTTTATGTTCTTCGCACTACCTGTTACAAAGATCTAATCGATCTTCAAGTTTATTTAATATCTTATCAATTGGTATCAGAGCAGGAGGCTGTGTAATTGATACACTTCTTTTCTGTGAAAAAGGTTGCGATTAGGGTTATTCCGCATTTACTGATATTTATTGAGCCGTCATCCCATAATTGACATAACTCAACATTTATTTGTGTTGCCCTAATTTAATATATTACAAGTCTGATCTTTTAAACAAGTTTTTCGATCAAGCATGGACGAGTCACAATCTAATCCCATTAACATCTCAAACAACATTGGATCAACGACAAAGATTCCTATCCTTTACACCAGGATTACGAGGTCTGGGCACATCACTTTGAAGATTATGTCATCGGATATGAGGACAATGGATATCTCATCTGGGAAGCAATCGTATCTGGACCATTCGCTCATTTAGCAACTTCAAGAATTATTAAAACTCAGAAGGAGTATAATGATCTTTTGAAAGATGTTAAAGATATTGCTCAAGACGAAAAAGATAAATTTCAGTGCAATATTAAAGCATTGAGACTAATCAGATTCGCTCTTCAATCTGACACTTTCAGGCTGGTGAGTTCATGCAGCACTGCCAAAGAAATATGGGATAGGCTACAAGAGTTATATTCTACGGACGAAGATCACGAGCATTCCATTCAAACCTTGCTTTTGTTCGAATTTGGTGAATTCAAGCAGAGTCCTAAAGAAACTGTAACTCAGACGTTCGATCGCTTCAATCATCTTCTTAGTAAGATGATTAAACATGATATTGAAAGGAAGTTGATTGAACAAAAGGCTACATTTTTAAACGGTCTCAGATCTGAGTGGAGGGCGGTTGTGTCCACTGTTAAAGCGCATGAGCAATTCAAATCTTACTCTTTGGCGAAATTGGTAGGGATTTTGAAATCCCATGAAAAGATTGTGTTACAGGAGAAAAATGTGGTTTCAAGCTTGGGATCATTGGCCCTTCTGTCCAAAAGCAAAGCTGTGATGGAAGATGAAGACCTCAACCTAGAGGATTATGACCTTACCTCTGAAGACTATGCAATGTTGGTGTCGAACCCAAAGAGGTTCATCAAGAAAAGGTTCCCTACAAATAAGAACCGAAATTGGTAGGGAAGTTACAGTTCTGAAAAGGTTAGGGATGAACCGAAGTCAGAAGAACCAAAGAAGGAACTGAAAGTTGAAGGAGATTCGGGTGTGAGCTGCTATTATTGTGGAGGAAAGAACCACTATGCCAAAGATTGTGTTCTCAAGAAAATGGCAGAAAAGGATGAGGAGAAAGACGAAGAAACTGTGTTGTTGAAAAAGCTGGAAGAGATCAAAAGAAAGAAATCCACTGCTAACCCTTCTATGAATGCTTTAATTGTGCAGGGTTCGGTAGCGAATGATGAGTTCGGTGGCATGGAGGTCTGGTCAACCGATTCTGAGGACGATGAAGTCAGGAAGCCATCTCATGGAAAAGCCTATGTTGCAAAAGGTGAAGGGAGCGGTGGAAAGTGTTTAATGGTGTCGGACGTGTCTCAGATGAGGGGATACAACACAGATGGTGGGAATGAAGACACAAAGGAGCGAGAGGACTTGTGCTTCACAGCAAAACCTCTCAGCGTGCAGTTTTACGAGCTTGATGAATTAATCAAGAAGGTACAATCAGTTTTTGTTTCATTCAAAGTCCCACAAAGTTCATATGAAAAGTTATTAAAAAATGTTAATTCAAGAATCTCTCATCTAGATAGCAGTTTAACTCAAACATGGGTCACCAATTCTAACCTAACTGACCAAATAAGCAAGGTATCTTCAAAGAGTGAGGAACGAAGGATGTGGATCGAGCTAAAGGAGTCGGAGTTAATCAAATCCAAGGTTGAAAACATTTATTTACAAAGAGACAATTTAAAACTTTTAAAACAGAGAAATGTCTTTTGTTTAATTGCTAAGCGTCTTTACACTAATATCACTCAACTTCATTTAAACTGTGAAATAGGGCAGAAAATTCATCGCATGATTTTGCCCTTCCTTGAGTTTAAGGAGGATGAAATTGACGCTGAAGCATATAACTGTGAAAGTGTTGTTTCGTCTGAGGATGTTAATCCGACATATATGTATGGTCTAGACAAAATCGAATCTTTCATAAAGTCCAAGGACCATAAAGACATGCTGAAAAATCTTTTGGATGAAAATGATAAACTAAAACTAAGAACCGAAACCATACAAAAGTTTGACTCATTGAATGCCAACCTGAGCTCAGAAAATAAAATTGATGTTGAAAATGCATCTGAGCTCAATGAGGACGATGATATGAGTGAAATTTCTGTTGAAGACACAGTTGACTGTTCAGAGTTTGTCAAGAGTGAACCCAAAAACCACAAAAATCTTATTTCAGAAAATTCTGTGGAGTTTGCTCGTCTGTCCCAACAAAAGTCCCCGATCCTTGAAGAAAAGGCTGTTGTATACCAAAAAGTGAGAACAACTCCAAATCAGGTGTATAAAGTCACAGGCGTAACAGAACATCAGACAGCCGAACTCACAGCTATTGTAAATGAAGATAATGTTGATGGTTGTGATGAGTTCTTCTGGTCTGCTCCTATCGACAATGCTGACGAAACAGTTGGTCTGTCAGAAAGGACTTCATGGAAAACCAAAGGCAGATATGTGCCAGAACCTTTGAACAAGCCTGATAGCTTCGACGTGCCAAGTACGAGTGGTACAAAAAATGTTCCTGAAGAAAAAGGAGTATCAGCAAAAGAAGTCACTCCGTCAAACGACACATCATCAGTTCAAAGTGAATCAGCTGAAAGAAAGCAAAAACAAAAAGAGAATGTCCATCGTCAGCCGAAGCAGGTGAGAAATCAAAAACAACAAAGGAATCAGAGATACAAGAAGAATCTCTCTGAAAGAAAACAGTTCTGGCAATCTCAAAATGCCCATTTCTCTTATCATGACAGAAATTTAAAGTCAGAGAACAACACTGTTAGGTCACAAGAGAGTCATAACAACCGAAGAGAGAGGTTCGGTTATGAAGGTCAAAACAACCGAAAGGATACGTTCGGTTCTGAAAAATTTGACAACCGAAAGCAAAGGTTCGGTTCAGAAAACACTATCTATCGAAAGCAGAGGTTCGGTTCCGAGAGCAAAAGAGACCAAAGATCTAGGTTCGGTCCCACTAATGATCAAAAACAAAAGGGTCACTTAGAATCTCAAGCCAAGAAATCATCTCAGTCTAACTTCTCTCGTTCCTCTTCTTCTAATTCTTCTAATTCCTCTCAACCTCTTTCTAAATTCAACTATGTTCATACTCAAAAACCTAAATCATCAACAGATATGAAAGGAAAATCAAAGTTTTCATCAGTTGAAACAAATCAAAATAATCCCAGAGTCCAAATACCTAAACCAGAATCCAAACCGAAAGAAACAAATCCCAATAAAATTATGGTTTTCACCATTAAAAAGAAAGATGAAACAACGTTAATAAAAAGAACATATCTTGTTGACATCTCTCTTACTATTCATGTTCTCGTGAAAGGCTCACGTGGACCCAAGAAACTTTGGGTTCCTAAATCTGCTTAATTTTTGCAGGTTATTAGTGACGAGCAGTTTGACGAAGAATGGTACATTGACAGTGGCTGCTCACGTCACATGACAGGAAGGAAGGAAGAGCTGAGGGAATTTTGATCTCTTTCAAACGGTGGAAATGTCAAGTTCGGGAACAACTCCTTCGGCACCATAAAAGTTTATGGAAAGATTACAAATGGTGATTTTACGATTAGGAAGGTTGCATACGTTAAAGGACTACAGCACAACCTCATCAGTGTATCTCAGCTTGTTTGAGGTACCGGTCTCAAGGTTTCATTCGATGATGAGGGTTCAGAAATAATTGAGAAGAAAACAAAAAGAGTCATTCTCAAATCGGAGTGCAAAGGCGAAATGTTTCCCCTGAACCTCAAACCCATCAAAGGGAATCCAACTATCTGCCTGTTATCCAAAGCACAATCTGACGAAAGCTGGCTGTGGCACCGAAGGCTCTCTCATCTCAACTTTAAGGACATCAACAAACTTGTCACCGGAGGTCATGTTCGAGGTCTTCCATTGCTCAAGTTCGATAGAGAACATTTGTGTGCTGCATGTGAAATGGGGAAGCAGAGTCGTCAAAGTCATCCATCTATTATAAACACTAAAGTTGTTGAACCACTAGAGTTAATTAACATTGATCTGTGTGGTCCATCGTCTATCGAAAGCATCGGCGGTAGCAAGTACATTCTTGTCATTGTTGATGACTTCTCGCGTTTTACATGGGTGTTCTTTCTAAAGCATAAATCTGAAGCGACTCTCAAGCTAAAGGTGTTCATCAAGCAGGTTGAAGTACAGCTGAAGAAAGTCGTTCGCAACATTCGAAGCGACAATGGACTGGAGTTCAAAAACAAAGAATTCGAAGAATTCTTGGCCGACAAAGGAACCAGTCATAACTTCTCAGCTCCCTACACTCCTAAACAAAATGGGATTGTTGAAAGACGAAACCGATCTTTGTGTGAGACGGCCCGAACCATGCTAAGTTTTGCTTCTTTACCTTTATATTTTTGGGCTGATGCTATTGCTGCAGCTTGTTTTACGCAGAACAGGTCATATCTCAATAAGCGATTCACTCTCACTCCTTATGAGATCATCAACAACAGGAAGCCAAATGTCAAATTTTTCCACGTGTTCAGCTCACGGTGCTTCATCTTCAATTCTAAAGAACACCGTAACAAGTTCGATGTCAAAGCCGATGAAAGGATATTTCTGGGCTATTCTCTCACTTCTAAAGCATACAGGGTATTAAACAAGCGATCAAGAAAAATAGAAGAGACTTATTACGTGACTTTTGATGATAGCTATGTCAAAAAGCTAAAGGCCAACGAAGACGTAGTTGGAGAAATCTTTCCTCAAACAGGCCAAGTCACAGCCACGATCGCAAATCTATTTGAGAAGTTTGTCGAGTTATTTGATGAACCAGAAAAGGCTACTCTCTCGGAAGTCAGTACAACAGATAATAAAGTAGATCATTTGAAGTAACTCATCGAAGATGCTGCCAAACAAATGAATGAAGGAGGATCTTGTTCCAATGAACCTCTACAGCACAATGCTTCAATCGAGGGGGAGGATCCATCTTCTTCATTACAGAAGAGTTCACATGTTGAGGGGGAGGACAGTTCTCAAGCTACTCCCGAACGATCAGCAGTACCCGAAGGTTCTACAATACCCGAAAGTGTTACAACACCCGAAGGTGCTACAACACCCGAAGGTGCTACAACACCCGAAAGTGCTACATCACCCGAAGGTGCGTCAACACCCGAAAGCTCGATACCGCCCGAAACCCCTGTAGCTCAAGAAACTCAAGACATACCTAAAAGCTTATCTGTTGAGGGGGAGAATGTTGATATGCTTTATAACGATGACAGTCAATCTGAACTAGAAGAGATGGTAAACGCTGAATTGGATCCATCCTATGATCCAAATTACCCTCCTCTTGTCAAATGGACCAGAGATCATCTTGTCTCCCAGGTTGTCGGTAATGTCTCTGAAAAGGTTCTGACCCGATCACAACTTAAGGCAAAACAAACGTCCTTGTTTTCAAAAGTAGAATTCTGTATGCTTAACTCCTTCGTCTCAAAAGTTGAACCAAAGACAGTTAACACTGCTCTTGATCACTCCGATTGGGTTCAAGCTATGCAAGACGAATTGAATGAATTCGAAAGGAATAAAGTTTGGCGCCTCATTCCAACTCCTCAAGATGCCTGAGTTGTTGGTCTCAAATGGGTCTTCAGAAATAAAATGGACAAGGAAGGCAACGTGATACGAAACAAAGAGCGTTTGGTGGTGAAAGGATACTGTCAAGAGGAAGGAATTGACTATGAAGAAACTTTTGCTCTTGTAGCTAGGCTGGAATCTGTTAGAATATTTCTTGCCTATGTTGCACACAAAAACTTTGAAGTCTACCAAATGGATGTCAAGTGTGCATTTCTAAATGGAGAACTTGAAGAAACCGTGTACGTGGAGCAACCTCCTGGATTCGTAAATGAAAGGTACCCTAATCATTGTTACATTTTGGACAAAGCCGTATATGGACTGAAACAAGCTCCGAGAGCCTGGTATGAAATGCTTACCAAGTTTTTAAAGATGTCCAAATTCAAACAAGGTTCGGTTGACCCAACCTTCTTTTGTAAGAAGGAAGGTAACCACCTTATGATTGTTCAAATTTACGTCGATGATATCATCTTTGGCTCAATGAATCCTAGCTTAACGGCTGAATTCAGAAAGCTGATGGAGACTAAATTTGGAATGAGCTCAATGGGTCCAATTAACTTTTTCCTTGGTTTAAATATTAGACAGGGACCCGAAGGCATCTTTATTGATCAGGAAGCTTACACTAAGACTCTCCTTGCAAAATTTGGCATGATGGGAGATTCGAAGGTTAAAGTTCCAATGGTGTTCGGCACCAAGCTCACTCCATCCTTGGATAAGCCAGCAGTTGATATTACGCTATATCGCCAGATAATAGGTTCTCTGATGTATCTTACTGCTAGCAGGCCTGATATAATGTTCTCTGTATGCTACTGTGCTAGATTTCAGGCGAATCCACGAGAACCTCATATGCTTGCAGTGAAGAATATACTCCGTTATCTCAAGCGAACTACCTCTTTAGGCCTATGGTATCCATCCAACTCAGGCTTCTTCGTTCAAGCCTACTCAGATGCAGACCTTGGAGGTTGTGGACTAGACAGGAAAAGCACCACGGGAGGCTGCCAATTCCTTGATGGGAAGTTGGTTAGTTGGCAATCAAAGAAACAAACCTGTGTGTCTTTATCTACAGTTGAAGCAGAATACATTGCAGCTGCCTCCTGTACTTCTCAAGTGATTTGGATCCAAAGTCAACTCCGGGACTATGGACTCAATATGAAAAAGATCCCACTATATTGTGACTCTGAGAGTGCAATTAGGATCTGTCATAACACAGTGCAACACTCCAAGACCAAGCACATAGCACTGAGGTATCACTTCATTAAAGATCATGTGGAAGATGGGAACGTTGAAATTCATTTTGTTCGAACCACTGATCAACTGGCTGACATCTTCACCAAAGCTCTTCCTAAAGCGTCGTTTAACAAAATTCTACAAGGGCTAGGTATGATGGAATCAGAGTCCGTACCAAAAATTACCACTCATTCTCAAATGTAAAAAGTGAAATAGACCGAACGTTCGGGTTCGGGTCTTGCACTAATGTACCAAAATGAACCGAACGCTCGGGTTCGGTTGAATCATCTGGTTTTCGCTCCTAAATCAAAGGTAGTTCTCTTGGTTGTAAATCTTTTGTATCATTGTTCCAAATGCATTTCTCTTATTGTCAAAACTATTCTCTTTTTGAAAATCTATTTTCTTTGGTAACCAAAATAGACCGAACGTTCGGGTTCGGTTTCAAAATTTTTCTCACCCAAAATAGACCGAACGCTCGGGTTCGGTTCCAAAGTTTTTCACAACCGAAATAGACCGAAAGCTCGGGTTCGGTTCCAATTTTTTTTCCTTTGTTTTTTTTATTATCAAAAACTCCAAAAATATTTTATTCTTTATTTTCTTTTTGGCTTTAATTTTATTTGTGTGTTCGTTTATGGGGAAATTGTTGAAATTAACTAAGTGTCCCTAGAAGCATGCTGCTGTATGTGTCCAAAGCCTCACCTGATTCTGAATAATAGCCTTAATGACTTGGTATACACAAACCTTGTCTTCCCAATTAGGCTATCATATTTATTCTAATCATGAGCTACCTAACTCTCTTCTCACATGAGATAAGAGTTTTCTGCTTGGTCCTATTTTTCGCAGCAGAGGTACTTTGATTTCTTACACCATCTACATTTCATTTCTCCATCACAATCGTTTCACAAACGTAACCCTTGAGACTCTCAGAAATTACCACTGAGGTTTATGGTTACACAATAACTGTGTTCATGATCTTAGTTTCATGCCACTACGAGCTAAGTGAACCCCAAAATTCAATACCCAATACGAATTGACGGTGAACAATTAATTTGCTCTAGTTTTCACCATTGAATTGACAGATGTATCTTAATGCTATCTCAAGTTTTTTCTTTTGTGATTCCTATGAAATTTTTACAACCAATAACATTTCTTCCCTTGGGATCCAGTTTTAATTTTTTTTGAGATTTTATATTCCCAGCCAGTTTAAATTATTCCCAACTTACTTGTTCAACAGACTACACCGGTCTCACAAGTACTTCGTTCACTTTCTATCTTATATCAAGATTAGGAATGTTGAATCGAAGCGAAAGCCACCCTAATAAGCCTAGTTAAAAGGAGTCTTTCAACACTTCTTAATAAGTGTTTGATCGTTATTCAACGGGAAACCACACAAACACTTTAAGGTCTCTCTTGACTTTGGAGGAAGAGATTTGTGCCCGGGATCATTTGTTTCGTGTCTTTATTGACATCACATTTTTCCTAAAAATTATTGCTTTATTTCTTTTTTTTTACACTCTTAGCACGAAAATCTTTCATTTTCCAAAATTCAGGTTCTATTAATTACAGGTATTTTCATTGGATTAATGGTTGATTAAAGGCTGTGGTTGATTTTAATCCACATGGGGGATTTTTTTTTCGATGGGAGGCGTGTTCTTAGGGGTCTGACACTCTCTCTCATGCGTGATCATCGGCTACCCCAACTGTCACGCATCAGTCAACTCCGGAAAACTCTTCGCTTTTCAATTGAAGATTTGGGAAGATCTTTCTCTCTCCGAAATCCCCAGTATAAAAGGCAACATAATCCTTCATTTACCTGTTTACCCCAATTAAAATTCCCAGAGAGCAAAAATTCCTTAATACTTTCCTGTTCATCATCTTCTCAACTCTCTTCAAGCAATGGCAGATTCTTCTTCTATTCACGCAACATCCCACATACTACCCGTTCGTCCACAACAAAGCCTCATCATTGATTTAAATCCTCAGGCTTACGACGCCTTCATGTTCCCCATTGTCGAGTGCTTGAATTTTTCTCCGATCGCTCCTGCACTTACAAGAGCTGAATCTGTTCCGATGGAGTTCTTGTCGCAAATCTTTGCGACTGCTCATTATGACAAGGCTATTGACAAAATCTTCTTTGATGTTTTTCAACACAAAGCCTCAATTTCAAAGCAAAGGTTTTGCTCCCTGTTAGGGTTTGAAGCTGATTCTACGAGGGTTAACCCTGAGACGATTCCACTGGGGCACTTGTTCAACATGTTTTACAATATGGGTTATACGGAGGTGCTTACTTCAGTCGCGAAGTTCAAGAAGTCGTCCCTACCTCCACAGTGGAACGGGATGTTCACTGTTCTATTCAAAGGGCTTTCTGAAAGAAGTGCTGGATCTGATGGTGCCGGTCGGTTATTTTTATCAATAATGTATGGAATCTACAATGTTATCAATGTAGATTATGGGTCTGTTCTGTGGCAACAACTCATCCAAAGTCTCTCCTCTACTTCCAGGCATTCAGAGGTTTCTTACGCTAGGTTCCGGACCTTGATCACGAAATGGGTGATGGACAAGTACCACGTCCCCATTGTCGTTGGTACTCCAATGTCTTCAATTGGTACATTCCATACCACGAAGATCATTGTCTCGGACGCTTCCAAGTTTTCATTCAACGGTTCAATTCCGGAAACTATGTATGGCGACGTTCCTGCTGATAGCCGGATTATCAGAACATACAAAGAATTCAAGCGTTCTGGTCCGAGGGATCTCACTCCGGAGATGTTGAAGTCCATTCATGACGCCGACAAGCCTGCTCCAAGAGGCAAGAAGGCTGATTAAGGGAAACAGGTGGCGAAAGGGGCTAAAGGCCCTTCTCCAAAGAGGAGGAAACCAACCAAGGCTGCTCAGTCTCCGCAGCAAAAGCGCCGAAAAACTCAGCCCAAACGAAAGTTGATCATCGCTTCCTCCTCAAGCGAGTCTGAGGGTGAGAGTTCGGATTCTGACGAATCTCCACGAGGCAACACTCCACCCAGATCTCCTATACCAGAAGTTCATGTCTCTACTTCTCCCATTAATTCTCCACCTAGAACCATTCCTTTTTCTATTCCCCCCATAACTTCCACTACTTCAATACCATCCACTTCGATCCCCATACCAACACCAATATTCACCGAAGCAACCACAACATCCACTGCAGATGTTAGAGCCAACGTATCTGATACGGGGGTTCATACTGATGCACCCGAACCTACTCCAGCACCCGAAACCACAAAAGCACCCGAACCTACACCAACGCCCAAAACAACCCAATCCGAACCTACTCACACTTCAGCTCCACCAGCTTCATCCCCCCCACCCTCTCCTGATCATGCTTCAGAAGGAGAAGAACCACTCCTTGGCGGAGAGGATATGACGTTTGACTCGGTCTACTACAGTCCGTTTCAAGTTCAGAGTGACGACGATGACGATGCTCCCGTAACCAAGCGACATGTCAAGGAGCTCCATGCCAAGATTGACTTGCTCATCGCCTCCTCTTCCACTACTCAGTCATCCCTTTCTGAAGATGCAGTTCAGAAGATTTTTGATGCTTTCTCCAAGGCTCAGCAAGATTCCATTGCGTCTGCAACCTCCGCCATCGACGCCTCAACAAAAGCTTGTCAGGATGCGACCGAAAAAGTCGATAAACTATTTTCTGATGCCTCTGTCTTGTTACAGTCTTTACAGGAGAGTGCAAATGTTGCTAAGACTACGTTGGAACCAATTGTTCAACGGTTGACAACGTCTGTCTCAATTGAGTTGAAGTCCTTCGCTTCATTTCGTCAAACGCTTTCCGACGACAACTCAGCAGTTCGTGCAACCATTGACGAGTGTCTATCGAAGCTACAAGAAGATTTGGCTGCTGAGAACTCTTTGATGGATGTTCTGGCCAAGAAGACCACTGCTCTGAAGGTCAAGAGTGTTCAACTCTCTCACTCTCAGCAAGAGATTGACTCTCTTCGGTCCGAAAGGGAGGTGATAAAGTCGTGTGTTTCGGATGTCCACTCCGCCATCTCCAACATCCTCGAAGCACATGATCCCATCCTTAACTACACTATGCGGCGTGGCCTTGCAGAGAAACTCGCTCCAGCCCTTGCCCTGCTAAGCAAACTTGAAGGGTTACTTGATTTCGTGTCCATTCCGAAACAAGGGGGAGAGAAGGACTCCATGTCTCAACCACCTCCATCCTCAAAGGCAACTCACACAACCGAACCTCCTCTAGTAGGCCAAGCCTCTGGTTCTGGTGTGAAAGATAAAGGCAAGAACATTGCTGAGGAAGAAGATGAAGATGAAGAGACTATCGCTGATCTTTTAAAGCGAAAACGTCGAAATAATGATGCTGATATCAGTGCTCGTGTGGCTAGAGAAGCTGAAGAAGCAGAAAGAAAACAGAAGGAATCCCACGACCTTCTTGAGAGTAGGAAAACTCTTTTTCCTGCTTGGACTCTCGAGAGGATGATAAAAGAAGCCATCGACACTCCAAGTATCTTGTGGCCTGAACATGTAATATCGCTTGATTGTTCCAACACTGTCGACTCTCAATTCGACATGCCTCTGACCCGAAAGGCGTTCATCTTTCACGCCTTCGCCAACGTTTCAGAGTTCCCTCATCCTCATCCACAGGTTGATCGGGACTTGATCAATTTTTATCTGAAGGCCGATCACCCTCAATATCAGACTTGGAGCGCTCAGAAAATTGTAAACGTTTGGGTCTTGAAGCCGTATAGTGAAGGGAACTTCATCAACATTCGGTTCAAGGTACTTCGGGGATCTGCCAAAACCGAACATGCCATTTCTCTTGCAGATCTTCCGAACCTCAATCCCCATGATTGGATAATCTTGCACAACATCCTTCTAACCAATGAAGCTGAATACGGTCCGATCATAGACCATTTCAAGAGGATGCTCGTGTGCTACATCATGGAAGTTGCGCTGATGGATCAGGAGATAGCAAGCGTATTTAAGAAGAAACCAACAATATCTCTTGTTGGCTCTGCCAGTGATCTGAACCAAATGCAGATGGGCAAAATTGACTCGAGAAGGAATTCGATCATGTTCACCAGGAACGAAGGACAGAAATGTCTTTTTGCCTTGGCTGAAAAACATCTGTACACTACTGCTTGCTTAGAGCATGTTTTGGGGATCATCCACAGGTGCAAGCAAAACTCAGCGGATGATGTCAAGTACTTCGATGACATGATACACTGGTACATTCGGTTCAGACAGACGATCCTTTCGCTAATCACTCGTCTGTTTGACACCACAAAGAAAGTTCCCGCTGCTGGGCCAAGCAAGAAGAAGAAGTAGTCTCGCTCCAATTTGACGCAAAGGGGGAGATTGTTGGGTCGTGTTTTGAATGTTGCGTCTATTGGGCTCGTTTGTTAGTCCGTTTTTGTATCTCCGGTATGGGCCTGACCATCCGTGAGTATCGTAGGGTTTATTATAAATATAGGTGCTTGCATGCATCTTAGGTTAACGATAGAAAAGATAGAATAGATTGATCAAAGAAGTTTTATTATCGTTCTCGTAACCCTAAATCCTCTACATTGGAAGTTCTTAGTCGAGCTCTGCTGAGGATTGTTTGAATTAATCATTCGACACATTGTGATTCAATCTTGTCTTGTTTATTGTTTTATGTTCTTCGCACTACCTGTTACAAAGATCTAATCGATCTTCAAGTTTATTTAATATCTTATCAGTGCTTATGAATATGATTTGGGAATTGGATTAAACCCACGCTCACTTGTATCACTCCATGAATTGTATCACGAGTAATTGGTAAGACGATAACATCTTATATTCTTGAAACCGAGATGTGTGAGTTGTATGTTGCGAATCGGTTGCACATTGATAATATGTAAACGCACTAGTAACTTGGTGTTATAAAACATATTGTTGTCTGTGATTCGGTGCGTGAGTGCAAGCAAGCATTGTATCAAAGTTTATCCATTCCTTTTATCCAAAGTAGGATAAAAGCGATATCTTTGGGCCCCTCGATGATTTAGTGATGACAAACGTAAATGCTCGGCCGGGCTAGAGCTAATTTGATTTGTTCAATTAGTCAGTCGTCATAAATCGGGAATCGAGATATAGTACAAAGAGAATGATTTGAAATCATATCTCATATGATATCTAGAATGGAGGAATATATGATCCCTTATCTAAGGACACGCGTATCTGATAAGATCGGAGTTGACAGCGGCTTTGGAAAGCTACGATTGCAGATCAGGATCTGAAGTCATATGAAGAATAGTTATTAGACTATTTTTGGTATGTACTTGACCCGATGGTGCATGGTCCTTTTGGGTTGCCTTCACCAAAGCAACTTGATAGGATGAATTATGGAGAGAAAGGATTAAATATGATTTATTAATATATTATGAGAATAATATATTAAAGGAGAAATCATATTGTTTAATTAATATTAGTCAATAATTAATTGGTAATTAGTTTTGTGACTAAAAGAGATTAATTAAACTTAAGGGACTGGAATTGTAATTATAAGATAATTACAATTTGGGCCATGGATTGCCTTTTATTATAAGGTGGACGAATTCTATGGGGGAAGCCCATATGAAATCGTCCAAGGCTTTAAGAAAGGGCTCCATGGGTTGCTTAGGGCTTAAGCATCCAAATTAGGGTTTCCTTGTTAGATAACCCTAATTGCCTCACTATATATAGATCCCTTAAGGACCAAAAACGGGGCTAAGCTTCTTGCTAGGGTTTCACAGGTTTTTGGGCAGCCTCTAACCTCTCTCCTCTTCATCCTCTTGCTTATGGTGTTTGTGAACCATTAGAGGAGTGACACTTGTGACTCTAAGCCTTCCAAAGTCAATACAAGGAGATTTGGGATTGTTATTGCTACATAACAATCAAGGTAACATTATAAACCTATTCTAATATCTAATATGATTACTTGTATGCTAGAATTAGGGTTTATAGTCTTGGATAACATGTATGTACAATAGAGAAACCTAGATCCAAACATTAGGGTTTTTATGAGCACATAGGGTGTCTTATGACCAAAACCCATCAGCAACAAGGACCAGCGGTATGTTCAGTAGCAAGAGCTAGGCGTTACCTTCAGCAGGGTTGCGCAGGATATGTCGCCTATGTTATGGACACCCGGGAGGCGGGTAAGGAGACGGTGGGCGATGTGCCCATGGTGCGTGAGTTTATAGACGTATTCCCCGAGGAGTTGCCTGGGATACCTCCGGAGAGGCAGGTGGAATTCAGGATCGACCGAGTTCCCGGTGCGGCTCTGATAGCCAAGGCACCCTATCTGCTGGCTCCTCCTGAGATGCAGGAGTTGTCTATACAGCAGCAGGAGCTGTTAGACAAAGGATTCATTAGACCCAGTAGTTGTTAACTCTGCACCGTAGGGTGTGGGTCCCGTATCACGGGGGTGTGTGCTAGGTATTGATGGAGGAGGCGCACAAATCTCGATTCTCCATTCACCCCGGGGCGACGAAGATGTATAGGTATCTTCGTCTGGACTATTGGTGGCCCTGCATGAAGCGGGATGTGTCATGGTACGTGGAGCGGTGCTTGACCTGCAGGAAGGTCAAGGATGAGCATCAGATACCTCACGGCAATATGCAGTTGTTGGATATTCCGCTGTGCAAATGGGAGGACATCACGATGGATTTTATCACAAAGCTTCCCAGGACCGCGCGGGGAGTGGATTCGATCTGGGTCATCATCGATCGATTGACCAAGAGCGCCCATTTTATCCCGATTCAGGAGAGTATTTCGGCCGAAAAGTTGGCCGACATTTATATCAGGGAGGTGGTGGTGCGGCACAGGGTGCCGGTATCGGTGATTTCAGACAGAGATGTTCGGTTTACTTCCAGGTTCTGGAAGAAGTTCCATGACGAGCTGGGAACTCGTCTGCATTTTAGCACCGCTTTTCACCCGCAAACAGATGGACAAAGTGAGCGGACCATCCGGACTTTGGAGGATATGCTGCGGGCGTGTGTCTTAGCCTTCGGAGGTAGTTGGGATATTTACCTTCATTTGGCTAAGTTCTCGTACAACAACAGCTATCATGCGAGTATTGAACATCCTCCCTTCGAGATGTTGTACGGGAGGAAGTGCAGGACCCCGATATGTTAGGGTGAGGTTGGTCAGAGGGTTATGGGGAGTACCGAGGTGGTACTCAAGACTACGAAGAGAATCCAGCAGGTCCGAAGCAGGCTTCAGACTGCTCAGAGTTGGCAGAAAAGTTATGCCGACAAGCGCCGATCAGACTTGGAATTCCAAGTCGGGGATATGGTTCTCCTGAAGGTGTCACCTTGGAAGGCTGTCATGCGATTCAGGAAGCGAAGCAAGCTAGGCCCCAGGTATATTGGACCTTTCAGGGTTATAGCCTGGGTGGGCAAGGTTGCGTATAGGCTGGATCTGCCAGCCGAACTCAGTTAGATTCCTAGCACTTTTCATGTCTCCCAGTTACAGAAATGTTTGGTGGACGAATCAGAGGTGGTACTCTTGGAGGATATTCAGGTTGACGACAACCTGAACTACATCGAGAGACCAGTGGCGATTCTTGACAGGAAGTTAAAGGATCTGCGGAACAAGAGGGTGGATCTGGTAAAGGTTCAGTGGCAGCATCGAAAGGGCTCGGAATGGACTTGGGAGCCGAAGGAAGAGATGAGGGAGCATTACCCAGAGCTTTTTCAGGATCGAGCGACAGACTTTGAGGACGAAGTCTAAAATAAGTGGGGGAGATTTGTAACACCTGGTATGTTTTCTTCAATATATGTATTTTTCTCTGGGACTCGACGAGTTGGAGGATCAACTCGTCGAGTAGGGACATGGCTGCGGACATTTTAAGTGACTAACTCGACGAGTCGGGAGACTGACTCTGCGAGTAGGTGCTGGATAAGTGAAACCCTAAATCTGAGGGTTTGCACCCTATATAAACAACTTAACTCAGCCTCCCTTGTCAGTAACACTCTCTTGAAAGCTTCATATCAAACCCTAGCCGTTTGTGTGTGGGTTAAGGCCATTTCTGGTGTTCTTGTGTGGATTGTAAAGCTTGGAAGGAAGAAAGGAGCTTGGAAATCGAGTTGGGGCTTGTAGATCCGGAGATCTTACTTCATTTTTAGCAGCTTCAAGGTAAAATGCCCCTGTCTTGACTCATCTATGTGGTTATTCATCTTTAACTTGGGATCTCTATGGATTTCTAAGTCATATTTCGGATTTGGAAGTGTTGAGTGAGTTTTGACTTCAGATCTGGGCCTTAAGAGTGGTCTCATGGCATAAAGGTGCCAGCTCTAGGGCCATGAGAGCCCCATGCACATTGTAGGACACTTTATATGGATTTTTGAGCTAAAAACCCCATGCATGTGCATCAAGTTTGGATGTTTACGTATAAAATGGACATCAAGAGGCCAGATCTATGATTTTGGTGTGTTAGACCTCATTTAAATCGACTATATGAAATTGGTCAAGGTTGGACTCGACGAGTTGTTCTTGGCACTCGACGAGTCGGTGACCATTTGTGCACCAAACCTTTTCTGTGAATGGGTAGGTGTTAGGAAGGAAGTCCCTTGTGGGTTTAGACGCGAAAAGGGACCTGGAATCCATGGTACTTAGCGAGTGGTATGAGCAAACTCGGCGAGTCCATAACAATCTCCCAATCTTTGAAGATGGACTCGATGAGTTGTTCATACAACTCAGCGAATCATAGACTGGACAAGTCCTTATGTTGGAGATGAACTCGACGAGTTCAAGAAGGAACTCGACGATTCAGATGAAGATGGTCCCGATGTTATGATTGAAGGAGAAACCGTCGAGTTTTGCTAGACTCGACAAGTAGAGTCGGGGTTTTGTGTCGGATTAGAGAAGCATGGACTCGACGAGTTGGTAGGCCAACTCGGCGAGTCAGGTCAACTGAATGTTGACTTTGACCAATGTTGACTTTGGCTGAACATGGATTGACCCTGTTTAAGGTTGTATGTGATGTGTGTTGACTTGAAGGTTGTCGTGTAGGGATGGAGGAGTCGTAGGGAGTCGACTTGTGCACCGAGGATAGTTCAGACACTACACGACATTTAGGTGAGTTACCTTCCAGTAGGGGTGGGTCTAAGGCGACAATGCCGGCCCACCAAAAGGGGGTATTTAGAAGATAATGGTCTTGGTGATAATTATCTTGGTCTGGTTATTTGTTGGTTATGAGGTTTATCTGGGTTTATGTTATGTGTATGGTAGGGATTAGTTTCCCTAACAGTGGTCCTTAGGACCCAAGGGTAGGCCAGTACCCGGATATGCCTGATTGTACGCTTATATCTGTTGATTGTATGCTAGTGGTAGTGGTGAAATAGACCCCAGTTACTGGTTGAAAGATACCGATGTCAATTATCGGTTGAAAGATACCGATGATGGTTACCGGTTGAAAGATACCGATGAAGGTTACCGGTTGAAAGATACCGATGCAGGATACCGGTTGAAAGATACCGACGATATTGTATGGTATGTGGTATGGTGGGGGAACTCACTAAGCTTTGTGCTTACAGTTTTGGTTTTGGTTTCAGGTACCTCTCCGTCGAAGGGTAAAGAGTCGGCGGTGTAGCAGCGCATCACACACACACGGTTTGGAATTAATTTGGAAACTATGGTTTTATGTAATTTATGGATTTTGGAATTAATTTAAAAATGAAAATTTTGTCTTTGATTTTTGGGATATTACACCCAGAAGTCCTTTCTCGTCCCTTCCATTAAATGTGCCATGTTTACATAATAAAAGAAAAGGAAACCAACAAGTAACTATCGTATGTGAGAAAATATTATTTGCTACATAGCCACCAGAAAATCACCACAACTATGTGTTAAATAAAAACTTTCATCTTTTCTTCCAAGTTATAGCAAGGGTTTCCTAATTTATCATGATTCTATAAATGGATGTTCTCTTCAAAGAGTGGCGACCTTAGAGTTATCAAGTAAGAAATTTGATTTTTTGACATGTTTTATTGAGATTTTGCTATGATTTTTTACACAACCAGTTGTTCGTATGGACGAAATTGAGATTCTTTTTATTAGAAAAAAGTTTGTAACACCCGATTCAAGATACTTTTCATTTTTGACCCTTGATGTGTATATTGTTTGTAGATTTGGTCCCTAGGGGGTATTATTGTCATTTTCAGAAAAGTGGGGGTAAGCTGGGCGTACGCACCCAGGGGACAAACCCTAATTTTTAGGGTTTGGACCCTATTTAAGCAACATTATGACCCATGATCCGCTCATTTCTCAACCTCCATTACCCTTTGAGTCTCATTTTGAAACCCTAGCCCCTCTAGAGAAGATTTGACCCTCTTTGTGTGTGTTGGTTAGCTTTGAGGAAGAAGAGATTTGATCAAAATTTTATGTTACTACTAGACATAACTATTATTAGCCATTTATATAAAATTTTATACATAGTTTTCACAAAAGAGATTACAAAACAAACTGATGACATAATACATGTCATAAAATGTGTAACATGAAACTGTTAAAACGTGTGTTATGAACTGCATCTCATGAAACCTGTAAAATGTGTGTTATAAAACGCTTGTCACAAATTTACACTAGTGATGTCAATTCGTTATACAATAAAGGGAGTTAAAGTTCGCACAAATCCGTTAATGCTCTAGTGAGACATCATCTTCACCGTACCTACCTAGAGTACATTTTAAGTCATGCGTTAAAATCAGAGTCTCCTGGAGGGAGAGCGAGATAGTTATGTATAGATCTATACGTGGATTGACAACCCCACACCTGAGCTGTTCGCTACAGCCAGACGGGCCAGTCTAGGGTGACAAATATATTACCGATTCCGACGCCTAAAGAACATCGTAAATGCATAACAGTCACACTAGTATGGTTATAATAACTCACGGATTAACAATACTATTTTGGTTTATGGGAATCTTACACTTCATCGGTTTTATTAAATTGTAAAACTACTTATTTTTTTTCAGTATACTATTCCGGTCTTAGGGTTTAAGACTATAAATTTTTATACAACATAAAATATTGGATTTTCTGGGAACTTACAAAGAAACACGCATACATACATTTTTCTGTCATTGGTATAAAACATACAATTCAGTGTTATAGAAAATATCGAATTTTCTGGAAACATACAATACATTTCAAACAAAACAGATACAAACCGTTTTCATACAAAAATGCTTATGAACTCACCAACATTCATTGTTGACGATTTTCAAAATGACTTGTATTTTCAGGTAACCAATAAGCAGGTACTTAAGTCATCTGGAACTAGATTTTTGTTACATTTTGGAATTGTTACGTTTCAGTCAATGTTGTGTAAACTTTGATCAAATACACTATGTAACAATGTAAGTTTGTATCTCTTAATGTATGTTGTGTGGGTTTCTATGTCCATTTATATTCAATTGTGATGATACTTTACAATGACGTCATCCACCCCCGGACGTCTCTACCGTCCCGGTTCGGGGGTGTGACATGTTAGTCGAACTTTGCTTTCATTTACGCCAACTATTGTGCCTTTCTATCAGCTTCGCCCGCGTGACGTTGAGTGCGCTTTGCTTTGTCGCGCTCGATCGATTGGCGTGGGGGGAGGGAGATCTCTTCGATGTCGTTGTGGATGTCATCTGTGTCGGTGTTGAGGTCGATATTAGTCCACTTGTCGGGAACATCAAGTTCACAAGAATTGCGAGACCTATTTGATTGTGCCTCCATCGATGTTAGCACCTTATTCCATTTTGGATCTAGTCTAACAATCTCCCATATTTTTTCAAACTCAAAAGCGTGCTCCATTTCGACTTGATATTGTTCCCTCATAGCTTTGTGTACATGAAAATCATTCACACCACTTTGCTTTTGCGATTATAGTCTCATGAAGTCTCGCACCACGCCACCGCCAACGCGTACTCCTCCTCTGGTGTCCACCATAGTGGAGGTTCTTCTTCACTTGTCGTGCCTGCCTTCCCTTTCCTTTTTCCTTTCCCTCTCCCTTTCCGATTGCCTCCCACTTGTGTTTTGAGAACATTTTCTAGCGTTGGTTGTGTGGTTGTTTATTTGCATAGAAATGAAAGTAATGAAAATATTTTGTTGAAAATTTTAGGTTTTTTTTTTTGCATGTAAGGGAATGTAGGAAATTGCATTGGGAGTGAGTTGAGATTAAAAAAGTTCCCTTGAAGCGCTATTTGTGGTGAGTTTGTGTTGAGTAGGTTCATATAACTCCCGTACTGTGCGAACCCCATCGAGACATATGTGTTTGTGTTTGGGGGTAGGATGTTCCGGTTTTGGTCCATATTTAATTAAAAAGAAAAGTGGTTTTCTTTGTAAGATGAAAGAAAATTTGTGTGGTTTAAAAATTGTGTATATGTGTATTTATATGTAAAATAAAAATAATTATTTTTTAACTGTTGACCATTCACCAACTCGTTCACTCAATTTAACTGGCGTTACATTACGTTATTGGGGCAACAGAAGGCAACAAAAATGACGATAACAGGCGATAGCGAGATAAGGAGCAGTGTTTTGGCATGGTAGCGCCATTTTCCCCACTCCACGTCAGAAAAACGAGTGTAGACGCACACCGAGAACTCTAAAGGAACCTAACTCTTTTTAATTCATCACCACCGTAATTTAACATGGAATCCCAAATACAAATTTGTAACACAATCCCATATTCCCACCAAGCTAGGAACTTTTATATATATATATATATATATATATATATATATATATATATATATATATATATATATATATATATATATATATATATATATAGGGTTTGGTTTATATGAGACAGCCTAATTTTGTGAGACCGTGAAACCATTTTTTTAAAAGAAATATTCTAATATTCTAAAATAGTAATTTTAACATATTTTACATAAAAATATTTTAAAACATATCATGTGAGAAATATATATATAACATATTCTACTTTTACAAACAATAGAATATTAAAATATTTCAATAAAAACATGTTGGTTTTACAGTCTCACAAAATTATATTCTCAAATGAACTTTTATATATATATATATATATATATATATATATATATATATATATATATATATATATATATATATATATATATATATATATATATATATATATATATATATATATATATATATATATATATATATATATATATATATATATATATATATATATATATTGAAAAACTACAATATCACCCATCAACCATAATATATATAGTCATCGACAAGTAGGATGTTTAATTTCTAGACGATGGCATTACAAAATTTGTCCATACCCAGATCCTACGACGCATATGGTATGTGAATATATATATATATATATATATATATATATATATATATATATATATATATATATATATATATATATATATATATATATATATATATATATATATATATATATATATATATATATATATATATATATATATATTAAAATCCTATCCTAAAACACCCACCAAGTTGATGATGATGATGATGATGAAAGCCGTATTCTTGATCAATCATGCCTTGGACAGCTCGAAACTCCTGGATATTGCAAGGAATGGTGATGGTACCTTTTTGTGCAAACCCAAACTCTTTCTCGGCCTCCTTCAAGAGCTGCATGAAGAGCGGATGATTAAAATACATCACAGGAACCACAAATCGTTGTTGCTCTTCACCTTGTCCAACTTTTACAGCCAAACACCCCTTTGGTACTGGTGGCTTCTTCCCATGGCTATGGCTTTGACTGATCATATAAGGAAGATGAATTAGATGTTTGCTACCCATCATCGATTGATCCTTAGCTTTAATTGAGTTTTTCTATGCTTTCACACCAACGTATAGAGATATTTTTTGGAGTATAGCATATATATTGCGTTTGTGTGGTGTTTATGAAGTGGAAGAGGGAATGTTGGGATATATAGTACGTTGTAAGGCAAGAGAGGGGTGGGACCAGTGTTAATTTAAGTGGAACATTAATTATATATATTTGATGCTCACAATCAACTTCAAAACTTGGTCCATCCATGTTGTGGGGGAATTCAATATATCACCATACATATTTGTTCTTTTCAGATGTATCACTCTCATTTCATGTTCTGGATTCTACTTAAATGGCTCCCAATTTGTGTGGATAAAAGGCAAGAACTCAAGTCAGCTTGTGGTGTTCATGAATTAATTCTTAACCTTTTAAAAAAAAAAATTGGTTTTATTCCGACATATATACTACGTATAAATTTTTATATGTATATATGTGAGACTAAAACCAAAAGATATCATTTTAAAAAAAAAAAAAAATTAGTTCATGATATCATATTTTTTTTGTATATATATCGTCAACCAACTATAACGTTTGTACACATATGACCATTAAACTTTACCTATGTTCAAAAAATATCATTACCTTACCGGTAATAGTAGGTCGCACGCCATGTGGCTGCTGACGTGGATTTTACTGTTTATTATGTACACAATATAACATTAATTTTTTTTGTACACATTGTACCATTAAACTTTTTTTTTTTTGTATATATTTTACCATTAAACTTTTTTGTACACATTTTACCATTAATCTTATAATTTATTAAAAAAAATAACATTTTAAAAAATACATATTATTACATAAAAATGGGTTTTCCATCATTATTACTCCCTGATTTTGTAATGTTTGGGTATAACATTCGTAAAATTCTTGAAAATTTAAAATTTTAAAATAAACCCTAAACCATCATTGTTTACAAATTGTTTTCAAAATAAGTTTCACATAAGAGAAATCCCAAAATCGTAGAACAAAATATGAGGAGGTGCACGATCACGTCTTCTCTTTCCCGCGATCCTCTGAAGTACCTGAAATATATTCCAAAACTGTAAGTCCATAGTTTAGTGAGTTCTCCTAAAATATCGATACATAACAAATAGCAGAAATATAATAACAACATGTAATTCGTCCACAACTTAACAGATTGGATTATCCATGAGCTCACAACATAAGTCTGGCTTGCTCCCCGGCCTGACCAACATAAATGTATGATGCTGTTGCAAAAGGGAGTGATTAGTATCATTGTAAAAAACGAACGCTTTCACCCAAACCTTTCAAAATCAGGGAGTAACAATGATGGAAAACCCAATTTTAGGTAATAATATGTATTTTTTTGAAATGTTATTTTTTTATTAAATTATATAAGATTAATGGTAAAATTTGTACCAAAAATTTTAATGGTAAAATATGTACAAATTTTTTTTAATGGTATAATGTGAACAAAAAAAGTTTAATGGTATAATGTTTACATAATAAACAGTAAAATCCACGTTAGCAGCTACGTGGCGGGTAATGTGACAACCCAAAATTTCTATCTTGTAAAGTCATTCAATTCAAACAAAGGTCAGACTAGTTTCTGTTACCTTTTAGCCTTGCTAAGGGTTATTTTAGAAGTTTTTAAGCCTTGTGCACATAGGACTTAATGCTATGAATTGTAAGTAAGGAATTTATGAGTTTCAATTTGAGCCAAGATCATCCATCAAGGGATGTATACGGACCAAAGTGGGTTTACGGCCATAAACCCAAGCTTGGCCGTAAACCCCTTCCTACTAGTACAGAATTCCTTCAATTTTTCCTCATTTCTCATATCTTTAATGCTGAAAACTCATTTCTCACTCAAGTATCATCAAGAACACTTCCATTTCTCTTCAAAGTTGTAAGTGATTCTTCCATTCTTTCTTGATATCCTTCTTATTCAAGTGAAACCCTATGATTTCATTCATGAATTCATCTCTTTTGGGTTTAGATCTTCAAATTACCAAGAACACCAAGAACACACACTTGTTCTTTGGGTCGTAATCACCCTATAAGCTTCCAAAACGTAAGTATCCTTTCCATATACTTGTTATCCATTAGAAGCTTTTGAATTCTAACCAATAAGCAACCACTTTATGCGTGATCTTCAAGAGTTTATGGTCATAAACCCTTCAAGTTGTCATAACCCTTCATAATTAAGATCATGGTGGTCGTGAACCCTTCAACCCATGGCCATAAACCCTTCAAGTTCATGTGGTGGATGTGAACCCTTGAACCCATGGCCATAAACTCCTTGGCCATAAACAATTCATGTGTGGTCGTGAACACATCCTTGTGTGGCCGTAAACACCCTTTCATACAATCATATGTGATTGTAACACTTCATACCAAGTGTTTCCTAGCACCTAAGGTTGTTCCCATACATGATTAGTTATTATATACACTAATTATATACATATATGTGTCATTATATGCTTAATAGGATCCGTTTGTGCTCGAGACTTCACTTGGCATACTTAGCATCCTAATCGATTTTTCATTTGAATCACTCACTGCAGGTGAGTTCATACCCCTAAACTTATATTTTAAATGATTTTAAATGCTTTTAGGGGGGGTTACAAGTAGAAACAATTATAGTTATAGTATCAATAAAATGTGATTTATAACTATCAAACAAAAGGATTTCTTAGACTTCAAAACTGTGTTATCAAACAAACTGTTTCAAATCATTTTATAAACTGACATCAAGTCATTAATAACCATTCATATGGTTAAAACTCTTTTATATGATAAACTCTTTATTGTTTTACAAAACTCTTTAAGCTTATATATTGTCAAAATCATGTCTATATATAGTTATATAAATAAGGTTGAAAGGGCTTAGGACTGATAACTCGCTTTATTTCCTATTCCTTGTTTGGTTGTGGACTTAGGCTATCGGTTGTTTGTCCGAGTGTCGTTTAAGTCTTAGTTATATATTATGTATATGTATGTAGATATAAAAGTTCTTCCAATCAGTTCAATACCTTTGGGTAGCAAAGGCGTGCAAACATGAACAGTCATTCAAACAACAGTACTAGTAAACTATAACAGGTATAGTTTAGAGGATTACTACTCACTATTTCTAGAACAATGAAACTTAAAAGAGTCAGTTCATACATGAGTCAGTTTAAGCATACTATAACAAGAACAGAAAGAACATACTATACACTAGAACAGAAGGAACATACTACACTAATACGAGAACAATATAACATTAATGTGAGCCACTACTGTTGGATAAGGTGTCTAAGTCCATAACTATTTCTGGTAAGTACTTGACCCGACCCGACATGGTCCATTTGGGTTGCATGGCACCATGCAATTGGATAGACTAAATGAGAGAAATAACACTTGCAGATTATTAATATATTATAAGTTCTAATATATTAATAATATTATTTAATTAGTTTGATCAAGAATTAATTTAGAATTAATTAAGTGATCAAAAGATAACTAACTAAATATATGGGTTTATTATGTAAATCATCCATATCTTGTATAGTGGACTAAGAAGCTCCATGGTTTATCAAGTTGGGTTCCACCCATAGGATGCTCCATGGATGCTCCATGGGAGTTACAAACCCATGGATCATGGAAATGAAGAGTCATGACACATTAGAGTTTACATGGTGTAACCCTAGATGTGTCAACACTATATAAGAGTCCCATTCTCCACCAAAACCGGCTACACATGAAACAAGAGGGCTAGGCCAATTTTAAGAAGTGTGTGTTCTCTCAAAAGTCTTTGCAAGAGCATTTGGTGTTGTGTGAAGCATTTGAGGCATCACACTTGGGGTGCTAGGCTCACAAGGTTTCAACGAACATAAGCAACAACAAGGTAAGTTATTCTATCTTTCATTCAAGTTTATAAATTGTTCCCCATGTATGCTAGATAGGAATATAACTTTGGAATTCAACTTTGCATGATAATTAGACAAACATAGATCCAAGGTTATTAGGGTTGCATGTACACTTAGGAAGTGTTAGAATGCTCAAAACCCATCAGTGGTAACAGAGACTAGGCTTGGTTGTTTGTTATTTGTGCTAAATTGTTGAAAAAAGTCGATTTTGTGCAATCTTCCTGATGAACTCGCCGAGTCCATGGGGGGACTCGCCGAGCTCATGTGTATCTTCATCCTACTCGCCGAGTAGGTTCGTGCACTCGACGAGTAGGAGCCTCATGATGCAGATTTTCGACTTTTGTTGCTGGAAATGGACTAGGCACATTACCCTAAACTGTTTTGGTACTTTAAAACTTGTTTTAGATTGTGTAATGTTCTTGCTAATCCATTTACAAAGTTTTACGTGTAATTTTTGATACATGAAAGTGTTAATATTCATGTTCTTGATCTTATGATGTTTAGATGATCATAGGAATTGTTTGTAACCTATGTGGTAGATTAATTCTTGATCATTATGTGTTTTAATGGAGTCCATAACTTGTCCTCAAGTTATGGAAAACCAAAAGTCACTTTGTTTTAAAACCATTAAAAGATCACATGGGTTATAAAAATGAAGAGTCTTCATTTTTAATACCCTAATTAACTCATAAGTTACAAGAAATGAAAAGTTTTGAAAGTTTACAAAACTTGCCCTCAAGTTTTGGAACAAGTAAAGTCATGTTAAAACTTTAGTTCCAACCCTTATAATTTTAAAAGTTAAAATTCAACCCTTATACTTATAATATTATAAGTCAATAATAATATATATGTGTATAAGATCAAAGTCGTCTTACCGCTAGTACGCCTCATTCACGAAGCATGTCTATAAGGTGGGTATAAGGTTCTTGCCTATAAAATGGCAACTTAATGGGTGTCCACTCTTACCCACCGCTTGCTTGACTGGTGGAGGTTCGTTAGCCGAACGGGTAGGACAAGGACTTATAAATTCTAATTAAAAGTATGATGAATATTATAAAGTAACTAAATGCTTTTATTAAATTCCCAATCTTAGTTACTTTAGGAAAAGTGCTAATCCATGAAATTACACTTTACACTTTGTTTAAGTCGTTGATGGAGCGTGTGTGGTTCACCGGCACACTAACTTGGACTTAACGCGGTAGTTAAAGGGTGACTTAAGGTTTATCATAGTATCGGTGGAGTGTGTGTGGTTTACCGGCACATCGATTGAGTGATAAACTTTAAGGGTACCAAGTGATTTGCATGGTTACTTTACACCTCGTTTTGTGATCCTCGGTATCCCAGTTACAAAACTTGGAGGGCACACTCGAGATTGAAACATGCCTTTGAATAGTTCATTGAATTTCAAAAGAATCTAGGAATTTCTAAGAACCAATCAAAAACCTAATATTTAATATTTCGGTTTTCGTGGTGGAAATTGGTGAATCGTCATTCACCTACCTTTCAAATATGTTATAGCTTGGATTACGGCATACCTCTTCTAAGTTATAATATATTGTGATTGGATCCTACCCTTAATATTACATTTGGGTGTTTTATTAAGAACTCTCTTAATATCTAATCTAATCTTGTCCTCTTCCTTTAGATGTCTTCAAACAATGCTGCTTCTGGTTCTAATCCTAATGGCTCCTTTACCCTTATGAACTTGTGTGGGAAAGTCACTTTTGATGGATCCAACTTCAATGAATGGATCAGAAACATCAGGATGATTACCCGCTACGAGGAGAAAGAATATGTCCTCGATAAGGAGCTTAAGGAGATTGATGAGACCAATGCAACTCCCCAGGAGATCGCTGACTTTCAGGCACATGAAAGGGATGCTACCAAAGTGGCATGCATCATGATGGCCACGATGACAGCGGAACTCCAAAAGTCCTATGGGGACCTCTACCCTTTTGAAATGAACCAAGATCTAATGGAAAGATACCATCAAAGTGCACAACAAGAGAGGTATGGAATCATCTGCTCCATGATAACAACCAAGATGAAGGACTGGGAATCCTTCACGAGCCACATGCAGAAAATGCAAAGGTATGTGGATCGGTTGCTGAAGCTTAATGTGAACTTCCTTGAGGAGCTTGCAATAGATCTTAAGGGGAAGTCGGTTGTTAACACTCCTACTCCAAACTCCGCTCTGGTTTTGGCAATCGGGAAAAGTCGAGAGAAGAAGAGAAAGAGCTCTTCGAAGGGTACCAAGGCTAGGACCCTTGATGGCTCTTCTTCAAGTGGAACCAAGAAAGGTTTCGTCACTCCTTCTTCTGACCCAAAAGAGGTTGAATGCTTCTATTTCCATGACAAAAGACATTGGAAGCGAAACTGCCCAAAATACCAGCAAGATGTGAAGGATGGGAAAGTTAAACCCAACCAAGCATGTATTTACACTATCTTATCTAATAACTCACCCCATTCTAACTCTTGGGTCCTTGATACCGGTTGTGGTATTCATATCTGTTCTGATTTGTAGGGACTAATAAGAAGTGAGAATGTGGAGCAAGGAAGAATAAACTTAATCATGGGGAATAGGAAAGCTTTACCTGTCACCAAGATTGGAGTTTACTCTTTATCGCTAAGTAGTGGGTTTAGTTTAAATTTGAATAAGTGTTGTTGTTTGCCAGAAATGGGAAGAAATATTATTTCCCTTCATGCATTGTATAAACAAGGTTTCACCTTTTCATTTGATAATGAAGTTGGTTCTATTAATGCTTTCTTTAATAATGTTCTTTATTTTAAAGCATTACCTTGTGATGGCATGTATGAAATAGTATCTGTGGTTGATAACTCAGGAAATAATGCATTGTGTATTGATTCTGTTGATAATAACTTGGATAAAGCATCATAATGGCATTGTCGTCTTGGACATATAAGCGAGAAACGCATAGGCCAAATCCAAAAGGATGGAGTCTTGGAGTCATTTGACTTGAAGTCAGATGATAGTTGCGAATCATGCTTACCTGGAAAAATAACAAAGTCACCCGTCACAGGTTCTTGTGAGAGGGGTGAAGGTTTGTTGGATCTTGTACACACAGATGTGTGTGGGCCCTTCAAACATGCCACAAGGGATGCTAATCATTATTATTTGACTTTTACTGATGATTACAGTAGATATGGATATGTGTACTTAATCAAGCATAAGTCTGAGACTTTCGAAAAGTTTAAGGAATTTAAACAGGAAGTCAAGAATCAATTGGGCAGGAACATTAAGATGCTTCGATCCGATCGAGGTGGTGAGTATCTTAGTTCAGAGTTCCTCGACTATCTTGTGGAATGTGGGATTGTCTCACAATTGACACCTCCCAGGACACCGCAATTGAATGGTGTGGCTGAGAGGCGTAATCAAACCTTGTTGGATATGGTTCGTTCCATAATGAGTCGAGCTTCGCTACTAATCTCATTCTGGGGGTATGACTTAGAGACTGCCGCCCATATCCTTAATCTAGTCCCTACAAAGAAAGTTGCCAAAACTCCTCATGAGATGTGGACTGGTAAAGTACCCAAACAGGACCATATTAAGATTTGGGGTTGCGAGGCTTTCGTGAGACGCGAGACTCATGATAAGCTCGAACCTCGAAGCGAGAGGTGTATTTTCATCGGCTACCCACAACAATCCTTTGGTTACCTCTTCTACAGACCTAGTGAAAATGTGGTCTTTGTAGCCAGGAGGGCTTTCTTTAGAGAGGCAGAGAGAGAGAGAGAGTTTATAAACCAAGGAGACAGTGGGAGGCAAGTTGATCTTGAAGAAATTCAAGAGTCAAGCGGTGAAGGAACTTCAAACCCTAACGGTCAACTTGAGGAGGAAACTTCTGTTGAGCCAATTGACAAGTCTGTACCTCTGAGGCGTTCCACAAGGGTTAGGAATGCACCTGAGCATTACTATGGATTCCATATGACTGCAGAAGGTGATACACTTATCAGTGATGAGACACTGATAGGTCTGGATGAACCTAACATTTACACGGAAGCCCTGGCAGGCCCTGAGTCAGCCAAGTGGAAAGAGGCAATGGATAACGAGATACAATCCATGTATGACAATCAAGTTTGGAACTTGGTTGAGAATGTACCAGGTCGTAAGACAGTAGGGTGCAAATGGATCTTCAAGAAGAAGACCGACATGGATGGTAATGTAGACACTTATAAGGCTCGACTGGTTGCAAAGGGCTTCTCACAAACTCCAGGAGTTGATTATGATGAGACCTTTTCTCCAGGGGCCAAGATTAAGTCTATTAGGGTTCTGTTAGCCATAGCTGCATTTCATGACTATGAAATATGGCAAATGGATGTCAAAACCGCTTTCCTTAATGGAAAGTTGGCTGAAGATGTTTACATGAGGCAGCCAGAAGGTTTTGTCAGCAACGAGTACCCTAATAGAGTGTGTAAGCTTAAGAAATCCATTTTTGGATTAAAGCAAGCACCTTGCAGATGGAATCTTTACTTTGATGAGAAAGTCAAGGAATTTGGCTTTTCTAGGAGTGCAGATGAATCTTGTGTGTATGTCAAGGCTAGTGGGAGTATTGTTAGCTTTTTGGTATTGTATGTGGATGACATACTACTCATAGGAAATGACATCCCAACTCTGCAGGAAGTTAAGTACTGGATTGGGAAGTGTTTCTCTATGAAGGACCTAGGAGAAGCTGCCTATATTATAGGGATAAGGATCTTGAGAGACCGGAGTAAAAGACTAATTGGACTTAGTCAGAGTACCTACTTGGATAAGGTGCTGAAGAGATTGAGCATGCAGGACTCCAAGAAAGGAGAGTTACCCATCCAGAGTAATGCCAGATTGAGTAAGACACAAAGCCCAAGCACTGAGGCTCAGATAGCATAAATGAGTCGAATACCTTATGCTTCGGCTGTAGGATCGATCGTGTATGCTATGACGTGTACTCGACCTGATGTAGCCTTTGCCCTGAGCATGGTTAGTAGGTATCAGGGGAACCCTGGCAAGGCACACTGGACTGCGGTAAAGAATATCCTCAAGTACCTACGGAGGACTAAGGACTAGGTTCTTACCGTCGGTGGGAGTGATGACTTGAGAGTTTTAGGGTATAGTGATGCTAGCTTTAAGACTGATAGGGATAATTTCTGCTCTCAGTCAGGCTGGGTCTTTACCCTAAACGGAGGAGCAATTTCTTGGAAGAGTTCCAAGCAAGAAATAGTGGCTGATTCAACTTGTGAATCAGAGTATATTGCAGCTAGCGAGGCAGCAAAGGAGGCGATATGGTTGAAGAACTTCATTGGAGACCTTGGAGTTATACCAGCTATTAAAGAGCCAATGGAAATTTTCTATGATAGTGAAAGCGATGTTGCCTTAGCCAAGGAACCAAGGGATCACGGGAGATCCAGACACATCGACAAAAAATACCATTTTATCAGACATCGATTAGAAGAAGGACTCCTCGTGGCCAAGAGGGTATCATCGGATGAGAATCCAGCAGATCCCCTCACGAAGGGACTGACTCGGGTTAAGCATCTCCAGCATGCTCGGAGCATAGAGCTGAAGGATGATATTAGATTTAGTAGTTAGATAACCTCGAAATTTGTAAAGTGTAATTGACATTAGATGATGAATAAAAGGTTTTTTTATTTATGAGTAAAGTGTTGCTATCTCTTGTCGATCGTTTACTATATTTCTTTTGCATGTTTTGACTTCCAGAATAATTATGTTTGGTATGTTATATTATTCAAACGTCCACAGTCGGTCATATGTCGGAAGTAGGTATGAATCAAGACTGTGATGATTGGTTGTAGAGGTCTAAGGTGTTGGACATGGCTACAACAATCATGAGTGCTCATAAGTTCTGAGCATTGGACTCAACCCACGCTCACTGGAATCACTTCATGGAATTTATCTCGAGTGATCGTGAGACGGTAATATCATATAAGTCTTCAAACCTAGAGATATGATTTGTTACTTACAAGTTGGTTATGCATTGATTGTACGAAAACGCATTAGTAACTCGATGTTATAAAACGTGCTTTTGTGTATAATTCAATGAGTGGTAGAACAAACATATGAGTCAAAGTTTATCTGTTCCTTCTTGGATTAGAAGCTGATATTTGGGCCCCTCGATGATTTTGTTTTGACCAATGTACCGGGCCCGGTCAGAACTAAGTTGATGTGTTCAATTAAGTTCTTTGTCAAACAAATCGGAAATCGAGAAACAAACTGCTGGACAATAATTAAGACATTGTTCCATGTATTTGTCCGGCCGATATCTAGAACAGAGGATTATATGATCACTTATCTTAAATGGCGTATCAACATCTTCTCAGTTCCGAGAGACCTTGAAAGAGCTACAATTGCCGATCGGTTCCTGAAGTATTGCAGTTATAGTTATTAGACTTATCCAAGTGGGAGACTTTTGGATAAGGTGTCTAAGTCCATAACTATTTCTGGTAAGTACTTGGCCCGACCCGGCATGGTCCATTTGGGTTGCATGGCACCATGCAATTGGATAGACTAAATGAGAGAAATAACACTTGGAGATTATTAATATATTATAAGTTCTAATATATTAATAATATTATTTGATTAATTTGATCAAGAATTAATTTAGAATTAATTAAGGGATCATAAGATAACTAACTAAATATATGGGTTGATTATGTAAATCATCCATATCTTGTATAGTGGACTAAGAAGCTCCATGGATTATCAAGTTGGGTTCCACCCATAGGATGCTCCATGGATGCTCCATGGGAGTTACAAACCCATGGGTCATGGAAATGAAGAGTCATGACACATTAGGGTTTACATGGTGTAACCCGAGCTGTGTCAACACTATATAAGAGTCCCATTCTCCACCAAAATCGGCTACACATGAAACAAGAGGGCTAGGCCAATTTTAAGAAGTGTGTGTTCTCTCAAAAGTCTTTCCAAGAGCATTTGGTGTTGTGTGAAGCATTTGAGGCATCACACTTGGGGTTCTAGGCTCACAAGGTTTCAAGGAACATAAGCAACAACAAGGTAAGTTATTCTATCTTTCATTCAAGTTTGTAAATTGTTCCCCATGTATGCTAGATAGGAATATAACCTTGGAATTCAACTTTGCATGATAATTAGACAATCATAGATCCAAGGTTATTAGGGTTGCATGTACACTTAAGAAGTGTTAGAATGCTCAAAACCCGTCAACTACTTCATGGCATGGCAATATACTACTGTGTCACGTTTTGTAACCAGAGTCTCCTAGAGGGAGATCGTGAGTTTGTGTAGAGATCTATACGGGTTGACCATCCTACACCTTGCTGCTAGCTACAGTGCGACCTGCAGGTGTACGGGTGATGAATGTCATACCATTTCGATGTCTTCGAATGTCGTGTTTACTAGTCAATCAAGTATGGTTATAATCTCATCACATTTGCCTTAATTAAACAATTGGTTTAAGGTAGTTAGTACATCTGTAGTTACTATATACAATACTACTATACATCATCATTTTCCCATTACATTCATATAGCGATCTTCTCACATAAACGGTAATGTAAACTATTTCTGATAAAGATAGTCATATACTTGGGAAGACACTCACTTTTACAAAAGAACAAACATACAAAACATTCAGGTCTTGGTAGAAGACTACTCTCCTTTTTAGTAGAAAATATAGGATTTTCTAGGAAGTATACAAACATTTACATCAAAAACTTACAAACTTTACATCAAACACTTACAAACACTTTCATCAAACTTATGCAAACATTTGACACTAAAATACTTATGAACTCACCAGCTTAAATGTTGATCTACTCTTTCAAAATAACTTGTATTCTCAGTTCACCAGTAGAAAGGTACCAATGACCATGTTTTGAGAAGACGGAGTATGTTCAAGACTCGTCTTATATTTTGATTCATATTTTGGTGTCTTTCACACTACATACAGAACACAATTGTATTAAATTATATTATTAATGCAATGGATGATGTTGTTGCTTGTTTTACTATAGTGCACTGTTATGATACTGTACATGACGTCCTCCGCCCCCGAACGTTTCCGCCGTTCTGTTTTGGGGGTGTGACATGTAACCTACTATTACCGGGTATTGAGCACTTAATAGCCATGCAAGATCATAAAGTTGGAAACGTTATGATTAAGGACATCATCTGTGGACTAGATATGGCTTTTGGACAAAATAGCTTAAGGGATTAAGCTCTTAATAGAAGGAAAAAGACGTAGATTCGTACGTTAGGGGTACCTGTTGGGACGTCGTGCGTACTGTTGGGTTTTATGTACTTTAACACTCCTATGGTGCACATACAACCCTAATGCTTTAGATCTATGTTTTCTTTAGTTATACATGCAACAAAATTATCCAAAGCATGAAACCTATCTAACATACAAATTTGGTACATGAATCATAAAACTATTTAGAAGAATACCTCTTATTTGTAGCTTGTAGTTGTTGGCCTTTCAAGAGCTTAGCACCTCAAGTGTGATGCCTCAAACAAGTCACAAACACCATGAACAAATGGAGGACTTTGAGAGAGAGGCTAGAACCACCAAAATTGGCTAGGCATTCACCTTAGGAGTCTTAGGGCCTATTTTAGCAAGCTAGGGGTTCATTTTATAGTTTGGAATTCCTAGGGTTTCAACTTGTAAACCCTAATTTACTTGGGCTTTTAATCCAATAACTCATTAGCCTTTTGGACCAACTTTTCATGGACTCTCACAAAGATTTAGTCCAATCCTAATCAACATGGATCTTTAGCCCAAACCATAAGTATTATTGATTTACCTAATCAGTCCCCGTAAATTTAAATAGTCTCTTTTAATCACTAAATTAATTCCAAATTAGTTCTTTATAAATTTAATCTATAGTTCTTATAATATATTAATAAATCACAAATAACCTCTTTCTCAAATATCCATCCTATCAAATTGTTCTGGTGAAGCCAACCCGAAATGGACCATACTACTCTCCGGTCAAGTACATACCAATTATAGTTATGAGCTTAGACACTTAATCCAACACGTACAAGGTCAACAACCCTATTTTTAGTCAACACCCTAGTACGCTGTGCGTACAAGCTGATTACACTTGGCATACTTAGCTAAGTTGACTCATTTGACTTCTTTGACTTTTGACTTTGACCATATTTTGACCTAGTGTGACCTAGGGGTATTTTGAACTATAGACTGAGATTTGGTCACTATTTGTTGAAAAGGTGACTGGTAGAGTTCGTACTCAGAGCAGCGTGTTATTAAGCTATTTCGTCAGAATGTGAGGTGAGTTTTCCTCACTATACTTGTTGGGTCGAAGGCACCAATGCCGACCCACTGGATTATGTATCCTGCTATATATGATGTTGTTATATTGTATTGGTCTGTATATTTGCTTGGTTATCTGTGTGGTGGATATAGGATTATCTGTTATGTATATGTTGACATTGTATGGTTGAGTTGAGGCAATCCTACTTTGTACATAAACCAACTAACCTGGGAGAAAGCAAGACATAATTTGTGGGCCTTAAAGGTAACCCAGACTTATGTTGTGGGCTCGAGAGTAAGCCAGTCATGAGATGTGGGCCGGAAAGCAAGCAATATTCATGTTGTGGACTCAAGGGTTATATAGTTTGTTAGTTGTGGACCCGGTATGCACGTTGTTATATGTTGATTTATGATCATTACTTTTGGAACAATGTTTTGTAAACAATTATAGTCTTTGGGTTGTCTTTGAAAAAATGAAAATTTTACTCTCATTTTTGGGATTTTACATAGAAGTACGAATATTTGTTTTTATGTCTGTATAAGTGTATACATATATTTTTAGAAGTGCAAATACATACTTTTATACTTTTTTTTAAAGTATGAATATATTATAAATACGTATTTAGAAGTATTTAGAAGTATATATATATATATATATATATATATATATATATATATATATATATATATATATATATATATATATATTCTTCTAAAAACTATATCTATAAAAAGGATATTTGTAATTCTAAAAACATTGTTTTACGTTTTAAATGGTATAACCACACAAAAAACCTATATATATATATATATATATATATATATATATATATATATATATATATATATATATATACGCATACGTGTTTTCTTCAAGTATACATATAATAAGAAAAATAATATATATTTAGGGTAAAAGCATAAAAAAAATTATAAACTTAAGGTTAAATATGTAAAAAAAAACTGCAAGTACGACTTCAAAACCTGACTAGCATTCGGAATGGATAAACTTTGAACAAATAAAATCAGTCCAGGCTTGGCCAAGTGTTTAGGGTTGTCATCACTAAATCATCAAGGGGCCCATCATCAAATTCTCAGGGTAAAGGAATGGATAAACTTTGACTCATATTCTTGCTCTATTTACTCATCAAATCACACACAACGATACGTTTTATAACACCAAGTTACTGGTGCGTTTACCCATCATCAATGTGCAACCAACTTGAAAACTACAACTCATATATCTCTGTTTCAAGAATATAAGATATTATCATCTCATAATCACTCATGATAAAATCCATAAAGTGATTCAGATGAGAGTGGGTTTAATCCAATACTCAAATATTTTTACATGAGTACTCATGAATACTGCAACAAACTTGTGCTATGTCTAACACTCAGACAATCTACAGACGGATTCATGATAGTCTTCCCTCAATACCTACTTCCAAAGTATGATCGACTGTGGATGGTTTGAATAATCTTATCATTCGGGAAGTCAAAACATGCGAAATTAAACACAATAATAATCGAATCCAATATGGTCTCAGAACTTTTGAATATAAATAAAACACCTTTTATTTAATCACCATATCGATTACACATTATTCATTGTATAATGTTTTGACTGATCAAATTAATACTTAAATTAAAACAATAGTCATCCCATGCTCCAAGCATGCACACTATATTTACCTATGGTCCTTACTTTGTGAAATAGATCAATGGTAAACATTTCCAATGACACTCATTTCACAATTCCAAATCCTTATCGCAAGTGTAAGAATACCAAGTCCTTGCCACTTACTGTAATATGTTAGATTCTAAGCTTATATGAACTGATCCTTTTGTAATGACTATATACACAATTATAGAGGCTTTGCCAATTACAAAACTTTCCGTTGGAGATTGTTACAAAAAAAGTTCCATAGATACGAAGTCTCATATTCAAAGCACATTCCTTTGAACATCCTTCTTGTATAAAAGTTTCTAACTTACTCATAGATTCTTGGTATCCAACTCCTATTATGGAAACATTTCCATATATGCCATATAACAATTCATTATAAATAGCATCATGTCTATTCATAATAATGTCAACATGGTCCATCCATTACTATACTTCCAACTGCCCACAAGTGACCAACCCTTAGCGAAACTTGGATTGTCCTTAACAATTGTTAAATAACTTTCAGACATATCCAATTCTGGTCCCTTTTCCCTCTCAATGCCCTAGGCATTTGGAAAATTAGAACATGTGAATATTATAGCTTATGCAATCTATCCTATACCCGAAGCATATGGAACATGATTCACAATGACTTACATAAAAACATGATACATGACCAGTCTTTTGCTATAATATTTCCATATATAGAATTTCCAATGTTGAAATATTTCAACATGGTATTCATATATCCATGACCAAGTTTGATTAATACTTCAATCTAAACTTTTAGATTCGAAATAAAGTATAAGTATCCTCACCCTTACTATAGCGAAACAACTTTTCAAATTATTTTTCTTAACTTTGCAAATTCTTAACCTTTGTTTCCCATAACCAGTATCGCTAACTTGCAACACTTCACATAATAATCCTGCTCCGACTATCATGATAATTATATTCTTACTAGCATAACACTTATGCTCCCACTAGCTTTGACATGTATCCAAAATCAGCTGGACTTCTAGAAATGAATACTTTATTAACTTTCTTACCAAAGTTCAGATTTATGATACGACATGCTTCGATAAGCCATTATCTAAGCTCATACACTTTTTATTAGAAAGGCCATATGTATGTCTAAACTATTTCAGAACTTACAACAATAAGTTCCGAATGTTCAAACTATTTGCCATTTCTCACAATTCGAACTATGAAGATGGATGTTCTAATCTTAATCGAATTTGAGAACGCAATTAACACAACTGCTATCTCCTTAAAATCTACTTAGTGAAAGTGTTTCCTCACAATAATTTTCATGAATTGAAGAGGGAACTTATGTCACTTAGATTTTATGGTGTATGTGTTCCTATCCATATGAATTTGTTATTTCCAACCATTATCATAGGATAAGGTCACTGACAAACTCAACCTTATATGGACTGAACTTGTTCAATCTTAATTTCTTGCCACTTGGCAGCACAAGGGCCTACCATGTCTTCCATGTTGTTAAGCAGCTTACCCTTACTGATTGATGAACTTTCACTGATCAAGGTTCTTTGCCTTATGCGAAGCGTACTAAGCAAAGTCGCATCCCGATTGTGAAAGTACGGTGGAACGCGAAGCGTGGGCCAGAATTCACATGGGAACGCGAAGACCAAATGAAGCAAAAGTACCCTCACCTATTCTAGCATTCTCAAATCTAGCTTTCAAACAGAATTTCAGGACGAAATTCCCTCTAACGGGGGGATGATGTCACAACTAGAATTTTTGTGTCTTGTAATCACTACACTCAAGTAAAATGTAGAATCAAAAACTTAAGAGCATGTATGATGCTTACTCTATGACAACAAAAATTTCAATTCAATACACCATATAAGTACTACAAATAGTCAACAAACGATTGGAAACCCTAGAAGTTCTTGTTTAGGTCCATTTTGGACTAGGACTTTCTTATTGGACTCAATGGACCAATAAGCTTCCAATTTGACTATCATGGGCTTAGAACCTTTAAATGGGCTCTAATTGGACCCACTTTCATTTATTTCAACATTTTGGGCCATATTGGGCCTAGAATAGAATAAATTAAATATTATGAACCATTATGAACCATAATTAACCAAAACTAGCCTAACAAAGTATAAAAATCACACTTATATTTTATAGGACCAACAATCATTCAACTTAACTCTTATATGGGCTTAGGGGCAATAAAGCCCAAAAATCTCTTCTCCCCTCTCCAATCTCGGCCCAAGCCCAAAGAAAAGGAAGAGTTGACCTTTGTTGCCACCTCACAATTATTCAAGGGTCTTCCATGCATCTTATCCCATATATCCATGCATACATCACTTCAAGATCTCTCTTTTTCTCCCTCTCTCTCATTCTCGGCCGAACACACACACACATACACTCACAAAAACTTGAGGGCAAGTTTTGAAACATTTCAAAACATTAGGTTTTAGAATTTAAATATTTCAAAATCAAACTTTTCAATCAAAATTTAAATTCCAAAACTTGAGGGCATGTTTTGAAACCTTTTTCAAAACATTAGGGTTTCAACTATTTAAATTCTAAACTTTCAAGTTCTAATTTAAACTATAAAACCTAAAGGGATTAATTTGAAACTTTTCCAAACTTTGTCAAGAATATTCTAGATCACATAATTCAAATAAGGCAATTAACTATAATTGGTGGTTATCTAATTAGATCTAGTTCAAATTCTTGCTAGATAATGATCAAATAATTTTCATAACTTAACATTTATCAAATAAGGTAACAATTATCTAATTAGATGACCAAAATCTTTTATTTTGACAAGGATAATCATAAGGAATCAATAAAATTCGAATTTTATTAATTTTAAACAATTATGGCAATTATCCTAAGTCAAAATAGACAAAAATCCCGAACCAGCCTCCTTCTGACGCTTGAACTAGCCGAGTTCCTCTATGGACTTGCCGAGTTGGAGCTACTCGCCGAGTCCACATTGGAACTCGCCGAGTTCATCAGACAGGGGGCCAAAAAATCGATTTTATAGCTTGAACACACAAACAAGGCATCAATACAATAGAAACCAATCAAGGCTCTGATACCACTGATGGGTTTTGGTCATAAGAACATCCTATGTGCTCATACAAACCCTAATGCTTGGATCTAGTTTTCTCTATTGTACATGCAAGTTATCCAAGACTATAAATCCTAATTCTAGCATACAAGTAATCACATTAACATAAGAATGGGTTTAAGTTATTACCTTGATTGTTATGTAGCAATAACAATCCCAAATCCTTCTTGTATTGACTTTAGAAAGCTTAGAGTCACAAATGTCACTCCTCTAATGGTTCACAAACACCAAGAGCAAGAGGATGAAGAGGAGAAGAGAAGGAGGCTGCCCAAAACATGCGGAAACCCTAGAAGGAAGCTTGTCCACGTTGTTGGGGCATAAGGGCTCTTTAAATAGTGAGGCTATTAGGGTTATCTAACAAGGAAACCCTAATTTGGATGCTTAAGCCCTAAGCAACCCATGGACTCCTTTCCTTAAAGGCCTTGGACGATTTCTAATGGGTTTCCCCATAGAATTCGTCCATCCTTATAATATAAGGCAATCCATGGCCCAATTGCAATTATCTTATAATTACAATTCCAGTCCCTTAAGTTTAATTAATCTCTTTTAGTCACAAACTTAATTCTTATTAATTCTTGACTAATATTAATTAAACAATATGATTTCTCCTTTAATATATTATTCTCATAATATATTAATAAATTATATTGAATCCTTTCTCTCCATAATTCATCCTATTAAGTTGCTTTGGTGAAGGCAACCCAAAATGACCATGCACCAACAGGTCAAGTACATACAAAAATAGTTATGGACTTAGACACTAATCCAATAGTTGTCGGGTGTGCCTCTGGAGAGGCAGGTAGAGTTCGGTATTGATTTGGTTCCGGGAGTTGCGCCTATCGCCAAGGCACCTTATCGCCTTGCGCCTTCGTAGATGCAAGTGTTATCCTCGCAGCTCCAGGAGCTGCTGGGGAAGGGGTTTATCAGGCCGAGCAGTTCGCCATGGAGGCGCCCATTATTTTTGTCAAAAAGAAGGACGGTTCGCACCGGATGTGCATTGATTATCGTGAGTTGAGTAAGCTAACGGTCAAGAACCGTTACCCATTGCCGAGGATCGATGATTTGTTCGATCAGTTGCAGGGAGCATCTTGGTTCTCCAAGAACGATTTGAGGTCTGGGTATCATCAGTTGAGGGTGCGGGAGGAGGACGTCTCGAAGACAACATTCCGGACTCGTTATGGGCATTACACCAACGCACCGACGGTGTTCATGGATCTCATGAACAGGGTGTGCAGACCGATGTTGGATCGCTCGGTGATCGTGTTCATCGACGACATTTTGGTGTATTCGAGATCTAGAGAGCAGCATGAGGAGCATTTGAGGGAGATCCTCGGAGTTCTGAGATCGAAGAGGCTTTATGCCAAGTTCTCCAAATGTGAGTTCTGGCTACGAGAGGTCTAGTTTTTGGGGCATCTCATTAACCAGAAAGGGATATTGGTCGATCCGGCCAAGATTGAGGCGGTTATGAGGTGGGAGGTGCCGAGATCACCCACCGATATCAGGAGTTTTCTGGGATTGGACGGCTATTATCGGAGATTTATTAAGGATTTCTTCAAGATCGTCGTGCCACTCACCAAGTTGACCCGGAAGGGTGTTGCGTTTTCTTGGGGTCCGGAAGCAGACCTCGTTCGAGACACTTCGCCGGAAGTTATGCGAAGCCCCAGTGTTAGCCCTTCCGGAAGGGATGGAGGATTTTGTGGTATATTGTGATGCATCGATATCCGGATTGGGAGCGGTGCTTATGCAGAGGGGGCACGTGATAGCGTATGCATCGAGGCAGCTTAAGCCTCACGATTCGAGATATCCCACTCATGATTTGGAGCTGGGAGCGGTAGTGTTCGCTCTCAAGATCCGGCGACATTATCTGTATGGGTGGGGTTCGGTGTACAATATAACGGACCACAAGAGCTTGAAGTATCTGATGGATCAGCCCAACTTGAATATGCGCCAGAGGAGGTGGTGGGACGTGGTCAAGGATTATGATTGTGAGATCCTATACCACTTGGGCAAGGCAAATGTTGTAGCCGATGCACTAAGCCATAGGGCGGAGAGCGCCCCAATGCGAGATGTTTGTTTGAGATTAACGGTGATGACCCCAGTGTTGGATGCTATTCCTGGGGACCAGGCTGAGGCTGTGGAGCCCGAGAGCCAGAAAAGAGAGCGAGTTGTTGGGTTGGTATCGGTGTTCGTTACCGATAGTCGGGGGCTTATGACATTTTAGGGACGGATTTGGGTACCATCCGTGGGCGGCACACGTACAATTTTGATGGAGGAGGCTCATCGATCGAGATTCTCGATCCATCCTGGGGCCACTAAGATGTATTTGGACCTGAAAAAGGATTATTGGTGGCCCTATATGAAGAGGAATGCCGCATGGTTTGTAGAGAGATGCTTGACCTGTCGCAGAGTTAAGGCCGAGCATCAGCGTCCACATGGTAAGCTGCAGCCATTAGAGATTCCCGAGTGGAAATGGGAACAGATTACCATGGACTTCATCACCAAATTGTCGAGGACTATGAGGGGTGTCGATGCAATTTGGGTGATTGTGGACAGGTTGGCAAAGAGTGCCCACTTCTTGGCCATCAGTGAGAGCTCTTCCACGGAGAAGTTGGCTGAGATGTACGTGAGAGAGGTGGTATCGCGGCATGGAGTGCCGATCTCGATTATCTCAAATCTATATGTACGTTTCACTTCCAGATTCTGAAAGAAGTTATGAGGAATTGGGTACGAAACTGCATTTTAGTACCGCATATCACCCACAGACCGACGGGCAGAGTGAGCGGACGATTCAGACGCTCGAGGACATGCTCCAAGCATGTGTGTTGGATTTCAGCGGGAGTTGGGATACGTATTTGCCCTTGGCGAAGTTCTTTTACAACAACAACCATCGTTTGAGCATTGGCATGCCGCCCTTTGAGCTTTTGTATGGGAGGAGGTGTCGGACCCCTATTTGCTGGGGAGAGGTAGGGCAGCGTGTGATGGGTACTAGCAAGATTGTGCTTCAGACAACAGAGCAGATCCAACAGGTCAGACAGAGGTTGTTGACCGCTCAGAGTCGTCAGAAGAGTTATGCGGACAGACGCCGGTCCGAGTTCGAGTTTCGGGTCGGCGACTTCGTGCTCCTGAAGATCTCTCCTTGGAAAGGAGTGATCCGATTCAGGAAGAGGGGCAAGTTGGGGCCCATATATATTGGTCCTTTCAGGGTGATCGCGAGGGAAGGCAGGGTAGCCTATCGTTTGGAGTTGCCAGTAGAGTTGGTTCAGATTCATGACACTTTCCACGTGTCGCAGTTGCGAAAGTGTATAGCCGACGAGTCGGCAGTGGTGCCATTAGAAGATATTCAGGTGGATGCGAGCCTGAATTATGCTGAAAGATCGGTGGCGATCAGGGATCGGAAGGTCAAGGTTTTGAGGAACAAGAAAGTGCCTCTGGTGCAGGTCCAGTGGCAACATCGGAAAGGGTCAGAGTTGACATGGGAACCAGAGCGTGAGATGCGGGAGCAGCATCCAGAGTTGTTTTCAGAGTGAGACTTCGAGGGCGAAGTTTGATTCTAGTGGGGGAGAATTGTAACATCCGGGTTCCTAGGTATTATATTTTGTTCTCTTATTTTTGGATATTTTGAGGGGACTCGGCGATATGGCGTATAAACTTGCCGAGTATGGTCGCGGATTCGTATGCGAGTTCACAGCTGGACTCGGCGAGTCCACACTGTTTAATGAAACCCTAATTTCCAGGGTTTGAGACCTATTTAAAGGGCCTTATGGCTGTCATTTGCGGCCACCAACCCCCAGAGAGAAACCCTAAAGAGATCTAGAGCGTTTGTGAGGAATGAGAGGCCAATCTTGAACTTTTGTGGGTGTTTTTGCTAGAAGGAAGTGTTCAAGGCAAGAGGAGGCTGAAGGAGGTGCGGTTTTGGTGGTTTTTGAGCTCATAGAGATTGTATTGAGGTATTATCCTCGGACCTTCTTCAGTTTTGATGTTGATCCTTTGTGTTAGGGTTTTCTAACCCTTTTTGAAGTGGATTAAGTAGAGAATTTGGTCCCTTCTCGAGTTTGTGCTCTGGATCTGGACCCAAAGAGGTCCAGAGGCCTTAACACTTGGAGCTTTATGAGTCCTTTTGGGAGCCATGGGCTAGGAATGTCATTTTTGGGGCTAAATCACCATTTTGGACCATTTAGATGTGATATGTGTGTCAAGGTCTGAACTTTACATGATTATCATGCTTGGGGAGGCCAGATCTATGATTTTATGGAACGGATCTGACCTCAAAAGTTGTTTTGAGTTTGTTCATGGCATGAAGTCGCCGAGTCCGAAGAACAGACTCGGCGAGTAGTATGAAGGTTGTCATTAATCACTCAGTGAGTGGGCTTGTCGAGTTGGGGGAATGACTCGGTGAGTCAGGGAGAGTTAGGAGGATTGACCTCAAGTTGGAACTCACCGAGTTGTCTTGAGACTCGGCGAGTTGAGTCGGGGTGGCCCCGCGATTCATGCTAGGTGGAACTTGTCGAGTCAGGGAAGTACTCGACGTGCCAAGAGAGGGTCTAAGAGAGTCAGTGGACACGTGTAGACTCGCCGAGTCGCCCTAGAGCACTCGCCGAGTCGGGTCAAAGTTTGAACGTTGACCTTGTTGACTTTTAGGGTTGAGTACAGTTGTATTTATGAGAGTATTACTTTATGTGATTAGGCGGAGGCTAGATCACACCTCTCCCGAGTCAGATATTTACGGAGACATCGAGGTGAGTCTTCTCATTATACGTTACCTAGAGTGGTACTATGCGATGACCAGAGCGTCTTATGTGTTATGTATGAGATTATGTGCTATGTGATATTTGTATGTTGTATGATGATATAGACCGGACCAGAGGGTCCAACGAGCTATGACCGGACCTAAGGGTCCAATGAGCTATGGGACTGGAGGGTCCCACTGAGACACATTGACCGGAGGGTCGTGTTATAGCCTCGAGTTGCGTATGTGCTGTATGTGGTATTTTGGGGAACTCACTAAGCATTTATGCTTACAGTTGTTGTGTTATGTGTGTCAGGTACTAGTGATGAGCGCGGGAAGGCGCCGACATGATTCATACACACACGCATTGGAGTTTTTGTAGAGATTCTGGGAAGATGTTTTGTAACAATAACTTTTGATACAATGTGTTTGAGATTATTTATGAACGAATGAATGTTTTAAAAATGAAAAATTATTTTGAAAATTTTCGTTGTTACAGAGTGACCTTGAACTTTTCAAGTCGACGAACATGTGGGTCAGTGAGAATTATTGGAGGAGGTGTAGGAAGTGAAGTATGATATTGTGTAATATCATCTTCATGTGGAAAGCTTTTTCCAACAGGATAAGGAAGACCATAGTTGTCTGACCTAGACATCTATAATGGGAGAAATTCAAGTTAGTTGATTTAAGTCCTTAATATAACACCCACAATGAAATATTAAGGCTAGGACCCTACACAATATTTTATAATTCGGAAGAGAGATATTGTAAAATATTTGAAGGTAGGTAAATGACGATTTACCAATTTCCACCATGAAAAACAAAAAAGAGTATTAGGTATTAAATGAATTGAAATTCCTAGATTCTTTGAGATTCATTAAACTTTTTCAATGGAATGTTTAATCTCGATTATGCCCTTCAAATTTTTGACTGGGATACCGAGGATCACAAACAAGGTGTGAATAACCATGCAAATTAGCTTGGTACTCTCGAAGTCATTTGTCACCTGTTCAATGTGTCGGTTAACCACACACGCTCCATTGATCTATGAAAAACTACGAGCTCCCCATTTCCATCCTTCATTACTACCATATTAGTGTGCCGGTTAACCACACATGCTCCACTAATGACTAATAAGGTGCAATGTGTAATTTCATCGGTTAGCATCAAATTCACATTTTTCCTAAGTAGCTAAGATTGAGAATTTATAAAATATTTAGTTAGTTGGTATTTCATTATACTTTTAATGAGGATTTAAGTGTCCTATTAAACCCGTTCGGCTAACGACCCTCCACTGGTCAAGGGTGCGGTGAGTAAAAGTGGATACCCGATGGCGGTCATTTTATAGGACACTTCCTTAAACACCCCTTATAGATCATCTTCGTGAATGAGACCTACTAACGGCAAGACTGACTTTTTTTACTTATACATATATAATATATTAAACTTTTAATTTTATACAATATAATTGTGTATTTTAAACATCTAAAATACTAGGTTGTTTAATCTATTAATTAAACTAGAGGATTTAAGTGTCCTATTAAACCCGTTCGGCTAACGACCCTCCACTGGTCAAGGGTGCGGTGAGTAAAAATGGATACCCAATGGCGGTCATTTTATAGGACACTTCCTTAAACACCCCTTATAGATCATCTTCGTGAATGAGACCTACTAACGGCAAGACTGACTTTTTTTACTTATACATATATAATATATTAAACTTTTAATTTTATACAATATAATTGTGTATTTTAAACATCTAAAATACTAGGTGGTTTAATCTATTAATTAAACTAGACTTTTAATTTAATTAAACTCAAACCATATAATACTGTGGTGTTTTATGTACATACAACCCTAGGGGTATTTTGGGTATTTTGAACTATAGACTGAGATTTGGTCACTATTTGTTGAAAAGGTGACTGGTAGAGTTCGTCGTCAGAGCAGCGTGTTATTAAACTATTTCGTCAGAATGTGAGCTAAGTTTCCCTCATTGTACTTGTTGGGTCGAAGGCACCAATGTCGACCCACTGGATTATGTATCCTGGTATATCGGATTGTAACATCCCAATTTTCGAGTCCAAAAAAAACCATTTTAATTAACTGAGTATAAAAGCATTCATAAGAAAACCACATAGAAATACATCATTTCGTAAATCAACATATCATGTCTGAAAACCCAAATCATAATATAGCAACATGTCAGAGTACAATCCCCTCAAGTGTGGAAAATCAATGCGTGTGTGTATGATGGCTGCTACCGCGCGAACTCTTTCCCCTTCGCTGAAGAGGTACCTGAAACCAATACTGTAAACTGTAAGCACGAAGCTTAGTGAGTTCCCTCATCGTACCACATACCATACAATCACATAGGATACATACCGTCGGGCAATTCTGGGGTGCCCAACCTACCCGGTATGGCCATTTTGGGGTGCTGTCCTACCCATGCGGCCATTCTAGGGTGCCGTCCTACCCGTGTCAAGCCATTCTAGGGTGCTGACCTACCCTTCGGTCCTAACAACTGAACCTCGGGGACTATTCCCGTCCTACTACCGCTATCTCATATAACATATCATGCTAGCAATTAATCATATCATAACATATTGTTAGGCATATCTGGGGAGCCTTACCTACCCTTCGGCCCTAACAACCGAACTCTACAACTATCACATATAACATATCATGCCAGCATATAACATATCAGGTAGTAGCAAACCTAGATGATATCACAAACACAATCATCTAATATAAAACTCCTACTGGTGGGCCGACATTGTGGCCATAGACCCACTGCTACTGGAAGGTAACTCACCTCGTACGAGTAGCTGCTGATAATCTGTGCGGGAAATCTCTGTCTGCTGCTGCTCCGGAAATCCTCCGGCTATAATCCCCACAAAACACTTAGTCAGAGTCTGATATCTATTCTTAGGGTAAAATGATCATTTTACCCCTGACCAAGTCCAAGTAAAAGTTAAAGTCAACTTCCAGTTGACTTGACTTGCCGAGTTGGGCCGCCAACTCATCGAGTCCCTATTCCTTTAACTGTCCTCATCCACGCCTCTACTCGTCGAGTCTAGAAATCACTCGACGAGTTATCCTTCTATACGAACATCGAATGAACCTTCATCCGACTCGCCGAGTTGTATGAACAACTCATCGAATTCATCCTTATCCTATGAACCAGTATTGTCGTCGACTCGCCAAGTTGTATGAACAACTCGTCGAGTTCATCTTCAAGAGTTGGGAGATTGCCTTGGACTCGCCGAGTCGGCCCATGCACTCGCTGAGTCCTATGAATTCCAGGACTATGGCTTATCCCAATACATTTGGGTCACTCCCCTGGACCCTCTAAAACCTTTCCAGCACTCCACTGGGTCTCTCTGACCCATAACAGAAAAGGGGAGTCTAACCTCGGACTCGCCGAGTCCCAAGAACGATTCGCTAAGTTGATATTGTCCAAGTCTATTTCTTCGATTTTTGGTGTAAAACTCTTGTCCAAATGATATATCTAGGTCCCTAAACTCGATCTAACACGTAAAGTTATGAACTTTACGTGCATGCATGGGACTTTGAGCCAAAAAGGCTCTAAAATAGACTCTTAAGCTACATGGGGGCTTCCATGGGTGCAAAAGCAGCCCTTTCCTACCTTGTAACTCCTTCATGGACCTAGATCTGAAGCCTCAACCCTCAACCATGCTTGCAATCATGGTTGGTTACCAAGAATGGCTTACAAAAGCCCTAAATCTTCCCCAAAAACGGATCTAGCAAATGAACAAGCAAGGTATCGACTTTATACCTTTTGCGAACTGCAAATGATGCATAAACTTGAACTCCCTTAGTCTTCTCTTGATTCCTCTAGGCTCTTCCTTCTTCCTTGTGGTCAAAACCACCAAAAATCACCGCAAATGCCTTTAGATCCTTACACACATAGTTAGGGTTTGCTATGGGGGTTTCTGGAAGCAATAGGGATGAACGGTGGCTGGATGAGATGCTTAAATAGGGTGCAAACCCTTAGATTAGGGTTTTGTCTAGTCAGAGTCTACTCGTCGAGTCTGGAAGCCGACTCGACGAGTCCTTCATTTAAATCCCACTTCAAATCCGCTTCTACATGACGAGTTGGGCCTTCAAAGCTTCGAGTCCAAAGCCAAAAATGTAAAATAATTAAATAGAATACATACCAAGAACCAGGTGCTAAGAATCTTCCCCATTTATTTTAGACTTCGTCCTCGAAGTCTGCTGCTCGTTCCTGGAAATGTTCGGGTTAATGATCCATCGTCTCATCCACCGGCTCCCAAGTCCATTCTGAGCCCTTCCGGTGCTGCCATTGCACCTTCACTAACTCAACCCTCTTGTTCCTCAGATCCTTCGATTTCCGGTCAAGGATCGCCATAGGCCGCCCAATGTAATTCAGGCTATCATCGATCTGAATATCCTCTAAAGGTACCACTGCCAAATCGTCCACTAAACATTTCCATAACTGGGAGACATGAAAAGTGCTATGAATCTGACTGAGTTCGGATGGTAGCTCCAGCCTATATGCCACTTTCCCTACCCAGGATATAAACCTGAAGGGTCAGATATACCTTGGACCCAACTTGCCCCGTTTCATAAATCGCACGACGCCCTTCCATGGCGACACCTTCAGGAGAACCATATCCCCGACCTGGAACTCTAGGTCTGATCGGCGCTTGTCGGCATAACTTTTCTGCCGACTCTGAGTAGTCTGAAGCCTGATCCGGATCAGATGAATCTTCTATGTCGTCTTGAGCACCACTTCGGTGCTCCCCATGACCCTCTGGCTAACCTCACCCCAACATATCAGGGTCCTGAATTTCCTCTCGTATAACATCTCGAAGGGAGGATGATCAATACTCGCGTGGTAGCTGTTGTTATATGAGAACTCCGCCAATGGGAGGTAAGTATCCCAACTACCACCAAAGTCTAACACACACGCCCACAACATATCCTCCAGAGTCTGGATGGTCTGCTCACTCTGACCATCTGTCTGCGGGTGAAATGCAGTGCTAAAGTGCAGACGAGTACCGAACTCGTCACGGAATTTCTTCCAGAACCTGGAAGTGAACCGCTCATCCCTGTCTGAAATCACGGAGACTGGCACTCCATGTCGAGCCACCACCTCTTGAATGTAGATGTTGGCCAACTTCTCGGCCAAGATACTCTCTTGGATCGGTATGAAATGGGCACTCTTGGTCAACCAATCCACGATGACCCATATGGAATCCACTGCTTGCCCGGTCCTGGGAAGTTTGGTGATGAAGTCAATGGTAATATATTCCCACTTCTACAGGGGAATATCCAACAGTTGCATCTGAGGGGTTTTGAGCATTCTAACACTTCCTAAGTGTACATGCAACCCTAATAACCTTGGATCTATGTTTGTCTAATTATCATGCAAAGTTGAATTCCAAGGTTATATTCCTATCTAGCATACATGGGGAACAATTTTAACTTGAATCATAGATAGAATAACTTACCTTGTTGTTGCTTGTGTTCCTTGAAACCTTGTGAGCCTAGCACCCCAAGTGTGATGCCTCAAATGCTTCACACAACACCAAATGCTCTTGGAAAGACTCTTGAGATAACACACACTTCTCAAAATCGGCCAAGCCCTCTAGTTTCTTAGTAGTGCCGATTTTGGTGGAGAATATGCTTCTTATATAGTGTTGACACATCTAGGGTTACACCATGTAAACCCTAATGTGTCATGACTCTTCATTTCCATGACCCATGGGTTTGTAACTCCCATGGAGCATCCATGGAGTATCCTATGGGTAGAGCCCAACTTGATAATCCATGGAGCCTCTTAGCCCACTATACAAGATATGGATGATTTACATAATCAACCCATATATTTAATTAGTTATCCTTTGATCACTTAATTAATTCCAAATTAATTCTTTGATCAACTAATCAAATAATATTATTAATATATTAGAACTTATAATATATTAATAATCTCCAAGTGTTATTTCTCTCATTTAGTCTATCCAATTGCATGGTGCCATGCAACCCAAATGGACCATGCTGGGTCGGGTCAAGTACAAGCCCGAAATAGTTATGGACTTAGACACCTTATCCAACAGTCTCCCACTTGGATAAGTCTAATAACTATATCTCTAGTACTTCAGGAACCGACCGGCAATCGTAGCTCTTTCAAGGTTTCTCGGAACTGAGAAGATGCTAGTACGCCATTTAAGATAAGTGATCATATAATCGTCCGTTCTAGATATCAGCCGGACAAATACATGGAACATAGTCTTGCTTATTGTCCAACATTTGTTTCCCGATTTCCGATTTGTTTGACATAGAACTTAATTGAACACATCAACTTAGTTCTGACCGGGCCCGGTACATGGGTCAAAACAAAATCATCGAGGGGCCCAGATATCAGCTTCTAATCCAAGAAGGAACAGATAAACTTCGACTCATATGTTTGTTCTACCACTCATTGAATTACACACAAAAGTACGTTTTATAACATCGAGTTACCAATGCGGTTTCGTACAGTCAATGCATAACCAACTCGTAAGTAACAAATCATATCTCTAGGTTTGAAGACTTATATGATATTACCGTCTCACGATCACTCGAGATAGAATTCCATGAAGTGATTCCAGTGAGCGTGGGTTGAGTCCAATGCTCAGAACTTATGAGCACTCATGATTGTTGTAGCCTTGTCCAAGACCTCTACAACCAAACATGACAGTCTTGATTCATACCTACTTCCGACATATGACCGACTGTGGAGGTTTGAATAATATGATATACCAAACATAATTATTCTGGAAGTCAAAACATGCAAAAGAAATATAGTAAAAGATCGACAAGAGATAGCAACACTTTACTCATAAATAAAACACCTTTTATTCATCATCAAATGTCAATTACACTTTACAAATTTCTGGGTTATCTAACTACTAAAACTTATATCATCCTTCAGCCCTATGCTCCGAGCATGCTGGAGATGCTTAACCCCACTCAGTCCCTTCGTGAGGGGATCTGCCGGGTTCTCATCCGATGATACCCTCTTCGCCATGAGGAGTCCTTCTTCAATTCGATGTCTGATAAAATGGTATTTTCTGTCGATGTGTCTGGATCTCCCGTGATCCCTTGGTTCCTTGGCTAAGGCAACCGCACTATTGCTGTCACAGAAAATCTCCATTGGCTCTTTTATAGCTGGTACAACTCCAAGGTCTCCGATGAAGTTCTTTAGCCATATAGCCTCCTTTGCTGCCTCGCTTGCTGCTATATACTCTGATTCACAAGTTGAATCTGCCACTGTCTCTTGCTTGGAACTCTTCCAAGAAATTGCTCCTCCGTTTAGGGTAAAGACCCAGCCCGACTGAGAGCGGAAATTATCCCTATCAGTCTGGAAGCTAGCATCACTATACCCTACAACTCTCAAGTTATCACTCCCACCGAGGGTAAGAACCCAGTCCTTAGTCCTCCGTAGGTACTTGAGGATATTCTTTACCGCAGTCCAGTGTGTCTTGCCAGGGTTCGCCTGATACCTGCTAACCATGCTCAAGGCAAAAGCTACATCGGGTCGAGTACACGACATAGCATACATGATCGATCCTACAGCCGAAGCGTAAGGTGTTCGACTCATTTCTGCTATCTCAGCCTCAGTGCTAGGGCTTTGTGTCTTACTCAATCTGGTGTTACTCTGGATGGGTAACTCTCCTTTCTTGGAATCCTGCATGCTGAATCGCTTCAGCACTTTATCCAAGTAGGTACTCTGACTAAGTCCAATTAGTCTTTTACTCCGATCTCTCAAGATCCTTATCCCTAAAATATAGGCAGCTTCACCAAGGTCCTTCATAGCGAAACACTTCCCAAGCCAGGACTTTACTTCCTGCAGAGTTGGAATGTCGTTTCCTATGAGTAGTATGTCATCCACATACAATACCAAAAAGCTAACTATACTCCCACTAGCCTTGACATACACACAAGATTCATCTTCACTCCTAGAAAAGCCAAATTCCTTGACCTTTTCATCAAAGCAAAGATTCCATCTGCGAGGTGCTTGCTTCAATCCATAAATGGATTTCTCAAGCTTACACACTCTATTAGGGTACTCGTTGCTGACAAAACCCTCTGGCTGACTCATGTAAACATCTTCAGCCAACTTTCCATTAAGGAAAGCGGTTTTGACATCCATCTGCCATATTTCATAGTCATGAAATGCAGCTATGGCTAACAGAACCCGAATAGACTTAATCTTGGCTACCGGAGAAAAGGTCTCATCATAATCCACTCCAGGAATTTGAGAGAAGCCCTTTGCAACCAGTCTAGCCTTATAAGTGTGTACTTTACCATCCATGTCAGTCTTCTTCTTGAAGACCCATTTGCACCCTACTGTCTTACGACCTGGTACATTTTCAACCAAGTTCCAAACTTGATTGTCATACATGGATTGTATCTCGCTATCCATAGCCTCTTTCCATTTAGCAGACTCGGGGCCTGCCATGGCTTCCTCGTAGCTGTTAGGGTCATCTTGACTTACTAGTTTTTCATCACTAATAAGTGTCTCACCTTCTGCAGTAATATGGAATCCATAGTAATGCTCAGGTGCACTCCTAACTCTCGTGGAACGTCTCAGAGGTACAGATTTGTCAATTGGCTCAACAGGAGTTTCCTCCTCAAGTTGAGGGCTAGAGTTTGAAGTTCCTTCACCGCTTGATTCTTGAATTTCTTCAAGATCAATTTGTCTCCCACTGTCTCCTTGTCTTATAAACTCTCTTTCTCGAAAGACTCCTCTTCTTGCTACAAAGACCACATTGTCACTAGGTCTGTAGAAGAGGTAACCAAAGGATCGATGTGGGTAACCGATGAAAATACACCTCTCGCTTCGAGGTTCGAGCTTATCATGAGTCTCGCGTCTCACGAAAGCCTCGCAACCCCAAATCTTGATGTGGTCTAGTTTAGGTACTTTACCAGTCCACATCTCGTGAGGAGTTTTGGCAACTTTCTTTGTAGGGACTAGATTAAGAATATGGGCGGCAGTCTCTAAGGCATACCCCCAGAATGAGATTGGTAGCGAAGCTCGACTCATCATGGAACGAACCATATCCAACAAGGTTCGATTACACCTCTCAGCCACACCATTCAACTGTGGTGTCCTGGGAGGTGTCAATTGTGAGACTATCCCACATTCCCTTAGATAGTCGAGGAACTCTGAACTAAGATACTCACCACCACGATCGGATCGAAGCATCTTAATATTCCTGCCCAATTGATTCTCGACTTCCTGTTTAAATTCCTTAAACCTCTCGAAAGTCTATGACTTATGCTTGATCAAGTAGACATATCCATATCTACTATAATCATCAGTAAATGTCAAATAATAACGATTAGCATCCCTTGTGGCATGTTTGAATGGTCCACACACATCCGTGTGTATAAGGTCCAACAAACCTTCACCCCTCTCACACGAGCCTGTGAAGGGTGACTTTGTCATTTTTCCAAGTAAGCATGATTCGCAACTATCATTTGACTTTAGGTCAAACGACTCCAAGACTCCATCCTTTTGGAGTTGGCCTATGCGTTTCTTGCTTATATGTCCAAGACGACAATGCCATAATGATGCTTTATCCAAGTTATTATTAGTAGTAGAATCAATACACAAAACATTATTTCCTAAATTATCTACAACAGATACAGCTTCATACACACCATCACAGGGTAATGCTCTAAAATAAAAAACATTATTAAAGAAAGCATCAATAGAACCAACTTCATTATTAAATGAAAACGTAAACCCTTGTTTGTACAAAGCATGAAAGGAAATAATATTTCTTGCCATTCCTGGCGAATAACAACACTTATTCAAATCTAAATTAAACCCACTACTTAGCGATAAAGTATAAACTCCAATCTTGGTAACAGGTAAAGCTTTCCTATTCCCCATGATCAAGTTTATTCTTCCTTGCTCCACATTCTCACTTCTTCTTAGTCCCTGGAAGTCACAACAAATATGAATACCACAACCAGTATCAAGGACCCAAGATTTAGAATGGGGTGAGTTATTAGATAAGATAGTGTAAATACCTGCATGGTTGGGTTTAACTTTCCCATCCTTCACATCCTGCTGGTATTTTGGGCAGTTCCGCTTCCAATGAGACTTTTCATGGCAATAGAAGCATTCAGTCTCTTTTGGGTCAGAAGAAGGAGTGATGAAACCTTTCTTGGTTCCACTTGAAGAAGAGCCATCAAGGGTCCGAACCTTGGTACCCTTCGAAGAGCTCTTTCTCTTCCTCCCTCGTCTTTTCCCGATTGCCAAAATTGGAGTTGAGTTTGGAGTGGGAGTGATAGCAACCGACTTCCCCTTAAGACCTGTTTCTACGGTCTTGAGAAGTCCCTGAAGTTTGCTGAGTGTGACCTCTTCCTTATTCATGTGATATGTCATACGGAATTGATCATAGCACGATGGTAAGGAGTGCAAAATGATATCTATTGCAAGCTCCTCAGGGAAGTTCACATTAAGCTTCAGCAACCGATCCACATACCTTTGCATTTTCTGCATGTGGCTCGTGACGGATTCACCGTCCTTCATCATAGCTGTTATCATGGAGCAGATGATCTCATACCTCTCTTGTCTTGCACTTTGATGGTATCTTTCCATCAAATCTTGGTGCATTTCATAAGGGTAGAAATCCTCATAAGACTTTTGGAGTTCCGCTGTCATCGTGGCCATCATGATGCAAGCCACTTTCGTAGCATCCCTTTCATGTGCCCGAAATTCAGCGATCTCCTGAGGAGTTGCAGTGGACTCATCAATCTCCTTAAGCTCCTTGTCAAGGACATATTCTTTGTCCTCGTAGCGGGTAATCATCCTGATGTTTCTGATCCACTCATTGAAGTTGGATCCATCAAAGGTGACTTTCCCACACAAGTTCATAAGGGTAAAGGAGCCATTAGGATTAGAGCCAGAAGCATTGTTGGAAGACATCTGAAGAGAAGAGAACAAGATTAGTTTAGATATAAAAGAGTCCTTAATAAAACACCCAAATGTAATATTAAGGCTAGGATCCAATCACAATATAATATAACTTAGAAGAGGTATGCCGTAATCTAAGCTATACCATATTTGAAAGGTAGGTGAATGACGATTCACCAATTTCCACCACGAAAACCGAAATGATTAAATATTAGGTTTTTGATTGGTTCTTAGAAATTCCTAGATTCTTTTGAGATTCAATGAACTTTTCAAAGGCATGTTTCAATCTCGAGTGTGCCCTCCAAGTTTTGTGACTGGGATGTCGAGGATCACAAAACGAGGTGTGAAGTAACCATGCAAATCACTTGGTACCCTTAAGGTTTATCACTCAATCGATGTGCCGGTTAACCACACACGCTCCATCGATACTATAATAAACCCTAAGTCACCCTTTACCTACCTTGTTAAGTCCAAGTTAGTGTGCCGGTTAACCACACACGCTCCACCAACGACTTAGTCAAAGTGTAAAGTGTAATTTCATGGAATAGCACCTTATTCACATTTTTCCTAAAGTAACTAAGATTGGGAATTTAATAAAACATTTAGTTACTTTATAATATTCATCATACTTTGAATGAGAATTAATAAGTCCTTGTCTTACCCGTTCGGCTAACGACCCTCCACCGATCAAGCAAGCGGTGGGTGAGAGTGGACACCCATTAAGTCACCATTTTATAGGCAACAACCTTATACCCACCTTATAGACCGGCTTCGTGAATGAGGCGTACTAGCGGTAAGACGACTTTGTTCTTATACATATATATATAATTATTAAATCATAATAATATAAGTATAAGGGTTGAATTTTAACTTTTAAAATTCTAAGGGTTGGAACTAAAGTTTTAACTTGACTTTACTTGTTCCAAAACTTGAGGGCAAGTTTTGTAAACTTTCAAAACTTTTCATTTCTTGTAACTTATGAGTTTAATAGAGTAATAAAATGAAGACTCTTCATTTTTCTAACTCTTATGTTCTTTTAATGGTTTTTAATCCAAGAGACTTTTGATTTTCCATAACTTGAGGACAAGTTATGGACTCCATTAAAACACATTATGATCAAGAATTAAATTACCACATAGGTTACAAATAATTCCTATGATCATCTAAACATCATAAGAACAAGAATATGAATATGAACACTTTCAAGGATCAAAATCACATAAAACTTTGTAATTTTGATAACTAGTTGTTGTAAATGAATTAGCAAAAACATTACTCCATCTAAAACAAGTTTTCAAGTACCAAAACAGTTTAGAATAATGTTTCCAATCCATTTTCCAGCAACGAAAGTCGAAATTCCGTTTTTTTTTTTATAATTATTTTCGACTTTCTTCAACTTTTAAGCACAAATAACAAACAAACAAGCCTAGGCTCTGATACCACTGAGGGGTTTTGAGCATTCTAACACTTCCTAAGTGTACATGCAACCCTAATAACCTTGGATCTATGTTTGTCTAATTATCATGCAAAGTTGAATTCCAAGGTTATATTCCTATCTAGCATACATGGGGAACAATTTTAACTTGAATCATAGATAGAATAACTTACCTTGTTGTTGCTTGTGTTCCTTGAAACCTTGTGAGCCTAGCACCCCAAGTGTGATGCCTCAAATGCTTCACACAACACCAAATGCTCTTGGAAAGACTCTTGAGATAACACACACTTCTCAAAATCGGCCAAGCCCTCTAGTTTCTTAGTAGTGCCGATTTTGGTGGAGAATATGCTTCTTATATAGTGTTGACACATCTAGGGTTACACCATGTAAACCCTAATGTGTCATGACTCTTCATTTCCATGACCCATGGGTTTGTAACTCCCATGGAGCATCCATGGAGTATCCTATGGGTAGAGCCCAACTTGATAATCCATGGAGCCTCTTAGCCCACTATACAAGATATGGATGATTTACATAATCAACCCATATATTTAATTAGTTATCCTTTGATCACTTAATTAATTCCAAATTAATTCTTTGATCAACTAATCAAATAATATTATTAATATATTAGAACTTATAATATATTAATAATCTCCAAGTGTTATTTCTCTCATTTAGTCTATCTAATTGCATGGTGCCATGCAACCCAAATGGACCATGCCGGGTCGGGTCAAGTACAAGCCCGAAATAGTTATGGACTTAGACACCTTATCCAACAGCATCTTGCCGTGTGGCCTCTGGTGCTCGGCCTGGACCTTCCTGTAGGTCAAGCATCACTCCACATACCATGCTACATCCCGCTTCATGTAGGGCCACCAATAGTCAAGATTAATATCCCTATACATCTTCGTCGCCCCAGGATGGATAGAAAACCTGGATTTGTGCGCCTCCTCCATCAATTTCTGACGCCCACCTCCATGATAGGGGACCCACACCCTACGGTAGAGGGTCAACAGCCCTCGGCTATCATAGTCGAAGGAGGAAACCTGACCCACAATACGCTCACTCTTCTAATGTTCGTCCTTCACAGCCTCCTCCAAGACCTCTCGGATCTGCTCCAACAACGAAGTCACCACGGTCATCCGCATACAGACATCCCTGATCAGCGTTGCCTTGTGGCAAAGTGCGTCGGCGACCACATTGGCCTTCCCCGGGTGGTAAAGGATATCGCAATCATAATCCTTCACCACATCCAACCACCGCTGCGGCCTCATGTTCTGATTCAGCTGATCCATGAGGTACCTCAAAATCTTGTGGTCCGTGTAAATGGTACAACGGACCCCATAAAGGTAATGAAGCCAAATATTGAGGGCGAACACAACAACCCCCAACTCCAAATCATGTGTCGGATAGTTCGCCTCATAAGGCCTCAGCTGCCTCGAAGTGTAGGTGATGACATGCCCTCTCTGCATCAATACCGCGCCCAAACCCGAAATAGACGCGTCGTTGTACACAACAAAATCCTCTACGCCCTCTAGCAGGGCTAAGATCGACTCCTCGCACAATCTCTGTCTCAGTGTCTCAAACATTGCATGTTGCTCAGGCCCACAACGAGAGACTACGACCTTCTTCGTCAGCCGCGTCAATGGTACGACTATCTTGGAAAAATTCTGGATGAATCTCCAATAGTATCCGGCTAATCCCAGGAAACTCCGAATCTCAGATGGAAACTTCGGAACCTCCCATCTCATCACAACCTCCACCTTGGTCGGGTCGACCAGAATGCCATTCTGGTTGACTAGGTGCCCAAGAAACTGCACCTCGCGCAACCAGAACTCACACTAGGAGAACTTGGCGTACAAGCTCTCCCTCCTCAGGGTATCCAAAACCTCTCATAGATGCTCCTCATGCTGCTCCTGCGTGTTGGAGTAAACCAAAATGTCATCAATGAAAACTATCACAGACCGATCTAACATCGGTCTGCACATGCGGTTCATGAGATCCATGAACATGACAGGAGAATTGGTGAGCCCGAAAGGCATCACCACAAACTCATAGTGGCCATAGCACGTCCAGAACGCAATCTTCTACGCATCCTCCCCTCTAACCCTCATGTGATGATATCCTGAACGCAAATCAATCTTGGATAACCAAGATGATCCCTGTAGCTGGTCAGAGAGGTCATCAATCCTCGGGAGTGGGTAACGGTTCTTCACCGTTACCTTATTCAGCTCCCGGTAATCTATACACATCCGATGCGACCCGTCCTTCTTCTTCACAAATAGAATCGGGGCTCCCCATGGTGAACTGCTTGGTCTGATGAATCCCTTGTCTAACAGCTCCTGCAACTGTGTAGACAACTCCTGCATCTCAAGAGGAGCCAACCGATATGGTGCCTTGGCTATCGGAGCCGCACCAGGGACGAGGTTGATCCTAAACTCCACCTGCCTCTCCGGAGGTATCCCAGACAACTCCTCGGGGAATACATCCGCAAACTCTCGCACTACTGGCACATCCCCCACCGTCGTCGTACCCGTCTCTCGGGTATCCGTAACATAGGAGACAAATCCTGCGCAACACTGCTAAAGGTAGCGCCTCACTCTCGCTGTTGAACATAAGGCTGGTCCATGATGTGGCCTCTCGCCCTGGATCACCAAGCCCCCCCCCCCTTGGGGTCCTGATCCACACCAACTGTTGCGCGCAATCGATCACTGCCCCATTGGGGCTTAGCCAATCCATACCAATAATAACCTTGTTCCCCTTCAACGGTATAGGTACCGAATCCACTAGATAACGCTCTTCGAACAATCTGAAAACACAGTCCCGGAAGACCTCTGATGCTTGCACATACCGGTCATCCGCAATCTCGACCTCTAGAGGGCAATCCAACATGCCCGAAGACTCAGGAAACTTCTTGCTAAGCGCAAGAGAAACAAATGATCGGGTAAACAAATGATCGGGTAGCGCCCGAATCATACAACACCTGAACCGGTATACCGTTCACATGGAACGATCCTAAACATACATATATACGAGCATATATCAACATCAAGACATCATAAAAATAAATCAGAGGGGAAGAATCATACCTGTCATCAGATTGGGTGCGGCACGTGCCTCCTCGGTAGTCAACTAGAAAGCCTGACTCCTCACCACCGGAGCCTCTTCCTTAACCTGCCGGCCATCAGTAATCCGCAGGGTCGCTGGGGCTAGCGCTGTAACGACGTGAAAATTTAAAACAAAATTTTTCATTTTTAAAATGCATACTTTTGATAACACTTTGTAAAACAATCTCGTTTGTTCACTTTAAAAAAACACAACTCCATATTTGAATAATTAATAATCTGGGATCCTCAAAGCATAACTCTTCCTCTGGTGTGTACAATCAAGTCGGTGCCGTCCCACTAACGTGAAAACCTGAAACACATAACACATAACACTATAAGCACGAAGCTTAGTGAGTTCCCCAAAATACCTCATACAACACATACGCCACTCGAGGCTACAGTACGACCCTTCGGTCGATGTGCCTCAGCGGGAGCCTGCAGTCCCGTAGCTCGTTGGACCCTCAGGTCCGGTCATAGCTCGTCGGACCCTTCGGTCTATTCTGTGTCGTTGGACCCTTCGCTCCGGTCTATATCGTTGGGCCCTCCGGCCCGGTCTATTCAACACATAGAATACATATAAAACAATGCACATAATCTCATACATACACATAGCATACAAGACCCTCCGATCTACACATAAATACCACTCTATGTAATGTATAGTGAGAAGACTCACCTCGGGTAAAGAACAACTCCTATAAACACTGCTGCTACGCACCGGCCTCTAACCCTGTGCCAAACCCACAATTATCTCAATTAGGAGCTAAGTCCAACCTCTCACTTATTGGGTCTAATGATAGACCACCCACCAGCCCATTAATGCCCTAAGCCCATTAGGCCCACCAAGGACGAATAACAAATGGGCCCTCACACGGCCCAAAACCCAAACTAAGAGGCAAGACCAAACCAAGGGCCCAAAGCACATATATCCACTTCTTTAGTCCAAGACTCTATTGCATGAAGTCCAAACTCCATGCCCAACACTCAAGGCCCTACACAACACTTAGCCCAAAAACCCCTAGAAGGAGTTACACGGGGCGTACCCCCTTGGTACGCTCAGCGTACCCAACGTGCATGGAGCTGATCGGGGACCTCAACCCACTACGCTAGGCGTTCTGAGGCTTACGCCCAGCGTAAGTTCCAGACTCATCCTTTTGATAATTTTGGTCTGAATAGGTTAAGACACGGGCTTATATCACAGATCTAGGCTCTCTACTGCCTCTTAAGCCATAAAGTCGGAACCTTTAAGCCTTTGCATGGCTATAAAGACCACCAACCTCTCCAAACTCTTAACTTCTTTCCTCATTAAGTCCTTAACTCAAGCTTGACTTAATATTTACGACCAAGACTGGATTTTTACGAAATTACAATTCATGATGCACTGAAATAAGGCAGATTCTAGCTTATGGAGGCCATTTGCTCGTAAAACCTCCATCTTAGGACCAAAAACCCTAAAAGTTGGTTCATCAAGCACAACACAAACATGAAAAGGAAATCTCTGAGCTTTTTACCTCTAAGAGAAGCTCCACCCTCTGAAGAACTCATATCCAAACTTGTACTCCAACTTCTAGCCTCCACAAAGACCTCATCTTCTTCTTCACCATCACAAAAGGCTCTTTCTAGCTCAAAACACTCACACAAAACTTTAGAACGATGATGATGCTCTCTTAGGGTTTCTCACTGTGAAATGGTGGTTCAGGATAAGTCCATAACATTCCTTATATAGTGCACAAGTCTTATTTAGGGTTTTGCATCTTGGCCGACTACGCCCAGTGTAATCTTTGGTACACCCAGCGTACCCAGCAGCGTCTGCGTCCAAAACCATCCCACGAGTATGCGCAATGTACTCCTCAGTACGCCCGGCGTACTCGCCTGCCGCACTATTCTTTTATGGACTAAACTTGACAACTTGGAGAAGAAGAAGACCTAAATAGATACTTCAAAATTCCCGGATGTTACAATTCTCCCCCTCTTGAATTAGATTTCGCCCCCGAAATTGCTCCTTACAAACAAATATCGAACCCAACTAACCAAGAAGCACCACCGAAGGTCCTCACATCGTATGACAATCACTTTCAAAGATACTCGATCCCACCAAGGACTCCTAACCCGAAAGGGGCAGACCTAACTGCCGCTGCGGTACTCAATCCGAATCTTCAGAACTTGAAAACTCTTGTGGTCTACCTCCTTGCCAGAGCACCCTCGAAACATCACCCTATTAATCTTCCACCGACTAACAGACCCTAATAACACTCTACCAACCCTGATTCCCTAATCGATCCTGATCGCAAACTCAAAAAGAACAAAAAGGTCATAGCCTCCTTATTTCTTCAGGTCTTACTGCAAGAACCATCGTCAGGATTCATCAGAGAGAATGAACCCCAAACTCCAATCTCGAGCACCAGAAGGTGATCATGCTTGCCTGGAAATATCCTCTGACCTCTAAAAACCCAATAGATGAACCTCAAGTTCACCCATTCCATAACCAGAAGGCCTCATCGATTTCCTATCTTATAACAACTATCTCAACTCTTAGTGATGCACAAGTCACGCCGGTCGCTTTCCCTTAAGAAAACACTACAACTCTACTGAAGATCGAATCACCCCTGAACTCTGTTGATTATTGCCTAATAGTTATATGCATCCCGCTGCACCTCCCGAACCAAGGACCTAACCTACTCAGGTCCAATATATTAGATGACAAACAATACCCCTTACATGGAACCCACATCCGATTCCAGAACCTCATCTCGTTTATCCAACACACTACCAGGACTCAACTCAACTCGAGAGTTTGGTCCGACCCGTAGTTGCAACCGCTATTCCCAATGACCCATTCAACTCATGACTTGTGACCTGCAACCCATGCATACTTCACTTACCAATTCCTTCAGATTGCAATGTCCACTCTTTACTTAGAATATAATGATCCCCTCGCCCCTGGTCCAACCACCAGGCTCCCAAAAACTCATAATTTAGGGCTATTCAAGCCTAAAACCCTTCTGCGTCATGCTCTAATCAAGAGTGCTTTATCATAAAATCCTTTCGCTAACTAGTGCGTACTACGGCTCCCCATAGCATCACAACAACCTCCTACTGACTAGTGACTACTACGGCTCCTCGTAGCATCACAACGCCCTCTCTCTAACTAGTGAGTACTACAGCTCCCCGTAGCATCACAACACCCTCTCTTTGACTAGTGAGTACTACGGCTCCACGTAGCTGTTGGATAAGGTGTCTAAGTCCATAACTATTTCTGGTTAGTACTTGACCCGACCCGGCATGGTCCATTTGGGTTGCATGGCACCATGCAACTGGATAGACTAAATGAGAGGAATAACACTTGGAGATTATTAATATATTATAAGTTCTAATATATTAATAATATCATTTGATTAGTTTGATCAAAGGATTAATTTGGAATTAATTAAGTGATCAAAAGATAACTAATTAAATATATGGGTTGATTATGTAAATCATTCATTTCTTGTATAGTGGGCTAAGAGGCTCCATGGATTATCAAGTTGGGTTCTACCCATAGGATGCTCCATGGATGCTCCATGGGAGTTACAAACCCATGGATCATGGAAATGAAGAGTCATGACACATTAAGGTTTACATGGTGTAACCCTAGATGTGTCAACACTATATAAGGATCCCATTCTCCACCAAAATCGGCTACACATAAGAAACTAGAGGGCTAGGCCGATTTCAAGTAGTGTGTATTCTCTCAAAAGTCTTTCCAAGAGCATTTGGTGTTGTGTGAAGCATTTGAGGCATCACACTTGGGGTGCTAGGCTCACAAGGTTTCAAGGAACATAAGCAACAACAAGGTAAGTTATTCTATCTTTCATTCAAGTTAGAAATTGTTCCCCATGTATGCTAGATAGGAATATAACCTTGGAATTCAACTTTGCATGATAATTCGACAAACATAGATCCAAGGTTATTAGGGTTGCATGTACACTTAGGAAATGTTAGAATGCTCAAAACCCATCAGTGGTATCAGAGCATAGGCTTGTTTGTTTGTTATTTGTGCTTAAAAGTTGAAAAAAGTCGAAAAACTTGTTGTCTGCCTGATGAACTCGCCGAGTTCACTTGTATCTTCAACCTACTCGCCGAGTAGGTTCATGCACTCGGCGAGTAGGAGCCACAGAGTGCAAATTTTCGACTTTAGTTGCTGGAAATGGACTAGAAACATTACCCTAAACTGTTTTGGTACTTGAAAACTTGTTTTAGATGGTGTAATGTCTTTGCTATTCCGTTTACAACAACTAGTTGTCAAAATTACAAAGTTTTAAGTGTAGTTTTGATTCATGAAAGTGCTTATGTTCATGTTCTTGATCTTATGATGTTTAGATGATCATAGGAATTATTTGTAACCTATGTGGTAGTTTAATTCTTGATCATAATGAGTTTTAATGGAGTCCATAACTTGTCCTCAAGTTATGGAAAACCAAAAGTCACTTGAGTTAAAACCATTAAAAGAACACAAGAGTTAGAAAAATGAAGAGTCTTCATTTTTATTACTCTATTAAACTCATCAGTTACAAGAAATGAAAAATTTTGAAAGTTTACAAAACTTGCCCTCAAGTTTTGGAACAAGTAAAGTCATGTTAAAAACTTTAGTTCCAACCCTTAGAATTTTAAAAGTTAAAATTCAACCCTTATACTTATATTATTATGATTTAATAATTATATATATATATATATATATATATATATATATATATATATATATATATATGTATGTATAAGAACAAAGTCGTCTTACCGCTAGTACGCCTCATTCACGAAGCCGATCTATAAGGTGGGTATAAGGTTGTTGCCTATAAAATGGCAACTTAATGGGTGTCCACTCTCACCCACCGCTTGCTTGACCGGTGGAGCGTCGTTAGCCGAACGGGTAAGACAAGGACTTATAAATTCTCATTATAAGTATGATGAATATTATAAAGTAACTAAATGTTTTATTAAATTCCCAATCTTAGTTACTTTAGGAAAAATGTGAATAAGGTGCTAATCCATGAAATTACACTTTACACTTTGTTTAAGTCGTTGGTGGAGCGTGTGTGGTTAACCGGCACACTAACTTGGACTTAACAAGGTAGGTAAAGGGTGACTTAAAGTTTATTATAGTATCGGTGGAGCGTGTGTGGTTTACCGACACATCGATTGAGTGATAAACTTTAAGGGTACCAAGTGATTTGTATGGCTACTTCACACCTCGTTTTGTGATCCACGGTATTCCAGTCACAAAACCTGGAGGGCACACTCGAGATTGAAACATGCCTTTGAAAAGTTCATTGAATCTCAAAGAATCTAGGAATTTCTAAGAACCAATCAAAAACCTAATATTTAATATTTCGGTTTTTGTGGTGGAAATTGGTGAATCGTCATTCACCTACCTTTCAAATATGTTATAGCTTGGATTACGGCATACCTCTTCTAAGTTATAATATATTGTGATTGGGTCCTAGCCTTAATATTACATTTGGGTGTTTTATTAAGGACTCTCTAAATATCTAAACTAAACTTGTCCTTTTTCCTTCAGATGTCTTCAAACAATGCTGCTTCTGGCTCTAATCCTAATGGCTCCTTTACCCTTATGAACTTGTGTGGGAAAGTCACTTTTGATGGATCCAACTTCAATGAGTGGATCAGAAACATCAGGATGTTTACCCGCTACGAGGACAAAGAATATGTCCTTGACAAGGAGCTTAAGGAGATTGATGAGACCACTGCAACTCCTCAGGAGATCGCTGACTTTCAGGCACATGAAAGGGATGCTACGAAAGTGGCATGCATCATGATGGCCACAATGACAGCGGAACTCCAAAAGTCTTATGAGGATTTCTACCCTAATGAAATGCACCAAGTTCTGATCGAAAGATACCATCAAAGTGCACGACAAGAGAGGTATGAAATCATCTGCTCCATGATAACAACCATGATGAAGGACGGGGAATCCGTCACGAGCCACATGCAGAAAATGCAAAGGTATGTGGATCGATTGCTGAAGCTTAATGTGAACTTCCCTGAGGAGCTTGCAATAGATATCATTTTGCACTCCTTACCATCGTGCTATGATCAATTCCGCATGACATATCACATGAATAAGGAAGAGGTCACACTCAGCAAACTTCAGGGACTTCTCAAGACCGCAGAAACAGGTCTTAAGGGGATGTCGGTTGTTAACACTCCTACTCCAAATTCTACTCCGGTTTTGGCAATCGGGAAAAGTCGAGGGAAGAAGAGAAAGAGCTCTTCTAAGGGTACCAAGGCTCGGACCCTTGATGGCTCTTCTTCAAGTGGAACCAATAAAGGTTTCGTCACTCCTTCTTCTGACCCAAAAGAGGCTGAATGCTTCTATTGCCATGAAAAATCACATTGGAAGCGGAACTGCCCAAAATACCAGCAAGATGTGAAGGATGGGAAAGCTAAACCCAACCATGCATGTATTTACACTATCATTTCTAATAACTCATCCCATTCTAAATCTTGGGTCCTTGATACCGGTTGTGGTATTCACATTTGTTGTGATTTGCAGGGACTAAGAAGAAGTGAGAATGTGGACCAAGGAAGAATAAACTTAATCATGGGGAATAGGAAAGCTTTACCTGTCACCAAGATTGGAGTTTATACTTTATCGCTAAGTAGTGGGTTTAGTTTAGATTTGAATAAGTGTTGTTATTCGCCAGAAATCGCAAGAAATATTATTTCCTTTCATGCATTGTATAAACAAGGTTTCACCTTTTCATTTGATAATGAAGTTGGTTCGATTAATGCTTTCTTTAATAATGTTCTTTATTTCAAAGCATTAGCTTGTGATGGTGTGTATGAAACAGTATCTGTGGTTGATAACTTAGGAAATAATGTATTGTGTATTGATTCTGTTAATAATAATAACTTGGATAAAGCATCATTATGGCATTGTCGTCTTGGACATATAAGCAAGAAACGCATAGGCCAACTCCAAAAGGATGGAGTCTTGGAGTCATTTGACCTAGAGTCAGATGATAGTTGTGAATCATGCTTACTTGGAAAAATGACAAAGTCACCCTTCACAGGCTCGTGTGAGAGGGGTGAAGTTTTGTTGGACCTTGTACACACGGATGTGTGTGGACCATTCAAACATGCCACACGGGATGCTAATCGTTATTATTTGACTTTTACTGATGATTACAGTAGATATTGATATGTCTACTTGATCAAGCATAAGCCAGAGACTTTTGAAAGGTTTAAGGAATTTAAACAGGAAGTCGAGAATCAATTGGGCAGGAACATTAAGATGCTTCGATCCGATCGTGGTGGTGAGTATCTTAGTTCAGAGTTCCTTGACTATCTAAGGGAATGTGGGATAGTCTCACAATTGACACCTCCCAGGACACTAGAGTTGAATGGTGTGGCTGAGAGGCGTAATCGAACCTTGTTGGATATGGTTCGTTCCATGATGAGTCGAGCTTCGCTACCAATCTCATTCTGGGGGTATGCCTTAGAGACTGTCGCCCATATCCTTAATCTAGTCCCTACAAAGAAAGTTGCCAAAACTCCTCACGAGATGTGGACTGGTAAAGTACCTAAACTAGAACACATCAAGATTTGGGGTTGCGAGGCTTTTGTGAGACGCGAGACTCATGATAAGCTCGAACCCCGAAGCGAGAGGTGTATTTTCATCGGCTACCCACAGCAATCCTTTGGTTACCTCTTCTACAGACCTAGTGAAAATGTGGTCTTTGTAGCTAGGAGGGCTTTCTTTAGAGAGAGAGAGTTCATAAGCCAAGGAAACAGTGGGAGGCAAGTTGATCTTGAAGAAATTCAAGAGTCAAGCGGTGAAGGAACTTCAAACCCTAGCACTCAACTTGAGGAGGAAACTCCTGTTGAACCAATTGACAAGTCTCTACCTCTGAGGCGGTCCACAAGGGTTAGGAATGCTCCTGAGCATTACTATGGATTCCATATTACTGCAGAAGGGGATACACTTATCAGTGATGAGACACTGATAGGTCTAGATGAACCTAGCAGTTACGCGGAAGCCATGGCAGGCCCTGAGTCAGCCAAGTGGAAAGAGGCAATTGACAGCGAAATACAGTCCATGTATGACAATCAAGTTTGGAACTTGGTTGAGAATGTACCATGTCGTAAGACAGTAGGGTGCAAATGGGTCTTCAAGAAGAAGACCGACATGGATGGTAAAGTACACACTTATAAGGCTAGACTGGTTGCAAAGGGCTTCTCTCAAATTCCTGGAGTGGACTATGATGAGACCTTTTCTCCAGTAGCCAAGATTAAGTCTATTCGGGTTCTGTTGGCCATAGCTGCATTTCATGATTATGAAATATGGCAAATGGATGTCAAAACCGCTTTCCTTAATGGAAAGTTGGCTGAAGATGTTTACATGAGTCAGCCAGAGGGTTTTGTCAGCAACGAGTACCCTAATAGAGTGTGTAAGCTTGAGAAATCCATTTATGGATTGAAGCAAGCACCTCGCAGATGGAATCTTTGCGTTGATGAAAAGGTCAAGGAATTTGGCTTTTCTAGGAGTGAAGATGAGTCTTGCGTGTATGTCAAGGCTAGTGGGAGTATAGTTAGCTTTTTGGTATTGTATGTGGATGACATACTACTCATAGGAAATGACATCCCAATGCTGCAGGAAGTTAAGTCCTGGCTTGGGAAGTGTTTCTCTATGAAGGACCTAGGAGAAGCTGCCTATATTCTAGGGATAAGGATCTTGAGAGATCGGAGTAAAAGACTAATTGGACTTAGTCAGAGTACCTACTTGGATAAGGTGCTAAAGAGATTCAGCATGCAGGACTCCAAGAAAGGAGAGTTACCCATCCAGAGTAACACCAGATTGAGTAAGACACAAAGCCCTAGCACTGAGGCTAAGATAGCAGAAATGAGTCGAATACCTTATGCTTCGGCAGTAGGATCGATCATGTATGCTATGACGTGTACTCGACCTGATGTAGCCTTTTACCTGAGCATGGTTAGCAGGTATCAGGCGAACCCTGGAAAGGAACACTGGATTGCAGTAAAGAATATCATCAAGTACCTACGGAGGACTAAGGACTGGGTCCTTACCCTTGGTGGGAGTGATGACTTGAGAGTTATAGGGTATAGTGATGCTAGCTTTCAGACTGATAGGGATAATTTCCGCTCTCAGTCGGGCTGGGTCTTTACCCTAAACGGAGGAGCAATTTCTTGGAAGAGTTCCAAGCAAGAGACAGTGGCTGATTCAACTTGTGAATCAGAGTATATTGCAGCTAGCGAAGCGGCAAAGGAGGCGATATGGCGGAAGAACTTCATTGGAGACCTTGGAGTTGTACCAGCTATTAAAGAGCCAATGGAAATTTTCTGTGATAGTGAAAGTGTTGTTGCCTTAGCCAACCAACCAAGGGATCACGGGAGATCCAGACATATCGACAGAAAATACCGTTTTATCAGACATCGGATAGAAGAAGGACTCCTCGTGGCAAAGAGGGTATCATCGGATGAGAACCCAGCAGATCCCCTCACGAAGGGACTGACTCGGGTTAAGCATCTCCAGCATGCTCGGAGCATAGGGCTGAAGGATGATATTAGATTTAGTACTTAGATAACCTAGAAATTTGTAAAGTGTAATTGACATTAGATGATGAATAAAAGGTGTTTTATTTATGAGTAAAGTGTTGCTATCTCTTGTCGATCGTTTACTATATTTCTTTTGCATGTTTTGACTTCCAGAATAATTTTGTTTGGTATAACATATTATTCAAACCTCCACAGTCGGTCATATGTCGGAAGTAGGTATAAATCAAGACTGTCATGATTGGTTGCAGAGGTCTAAGGTGTTGGACAAGGCTACAACAATCATGAGTGCTCATAAGTTCTGAGCATTGGACCCAACCCACGCTCACTGGAATCACTTCATGGAATTCTATCTCGAGTGATCGTGAGACGGTAATATCATATAAGTCTTCAAAACTAGAGATATAATTTGTTACTTACAAGTTGGTTATGCATTGATTGTACGAAAACGCATTGGTAACTCGATGTTATAAAACGTACTTTTGAGTATAATTCAATGAGTGGTAGAACAAACATATGAGTCGAAGTTTATCTGTTCCTTCTTGGATTAGAAGCGGATATCTGGGCCCCTCGATGATTTTGTTTTGACCTATGTACCAGTCCCGGTCAGAACTAAGTTGATGTGTTCAATTAAGTTCTTTGTCAAACAAATCGGAAATCGAGAAACAAACTGCTGGACAATAAGTAAGACATTGTTCCATGTATTTGTCCGGCTGATATCTAGAATAGAGGATTATATGATCACTTATCTTAAATGGCGTATCAACATCTTCTCATTTCTGAGAGACCTTGAAAGAGCTACGATTGCCGGTCGGTTCCTGAAGTACTGGAGTTATAGTTATTAGACTTATCCAAGTGGGAGACTGTTGGATAAGGTGTCTAAGTCCATAACTATTTCTGGTTAGTACTTGACCCGACCCGGCATGGTCCATTTGGGTTGCATGGCACCATGCAATTGGATAGACTAAATGAGAGGAATAACACTTGGAGATTATTAATATATTATAAGTTCTAATATATTAATAATATCATTTGATTAGTTTGATCAAAGGATTAATTTGGAATTAATTAAGTGATCAAAAGATAACTAATTAAATATATGGGTTGATTATGTAAATCATTCATATCTTGTATAGTGAGCTAAGAGGCTCCATGGATTATCAAGTTGGGTTCTACCCATAGGATGCTCCATGGATGCTCCATGGGAATTACAAACCCATAGGTCATGGAAATGAAGATTCATGACACATTAGGGTTTACATTGTGTAACCCTAGATGTGTCAACACTATATAAGGATCCCATTCTCCAGCAAAATCGGCTACACATAAGAAACTAGAGGGCTAGGCCAATTTCAAGTAGTGTGTATTCTCTCAAAAGTCTTTCCAAGAGCATTTGGTGTTGTGTGAAGCATTTGAGGCATCACACTTGGGGTGCTAGGCTCACAAGGTTTCAAGGAACATAAGCAACAACAAGGTAAGTTATTATATCTTTCATTCAAGTTAGAAATTGTTCCCCATGTATACTAGATAGGAATATAACCTTGGAATTCAACTTTGCATGATAATTAGACAAACATAGATCCAAGGTTATTAGGGTTTCATGTACACTTAGGAAGCGATAGAATGCTCAAAACCCATCAGTAGCATCACAACACCCTTCCACTGATCGATGGGTACTACGGATTCCCATAGTACCACAACACCCTTTCCGTTTGGCGAATACCATGACTTACCGCAACATCGCCACCCTTCTCGCTATCCATTGGATATTATAGATCCTCGTAGTATCACCACACCCCTTTGCACTAACTCATTTAACTGCAGCTCTCAGCAGTCTCACCCTACTAGCTCTTAGCACTTCACAACTCATCCTCAGATCGACGCCACACTGAGATCATTAACTCATGCTCTGCGGACCATCCCTAGATAGGTGGACGCACCTACCCAAATTATGCACCACTATTATTGACGACAATTGCCATAACCAAACACCTTTCCTTGCTGCAATCCTTTGCGTTAAAGAATCCACTTGTCGTCATTAACTGAAAGGGCTCCCATGGAATCATAGATGCTTGACACACCGCCCTAGCACCTCACGATGACGACAATCTGAAACTTCTTCCTATAATGCTCAATTTCATGCCTGAATACTCATAACGACCCTGGAATTAGTTGCCAAAATCAACTTTTCCCTTCCTCAACTTCATAACAGCCCAAACATTTGAACCAAAATTCTTCCACCGCCGAACTAATCCTACGAGCCAACCACCTCGAAGAATTTCTATCCATCACAAGGTCTTCGACTGATGGCCATTTTCTGTGGAGACATTCAGGCTTTACCAAACACATACCATATGCATTATCTCGCTCTGTACCACGCTTCAAACACCAATAACCCTGATCACAAGAATCTACATTGTAGGTCTCTATATCTAGATCTCTAACCAATCTCGAACAGATCTCTGATCGTCTCAACAAAATACCCGGTCCTCCCTCACTTAGGGTGTGAACCATCACCAATTGGTGCACCAACACTCTATCTTACAGACTATCTCCACCAGTAACATCGCACCTAATCCCGCAAGGTGCCCTGCAATGCTCGATGATCTCCTTGACAGAGATCAAACAACTCCAAGTACCCGAATCTCATAGGAAATCCTTAGAACTTATCATCATGACTACCTTTAGTCATTCAGAATCTCACATCATACCATCACCGGACCTCCTAAATGTCTAGTATTAACCCTGACTTCTAATCTGGAAATAATGAACTATCATGCTCCTCATCCTCGACTTCTCGCCCAACGCTCTGACGCGTCCCTTCTAATAAGAGCAGAAACCATATTACTACTCTCTATACCCATCAAAGACAATAAGAGTCACCACCCTGATATACTCCTCATGATCGTCCAACGCTGCAGCTAAGACATGCCATACTATACTCAAATAGGGTGTATACTGGTCCTTGACCATCTCAATCCCCACTGACAAACTGCTCAAGCTATACCATTCCCTCATGACAGACCTATTGCCAGATATTCAGACTAAAGATCACCATCAGTGCGATCCCACAGGGCTCACCCCCAACTCAAAAACCGAAATCTCAACACCTCTTACTTCTCCCTTAGGAAACGAAAATAGCCTCACTTGAAGCTAACTCTGAGTCTTGCGACTCTACTAACATATCACCAACAATCCCTTGAAGCTAACTCGATTCCCCTTTCAAGGGATGCCTCACTAAAATTTGTTCATCCAGGCCTTTTGGACCCATACTCTTTCACATCCGACCTTGGTCTAGATAATCATTGCGGAATAACCGGTAAAACTAGAAGCACTAACCACCACATATCATGGTACTCGAACAACGATATCTCCTCTCGATCTGCCACCAATCATGGTACTCGAACCACGATATCTCCTCTCAATCTGCCACCAATCATGGTACTCAAACCATGACATCACCTCTCGATCTGCTACCAATCATGGTACTCGAACCATGAAATCACCTCTCGATCTGCTACCAATCATGGTACTCGAACCATGACATCACCTCTCGATCTGCTACCAATCATGGTACTCGAACCATGACATCACCTCTCGATCTGCTACCAATCATGGTACTCGGACCTTGACATCACCTCTCGATCTGCTAGTTAGTGATGGGTTTTTGGCCATAAGAACATCCTATGTGCTCATACAAACCCTAATGCTTGGATCTAGGTTTCTCAATTGTACATGCAAGTTATCCAAGACTATAAACCCTAGATCTAGAATATGATAACCAATATAACATATAATTAGGGTTTAGATCATACCTTGATTGTTATATAGCAATAACAATCCCAATTCCTCCTTGTATTGACTTTAGAAAGCTTAGAGTCACAAATGTCACTCCTCTAATGGTTCACAAAAACCAAGAGCAAGAGGATGAAGAGGAGAGAGGTAGGAGGCTGCCCTAAAATGTGTGAAACCCTAGAAGGATGCTTTTTTTACGTTTTTGGGTCATAAGGGATCTATATATAGGAGGCTATTAGGGTTATCTAACAAGGAAACCCTAATTTGGATGCTTAAGCCCTAAGCAACCCATGGATCCCTTTCCTTAAGGCCTTGGACAATTTCCTCATGGGTTTCCCCATAGAATTCGTCCACTCCTTAATATAAGCCAATCCATGGCCCAAATTGCAATTATCTTATAATTACATTTCCAGTCCCTTAAGTTTAATTAATCTCTTTTAGTCACAAAACTAATTACCAATTAATTATTGACTAATATTAATTAAACAATATGATTTCTCCTTTAATATATTATTCTCATAATATATTAATAAATCATATTTAATCCTTTCTCTCCATAATTCATCCTATCAAGTTACTTTGGTGAAGGCAACCCAAAAGGACCATGCACCATCAGGTTAAGTACATACCAAAATAGTTATGGACTTAGACACTAATCCAACAGTCTCCCACTTTGATAAGTCTAATAACTATTATGCGTATGACTTCAGATCCTGATATGCAATCGTAGCTTTCCAAAGCCACGGTCAACTCTGATCCTAACAGATACGCGTGTCCTTAGATAAGGGATCATATATTCCTCCATTCTAGATATCGTAAGACATGATTTCTAATCATTCTCTTTGTACTATTTCTCTATTTCCGATTCATGACGACTGACTAATTGAACAAATCAAATTAGCCCTATCCCGGCCGAGCATTTACGTTCGTCATCACTAAATCATCGAGGGGCCCAAAGATATCGCTTTTATCTTACTTTGGATAAAAGGAACGGATAAACTTTGATACAATGCTTGCTTGCACTCACTCACCGAATAACACACAACAACATGTTTTATAACACCAAGTTACTAGTGCGTTTACATATTATCAATGTGCAACCGATTTGCAAGATACAACTCACACATCTCGGTTTCAAGAATATAAGATGTTATCGTCTCACCAATCACTCGTGATACAATCCATGGAGTGATCCAAGTGAGCGTGGGTTTGATCCAATGCTCAAATTCATATTCATAAGCACTCATGAATGTTGCAGCAAACATTTGCTTATGTCTAATACTCTTTAGACAATCCACACACCAATTCATGACAGTCTTCATTCATACCTACTTCCAACATATGAACGAATGTGGCCCGTTCGAATAATTTGATTGTTCTTAACCAATTAAATTATTCAGGAAGTCAAAACATGCAAAGTGAGAGACAAGAATAATACTAATCCCATATGGCCTCAAACATTTGAGCATAAATAAAACACCTTTTATTTATCACCATATCGATTACTCATTATTTTTCGTTTCGGGTAATCAACTTCTTACTTGAATTACAACACTTGTACCATGCTCTTAGCATGCACACAATGTTTACCTATGGTTCTTACTTTGTGAAATAGACCAAATTGAGCACATTTCCAATCATTCTCATTTCACAACTCCAAATCCTTTTTCCATAATTGAAAGAATATCAAATTCTTGCTACTTATTGAATATGCTAGATTCTAACATTTTATGCAATGATCCTTTCGTAATGTCACTGCACCAAAGTCACAAAGACTATTGCCAATGAAATTACAATGTCCTCTATCGGAGATTGTTACAAGACAATTCCTTAGATATGATGTCTCTCCCTCAAAGTACATTCATTTGAACATCCTTTTGCATAAAGTTTCTAATCTAGACATAGATTTTCAATATTCAATTCCCAATATGGAAACGTTTCCATATTTTCCATATGACAACTCATTCTTAATAGAATCTTATCTATTCATAATAATGTCAATATGATCCATCCAATATGGAAACATTTCCATATTTTCCAATACTATACTTCCAACTACTCACAAGCGACCAATCCTCGGCGAACTTTGGATTGTCCTTTGATAGTTGTTTAATTATCTTAGTCAAAACCGATTCTTGTCCTTTTTTCCTCTAAATGCGCTAGACATTTGGAAAATTTTAGAATGGTCAAATATTATAGCATTTGCAATCGATCCTATACCCGAAGCGTATGGGACACAATGGATAATGTCTTACATAAAGACTTGATACTTTATCAATCTTCCGCCATAATATTTCATTTTCTATGTTCTCAAAATTCGAATTGTGAAGAGGAATGTTGTAATCATAATCGAAATTTTAAGAACACACTATATACCTTTGACTAAATTTATTAACATTCCACAACCTAAGCCTTTAGATTTGAAATGAAGCATAATATTCTCTCCCTTAATTATAGCAAAACAACTATTCCATCCTTACAACTTTGCAAAGAATGACTCTTGTTTTCTATAATTAATATTGTCAACTTGCAATACTTTCCTTAATAATCATACAATCATAACATTTATGCTCCCACTATCATGATGATTATTATAAACATAACACTTATGCTCCCACTAACTTTGACATGTATTCAGAAACAGCCTAACTTTCAGAAAAACAATACTCATTGAATTTCTTAAGTTCTTGTTTCTAATACCTAATACTTTGATAATCCTTTATCTAAGCTTATACACATTTCCCTTAGATATCTCATATGTGTGTCTAAACAATTAAGACTAATTGTCAAATCTCACAATTCAAATTATGGAGAGGGATACCGTAACCATAATTGAATTCGAGAATAAAATTTCACAATTACTATCTTCTAAAAATCTTTCTTAGTGAAAGTATTTCCTCACAGTCATTTTCATGAAGGAGGGAATCTTATGACACTTAGATTTTAATGGTGTATGTGTTCCTATCCATGTGAATTTTTCAAAACCAAAGTTTACGACAAATTCAAACTCATATGGACCAAACTTTCTTAATCTTGATTTCTTGCCTTATGGTAACACAGCTGCCCACCATGTCTTCCAAGTAGTTAAGCAGCTCACCTTTTCCTATCAATGTATTTTTCATTGATCAAGGTCCTTGCCTTTTATGAATTCAAATGAGAACTCATAGAACTCACATGCATAATTAACTTTATTGGAACGACACAGAAACAAAATAATGTCAACACGATAGGTTGTAAACCTCAACTCGTGTGCTAGTGATGATCGATAAGGTCTATTTTGATTTGTTTTTGAAACCTTTCAAGACCATTAAGACTCCCATTGACTCCTTGACATATAAGATTCTCTTGTCAATAAACATTTCTTGACAACCAAATATTCGAGAGTTAGTGTAGTTTTTATCAAAACACTTCATAAATTGGTCCTAGTTGGTCTTTGTCTTATCCAAGACATCACAACTTTTCCATACTTGATGAATGCTATAAACCTTCTTAATACTTATCACTCAATGTCGTAATCTTAAATCTAAGACTTGTTTTGGAACGAAGTATGATTGACTTCTTGATTTAACCATTTCTTTAATTCTTGAATCCTCTTCTTAGACATACAATTGTACTAAGACTCTCTTAGATGATCAATTGAGATATGGTTCTTAATCATTAAGACCTATCATAATGCATAAAAGGTACTCTCCCTTCTTCTTAGAATGAAGAAACTTTTATCTTTCTGCCTACTTGATTCTTCTTATTCGTTTTGCTATTGATTTAAACCTTTTTAATCAATTCCGAATTACACTTAATCTTATAAGTATAATCATATTTACTAAACTTTTAGTAAACCATGACGAATATCTTGTTACTCTTATGGTGGACTTTGACCAACACACAACTTTGTGTACTCGATCTCCTATTTCTTCACTTGACACTTTGTCAATGAATTAGTCTAATTTCCAAATATGAAATTTCTCATTCTTCGTGCAACCAAGTTGCATGATTCCAAATTTCTGTCCAATTAAAACTTGGGCGATGAGAAACTCTCCCTATTTGGCAAATTCTCGACTTTTCCATAAACACCATAAATAAGAATCATATCCATTTGTTGTAGAAATATTCAAACACCAATTTTTCATAACGATTTCATTGCAAGGAAATAAACAAATAAATAAATAAGTCAAACCAAAAATTTATTTTATTTATAAAAGCAGCGGAAAACATTTGTCCTTACAATGCAAAATCCATTGAACACTATGTATTTCAAAAGGAAAATTGCTAACAACTCTATCATAACTATCTAAGCTCAAAATCTAATCTTCAAGTCCATGCGATCAAGATCCATTCCTTATGATTAGATTCATCTTGCTCTTTCACCAAGCTTCCTTTCTTTTCACCGATCCTGCAAAACATTCAAATGCAATTTTATCACATCATGTATTAAGAATAAATGAATAGGAACTTAACGGAGTTAGATAGTGGATTTTACCTGAAGCGCAGCCATACTCTTTGACTCTCCCATCTTCTGGACTCTTCAGGGTCTTTGGGCACACTTGTATCCAACGCCCTTTCTTTTGGCAGCAAACGCAGGTCGGTTCTCCTAGAACATCCTCGGAAGCATGGTCGGTTGACTTTCCCAACAAATACGCTCCATTGCTTTGCCAAATCATTTCTGATTCAGCAGCAATGAGCATGTAAGTTAGGTCAATGAGGTTGTCGTCATGATCCATCATATAATACTTTCTTTTGAACTCATTATATGATTCATGAAGTGACTGCAAAACCCAGTTCACAGCCAACTTATCGGGGAATGACACACCCAACATTATCAACCTATCTATGTGTGATTTCATTCCTAGAACGTGGGCACACACGGGTTTACCATCTTCATGTTTCATTTCCAATAGGGCTTTAGTGATATTGAACCTTTCAATTTTTCGATCTTGTGGGTTAGGGAAAACAATTGGAGGAGGTGGAGGAAGTGAAGCATGATTTCTTGTTCCTCGATCGAATCGTGGAATACCATCTTCATGTGGAATGCTTGTTCCACGGGATTTGGGAAGACCATAGTTGTCGAACTTTGACATCTACAAAACGGGAGAAAACGAATTCAAGTTAGTTGATTGATTGAGTCCTTAGTAAATCACCCAAATGAGATACTAAGGCTAGGACCCAACACAATATTCTACAACTCGGGAGTGGGATGCCGTAACCAACTTTGCAGAACATTTGAAGGTAAGTGAATGACGATTCACTAATTTCCACCATGAAAAACAAAAAAGAAATTTAAGTTTTAAATCTATGAAAACTCCTAGATCCTTTGAGATTCATTGAACATTTCAATGGCATGTTTAAATCTCGATATGCCCCTCTTGTTTATGACTGGGATGCCGAGGATCACAAAGTGGGTGTGAATAACGATGCAAACTACATGGTGCCCCCACATGTTACAGTCACCTATTCGATGTGCCGGTAAACCATACACGCTCCACCGAACTATCACAAACATTGAGTCACCCTTTGCTACCTTTGCTTAGAACCATTTAGCGTGTCGGTAAACCACACATGCTCCACTAACGTCTTCACAAGGGCACAAAGTGTAATTTCATGGAATTGCATCAATTCACTTTTGCCTAAGTAACTAAGATTGGGAATTTGAAAAAAAAACATTTAGTTACTTTAGTACTTCATTATACTTATAATGGAAGGTTTCGTCCTATCCTACCCGTTCGGCTAACGAACATCCACTAGTCAAGAGTGCGGTGGATAAGAGTAGATACCCATTAAATCGCCATTTTATAGGCAATTTCTTTAAACACCCCTTATAGACCAGATTTGTGAATGAGGCCTACTAACGGTAAGACTGACTTTTACTCATACATATATATAATGTTAGACTTTTAATGTTATATATAATATAGGGTGTATTTTACACTTTAAAATATTAGGTGGTCAAATTTAACAATTATACTTTTAATTCAATTAAATTTTAAACCAAAAACTTTATGGATTTATTACACCTCTTTTAATTATACACCTTAATTAATTAATAAAACCATAAGGGTGTGATTTGAACTTATCAAAAACAATACTAGGGTTTTCGAATTTAACATTCCTAAATTGAACCTTTAATCAGCTTTTAAATTCCAAAACTTGAGGGCAAGTTTTGAAACATTTCAAAACATTAGGGTTTAGAATTTAAATATACATCAAAATTAAACTATTAATCAAAATTTAAATTCCAAAACTTGAGGGCAAGTTTTGAAACCTTTTTCAAAACAATAGGGTTTCAACTATTTAAATTTCAAAACAACAAAACTTTTGAGGTCAAATTTAAACTATAAAACCTAAAGGGGAAAATATGAAACATTTCATAACTCAAGGATCAAATAACAAATCATGTAAATTAACATTTAATCACATAATTATCCATATTTGATTTATTTAATGATTTCTTGCAAAACAATTTACCAATTTAATGAGAATAATTAATAAATTATCACATAAGGAAACAAATATTTTATTAATTGATAAATATCTTCAATTAGATCAAGAATATACTCATATATATCAAAAAATCGGATTTATATTGATCTAATATGATAAGGCAAGTATCCTCAAGCAAAAAACAGCAAGAAATCCCGGTTTTCCCTCTTACTGACCAGACGACTCGTTGAGTCAGGCATGGACTCGTCGAGTTAGCATGAACTCGACGAGTTCATCTAGAGACTCGGCGAGTTCAGCAAGCAGAACCACAAAAACGAATTTTTTCAACATACAAGGCATCAATACTGTAGAAACCAATCTAGGCTCTGATACCACTGATGGGTTTTTGGCCATAAGAACATCCTATGTGCTCATACAAACCCTAATGCTTGGATCTAGGTTTCTCTATTGTACATGCAAGTTATCCAAGACTATAAACCCTATATCTAGAATATGATAACCAATATAACGTATAATTATGGTTTCGATCGTACCTTGATTGTTATATAGTAATAACAATCCCAATTCCTCCTTGTATTGACTTTAGAAAGCTTAAAGTCACAAATGTCACTCCTCTAATGGTTCACAAACACCAAGAGCGAGAGGATGAAGACGAGATAGGATGGAGGCTTCCCTATAACATGTGGAACCCTAGAAGGATGCTTTTTTTACGTTTTTGGGTCATAAGGGATCTATATATAGGAGGCTATTAGGGTTATCTAACAAGGAAACCCTAATTTGGATGCTTAAGCCCTAAGCAACCCATGGATCCCTTTCCTTAAGGCCTTGGATGATTTCCTCATGGGTTTCCCCATAGAATTCGTCCACTCCTTAATATAAGGCAATCCATGGCCCAAATTGCAGTTATCTTATAATTACATTTCCAGTCCCTTAAGTTTAATTAATCTCTTTTAGTCACAAAAGTAATTACCAATTAATTATTGACTAATATTAATTAAACAATATGATTTCTCCTTTAATATATTATTCTCATAATATATTAATAAATCATATTTAATCCTTTCTCTCCATAATTCATTCTATCAAGTTGCTTTGGTGAAGGCAACCCAAAAGGACCATGCACCATCGGGTTAAGTACATACCAAAATAGTTATGGACTTAGACACTAATCCAACAGTTAGAACCTCTGGAATACTCCCTGCATCGAGTATGGGTCCTCAGCTTTCAGTAGTACGGGCCCATACTACCTGCCACATATACCCATACTCTCTACACGGACCATCCCAGATTCCCTGAGTAGCTGCTCAACCTTCTCAATCACCAATCCCCATACGCATACTCGCTTCCTAGCGAAATGCTCTACTCTGCCAGCGTACTCTTCTAACTAAGGTCACTTCCTAGGCTCTTCCTAGGTTCTCACATTTCTCTGCCATCAGTTGTTGAGAAACTCCTTATGATGCCAGTCATCTACCTCCTGAATATCGTCACATTCACTTGGTAGCTGACTCCCATCATCGGGAGTTCCACAAAGCACAAAGCAAGCAGCATTCGGGCGTCGAATAAACACATAAAACCCGCTCTAGGTGATAACTCCACTAGCTCTACTCATACTCAAAAGATATCACCGAACTCTACAACTCTACCCTCTGGTGTCTAGCGACTCTCTCGGTAGGCTTCACAAATGCTCATCTAGGTATCTCTCCCAGATTACTCCTCTACCCAAACCCCTCTCTACAAGGATTCACGTTGGATACTCTTACTCAGCACATCTTCGAAAGCGCATCACCGATAACAGTAACTCCTAGGCTAAGGCATCACAAATCAGGCCACTCTTGTCCTAAAATATTAGATACCTAGCCTGTCTCTAGCATGTATAATATCTCAAAACACATAAGGTAAGGGTATTTCGGGAAACCACCATTCGGGCTCTGGTTGATTGTACACACTGCTCTTCCTCTTTTTCTCTTAGAAACTCTTGCTCTTTTTAGAAAAATCATTTATTTTGAAAATTTTCCTCCATTCCTCAGTTTGAGTCCAAATATACCCGAAGGTGCATCCGAATCCCTCAAACCAAGGCTCTGATACCAACTTGTAACGACGTGAAAATTTAAAACAAATTATGGGCAACCTCAGTACTTGACATGGACAGAAGATAATCATGTTGGATTAGGTTTCTAATCCCATAACTATAATTGGTATGTACTTGAATTGATAGCGGCACAGTCCTTTTGGGTTGCCCTCAAACCTAGCAACCGGACAAGGAAATTATGAAAAAAGAGATATTGATTTATTATAAGATTAATAGATTAATATAAATGATTTATTAATATGTTAAAAGATTAATATATTGATTAGAAATCATAATGTTTAATTAATAGTTAGCCAGAAATTAATTAGAATTAATTTTGCGGTTAACTGTATTAATTATAAAGTGTAGGGACTAGTTTGCAATTATCTAATAGTTGAGTGGAAGGCTCCAGAACCTCCTTGGAAGGGGGTGTACGAAATCTATAGGGGAAAACCTAATGATGTCGTCCATAGGGGCTTGGATAAGGTGCTTGATGGGTTTTGAGCATTCTAACACTCCTATGGTGTACATGCAAACCTAGAAAACTTGGATCTATGTTTGACTAAGATACATGCAAATGATTATTTTTCCAAGGTTCTTATCCTATCTAGCATGGCATTGGGAACTTGAATCAAATAAAGCTAGTAGAATTACTTACCTTGTAGTTGTAGTTGATTGCTTGGAGTTTTAGAGCCTAGCACCAATAGTGTGGATGCCTCAAATGGAAATCACAAATCACCACAAACTTTGGAACCTTGAGAGAATAGTCACAACAATCTTAAAATCGGCCCTCTTGCTTTACTCACCACAACTAGTCTGATTTGAAGAACCAAAGCCTCCTTTATATAGTGTGGTGGATTAGGATTACATCCATGTAAACCCTAATACCCATGTCTCTTCATTTCCATGAGATCCATGGGTTAAAGCTCCATGGAGTATCCATGGACTTTCCATGCAAGCCTAGCCCATTCCAAATAAGCATTAGCCCACACTATATAAATATAAGAGCCCATATTTAATTGGTAATACTTTTGATCTCTAAATTAATCCTAGATTAATTATAGATCAACGCTAATTAACTAATATGATCTTATATTAATATATTAGAACTTATAATATATTAATAAATCATAACTTATACTATTCTCAAAAGATTATCCATAAATTGTTCGGGTGAAGTGCAACCCAAATGGACCATGCCGGGTCGGGTCAAGTACATACCAAATATAGTTATGGACTTAGACACTATATCCAACAGTCTCCCACTTGGATAAGTCTAATAACTATAGTTGCAAGTATGACTTCAGGAACCGCTCAGCGATCGTAGCTCTTTAAACTCTGTTGAACTAGAACGTGCCATTTTAGATAAGTGATCATATAATCCTCTGTTCTAGATATCAGCCAGACAAATACATGGAACATGGTCTTACTTATTGTCCATTATTTGTTTCCCGATTTCCGATTTGTTTGACATAGAACTTAACTGAACACGTCAATTTTGTTTTGACCGGGCCCGATACATTGGTCAAAACAAAATCATCGAGGGGCCCAGATATCGCTTCTAATCCTAGAAGGAACAGATAAACTTCGACTCATATGTTTGCTTTACTACTTGTTGAATTACACATAAAGGTACGTTTTATAACATCGTGTTACCAATGTGTTTTCGTACAATCAATGCATAACCAACTCATAGGTAACAAATCATATCTCTAGGTTTGAAGACTTATATGATATTACCGTCTCATGATCACTCGAGATAAATTCCATGAAGTGATTCCAGTGAGCGTGGGTTGAGTCCAATGCTCAGAACTTATGAGCACTCACGATTGTTGTAGCCATGTCCAAACATAATTATTCTGGAAGTCAAAACATGCAAAAGAAATATAGTAAACGATTGACAAGTGATAGCAACACTTTACTCATAAATAACAGCTTTTATTTATCATCAAATGTCAATTACATTTTACAAATTTCGAGATTATCTAACTACTAAAGCAAATATCATTCTTTAGTCCTATGCTCCGAGCATGCTGGAGATGCTTAGCCCGAGTCACTCCCTTCGTGAGGGGATCTGCTGGGTTCTCATCCGATGATACCCTCTTTGCCACGAGGATTCCTTCTTCTATTCAATGTCTGATGAAGTGATATTTTTTTGTCATTGTGTCTGGATCTCCCATGATCTCTTGGTTCCTTGGCTAAGGCAACCGCACTATTGCTGTCACTGAAAATCTCCATTGGCTCCTTTATAGATGGTACAACTCCAAGGTCTCCGATGAAGTTCTTTAGCCATATAGCCTCCTTTGCTGCCTCGCTTTCTGGTATATACTCTTATTCACAAGTGGAATTAGCCACTGTCTCATGTTTGGAACTTTTCCAAGTAATTGCCCCTCTATTTAGGGTAAAGACCCAGCCCGAATGAGAGGGAAAATTATCCCTGTCAGTCTGAAAGCTAGCATCACTGTACCCTAGAACTCTCAAGTCATCACTCCCACCGAGGGTAAGGACCCAATCCTTCGTCCTCCGTAGGTACTTGAGAATATTCTTTACTGCAGTCCAGTGTGTCATGCCAGGGTTCCCCTGATACTTGCTAACCATGCTCAAAGCAAAGGCTACATCAGGTCGAGTACAGGTCATAGCATACATGATCGATCCTACAGCTGAAGCATAAGGTATTCGACTCATTTCTGCTATCTCAGCCTCTGAACTAGGGCTTTGTGTCTTACTTAATCTGGCGTTACTCTGGATGGGTAACTCACCTTTCTTGGAGTTATGCATGTTGAATCTTTTCAACACTTTGTCCACATAGGTGCTTTGACTAAGTCCAATTAGTCTTTTACTCCTATTTCTCAAAATCCTTATCCCTAGGATATAGGCAGCTTCACCAAGGTCTTTCATAGCGAAACACTTCCCAAGCCCAGACTTTACTTCCTACAAGGTTGGGATGTCATTTCCTATGAGTAGTATGTCATCCACATACAGTACCAAAAAGCTGACTATGCTCCCACTAGCCTTGATATAGACACAAGATTCATCTTCACTCCTTGAAAAGCCAAATTCTTTGACTTTCTCATCAAAGAAAAGATTCCATCTGCGAGGTGTCTGTTTCAATCCATAAATGGATTTCTCAAGCTTACACACTCTATTGGGGTACTCTGTAATGACAAAACCCTCTGGTTGAACCATGTAAACATCTTCAGCCAACTTTCCATTAAGGAAAGCGGTTTTGACATCCATTTGCCATATTTCATAGTCATGAAATGCAGCAATGGCTAACAGAACCCTAATAGACTTAATCTTGGCCACTAGTGAAAAGGTCTCATCATAATCAACTCCCGCAGTTTGAGAATAACCCTTTGCAACCAGTCGAGCCTTATAAGTGTGTACATTACCATCCATGTTGGTCTTCTTCTTGAAGATCTATTTGCACCCAACTATCTTACGATCAGGTACATTGTCAACCAAGTTCCAAACTTGATTGTCATACATGGACTATATCTCACTATCCATAGCCTCTTTGCATTTAGCAGCCTCAGGGCCTGCCATGGCTTCCGTGTAGCTGTTAGGCTCATCCAGATCTACTAGTGTGTTATCACTGATAAGTGTCTCACCTTCTGCAGTAATATGGAAACCATAATAATGCTCAAGTGCATTTTTAACTCTGGTGGAACGCCTCAGAGGTATAGATTCTTCAGTCGGCTCAACAGGAGTTTCCTCCTCAGGTTAAGGTCTAGGGTTTGAGGTTCCTTCACCACTTGACTCTTGGATTTCCTCAAGGTCAATTTGCCTCCCACTGTCTCCTTGGCTCATGAATTCTCTCTCTCAAAAGAATCCTCTTCTTGCTACAAAGACCATATTATCACTAGGTCTGTAGAAGATGTAGCCAAAGGATTTATGTGGATAGCCGATGAAAATACACTTTTCACTTCGGGGTTCAATCTTATCGTGAGTCTCGCGTCTCACGAAAGCCTCACAGCCCCAAATGTGTATGTGGTCTCTAAGGCATACCCCCAAAATGAGATTGGGAACTTTTCCAGTCCACATCTCGTGAGGTGTTTTGGCAACCTTCTTTGTAGGGACTAGATTAAGGATATGGGCGACAGTCTCTAAGGCATACCCCCAAAATGAGATTGGTAGCGAAGCTCGACTCATCATGGAACGAACCATGTCCAACAAGGTCCGATTGCGCCTCTCAGCTACAACATTCAACTGTGGTGTCCTAAGAGGTGTCAATTGTGAGATAATCCCACATTCCTTAAGATAGTCACGGAACTCAGTACTAAGATACTCACCACCATGATCGGATCGAAGCATCTTAATGTTCCTGCCCAACTAATTCTCCACTTCTTGCTTAAACTCTTTGAATTTCTCAAAGGTTTTTGACTTATGCTTGATTAAGTAGACATATCCATATCTACTAAAATCATCAGTGAAAGTCACATAGAACCGATTAACATCTATTGTGGCGGTTCTAAAGGGTCCACACACATCCGTGTAACAGCCTGGATTCTCAGGTATCATTTATTCATATATATTTTTGGTGTTTTGTGAGGGGACTCGGCGAGTTGGAGCTCAAACTCGCCGAGTACGATCGCGGTTCTGGACGCGGGTTCGCGTCTGGACTCGGCGAGTCCGTGCTGTTTAATGAAACCCTAATTTCCCGGTCCTAAGCCCTATTTAAAGGACCTTATGGCCCTTCATTGCGGCTACCTTGACCTTGAGAGCACCAAAGCAGCTGAGAATTCTTGTGAGTGAGATAAGAGGCCATTATTCACCAATTTTGTGTGTGTTTGCAAGAAAGGAAGAGGAAAATCAAGCTAGGAGAATTTGGGAGCTTGGATCTACTTCCATTTCGGCAGAGGAAGCTACTTGAGGTATCATTCAGAGCTTATTCTCGTGTTTTTGTTGATATGGCCAAATCTAGGGTTTCTTCATGCCTTGTTTGCCTTGTATTTGGAGTGTGAGAGGTCCCATGGGGAAATGGTACCTAGATCTGGACCTTAGTAGGTCTAGAGATTCCCTAATGCCATGCTTTATGCCTTCCCTTTTGAGATGGAGACTTAGGTTACCATTTTAGATGTCATTTCATCAAAAGAAGCCTTGTAGACGTTGCATGGTAGCCAAGATGGTAACTTTACGTGATGAATGTGCTTGGGAGGGCTAGATCTATGAGTTGTGAGAGCAGATCTGACAGGTCATAGAAAGAAGGAAGTCCGATGTCGTGGCTGGTATGTATTCTTTCGTGTATTTATTTTTATGTTGAGATATTATGCTTATATTATGTTGTGCGTAGGTACTTTTCTTGTGAATTCTGTACCTGCCTTTGTGTTATTTGACTCGGGTGCGAGTCGGTCTTTTGTATCTTTGGCCTTTAGTCAGCATATCAGTGTTAGTCGTGAGGCGTTGAGTCGGCCTCCGAGAGTTTCCATAGCCGATGAGAGGGTGATATATGCCACGGAGGTTCTCCGAGGGTGCGTAGTCGAGATTTTCGGTGTTAAGTTCCCGATTGATCTGGTTCCTATTGCGATGGGTGATATTTGTGTCATTGTGGGCATGGACTGGTTGAGCAGATTCGGTGCGGTTATCGACTGCGAGCGACAGCTGGTGACCATACGAGACCCTAGTGGGGGAGTTCTTTCGGTGTACGGCGAGGGTACACGTTCAGGATCAACATTTTGTTCGGCCGCTAGGGCGAGGCAATGTCTACAGCAGGGCTGTAAGGGTTTTGTGGCGTATGTGATGGATATGCGGGTGGATTCTGAGAGGCCGAGTTCAGTTGAGGAGGTTCCGGTGGTGCGTGAGTTTCCGGATGTATTTCCCGAGGAGTTGCCGGGTGTGCCTCCTGTGAGGCAAGTGGAGTTCAGTATCGATTTGGTTCCGGGGGCCGCGCCTATCGCTAAGGTGCCTTATCGCCTTGCACCTCCAGTGATGCAAGAGTTATCCTCGCAGCTTCAGGAGCTGCTGGGGAAGGGGTTTATTCGGCCGAGCAGCTCGCCGTGGGGAGCGCCTATCCTGTTCGTCAAGAAGAAGGATGGTTCACACCGGATGTGCATTGATTACCGGGAGTTGAACAAGCTGACAGTCAAGAACCGTTACCCGTTGCCAAGGATCGACGATTTATTCGATCAGTTGCAGGGAGCATCTTGGTTCTCCAAGATCGATTTGAGGTCTGGATATCATCAGGTGAGAGTGCGGGATGAGGACGTCCAGAAGACAGCGTTCAGGACGCGTTATGGGCATTATGAGTTTGTGGTGATGCCTTTCGGGCTCACCAATGCCCCGACAGTGTTCATGGATCTTATGAACCGAGTGTGTAGGCCGATGTTGGATCGGTCGGTGATTGTATTTATCGACGACATTTTGGTATATTCGAGATCTAGAGAGCAGCATGAGGAGCATTTGAGAGAGGTTCTCGGAGTTCCGAGATCGGAGAGGCTTTATCCTAAATTCTCCAAGTGTGATTTCTGGTTGCGGGAGGTCCAGTTCTTAGGACATCTTGTTAACCAGGAAGGGATATTGGTCGATCCGGCCAAGGTTGAGGCGGTGATGAGTTGGGAGGTGCCGAGGTCACCCTCCGAGATCAGGAGTTTCCTAGGGTTGGCAGGGTATTATCGGAGGTTTATCAAGGATTTCTCTAAGATCTCAGTGCCACTCACCAGATTGACCCGGAAGGGTTTTGCTTTTTAATGGGGCCCCGAGTAGCAGGCCTCCTTCGAGACACTTCGCCAAAGGTTGTGCGAAGCCCCGGTGTTAGCCCTCCTGGAAGGGATGGAGGACTTTATGGTATACTGTGATGCATCGATTTTGGGGTTGGGAGCGGTGCTGATGCAGAGAGGGCATGTGATAGCATATGCATCGAGGCAGCTGAAGCCTCATGAGACGAGATATCCCACCCATGATCTAGAATTGGGGGCAGTAGTGTTCGCCCTCAAGATTTGGCGTCACTACTTGTATGGGGTTCGGTGTACGATATACACGGACCATAAGAGTTTGAAGTATTTGATGGATCAGCCCAACCTAAATATGCATCAGAGAAGGTGGTTGGATGTGGTCAAGGATTATGATTGTGAGATCCTGTACCACCCAGGCAAGACTAATGTGGTAGCCGATGCATTGAGCCGCAGGGCGGAGAGCACCCCGCTGCGCGATGTATGTTTGAGATTGACCGTGATAGCTCCAGTGTTGGACGCCATTCGTGGGGCATAGGCCGAGGTTGTGCAACCTAAGATGCAGAAGAGGGAACGGCTTGTTGGTTTGGTTTCAGAGTTTGTTACCGATGGTCGGGGGCTTATGACATTTCAAGGGCGTATCTGGGTACCGTTTGTGGGAGGAACGCGTACCATTTTGATGGAGGAGGCTCATCAGTCGAAATTTTCGATCCATCCGGGGGCCACTAAGATGTATTTGGATCTGAGAAAGGAGTATTGGTGGCCCTTTATGAAGAGGGATGTCGCATGGTTTGTTGAGAGGTGCTTGACCTGCCGTAGGGTTAAGGCTGAGCACCAGAGGCCGCATGGTAAGTTGCAGCCATTGGAGGTTCCCGAATGGAAGTGGGAACAGATCACTATGGATTTCATCACCAAATTGCCAAGGACTGCCAGAGGAGTTGATGCAATTTGGGTGATTGTGGACAGATTGACGAAGAGCACTCACTTCCTTGCTAGCAGCGAGAGTTCTTCAGTAGAGAAATTGGCGGAGGTGTATGTGAGGGAAGTGGTATCTCGGCATAGGGTGCCGATCTTGATTGTTTCAGACCATGATGTGCGCTTCACATCCAGATTCTAGAAGAAGTTTCATGAGGAGTTGGGTACTAGACTGCATTTTAGTACCGCCTATCATCCCCAGACAGATGGTCAGAGTGAGCGGACGATTCAGACGCTCGAGGACATCCTTCAGGCATGTGTGTTGGATTTCGGGGGTAGTTGGGATGCATATTTGCCATTGGCAGAGTTTTCCTACAACAACAGCCATCATTCGAGCATTGGTATGCCACCCTTTGAGCTGTTGTATAGGAGGAGGTGTCGGACCCCCATTTATTGGGGAGAGGTTGGACAGCGGGTAATGGGCAGTACAGAGATCGTGCTTCAGACGTCAGAGCAGATCCAGCAGACCAGACAGAGGTTGTTGACCGCTCAGAGCCGACAGAAGAGTTACGCAAACAGACGCCGGTCCGACCTTGAGTTCCAGGTCGGCGACCTTGTACTCCTGAAGGTCTCTCCTTGGAAAGGAGTGATTCGATTCAGGAAGAGGGGAAAGTTGGGGCCCCGATATATTGGTCCTTTCCAAGTGATCGCGAGGGTAGGCCGGGTAGCCTATCATTTGGATTTGCCAGCAGAGTTGGGGCAGATTCACGACACTTTCCATGTGTCGCAGCTGAGGAAGTGTATAGCCGATGAGTCGGCAGTGGTTCCATTAGAGGATATTCAGGTGGATGCAAGCCTGAATTATGCTGAGAGACCAGTGGCCATCAGAGATCGGAAAATCAAGGTTCTGAGGAACAAGGAGGTACCCCTGGTTTTGGTTCAGTGGCAGCATCGGCAGGGGTCAGAGATGACCTGGGAGTCGGAGCGTGAGTTGCGTGAGCAGCATCCGGAGTTATTAGCAGAGTGAGACTTCGAGGGCGAAGTCTAGTTCTAGTGGGGGAGAATTGTAACAGCCCGGATTCTCACGTATCATTTATTCATATATATTTTTGGTGTTTTGTGAGGGGACTCGACGAGTTGGAGCTCAAACTCACCGAGTAGGATCACGGTTCTGGACGCGGGTTCGCGTCTGGACTCGGCGAGTCCAAGGAATGGACTCGGCGAGTCCGCGATGTTTAATGAAACCCTAATTTCCTGGTCCTAAGCCCTATTTAAAGGACCTTATGGCCCTTCATTGCGGCTACCTTGACCTTGAGAGCACCAAAGCAGCTGAGAGTTCTTGTGAGTGAGATAAGAGGCCATTATTCACCAATTTTGTGTGTGTTTGCAAGAAAGGAAGAGGAAAGTCAAGCTAGGAGAATTGGGGAGCTTGGATCTACTTCCATTTCGGCAGAGGAAGCTACTTCAGGTATCATTCAGAGCTTATTCTCGTGTTTTTGTTGATATGGCCAAATCTAGGGTTTCTTCATGCCTTGTTTGCCTTGTATTTGGAGTGTGAGAGGTCTCATGGGGAAATGGTACCTAGATCTGGACCTTAGTAGGTCCAGAGAGTCCCTAATGCCATGCTTTATGCCTTCCCTTTTGAGATGGAGACTTAGGTTACCATTTTAGATGTCATTTCATCAAAAGAAGCCTTGTAGACGTTGCATGGTAGGCAAGATGGTAACTTTACGTGATGAATATGCTTGGGAGGGCTCGATCTATGAGTTGTGAGAGTAGATTTGATCTCAGAAGTGAGATTGACTTGATGCATGGCATGGACTCGCCGAGTCCAAAGAACAGACTCGACGAGTAGCATGAAGATTGTCCATAACCACTCTGCGAGTGGTCTTGCCGAGTTAAGGGTTGACTCAGTGAGTCAGGGAGAGTTAGAGAGGGTTGACAGGTGGACTAAGTCGAGCTGGAACTCGCCGAGTTGTTCTTGAGACTCGGCGAGTTGAGTCGTGGTGGCCCCACGATTCATGCCAGGTGGAACTCGTCGAGTCAGGGAGGTACTCGATGTGTCAAAAGAGGATCCTAGGGACTCAGTGAACACGTATAGACTCGCCGAGTCGCTCTAGTGCACTCGCCGAGTCCGGTCAAAGTTGACCGTTGACCGTTGACCAGAGTTGACTAGTGTTGACTTGATAGGGGTAGTCAACCTTAGTTGAGAAAGTGTTAATTAAAGATATATTGTGTTATAGGAGGATTATAGCTCGGAGGATCGAGCACGAGTGATTTCCGGGATTTGCGAGTTATCGAGATACGCGAGGTGAGTCTTCTCACTATACTTTACCTTGAGTAGGTAATCAGAGTTATGTGATAGAGTGTTTGTATGCTATATGTATGTTATGTGTTGTACTGCATTATTTCTATGTGATTTATGTCGTGCATGTTTATAGAGTTGGAACCGGAAGGTTCCCAGAGTTAGAACCAGTGGGTTCACAGAGTAGGGTCTACGGACCCACAGAGTTATAGTCTCGAGTGGCTAATATGTGTTACGTGTGGTATTTTGGGGAACTCACTAAGCTTTGTGCATACAGTGTTAGTGTTGTTTGTTTCAGGTACTAGTGATGACCGTGGGAAGGCGCCGACTTGATCTGTACACACGCATGGAATTTTTATGATATGTGATCTTGGGATTTTGTATGATATGGATTGGAGTTTTAAACTTGATGTTTTATGAGAATTAAATGCAAATGTTTTTATATTATGCGAAAAATTATTTTGAAATTCACGGTGTTACAATCCGTGTGTATGAGGTCCAACAAACCTTCACCCCTAGCACAAGTTCCAGTAAAAGGTGACTTTGTCATTTTACCAAGCAAACAAGATTCACAACTATCATCTGACTTTTGGTCAAATGACTCCAAGACTCCATCCTTTTGGAGTTGGCCTATGCGTTTCTTGCTTACATATCCAACACGACAATGCCATAAAGATGCTTTATCTAAGCTAGTGGAAGAGTCAATATACAATACATTATTTCCTAGATTATCTACAACAGATACAGTTTCATACACGCCATCACAAGGTAATGCTTTAAAATAAAGAACATTATTAAAGAAAGCATCAATACTACCATTATTATTATCAAAATAAAAGGTAAAACCTTATTTATACAATGCATGAAAGGAAATAACATTTCTTGCCATTTCTGGCGAATAATAACACTTATTCAAGTATAATGTGAACCCACTATTTAGCATTAAGGAATAAACTCATATCTTGGTGACAGGTGAAGCCTTCCTATTTCCAATGATCAAGTTTATCTTTCCCTGCTCCACATTCTCACTTCTTCTTAGTCCCTGCAAATCACAACATATGTGAATACCACAACCTGTGTCAAGGACCCAAGACTTAGAATGAGGTGAGTTATTAGACAATATAGTGTATATACCTTCATGGTTGGGTTTTACTTTCCCATCCTTCACATCTTGCTGGTACTTTGGGCAGCTTCGCTTCCAGTGTGACTTTTCATGACAATAGAAGCATTCAGCCTCATTAGGGTTAACAGAAGGAGTGACAAAACCTTTCTTGGTTTTGCTTGAAGAGGAGCCTTCAAGGGTCTTACCCTTGGTACCCTTAGAAGGGTTCTTTCTCTTCTTCCCTTAGCCATGCCCGATTTCCAAGACATTGGCCACAGTTGGAGTAGGAGTAGGAGTAGTAACAACCGACTTAACCTTAAGACCACTTTCGGCGGTCTTCAAGAGTCCTTGAAGTTTTTTGAGGGTGACTTCTTCCTTGTTCATGTGATATGTCATGCGGAATTGATAATAACACGATGGTAAGGAGTGCAAAATGATGTCTATTACTAACTCCTCGGGGAAGTTCACATTCAGCTTCAGTAAACGGTCCACATACCTTTGCATTTTCTGCATGTGGCCCGTGATGGGTTCACCAGCCTTCATTCGGGTTGTTATCATGGAGGAGATTATTTCATATCGCTCTTGACGAGCACTTTGATGGTAACGGTCCATCAAGTCCTGGTGCATCTTAAAAGGATAATAGTCCTCATAGGACTTTTGGAGCTCGGCTGTCATGGTGGCCATCATGATGCATGCCACTTTTGTAGCATCTCTTTCATGTACCTCATATTCAGCAAGCTCTTCAGGAGTAGCAGTTGACTCGGGTACCTTTAGCTCCTTGTCGAGAACATATTCTTTGTTCTCATACCAAGTGACCATCCTGATGTTTCTGATCCAATCAGTAAAGTTGGATACATCAAAGATGACTCTCCCACAAAGATTCATGAGAGAGAAGGAGCTAGTAGGGTTAGAGCCAGAAGCATTGTTATTGGAAGACATCTTAAAAGAAGAGGGAATAGATTAGATTAGATTTTAGAGATAGTCCTTAACAAAACACCCAAATGTAGTATTAAGGCTAGGACCCAACACAATATTTTATAACTTAGAAGAGGGATGTCGTAATCTAAGCTATAAGATATTTGAAAGTAGGTGAATGACGATTCACCAATTTCCACCATGAAAAATGAAATTTTTAATTAGGTTTTAATTGGTTTAGAAACTCCTAGATTCTTTGAGATTCATTGAACTTTCTTCAACGGCATGTTTCAATCTCAAGTGTACCCTTCAGGTTTTGTGACTGGGATGCTGAGGATCACAAAACAAGGTGTGAAGTAACCATGCAAATTACTTGGTACCCTGAATGTATTACCCCTCAATCGATGTGTCGGTTAACCACACGCACTCCATCGATACTATGATAAACATTAAGTCACCCTTTACCAACCTTGTTAAGTTCAAGTTAGTGTGCCGGTTAACCACACACGCTCCACTAACAACTTAAGCAAAGTGTAAAGTGTAAATTCATGGACTAGCACCTTATTCACATTTTCCTAAAATAACTAAGATTGGGAATTCAATAAAGTTTAGTTACTTTAGTATTATCATTATACTTTTAATGAGAATTTATAAGTCCTTGTCCTACCCATTCGGCTAACGACCCTCCACCGATCAAGGAAGCGGTGGGTGAGAGTGGACACCCATTAAGTTGCCATTTTATAGGCAACAACCTTATACCCCCCCCCCCTTATAGACCGGCTTCGTGAATGAGGCGTACTAGCGGTAAGACGACTTTGATCTTATACATATATATATTATTAACTTATGATATTATAAAGTATAAGGGTTGAATTTTAACTTTTAAAATTATAAGGGTTGGAACTAAAGTTTTAATCATGACTTTACTTGTTCCAAAACTTGAGGGCAAGTTTTGTAAACTTTCAAAACTTTTCATTTCTTATAACTTATGAAGTTAATTGAGTATTAAAATGAAGACTTTTCATTTTTCTAACTCTTGTGTTCTTTTAATGGTTTTAATTCAAGTGTGACTCTTGATTTTCCATAACTTGAGGACAAGTTATGGACTCCATTAATACAAATTATGATCAACAATTAAACTACCAAGTAGGTTACAAAGAATTCCTATGATCATCTAATCTTCATAAGTTCAAGAACATGAATATGAACATTTCAAGAATCATAAATTAGTCATAAAACTTGTAATTTTTTTATTATAGCTATTGTAAATGGATTAGCATAAACATTACACCATCTAAAACAAGTTTTATAACACCAAAACAGTTTAGGGTAATGTTTCTAATCCATTTCCAGCAGCAAAATTCGAAAATCTGCATTCTGAGGCTCCTACTCGTCGAGTGCACGAACCTACTCGGCGAGTAGGATAAAGATACACATGAACCCGGCGAGTCCCCCCATTGACTCGGCAAGTTCATCAGGAAGACAGCAAAAAATCGACTTTTTTCCAATATTTTTGTAACAGCCCAAAATCTCAAGTATTGTTAAATTGCATTTTTGGGGTGCTTAAAAGGGGAGACTCGGCGAGTTGGAGCCAGACTCGCCGAGTAGGGTCGCAGATTTGGTCGCGGGTTCACGACTGGACTCGACGAGTCCAGATATGGACTCGGCGAGTCGACGCTGTTCAGTGGAAAACCCTAGCCGTTCAGTTTGGGACGTATATAAGGGATCTTATGCCTCCATTGTTCGCCTTTTGGCCGACTGAGAAGGACCCTAAATCGGTTGTGGGCATCCAGAACAAGGATTGAAGATCATTGGTGATTTGAGGAAGTTATTGTCCAAGAAGGAGAAGGTTTTGGCTATTGGGACAGCAAGGGAATCACGTTTTGAGGCTTGGGGACACTGAGAGTGCATGTTTCAGGTAACCTTTCGGATTATTTTCTGTTATGTGAATGTGTGCATGGATTTAGGGTTTGTGAAACCCATTTGGAGATTAGATGGATTGTTGTGTTGTTATCCGGCGTTTATAACCCTGTATTAGGACCCTTAGAGGTCCAGAAGGTCCTATGTTTGTATCTTCGGGAAAATATGTATCTCAGGAAGCAGTTCGATCGACTGCATGGCGTGGACTCGCCGAGTCGGATGATCAGACTCGGCGAGTAGCTTGAAGATTCACTGGGACTCGCCGAGTTGTTCTTCAGACTCGGCGAGTGGAGTCGGGGTGGCCCCGCGATTCTTCCAGGAGTGACTCGTCGAGTCAAAGAGGATACTCGACGAGTAGAAGGGGAATCTCAGAGGATTGAAGGACGACCAGACTCGCCGAGTCGCCAGGGAACTCGCCGAGTCCAGTCGAGCTGACAATGGACTGTTGACCAGAGTTGACTGGTGTGATTTCTTAGGGTCATTTAACGAGGAAGATAGAAGTATTAAATAAGGGATATATGATGTTACAGGGAGCTTGTAGCTCGGAGGATCAAGTGCAAGGGATTTTAGGAGTTGCTATCTTCCAGTGTCCGCGAGGTGAGTCTTCTCACTATACTGTACCCGGAAGGGTTTGACTGTGTGACCGGAAGGTCGGATATGATATGTGATATGTATGCTATATGTGGTAAGTTAATTGTTATATGTGCTATGTATGTTATGGTCCGGAAGGCGATTATATTATGTGGATCTAAAGATCCGGGCCGGAAGGCAATGTTATGTGGATCGAAAGATCCGGGCCGGAAGGCAATGTTATGTGGATCGAAAGATCCGGGCCGGAAGGCAATGTTATGTGGATCGAAAGATCCGGGCCGGAAGGCAATGTTATGTGGATCGAAAGATCCGGGCCGGAAGGCAATGTTATGTGGACCGAAAGGTCCGGGCCGGAAGGCGTATGTGCGTAAGGTATATTGGGGAACTCACTAAGCTTCGTGCTTACGTTGTTATGTTATGTTGTTTCAGGTTCTTACAGTAACGCGGGATGGCAACGGTTCGATTGTACACACCGAAGAAAGAGTTGTCTTTTGGAGGATCCTGGTCTTCTATTATAATGAAAATGAAACTACATTTTGTAATTTGAATGTGAATAAGATTTTAAACAAGTGTTCTTAATATTAAATTGAGTATTTAAATGAAAATTTTGTTTTTGGAAATCATGGTGTTACAAATTCGTATCAGAGCCTTGGTTTGAGGGATTCGGACGCACCTACGGGTAAATCTGGACTCAAACTGAGGAAGTAAGAAAAAGTTTTCCAAATAAATGGTTTTCTAAAAGTGAATAAGAGTTCAAAGAGAAAGCAAGAAAGAGCAGTGTGTACAATCAGCCAGAGCCAAACGGTGATTTCCCAAAATACCCTTACTTTTGTATTATGAAATATCGATTATGCACTTTATGAGACATTATTGCATGCTAGAGACAGGCTAGGTATTTCACATCTTAGGACTAGAGTGGCCTGATTTGTGATGCCTTAGTCTAGGGTTTGCCGTTATTTGTGCGTTATGCTTTTGTGTGTATGTGATGAGTGAGGGTATCTAGTTAGAATGCACAAGGTGTAAAGCTACGGGGTACAGAGGTACTTCCGAGGATGAGCCGAGAAGGTGGAGCTACCACAGATGGGGAGTCCTATGTATGCTTCAATGCTCGAATGCTGCTTGCTTTGTGCTTTGTGGAGTTATCGATGATGGGAGTCAGCTACTAAGTGAGTATGACGATACTCAGGAGGTAGAGGGCTGGCATCATTAGGAACTCTTCAGCAGCTGATAGCAAAGAAATGGGAGGACAGCAGAAGGGACTAGGGAGTAAACCTAGCCAGATGAGTGCGCTGGTAGAGTAGAGGATTTCGCTGGAAAGCGAGCACGCGCGATGAGATGGGTGAAAGAGCAGGTTTATCAGCTACTTAGGAACTCTGGGATGGTCCGTGTGGAAAGTATGGGTAGATGTGGCAGGTAGTATGGGCCCGTACTACTGAAAGCAGAGGACCCATACTTGATACAGGGGGCATTCTGAAGGTCCTAAGGAACAGATTGAGGAGTGATGTTATGGTTCGAATACCATACATCGGAGCGGATACAGAGTGATGTTATGGTCAGGGCACCATACATCGGAACAGATTGAGATAGATGTTGTGGTTCGAGTGCTATACATTGGAGCAGATTGAGGAGTGGTGCTATGGTTCAGGTACCATACACCGAAGCATGTTGAGGAGGGATGTCAGGGGATGAGTACCATGGTTCGTAGTGGATGATGCTTGTGGCTATCTTGTTATCCGGTTATCGATCGGACGAGCGCGAGCGAGCGGGATGCGAGGATTCGCGAGATCCGGCGTGATGAGGTTGCTGCATTGTTGCGGGCTGAGTCGCCAGAATTGGTTGGGTCGATCAGGACCACTATGATTGAAGTAGTTTGATGAGCGATATGCGGCTTTCGCAGAGACGGCTGCCGCGGCGGTTACAGCGGCTGTAGCAACGGCAAAGAAAGGGGCTAGTCGGGGTTTTCAGTATCGGGACTTCTATTATGCGAAGCCTCCCACATTCGATGGAGTTCAGGACTTGATTGTTGCTATGAGATGGTTATCAGACATGGAGGGGTGTTTCTCCACGAGTTTATGCCCTGCTGATCAGAGGGTGGGGTGTGCTCTGAACCTATTGAGGCTCGGGGCGAAGGATTGGTGGAGATTGACCACGAGGTCATTTTCCGATGCGCAGAGGGCTGCGGTTTTATGGGATCAATTCATACAGATGTTCAGTACTCGCTATGTTCCGCGGGATGAAAAGGAGAAATTGGCTCGGAAGTTCCTTAAGCTGAAGCAGGATTTGGAGTCGGTGACTGAGAGCACCGGGATATTTATTGAGAGGGCGATGTTTTGCCCTGAGTTCGCTTCAGAGCAGGCTCAGATGTCCCGATATCCGAGTATGCTCAAGGGGGGGTATCAGACAGTTCGTGCCTGCGCAGAGGCGCGAGACCGTGTTGGTATCGCAGGAGGCCGCCATGTGGCGTGAGTTAGAGGTTGAGTTGCAGTTGCGTGAGATGAGGCAGGCCCCGATGCAGTCGCAGTCGGCGCCGAAACGGTTCAGGACCGTAGATGTTGGAATGGGGGATCGGAGCGGCCACACTTGTGGGAAGGTGTGGGAGGAGTCACACCGGAGTTGCTGGTCCGGTGGTGCATGCCGCGGGTGCGGAAAAGAGGGGCACTATGCGCGGGATTGTCGGCAGTCAGTGCCGATTCGGGATTTGAGGATTTGTCATCATTATCGGCAGGTTGGACATTTGAGGTTCAACTGTCCACAGCTTTTTGCAGGATCGGTGCAGGCTCTAGCACCGGCCACCTTGAGGAGTTCAGGAGGAGGACAGGATGGAGTAGAGCCCAAGGGCTCAGGGTTGTGCTTATCGGCTTGCGGCAGAGGGAGACGGAGCAGTGCCGGAGGCAGCTGCGGGTATGATGCTGTTTTGATGTCTTGATTAGCTTGCGTTGATTGTGGTGTATTGTTGTGCTGGTAGTGTGAATTTCGATGCGGTATTCGTTGTTTCGCGGGATTGGCATGGTTATGGATTGGTGCTTCAGGTTTCGCTTTGGCATTCGTTGTTCCCTGATGGTTTGGTATGGTTATAGTCTGGTGTTTTAGTGCCGGTAACTTTGTGCGGTTTTCGAGGTGGTATTCAACCTTTGGCAGGTTGTGGGTTTGGTTATGGGTTATTGCTTGGGAATTTCGTTGGTCATCGTTCGTGAGGGTTGATAGTGGAGATGCGGCACTGGGTTGAATGACGGGTAGCATCTGCAGTTGTGGAGTGGATAATTGAAAGATCGGATTCTTTTGAGCAGATTGATCAGGGAGGAGATGTGTTCTGCTGAGGGTTGCTTACGCTTGTGGGAAGCAGTCAGTGGGTAAATGTTCTCTTGGTGCAGGATGGTTCTGAAAGGTCGTTAGGGACGATCGGTGGCAGTTAGTCAGTGCTTTAGTGGGGGAGAATTGTAAAATTCTCCGGGAGATCGATGAGTATGTAAGGGTGCTTAGCTGTTGGGATTCAGCAGTGTTTGTCAGCGCAAAGTATAGGCCGACGAGAGCGAGTGCTGAGTATGCGGGGCGAGATACAGACCTAGGGCATTTGATTGTGGAGGCCTGAGAGGAGGTCGGGATTAAGCTTGAGTAAGTAATCGGAATTTTGCGATCAGAGTATTGGTATGTTTGAGGTACGAGATGGGTTGTACTGCATTAATCCCACGGTATTATGTTGTGCATGTTTCTAGAGCTGGAACCGGAAGGTTCCCAGAGTTAGAACCTGAGGGTTCGCAGAGTTTGGGTGTACGGACCCACAGAGATATAGCCTCGAGTGGCTAGTATGTGTTATGAGAGTCGGTCCAGTCATACTGGAGACTCGGTTGGTATTGCTGGATTAGCTCGGGATTTGCGGATCGCGTATGTTGCAGTGTGATTGCATTGGAAGGTCTGGCCCGGGTTATTGATCTTGTTTAGCGGAGGCAGTGATTTTGATGAGTGGAGAGAGTGCATGGGATTGAGAGCCCCTGCAATGAGAACCGGAGTATGTGAATAGCAGTTACGCAAAAAGGGTGGTGTCGCTTGGGGCGAGCACCGTGGCACCAGTTGGAGTGGCATTATGTTCAAGAGAGTTCCGTGGAAAAGGAAAAGAGGAGGGTATGTAACTCCGAAGGGGGTGCAAGTCCACGAAAGTGAAAACTGCAGAGCAGAGTTATGGGTAGAGTATTTCAGGTATGGTTTTGAGCATCGTGTTCGCGGCAGTGGAGTAGGAACCCACCCGGTTGGAATGTCTGTTGAGGCTCAGAAGGGATGCAGGGAGAGAGAAAATTTTAAATTCTCAGTGTGAATCTGATCAGAGTGTAGGGTGGATGTAGTGGTTCATCTTGGGAGATGTTCGAGGATATCATCAGTGTATCGGGTCTTTCCACCTGCGAGTGTTGGGACTAGTTCAGTATGTGTATGTGATGGCAAGAGGGAACTTGTGAGAGTTGATCTGAGAGGGAGAACGGATCTCTCAGTCGGTCCGGAATGGACAAAGTGGGCTTTGGATCGGGGATCCGGTGGTTCAGGGTTTCCTAACCCTTATGGATTGAGTGATCGTTGAGATTTGGAGCAGAGTGCATCTTGGGTAATTTCCGATTACAGAGAGTGATGAGCAGTTCAGAGTTCGTACTTTAGTTGGCAAAGCAGACTCAGCAGGTTAAAGAGAGCTAGTGATCGTCTAGAGTTAACAGGAAAGTTATGCAGGCAGACGCCGTTACGAGCATGTGATTCAGGTCAGCGACTTCGTATTTCTGATGGGGTGCTTCGATTTAGGAAGAGGGGTAAATGGGGGGCCCCGGTATGTTGGGTCTTTTCGTGAAGGTGCGAAGGTAGGAAGGGTGGCCTATCGTTTGGAGCTGTCAACGGAATTGGGACGGATCCATGACACTGGTATGTGTCGCAGTTGAAGAGGTGTATAGCGGATGAGTCAGCAGTGGTTCTACTAGAGAACGATTAGGTGGATGCGAGCCTGTGTTACGTCGAGAGGCCAGTGGCCGTCGGAGATCGGAAGATCAAGGTTCTGAGGAACAAGGAGGTACCTCTGGTATTGGTTCAGTAGCGACCTCGGAAGATATCGGAAGTGTTTAGGGAAGCCGAAACGTGTGATGCGGGAGCAGCATCCAGAACTATTTTCAGAGTGAGACTTCGAGGGCGAAGTCTAATTCTAGTGGGGGAGAATTGTAACAGCCCAAAATCTCAAGTATTGTTAAATTGCATTTTTGGGGTGCTTAAAAGGGGAGACTCGGCGAGTTGGAGCCAGACTCGCCGAGTAGGGTCGCAGATTTGGTCGCGGGTTCACGACTGGACTCGACGAGTCCAGATATGGACTCAGCGAGTCGACGCTGTTCAGTGGAAAACCCTAGCCGTTCAGTTTGGGACGTATATAAGGGATCTTATGCCTCCATTGTTCGCCTTTTGGCCGACTGAGAAGGACCCTAAATCGGTTGTGGGCATCCAGAACAAGGATTGAAGATCATTGGTGATTTGAGGAAGTTATTGTCCAAGAAGGAGAAGGTTTTGGCTATTGGGACAGCAAGGGAATCACGTTTTGAGGCTTGGGGACACTGAGAGTGCATGTTTCAGGTAACCTTTCGGATTATTTTCTGTTATGTGAATGTGTGCATGGATTTAGGGTTTGTGAAACCCATTTGGAGATTAGATGGATTGTTGTGTTGTTATCCGGCGTTTATAACCCTGTATTAGGACCCTTAGAGGTCCAGAAGGTCCTATGTTTGTATCTTCGGGAAAATATGTATCTCAGGAAGCAGTTCGATCGACTGCATGGCGTGGACTCGCCGAGTCGGATGATCAGACTCGGCGAGTAGCTTGAAGATTCACTGGGACTCGCCGAGTTGTTCTTCAGACTCGGCGAGTGGAGTCGGGGTGGCCCCGCGATTCTTCCAGGAGTGACTCGTCGAGTCAAAGAGGATACTCGACGAGTAGAAGGGGAATCTCAGAGGATTGAAGGACGACCAGACTCGCCGAGTCGCCAGGGAACTCGCCGAGTCCAGTCGAGCTGACAATGGACTGTTGACCAGAGTTGACTGGTGTGATTTCTTAGGGTCATTTAACGAGGAAGATAGAAGTATTAAATAAGGGATATATGATGTTACAGGGAGCTTGTAGCTCGGAGGATCAAGTGCAAGGGATTTTAGGAGTTGCTATCTTCCAGTGTCCGCGAGGTGAGTCTTCTCACTATACTGTACCCGGAAGGGTTTGACTGTGTGACCGGAAGGTCGGATATGATATGTGATATGTATGCTATATGTGGTAAGTTAATTGTTATATGTGCTATGTATGTTATGGGCCGGAAGGCGATTATATTATGTGGATCTAAAGATCCGGGCCGGAAGGCAATGTTATGTGGATCGAAAGATCCGGGCCGGAAGGCAATGTTATGTGGATCGAAAGATCCGGGCCGGAAGGCAATGTTATGTGGATCGAAAGATCCGGGCCGGAAGGCAATGTTATGTGGACCGAAAGGTCCGGGCCGGAAGGCGTATGTGCGTAAGGTATATTGGGGAACTCACTAAGCTTCGTGCTTACGTTGTTATGTTATGTTGTTTCAGGTTCTTACAGTAACGCGGGATGGCAACGGTTCGATTGTACACACCGAAGAAAGAGTTGTCTTTTGGAGGATCCTGGTCTTCTATTATAATGAAAATGAAACTACATTTTGTAATTTGAACGTGAATAAGATTTTAAACAAGTGTTCTTAATATTAAATTGAGTATTTAAATGAAAATTTTGTTTTTGGAAATCATGGTGTTACAATTTTGCATCAAGTATCACACAAACAAGCCTAGGCTCTAATACCACTGATGGGTTTTGAGCATTCTAACACTCCTATGGTGTAAATGCAACCCTAGAAACCTTGTATCTATGTTTGAGTAAGATACATGCAAATGATTATTTTTCCAAGGTTCTTATCCTATCTAGCATGACATGGGGAACTTGAATCAAATAAAGCTAGTAGAATTATTTACCTTGTAGTTGTAGTTGATTGCTTGGAGTTTTAGAGCCTAGCACCAATAGTGTGGATGCCTCAAATGGAAATCACAAATCACCACAAACTTTGGAACCTTGAGAGAATAGTCACAACTATCTTGAAATTAGCCCTCTTGCTTTACTCACCACAACTAGTCTGATTTCAAGAACCAAAGCCTCCTTTATATAGTATGGTGGATTAGGGTTACATCCATGTAAACCCTAATACCCATGTCTCTTCATTTCTATGAGATCCATGGGTTAAAGCTCCATGGAGTATCCATGGACTTTCCATGCAAGCCAAGCCTATTCCAAATAAGCATTAGCCCACACTATATAAATATAAGAGCCCATATTTAATTAGTAATACTTTTGATCTCTAAATTAATCCTAGATTAATTATAGATCAATACTAATTAAATAATATGATCTTATATTAATATATTAGAACTTATAATATATTAATAAATCATAATTTATACTATTCTCAAAAGATTATCCATAAATTGTCCGGGTGAAGTGCAACCCAAATGGACCATGCCGGTTGGGTCAAGTACATAGCAAATATAGTTATGGACTTAGACACTATAACCAACATCCCTTGGATTTGCTTTGGCCCTAAGCAAGGAGCATTAGGGTTTTTCCCTAAACCCTAGATCCCTCAGCTATATAAGGAGCCTCTTGGCTCACATTTTGGGCACTCCTTCTTTTGAATAAACCCTAGGGTGAGAATTGCATACTCCCTCCCTCTCTCTCCTTCTAGTTTCCTTCTTGCTAGTTCTTGGGTGTGATTCCATTAGAGGCATTACATTTGTGGTGCTAAGCTTCCAAGAAGATCAAGATCAAGAGGATTGTCAATTGTTTGCTATAACAATTGAAAGGTATGTAACTCCTAAACCCTAGTTTGTTATTTTCGAAAATAGCCTCTCTCCTCTAGTGTTCTTGTTTTGCAATTCAAAGTTATATGTTCAATAGTTAAAACATAGATCCAAAGTAGTTTGCATGTGAACATAGGAATTGTTTTTCTAGTTTATTTGTTTTACCTAAAATCCATCAAATCACTGTCAATGTATTGAAACCTACGCCTGCTGGGAAATTTGTAAATGTCAATTTCAAAATCACATGAGGATCTACAAACTCGGTGTCGATTATCTCCCTAGCAGATCTTCCAAATCTAAATCCTCACGACTGGATTCTTTTGTTTAATATTCTGCTCACAAATCTGAGGGAATATGAGCCGATATTGGAGCACTTGAAGAGTATGTTCGCTTCTAACATCTATGAGGTTGCAGCTATAGATCAAAAGATAGCGAGAGTGATGAATAAGAAACCGACCATCAAGCCATCACTGAAACCAGGAGATGTAAATTATATGAAGATGGGCCAAATAGATTCAACACATCTCACTGTGATGTTTACCAAAGGCGAAGCTGACAGATTTTTATTTGCTCTTGTTGATAAACATTTATTTTCAACTGACTGCTTGGAGCACATCATCAACATTATTCATCGGTGCAAGCAGAACTCAGACGCAAACAAAAAGAACTTCACGGACATGCTTCGGTGGTACATAACGTTTCGTCATCATCTTTTGGCTATCATTCCAAAGGTGTTCAAAACAATAAAGAAGTCTTCTGCAGCTCAACCGAAGTGAGCTTTCGGTTCCATTGACGCAAAGGGGGAGATTGTTGATTTTATTTGTGTTGCGTCATGGGCTTTATATTTTGTATCCGGATTGGGCCTGTCCATCCGTGTTTATCTAGGAGGGTTATACTATAAGTATGCATGCATGTATGCATTATACAGGGTCGATTATTACGTTTATTGTTTTGTAACCCTAAACACCTCTACAGTTGAAGTTCTTAATCGAGCTCTTCTGAGGTGTTGAAGTATTAATCATACGACATATTCAAAGCCATACTCGTGTTCATATTTATGATCATAATTTTTTGCTTGCATAGAATCTAACGATCCTAATTGAACTTAGTTCTAACAAGTACCAGTGAAGGGTGATTTTGTCATTTTTCCAAGTAAACAAGATTCACAACTATCATCCGACTTTAGGTCAAATGACTTAAAGACTCCATCATTTTGGATTTTGCCTATGCGTTTCTTGCTCACATGTCCAAGACGATAATGCCATAATGATGCTTTATCCAAGTTAGTGGAAGAATCGATACACAACACATTATTTCCTAGGTTATCTACAACCGACACAGTTTCATACACACCATTAAAAGGTAATGCTTTAAAATAAAGAACATTATTAAAGAAAGCATTAATACCACCACATTCATTATCAAACAAAAAGGTAAACCCTTGTTTGCACAACTCATGAAAGGAAATAATATTTCTCGCCATTCCAGACGAGTAACAACACTTATTCAAATCTAACACTAACCCACTACTTAGAAACAAAGAATAAACTCCATTGTTGGTGACAAGTGAAGCTTTTCTATTCCTCATGATTAAGTTTATCTTCCCATGCTCCACATTCTTACTTCTTCTTAGTCCCTGCAAATCAAAACAGATGTGAATACCACAGCCTGTATCAAGGACCCAAGAATTAGAATAGGGTGAGTTATTAGACAATATAGTATAAACACCTGCATGGTTGGGTTTCACTTTTCCATCCTTAACATATTGCAGGTACTTTGGGCAGTTTCGCTTCCAGTGCGCCTTTTCATGGCAATAGAAGTATTCAGCCTCTTTAGGGTTGGCAGAAGGAGTGATAGAACCACTTTTGGTTCTACTTGAAGAGGAGCCATTAAGGGACTTTCCCTTGGTATCCTTCGAAGGGATCTTCCTCTTCTTCCCTTTGCCTTGCCCGATGGCCAGAATAGGAGCAGAGTTAGGAGTAGGAGCAGTAGCAACCGATTTACCTTTGAGACCACTTTCAGCGGTCTTCAAAAGTCCTTGAAGTTTTCTGAGTGTAACTTCCTCCTTGTTCATGTGATATGTCATTTGAAATTGATCATAATAAGAAGGTAAGGAGTGCAATATGATGTCTATTTCCAACTCCTCCGGGAAGTTCACATTCAATTTCAACAAACGGTCCATGAATCTTTGCATTTTCTGCATGTGGCTCGTGATGGGTTCACCATCCTTCATTTGGGTTGTCATCATGGAGGAAATTATTTCGTACCGCTCTTGACGAGCACTCTGATGGTATATGTCCATCAAATCCTGGTGCATCTCAAAAGGGTAATAGTCCTCATAGGACTTTTGGAGCTCGGTTGTAATCGTGGCCAATATGATACAAGCCACCTTAGTGGCATCTCTCTCATGTGCCCGGAATTCAACGATCTCCTCTGGAGTAGCAGACGACTCATCAAGTTCCTTAAGCTCCTTGTCGAGGACATATTCCTTGCCCTCATAGCGTGTGACCATCCTGATGTTCCTGATCCAATCATTAAAGTTAGATCCATCAAATATGACTCTCTCAGAAAGGTTCATGAGAGAGAAGGAATCAGTAGGGTTTGAGCCAGAAGCAGCATTGTTGGAAGACATCTGAAATGAAAGAAGGACAAGTTTAGATTAGATATAAAGATAGTCCTTAATAAGACACCCGAATGTAATATTAAGGCTAGGACCCAACACAATATTTTATAACTTAGAAGAGGGATGCCGTAATCCAAGCTTTAAAATATTTGAAGGTAAGTGAATGACGATTCACCAATTTCCACCATGAAAAATGAAATGTATTATTTGGTTTTAATTGGTTTTGAAACTCGTAGATTCTTTTGAGATTCATTGAACTTTCAATGACATTTTTCAATCTCGAATGTGCCCTTCAAATTTTGAGACAGGGATACCGAGGATCATAGAACAAGGTGTGAATAACAATGCAAATTACTTAGTACTCTTAATGTTTACCACCTAACCTATGTGCCGGTTAACCACACGCACTCCACCAGTCTACGATAAACTTTAAGGCACCCTTTGCCAACCTTGTTAAATCCAAGTTAGTGTGCCGGTTAACCACACACGCTCCGCTAACGACTTAAGCAAGGTGCAAATTGTAATTTCATGGATTAGAACCAAATTCACATTTTCCTAAAGTAACTAAGATTGGGAATTTATAAAACATTTATTTAATTTATAATCATTATACTTTTAACCAGGATTAAAGTCATTGTCTTACCCGTTCGGCTAATGACCCTCCACCAGTCAAGGAATGGTGGGTGAGAGTGGACACCCATTAAGTTTTCATTTTATAAGCAACAACCTTATACCCCCCCCCCTTATAGACCGGATTCGTGAATGAGGCCTACTAACGGTAAAACGACTTGTTCTTATACATATACATACATACATACATACATACATACATACATACATACATATATATATATATATATATATATATATATATATATATATATTATTAACTTATAATATTATAAAGTATAAGAGTCGAATTTTAACTTTTAAAATTCTAGGGTTTGGAACTAAAGTTTTTTTAAAGTGACTTTACATGTTCCAAAACTTGAGGGCAAGTTTTGTAACTTTCAAAACTTTTCAACTTCATAACTTATGAGTTAATGTTTTATTAAAATGAAGACTCTTCATTTTATGTAACTTATGTGTTCTTTAATGGACTTTTCTTAATCTATAACTTGAGGACAAATTATGGATTCCATTAAAACACATCAAGATCAAGAATTAAACTAACAAACTATTTGCAAATAATTTCTATGATCTAATAAACTCATAAGTGTATGAATATTCATATCAACAATTTCAAGAATCATAAAAAATACATATAAAACTTGAAATTTTGATAATTACCACTGTAAAAGGATTAGTATAATCATTACAACAGGTTTTATAAGTCCAAAACAATTAAGGGTAATGATTCTAGTCCATTCTCAGCAGCAAAACTCGAAAAACTGCACTTTGGGCCTCCTACTCGTCGAGTGCATGAACCTACTCAACGAGTAGGATGAATATGTGCTTGGACTCGTCGAGTCGCCCCCCCCCCCCCCCCCCCCCCCCCATGGACTCGGCGAGTTCACTCAGTAGAATGTAGAAAAATTGAGTTTTTTCAACAATTTGCATCAAGTATCAAAAAAACAAGCCTAGACTCTGATACCACTAAAGGGTTTTGAGCATTTTAACACTCCTCATGTATACATGCAACCCTAGAAACCTTGGATCTATGTTTTACTAAGATACATGCAAATTTGATTTTTCCAAGGATCTTAACCTAATTAGCATGACATGGGGAACTTGAAACATAAAAGCTAGTAGAAGAACAAACCTTTCTTGTTTCTTGGACTCCTTGAGAACTTTGTAAGCCTAGCAACCCAAATGTGATGCCTCAAGTGTTTCACACAACACCACAACTCTTGTAATAACTTTGAGAGAAGTACACACACACACTCAAAATCGGCTAGCCCTCTAGTTCTTCACTTAGTCCCGATTTTGGTAGCTCATGGGGTCCTTTTATAGTGGTGTCACAAGTAGGGTTACATCATGTAAACCCTAATTGACATGGCTTTTCATTTCCTCCATAATCCATGGGTTTTAACCTCCATGGACTATCCATGGAGCATCCTATGGGTTTTAGCCCAATTCAATAAACCATGGATCATTAGCCCAATATAAAAGAATGGATGATTTACACAATCAACCACATATATTTAATTAGTCTCCTTTTGATCACCAAATTAATTCTCAATACTAATTAAATAATATTATTAATATATTAGAACTTATAATATATTAATAAACCCTAAGTGTCATTTCTCTCATTTTGTCTATCCAAGTGTTATGATATCATGCAACCCAAATGGACCATGCCAACCAGGTCAACTACATTCCAAAAATAGTTATGAACTTAGATACCTAATCCAACAACTTGTATGTCAGACCTTGGGGGTACCCTAGGGCATTTTAGGGAAAAGACCATTTGGGTAGCCATGACAATTGTATGTATGGTATGTGGTATTTTGGGGAACTCACTAAGCTTTGTGCTTACAGTTTTTAGCTTACGTTTTAGGTACTTCGGTTTTCAAATGGAAGAGCCCGACATGATTGCAGAGCAGACACCACCTCGTTCCACATTTTCTTGACTTACTCTGGTATGATGTGTTGATTGATACATTTGTTTTATATGAATTTTTATGAGGATATTTCTAGAGTAATAGTTTTATTAATTTAAAAAGGAAATTTTTAGGTTTTATTTTTGGGACGTTACATTAACGTTATATTTTGGATAAGAATTCATTCAAACATTGAACTACATTATAATAATCGATGATACATGATAAATTGTTTGATATTAGCAAAACCTGTTTTTTGATATTTTTATTATGAAGACTTGGATTTAAGAGTGGTTAAGGAGATAAAGAGAGAGAGAGAGAGAGAGAGAGAGAGAGAGAGAGAGAGAAACGGCTATTAAAACCACATTTAAATTTATATTACCATAACACCCTCTAATGTAAACTTATTATCTTTAATTTATTGATAATAAATTTAATTTATAAAGTATATGTGTTTGATTTTTATAAGATAAAATATATGTTTACATTTTCACATGAACCTACTTGTCTCTCTCTCTCTCTCTCTCTATATATATATATATATATATATATATATATATATATATATATATAAGGAAAGAGCAATGCTATCAATGTAGATAAAAACTAATTCTAATTTTTGTATTTTAAATTTGCATAATACATAAAGCAAACTTCATTGAAGATGATGTGTTTTTCACGTTGTTGGTTTCATCTCTGGTAATTTTAGTTTTTACTAAATTTCAATTTTTATATTTAATATCTTAAACAATAAAATTTTGTAAAATGAGGATGTGTTTTTTTCCCTATCAAATCTACAATTCTTTTTTTTTAGTTGCCAAAGTAGTTTATTTTAAAAAGGTATTTATAAAAAATGATGTGGTTTTAAAAATATTTACCATTTAAGTTCAATTTTATACCAAATCAAAATTAGAATGCAAAATTAAAAAAGAAAAGATTGAATTATCAGGGTAATTACCTTTTCGTTTGGTTCACATTTGGATAACTTCTACGTAAAGAACTTATTAGAAGTGTTCATATATAACCATTATTACCAATTGTAATTTATTACAGCCGGTCATAATGATCATATATGAACATATATGAATACTGCAAAAAAGTTCGTTACCTAGATATGTAAAAAAATTACCCATATATAAATAAAATAAAAAAATAATTACTCTTATAAATCAATTTTTCATGTGTATTAATTGGAAAACTCTTATTGGATATGAAATGTAAAGAAATAATATTCTAATTAAACTACAACCTCGTTTTTTCCTCTTTTCAGATGGTAATTACGATGAAGTCATACGAATGAGGTTAACTCAAATAAAGTATCGAAAAAAAATATATCATTCAACATTCAAACATTTTAAGCTAAGCGAAGTAGGAAAGTAACAAGGAAATCAATTAATGGAAGCAGCAATGATGATGAAACTTGAACATGAAACAAAAATAGGAATATTAAGGAAGTGAAGGCGCACCTTTTTAGATAGTTGCTACACTGAATTAAATTGACTATTGAATCTATGTTAATTGAAGTGAATATGAGAACGGAATCATCCACGAAAAGGTGAAAAAATTAAAACGCACCTTTACCGCTGTTTTTGTTTGAAGCCAATTTAAAAGTGAAGTACCAAGTATGGTAAATTGGGTCAGATTTGGCAATTGGCAAACACTAGTGGATTATTACTATGATTCCAACTGAACACAAATTAAGACTATCTTATCTTCTCCATTAGCAGAGCCATATAAACTCATTTTCTACATGGAAAACAGCACCAATAAAAAGTAAATAAATTAACAATCAACTTACTCAATCATCCAACTTTATTGTTGCCGTTTTTACCTTGTCAGATCATTTGAATCAATTTCCCTCCTTCACTAATTAAGTACATCAATTAGGATTGTATATGATGTGGTTATTGATCATAACCGAACCATAACCCTTATAATTGATTAATGTATTTCGATAACCGTTAGGTATCAATTATTATTAGTTTTTGTTAATGGTTTAAATAGGTTAATGACTATTGTTAGTGGTTAATATCGGTTAACCATAACGGTTTAAAATAAAATAAAAATTAAAACTATTTTACTATAAAAAGTGAAAAAAAGGTGTACTTTGCTATGAAAAAATGGATGATTGCATTATATAAAACTATATTAATACGATAGAAGATCAGGACCGGTCCGAGCAGTTTTGAGGCCCGGGGCAAATGTAAAAAAAGACCCTTCAACTTAGCAAAATTTATAATGGCATGTACAAAATGTATTAATAGCAAATAACTTACAATAAGTAGATGTTACAAGAAGCTACTGTTTTCATAAACTTGTTTATAGATCTTTTTTGAGATTCTATTAACTGTTGAATGTTCTGTTTTTCGTCCAATAAATATTTCCTAAGAAATGTTTTAATAATTCAAATACATATATCAACGTTATATCATTTTTGAAATTCTATTCTATTAACATAATAGTATTAAACTCTACATTTATAATGAAAATAACTATAAAGTATAAAGCTATGAATTCCAAATTTCCGATACGTCAACAATCCCCCCCCCCCCCCCCCCCCCCCCCCCCCCCTTTCGAGTGTTCAATACTAAAATACATATACTTACTAAGATTTTAAGAACTTAGAAATTTAAAGAACGGGAGGAGCAAATCAATAAACATACAATTATATTATTTAGTGCGAACAAGCAAGTGGGCAATTTAGGTTTAACCAGTTAGGCGACCCGACGCGGCGAAATCCGGCGATTTGCGGCGGCTGAGAGACGATAAAAAAGTAGATGAGACAATAAATAATTGAGATTGTTGTGCCAAAAAACTAACATATGCCGATTAAAAAGGAAATTCTTTTACCGGACGGCTGAGGTTCGAGAGAAAGAACAAGAGAAACACTGACATGACATATCAGGTGATTGTTGTTGGGAGATCGGCGCTTCAGCCGCATACGTAATATCCATAACCACGTAACTTTGGCTCTAATTTTGATTTCTAATTCCATCCTAAATCCTAGTTTAGCGCTTCTGAATTCCAAGGTTTACGTTCACATACAATTGTCAGTTTAGGGCTTTAGGCCAAACGGGCCTCTTTTTAATTTTTCAGATTGTGGGCCTTTTTTACCGGAATGCACAAAAAAAAATGTAAATTCCTTTGTAAAGGTTCGAGCGTGGGTCACCACTTGAGTCGCTCAAATCAATCAACGCCTTAACCATCTGAACTACAAATACATTTAATTATATTTTGCGTGTATATATATATATATATATATATATATATATATATATATATATATATATATATATATATATATATATATATATATACACACACACACACACACACACACACACATTAATCCTAACTTGAAGGGGCCTCGAAATTTGGTGAGGCCCGGGGCTGTCGCCCAGTGTAACACCCGGAATCTATAAGGTTAATTATGAAATTATGTAAATTTCAAGTTGAACTCGGCGAGTTGGAGGAGCCAACCCGGCGAGTTGAAGATGAATAATCATGAGATTTAAATGGGTCTACTTGACGAGTTGGGGAGCCTCAGCTCAGCGAGTAGAAGTTGGCTTGTCCGCGAAGTTTAATGAGGCAACTCGAGGAGTTGGCCACTCATAAGGAAACCCAAATTTTAGGGTATTGCACCCTATTTAAACACCTTAAGTCCTAGGTGTTGGCCTCATTTCCAACCTCCATATGCCCTAACCCTTATCTCGAAACCCTAGAGCCTCCTTGAGTGTTGTGAGCTCATTATGGGTATGTTTTGGTGTGTTTGAAGATCATTGAAGGAAGAAAATCTTGGTGCGAAGTGGTGGTTCGTGTAGGAGATTTCAGATCTGGGTTCCTTGCTCCATTTCCAGTATATTTTGGGTATAAAGTCATAACCTTGCTTAATATTTGATTAGATCTCTTTATTTTGGGTTTTGTGGTGTTTTGGCCTCTTTTTGGGGATGATGATGGAGTAAAGTCATTTTAGGGGTTGTTCTTCCAAATTTGGGATGGTTTTGGTACCCTTGAGCTTAAAGGTGCAAGATTTATGAGGATTTTGGTGTCATGCATGTTGGATTAGTGTCTACGCCCATAACTATATTTGATAAGTACTTGACCCGGTTATGCATGGTCCTTTTGGGTTGCCTTCACCAAAGTAACATGATAGGATGATATATTAAGAAAGAGGTTATTATGATTTATTAATGTAATATATGAATAATATATTAATGGAGAAATCATATATTCAAATTAATATTAGACAAGAATTTATTAAGAAATTAATTATGTGGCTAAAAGACATTAATTTAATATTAGGGACTTAAACTCTCAAATGTGTGATAGTTGAGTATTGGGCTGACGAGCCTCTTGGACTAGGCATGGACGAAATTAGGATGTGTTCATCCATAATTTCAACCATAAGGCCCTATTCCAGAAGCTTCCTTGGATAACTTAAGGCCTAAGCTATCCGTTAGGGTTTAGGCTGAAACCCTAACAACTCCAGTATAAATAGGACCCCTAGGCTACAGAAATCAGCTACCCTAACCCTAAGAGTGATAGAGCTGATTTCAAGAAGCCTCCAACCTTTGTCCAAGATCATTCGTTTGCTATTGGTGTTTGTAAGCCACTAGAGGAGTGACACTTGTGACTCTAAGCTTCAAAGACAAGAAGATTCAAGCAAGCAACAAGAGGTAATCATCTAGATCTGATTTGTTTCTTATAATTTGGAATTCTTCTCAATAGATCTAGGGTTTATAAGTCTTGGATGAATGCATGTACAATTAGACAAACCTAGATCCAAGCATTAGGGTTTGTATGAGCACATAGGATGTTCTTTTGGCTCAAACCCATCGGTGGTATCAGGGCTTTGTTTGGTTTCTATTGTATTGATGCCTTGCTTGTTCATCCTCTCTTGAAAATCGATTTTTGTGCTCTCTGCTTGATGAACTCGACGAGTCTCAATGTGGACTCGACGAGTAGGATGAACTCGACGAGTCCATAAGGGGACTCGGCGAGTCAGAGCGTCAGGCAAAGGGAATTTCGGGATTTCTTACAGTTTTGCTTAAGGATAATTGCTTAAATCGTTTTTGACTAATAAAATCCGCTTTTTATTTCTGTTTTATGATTATCCTTACCAAATCAAAAGATAGTTACCAATTATTTGAATAATAAATTCCTTATTTGATAATATTTGATTATTTGAATTTATTTGGTGAATTATTTTGTAAATAATCTTGATTAGGTCAAATATAGATAATCATTAAATTAATTGTGTAATTTAAAACTATTTTCTATTTGATCCTTTGTGTTTTGAAAAGTTCAAAACTTGTCCTCAAGTTTTGAAATTTAAATTTTTATGATTAAAATGTTTAATTTGAACTATTTAAATTTCAAACCCTAGAATTTTTATAAGTTTAAAATTCAATCTTATACTTTATAATATTATAATATTAATATATATATATATATATATATATATATATATATATATATATATATATATATGTGTGTGTGTGTGTGTGTGTGTATAACTTAAAATGTTAGTCGTACCGTTAGTAGGCCTCATTCACGAAGCCGATCTATAAGGGGGGTATAAGGTTATGGTCTATAAAATGGCCGTTTAATGGGTGCCCACTCTCACCCACCGCTTCCTTGATTGGTGGAGGGTCGTTAGCCAAACGGGTAGGATAGAGCACACCTTTTCCTCATTAAAAGTATAATGAATCTATATAAAGTAACTAAATATTTTTACAAAATTCCCATTCTTAGTTACTTTAGGCAAAAGTGAATTGATGCAATTCCATGAAATTACACTTTGTACCCTTGCTAAGACGTTAGTGGAGCGTGTGTGGTTAACTGGAAAACTAATTGGGTTCTAAGGAAAGGTGGCAAAGGGTGACTCATTGTTTGTCATAGTTTGATGGAGCGTGTGTGGTTAACCGACACATCGAATAGGTGACTGTAAAAATGAAGGCACCATGTATATTTGCATGGTTATTCACACCCGCTTTGTGATCCTCGGTATCCCAGTCACAAACTTGAGGGGCATATCGAGATTTGAACATGCCATCGAAAAGTTTAATGAATCTCAAAATTTCTAAGAATTTTCAATACATTTAAAACTTTATCTCTTTTTCGTTTTTCATGGTGGAGAATTGGTGAATCGTCATTCACTTACCTTCAAATTGTTTACTTGTTAGATTACGGTATCCCTTTTCTAAACTGTAAATAATATTGTTGGATCCTAGCCCTAATTTCTCATTTGAGTGTTTAATTGGGGATTCATTTCTAATCAAACTTTGTTCTTTTTCTTCTTCAGATGTCAAACAACAACAATGCTTCCGGCTCGAATTCCTCCGGCTCGTTCTCACTCATGAACTTGTGTGGGATAGTGATTTTTGATGGGTCCAATTTCAATGATTGGATCTGAAACATCTGAATGGTCACTCCCTAAGAGGACAAAGAGTATGTCCTCGATGAGAAGCTGAAGGAAATCTGATGGGTTTTAACCATAAGAACATCCTATGTGCTCATACAAACCCTAATGCTTGGATCTAGGTTTCTCTATTGTACATGCAATTCATCCAAGACTTTAAACCCTAGATCTATCATATGATAATCAATATTAACATAAGAATGAGTTTAAGATATTACCTTGATTGTTATGTAGCAATAACAATCTCAAATCCTCCTTGTAATGACTTTAGAAAGCTTAGAGTCACAAATGTCACTCCTCTAATGCTTCACAAACACCAAGAGCAAGAGGATGAAAAGGAGAAGAGAAGAAACACCCAAAAATGTGTAGAAACCCTAAGGATTCAGTTGCCCGCGGTTTTGGTGCCCAAGGGGTCCCTAAATAGTGAGGCTATTAGGGTTATCTAACAAGGAAACCCTAATTTGGATGCTTAAGTCCTAAGCAACCCCTGGACTCCTTCCTTAACAAGCCTTGGACGATTTCTAATGGGTTTCCCCATAGAATTCGTCCAACCTTATATTATAAGGTAATCCATGGCCCAACTGCAATTATCTTATAATTACAATTCCAGTCCCTTAAGTTTAATTAATCTCTTTTAGCCACAAACTTAATTCGTATTAATTCTTGACTAATATTAATTAAACAATATGATTTCTTTTTCAATATATTATTCTCATAATATATTAATAAATCATATTTAATCCTTTCTCTCCATCATTCATCCTATCAAGTTGCTTTGGTGAAGGCAACCCAAAAGGACCATGCACCATCGGGTCAAGTACATACCAAAATAGTTATGGACTTAGACACTAATCCAACAGTCTCCCACTTGGATAAGTCTAATAACTATTCTGCATATGACTTCAGATCCTGATATGCAATCGTAGTTTTTTAAAGCCGCTGTCAACTCTGATCTTATCAGATTCGCGTGTCCTTTAGATAAGGGATCATATATTCCTCCATTCCAGATATTATCGTCTAAATTGAGACATGGATCTAAATCATTCTCTTTGTCTATGTGTTGTTTCCCGAATTCAGATTTATGACGATTGACAACAGACTACAATTGAACACATCAATTTAGTCCCGACTTGGCTAAGCGCTTAGATGTCATCACTAAATCATCGAGGGGCCCACATATATCGCTTTCACCCTACTTTGGATAAAAGGAACGGATAAACTTTGATTCAATGCTCGCTTGCACTCACTCACCGAATCACACACAATAATATGGTTTATAACACCAAGTTACTGGTGCATTTACATATTATCAATGTGCAACCGATTCGCAAGATACAACTCACACATCTCGGTTTCAAGAATATAAGATATTATCGTCTCACCAATCACTCGTGATAAAATCCATGAAGTGATCCAAGTGAGCGTGGGTTTAATCCAATGCTCAAATCATATTCATAAGCACTCATGAACGTTGCATCAAACATTTGCATATGTCTAATACCTTTTAGACAATCTACACACGAATTCACGACAGTCTTCATTCATACCTACTTCCAATATATGAACGACTGTAGCCCGTTTGAATAATTTGATTGTTCTGAACCAATTAAATTATTCAGGAAGTAAAAACATGCAAAGTGAACACACAAGAATAATACTAATTCCATATGGCCTCAAACCTTTGAGCATAAATAAAACACCTTTTATTTATCACCATATCGATTACTCATTATTTGTTGTTTCGGGTAATCAACTTCTTACTTGAATTATTACTACACTTGTCCCATGCTCTTAGCATGCACATAATGTTTACCTATAGTCCTTAGTTTGTGAAATAGATCAAATGGACTCCTTCCTTAACAAGCCTTGGACAATTTCTAATGGGTTTCCCCATAGAATTCGTCCAACCTTATATTATAAGGTAATCCATGGCCCAACTGCAATTATCTTATAATTACAATTCCAGTCCCTTAAGTTTAATTAATCTCTTTTAGCCACAAACTTAATTCCTATTAATTCTTGACTAATATTAATTAAACAATATGATTTCTTTTTCAATATATTATTCTCATAATATACTAATAAATCATATTTAATCCTTTCTCTCTATCATTCATCCTATCAAGTTGCTTTGGTGAAGGCAACCCAAAAGGACCATGCACCATCGGGTCAAGTACATACCAAAATAGTTATGGACTTAGACACTAATCCAACAAAATCAACATCAACAATGCCCCTGCTGAAGACAGCGCTGCCTTTGAGGCCCATGACCGTGATGCCATGACAGTCCATCGCATCATGCTAGCGACCATGATTGTAGAACTCCAAAAGTCCTATGAGGACATGTATCCCTATGAAATGCATCAAGACTTGCTGGACCGGTACCACCAAAGTGTGAGGCAAGAAAGGTATGAGATCATCACTTCGATGATCACTACCCAAATGGGTAATGGAGAGTCCCTTACCGCCCATCTACAAAAGATGCAGAGATATGTTGACCGCCTGCTAAAGTTAAATGTTAAATTTGATGAAGAGTTGGCAATCAATATCATCCTTCACTCCTTGCCTCCCTGCTACAACTAGTTCCGCATGACCTACCACATGAATACAGATAAGGTCACTTTGAGCATGCTTCAAGGCTTGCTAAGGACTGCTGAGAGCAATCTCAAAGATAAGTCTGTTGCACCAACTCCAACTCCCGCTGCTACCCCTGTCTTGGCAACATGGCAAGAAAAGGGTAAGAAGAGGAAGGCTCCTCAAAGAGCCACCACAAGGGAAAGTCCCAAGATGGTACCTCTTCTAGTGGAGCCAAGGCTGGTTCTGCTAAACCCAACTCTAACCCAAAGGAGGGATAGTGCCATCACTGCCACAAGATAGGGCATTGGAAGAGAAGTTGCCCCGAGTATCTGCAAGCTATCAAGGATAGGAAGATCAAACCATCATTCGCAGGTATTTACACTATTAAATCTAATGATTCATCGCATGCTATTTCTTGGGTTCTTGATACATGATGTGGTTTTCATATAAGTTCTGATTTGTAGGGACTAAGAAGAAATAAGGATGTGGAGCGTGGGAAGATAAATCTAATCATGGGAAATAGAAGATTGTCTCATATCACCAAGATTGGAGTATATTCCTTAGTGCTTAGTAATGGATTAGGTTTAGATTTAAGCAATTGTTGCTACTCGCTAGATATGGCAAGAAACATCATTTCATTTCATGGTTTATATAGACAAGGTTTTAGATATTCATTTGATAATGAAAAGGGTTCTATTTATGATTATATTAATGGTGTTTTATATTTTGAAGCATTGCCTTGTAACGAAATATATGAATCTTTGATGATTGTAGATAACTTAGGAAATGATGTATTTTGTGTTGATTCTTCCATTAGTATGGATAAAGCATGTTTGTGGCATTGTCGTCTTGGACATCAAAAGGATGGAGTATTGGAGTCATTTGACCTTAGGGACAATGACGTGTGCGAGTCTTATTTACTTGGAAAGATGACCAAGTCACCCTTCACCGGCACTTGTGACAGGGGTGAGGGTTTATTGGATCTCATACACACTGATGTGTGTGGGCCCTTTAGATCCACCACAAGAGACGCAAACCGCTTCTATGTAACTTTCACCGATGATTATAGCAGATATGGGTATATCTACTTAATCAAACACAAGTCAGAAACCTTTGAAAAGTTCAAATTTTTTAAACAAGAAGTGGAGAACCAGTTGGGTAGCAAAATCAAGATGCTTCGTTCCGATCGAGGGGGGAGTACCTAAGTCTTGAATTCCACGACTATCTCAAGGAATGCCAAATCATTTCGCAATTGACGCCACTTAGGACACCGCAGTTGAATGGTGTGGCTGAGAGGCGTAATCGAAGCTTGTTAGACATGGTTCGTTCCATGATGAGTCATGCTTCACTACCTATATCATTCTAGGGGTATGCCTTAGAGACTGTCGCCCATATCCTGAACTTAGTCCCTACAAAGAAGGTTGCCAAAATACCTCACGAGATGTGGATAGGGAAAGCTCTCTCATTGGCACATATCAAGGTTTGGGGTTGCGAGGCTTTCATAAGACGAGAGACTCACGACAATCTCTAACCTCGTAGTGAGTAGTGTATTTTCATCGGCTACCCACAGAAGTCTTTGGATATCTCTTCTATAGACTGAGTGACAATGTTGTCTTCGTTGCAAGAGGATGGTTTTTCGAGAACGAGAACTCATAAGCCAAGGGGACACTGGGAGGTAAATCGATCTTGAAGAGATTCAATAGTCAAGTGATGAAGGAACCTCTAACGCTAGCGCTCAACCCCAGGAGGAAACTCCGGTTGAACCGATTGACGAGTCCTTACCTCTTAGACGTTCCGTTAGAGTTAGGGTTCAACCCCAGTTTTATGGTTTTCATATTACCACCGAAGGGGATACGTTCATTAGTAATAGTACACTAGCGAATTTAGATGAACCTAACAGCTATAAGGAAGCCACGACAGGCCCGAAGTCTAAAAAATGGAAAGAGGTGATGGACTGCGAGATTCAGTCCATGTATGACAACCAAGTTTGGAATTTGGTTGACCATGTGCCCGGACGTAAGACGGACGGGTCCAAGTGGATCTTCAAGAAGAAGACCGACATGGATGGGAATGTGCACACATATAAGGTGCGATTGGCCGCGAAGGGTTTCACTCAAACTCCCGGAGTTGATTATGATGAAACCTTCTCACCTGTTGCCAAGATAAAGTCTATTATGGTGATGCAAGCCATTGCTGCATTTCATGATTATGAAATATGGCAGATGGATTTCAAAATCGGTTTCCTTAATTGGAAGCTGGTTAAGGATGTTTACATGGCTCAGCCAGAAGGTTTTTTCAATACGAAGCATCCTAATAGAGTGTGTAAGATTGAGAAGTCCATTATGGACTTAAGAAAGCATCTCACAGATGGAATCTTTGTTTCGACGAGAAAGTCAAAGAGTTTGGTTTTCTACGAAGCGATGATGAATCATGTGTATATGTCAAAGCCAGTGGAAGTATAGTAAGCTTCCTCGTATTGTATGTCGATGACATACTGCTCATAGGAAACGACATCCCGACACTATAGGAAGTAAAGTCCTGGCTCGTAGAGTGCTTCTCTATGAAGGACCTCGGAGAGGCTGCCTATATTCTAGGAATAAGGATAATGAGAAACATGAGTAAGAGACTAATAGGACTTAGTCATAACACTTACTTGGACAAGGTACTAAAACGTTTTAGTATGGAGAATTCAAAGAAGGGAGAGTTACCAATCTAAAGTAATGCCAAGTTGAGTAACACTCAAAGTCCGAGTACCAAAGTCGAGATAGCAGAGATGAGCCGAGTACCTTACGCTTCTGCAGTTGGCTCGATTATGTATTCTATGACTTGTACTCACCCTGATGTGGCCTTCGGTTTGAGCACGGTCAGTAGATATCAAGGGAACCGTGGAAAAGTACATTGGACCGCAGTCAAGAATATTCTTAAGTACCTTCGGAGGACCAAGGAATGGTTTCTAGTCCTCGGTGAGAGTGATGACTTAAAAGTGAGAGGGTATAGTGACGCCAGTTTTTAGACCGACAGGGGCAACTACCGTTCATAGTCAGGATGGGTCTTTACCCTAAATGGAGGATTAGTGAATTGGAAAAGTTCCAAGCAAGAGACTGTAGCTGATTCAACATGCAAATTAGAGTACATTGCAGCGAGCGAAACATCAAAGGAGGCAATATGGTTGAAGAACTTCATTGGAGACCTTGGAGTTGTGCCGACCATACAAGAGCCTATGGAAATTTTCTGTGATAACGAAGGAGCAGTTGCCTTGACCAAGGAACTAAGGGATCATGGCAGATCTCGACATATCGACATAAAATATCACTTTGTTCGACATCGGGTGGAAGAATGACTCCTCGTAGCAAAGAGGGTATCGTTAGAAGATAACCTAACATATCCGCTTATGAAGGGACTAAGCAGGGTTAAACACTTGCAGCACGCTAGGAGCATTGGGCTGAAGGACGATATTAGTTTAGATTATATAGTTTAGAAACGTGTAATAGATAAATTATAATTAACATTTGATGATTAAATAAAAGAGTATTATTTATTAGTAATGTTACTGTCTTATGTTAATTATTTAACTATTGTTTCAATTTTGCATGTTTTGACTTCCTGAATAATAAGATTATTCGAACCGTCTACAGTCGTTCATATGTTGGAAGTAGGTATGAATGAAGACTATCATGAATTGGTGTGTAGATTGTCTAAAATGTATTAGACATTGCAAAAGTTTTCTACAACGTTCATGAGTGCTTATGAGTTTAATTTGAGCATTAGAATAAACCAACGTTTGCTGGAATCACTTCATGGAATTTATCACGAGTGGTCGCAAGACTTTAATATCATATGGTCTTAAAACCTAGATATATGGTTTATTGTTTGCTGATTAGTTGTGCATTGATAATGCGTAAACGCATCAGTAACTTGATGTTATAAAATGCATTGTTGTGTACGATTTGATTAGTGAATAGTAAATGCATATAAGTCGAAGTTTATCTGTTACTTTTATCCTAAGAGGGTAAAAGCGATATTAGGTCCCCTCGATGATTTCATTTGACTTATGTATCGGGCCCGGTCATGACTGAATTGATGTGTTTAATTAAGTTCTATGTCAAACGATTCAGAGATCGAGAAACAGACTGTTGGACAACAAATATGACTTTATTCCATGTGATATTCTGCACAATGTTTAGAATAGAGGACTGTACGATCCCTTATCTAAAGGACAGATTACTGATGAGATCAGAGTTTGACAGCTTCTTTGACAGCTACGATTGCTAATCGGATTGTGCTTACATTTATAGTTACTAGACTTATCCAAGTGGAAGACTGTTGGATTAGTGTCTAAGCTCGTAACTATAATTGATAAGTACTTGACCCGGTTGTGCATGGTCCTTTTGGGTTGCCTTCATTAAAGCAACATGATAGGATGATATATTAAGAAAGAGGCTATTATGATTTGTTAATGTGTTATATGAATAATATATTAATGGAGAAATCATATAATTAAATTAATATTAGACAAGAATTAATTAAGAAATTAATTATGTTGCAAAAATACATTAATTTAATATTAGGGACTTAAACTGTCAAATGTGTGATAGTTGAGTATTGGGTTGAGGAGCCTCTTGGACTAGGCATGGATGAAATTAAGATGTGTTCATCCATAATTTCAGCCATAAGGCCCTATTCCAGAAGCTTCCTTGGATAACTTAAGGCCAAAGCTATCCATTAGGGTTTTGGCTGAAACCTTAACAACTCCAGTATAAATAGGACCCCTGGGCTATAGAAATCGGCTACCCTAACCCTAAGAGTGATAGAGCCGATTTCAAGAAGCCTCCATGTAACACCAGTCAAAATAGGTCAATATACAATCACATGTGATTATGCCAATCATGCAATGTGATTTTGTTAAGACAGTAATGTGATAAACGTGCTATGTAGGTCATGATAAAATCTAATAAAAATATAAACTTTCTTTATGATACAACTCAAAGTATATGTCCATACGATTCCTAAAATATAGAGAACGTCTGAATCAGACTTCACATGAAGAAGTTATTATAAAAACCGAACCCTATAAATCTATATAATAAGAGGAATTTAGAATAGACTTAGATTAGCTATTGGATTGTAAAGAGAGTTTTAGTTCTCGTAAATACCTACGCGTGCATATAAAGAACGTCAAAAATGGAGTTCGTATGTGAAAGTTACGACCTTCCGAAGATACAGCTGTCAGAAACCCTAATCCGACTGAGCTCACGACGTGAGCATAGAAACTCAAGACGTGAGGAGTCATTTTGCCACATTTCGGATCTAGAAGGTGCGTGACGAGGCTACAAAGGGATAAGTTCTAAGCTTATGACGTGAGGAGTCACATGGCCACCTTTGGAAGCTAGGGACACAAATGACAAGTCTACAGGGGTGACCAGCCATGGCTCACGACGTGAGACTATATGGCTCACGACGTGAGAGTCCAAAAATCTTACTATAAATAGCAAGTGCGACTTTAGCCATTCAGACACCTAAACTTCATTCTCCTATCTCCTTTGTTGAAGCCATCTTGCGTCCTGAGCCCCGACGACCTCGTACCGCAGACCGTTTCTACTTAGATTACACAAAATCACGCTACTAGGGTGAGTTTCACGGCCCCACTTTCTAATATTTTTCAGGGGAAAACGCATGCTAAAAATTATATATACATTACTATTATGTCTATATGATGGTATATTAGTATCAGCGTCGATAGTTATATTAACCGGGATATAGTTATTCTAAATATAATATTTTGAATACATACAACTATTATCAACTTGTTAGCATGTTATTCTACTAATGTAGATCTTGAGTTATACTTAGGACTCTATATATATGTTGTGTGCGATATAGTTCCGAAGTTATATTCGGAAGTTCTATATGTTAATTTATAAATTATGTTGCTATTATTGGTTTTATGTCAAGATAAAACTTGGTATGCTATATGTTGTTATTGTTAGTTTTATGACAAGATAAAACTTGGTATGTTACATGTTGTTGTTATTGGTTTTATGTCAAGATAAAACCTGGTTTTACTCAAAGTTATAGCTATTATACTGCCTAAATGTTATCAAGTTAGGAGTAATGTTTAAAAGCATAGTCTAGTAACTTAGGGTTTTAGAAACGAAAATGCTTTTGTTGTTAGAGTTATAGGAAGCTGTCGCAGTCTACATGAGTAATTGTATTCATCAACTAAGATTGGGGATCTTAGTGGAAATCCTTTGAACTGTAACCGTTAATCCCGTGCGAGCGAGGAAGTCGTGTATAATTACTATACGGGTTGACAACTGTCACACCCCTGAACCAGACGGGGGAAACGTCCGAGGGATCGTGTGACTTAAATTGAATATCATCACAATGAATATACATGAATCATAACATAAACATCACCATGCATCAATCTATTACAGCTGACATTGTTCACATCAAGTACATTGTTTTAACGTTATAAATCCATACATCAATTGTTTGATAGTTTTCAAAAGCGAAACACACTAACATACTTGGTACTTATTCCTCAGCTTACCTGTTACCTGAGAATACAAGTTATTTTGAAAAATGGTCAACATATGGAATGTTGGTGAGTTCATAAGCAGATTTGATATGAAAATGTTCTGTGTAGTTTGAACCAAAACAACCTAGAAAATCCAGTATTTTCTAAAAAGACCATTGTTTATAAAAAGGTGTGAAGATCCGTAAATATATGCATGATGATTTCAAAACATGTATAATTGAAAAACTTTGTATTAAACGTACAAGTGAAAATGTTGAACATCCCCGGAAAACCCGATGTTTTCCAAAATAAAAATATATTATATAACGGTTTGAATGGTTATCCATCACGTGAATGATTTTGAATTACCTTGATTACTTGATTTCTACTGGATTTATTTGTGTGAGTCGTTATAACCATGTATGATAATGACTAGTTCGTCTGTCTTGGCACTCTGGTGAATGCCGGAATTGATCTTAAGATTTTGTCACCCTAGACCGGCCGAGTCTAACTGTAGCGAACAACTGAGGTGTGGGAGAATCACCCCCGTAGAGATCTATACACAAACTCTCGCTCTCCCTCCAGGAGACTTTGATTATAACTACAGACTATGACCGACACACGTTTGTGCCACTCGTTATTACTCACTAAATCCCAATTGACTTTGATTACTATTGATTATCGACCTGTATTTGTTTACTTTGATTACACACAGGCCTAACAAACAAGGAGAAGAGGAATACAAAGCCCTGCTACTTTCGTGAGTTATTTTAGGCTGTTGGGTATACGAAGGACACGTTGGCCCATTTCGCATTTGATTACTTGGACCTTACTTGCAATTCTAATGGGCCACTAAGGCCCAGTAGCACTTAAAAGCCATTGAGGGTCCCTTAAATATGAAATTGTGTCATAGAAGGCCTAATAACATTTATAATTACTCCTTGGGCCCAAAAATCATGTTAATGGGTCACAAAGGCCCAATAAGAATGTTTGGAACTTTCAAGCCCAATGAATTTAATGTTTACTTGTTTTAGGTATAGTATAGTTGTTGGAATGTTTAATTGAACAATTGTTAAATTTGTATCGATACGAGACTGGTTGGTCATTTATAACGATATTTGGAAATTTATGTATATTCATCTTGCCATTTTTCATAAGTTGTGGTTCTGTATTTTTGACCCAAATATATTAATAACAAAATAATTGACTTAAAATATTGGTTTGACCATTTCAGCCCTTCTTTGATAAAAATGACAATTTTAGTCCCTTATATGTATAAAAAAAGACATTTTAGGCCCTAAAAACCATTTTCTTGTCATTTTTGACCCATAGACTTTGTTTAAGTGATGGTTTTAGCTCAAAATTTACTTTTATTAGTTTCAACCCTTTCAGAAGAGTGTTTTTCGGCTAAAGTCCAAACTTTTTGCAACTTTTACAATTTTGGCCTAAAATCCATAAACTTTACATTTTTGATCCTTTTGGTAAAGAAAAGCATTTTAACCCCTGAAATGTTTTTGTTTACCCTTTTTATCCACTGTTTTGAGAGATTTTTCATTTTAGCCCTTTGAAAATCAGATTTTTCGCAACCATGGGCTTAATGGGCCGAAAAGCCCAAAAATTCGCCTATTGAGCTATTATTTACATTTCAAGTCCTTTGAGGAGCATAATTGTCACAAAAACATTTATTTTAACTGTTTTGACTCTTTTGACCCTCTAGAAAACCGTGAATAGCAACTCTTCACCCAACTTTTGTTTATTTGACAATTTAAGCCCCAAAAATTGTTTTATGTTAAAATATGTCTATTTTAAATCTTATAGGGTATTTTTGTTAACTTTTTTAGTGTAGTATACCTTAGATCATGTTTTTTTTTCCTTCTTATGTCATAGATCTCAGGATTTCTTCTCTTTTTGTTGCATATTTACCACATAAACACTTACAATCACACATACATGCATAAAATCATACATAGGACACACATACACATATATCTACACATTTTACTTGTATTCTCCCCCATAAAACTTGTAAAAACCGAAAAAGAGGGGTATGAACTCACTTTTGCTTGTTGTTTTCGATTTAGAAGGAAGAGATGAAGAAATTTGATCCTAGCAAGCCTTCTTGGTAGATCTCAAACTTAGAGGTTTATAAGATGGTGATCATGAGTTTAAATGAGTTAAGAAGTGATTTTTGATAAAACAAAGAATCTAGATCATGGATCCAAGCATCAACTTACCTAAGATGATGGTTTTTGTGGAATAACCTCCTTGGAATGCTTCTAATTCTCGAAAATTTGATGAATGAGTGCAAGTGTTCTTGAGAGGATTTGGAAAGAGTTGGAGTGAATTTTGTGAGTGTGTGTGTGTGTTTTTCCCCTTGGACGAGAGTAATATGAAGAGAAGAAGAAGAGAGAGAGAGAGTTGCATGGATGTATGGGATGCTGCATGGGAATCCACAAGGTAATAAGGAGGTGGCCAACCCTCCTTATTTCACTAGTTTTTTTTTGTTTTTTTTGTTTTCTTCTTGGGCCGAGAAAAGAGAAAAGAGAGAAGAAGATTACGGGCCTTGCATGCTTAAGCCCAAATCATGATCCAATTTGATGATTTTTGGCCCAACTGGTCTTTGGAGAGGGTTCACGGCCCAAAATAAATCAAGGAATGATTTTTATGGCCCATTAGGGCTAATTAGGTTAGTTATGGCCCAATAAGGTCCATTAGGGTATTTTATTTCATTCTAGGCCCAACATGGCCCAAGTTATTAAAATAAATGGAAGTGGGTCCAAATAGAGCCGAATTAAGAGTTCTAAGCCCAAGATAGTCAAATTGGAAGCTTATTGGCCCATTGGGCCCAATAAGGGAATCCTATTCCAAAATGGATTTAAACCAGGATTTCTAGGGTTTCCAATTCTTTGTTGACTATTTGCAGTGCTTGTATAAAGTGTTTGATGGAAGTTTTGTTGTTATTGAATAAGCATCATACATGCTTTCACATTTTTGGTTCACATTTGTTATCATTGTTGTTGTTACAAAGCATCAAAATTCCTAGTTGTGACAACATCCCCCCGTTAGAGTGAACTTCATCTCGAAATTCTTTTGAAAGCTAGATATGAGAATGCGAGAATATGTGAGGGTAATTCTGCTTCATTTGGTCTTCGTGTTTCCATGTGAATTCTGGCCCACGCTACGCGTTCCTCCGTACCTTCATAATCGGAATTTGACTTTGCTTAGTACACTTCACCTCCCTGTCCATGATTTCGACTGGTTCTTCGACGAACAGGAGATTCTCGTTGATTTCTATTTCTTCAAGGGGAATGAGGTGACATCCCCAAAATCTCGGCCAGAAAAGACCGTTTTTCATTTATGCTTTTAAAATATTTTCATAGTAAATCCTTTTGATTTGAAAGAGTTGTGGAATTTGTTCCCAAAACAAAACATGATAAAACAATGTTTACCAGAGCATTTCATAAAAGAAATGTATTTTTCATTATATAATCAAAAATCGGGGTGTCATGTTCCGATACAGACCAATAAGCATAAACGATAACATTACAAGTCATTCAACAAATATATACATATACAGACTTGTAAACGAAACAACTGATGGTTCATCCATCTCATGCCCTCGCGCCACTTCCTGTAATACAAATAAAACTGAGTGGGTCAGGCTTGGGAGCCTGGTGAGCATATAGGGTTTTCAACCCATAATAAATAATCATATTTAATTTTCACCAACCAAGAATAACCCAATTACCCATTCCCGTTATTCTCACATTATGTCCCTAAAACAACTAACACAAGGGACCTAGTCTAAGAATATTTCATCGGGGCGACAACACATGCTTCGGGGGTACCTCAGCAATATAAGTCAAATAAGACAACCATGAGGGGGATGGAGTACAGTGAATGAACACCCGAGTTCATTAACACCTATAGGTGGGGAACCTGCTAATGTTTCCACAAGACTGTCTAGAATAGCCAGTGGTCGTCATCTAAACTCCGCTAGATGACTAAATCAAACAACAACGAGGCCTCTCATCTGTTTATTACACACCAACTATCTACCCATGTTCTACCCAACATATTAGTAGATAAAATATACATTTTTATACATAGTTTTGAAAACCTGTATAGCATGCTTTAATCAACACATAATTCACATAACAGATGAGGCACACACACATAACACATATCTCACAGGGGAATAAATCATATCTATGAGATAGAAGAGAGTGAATACACATTCACACATATAAACAACAATATACTATACACATAGCACGTATTTTATAGAAAATACTTAATATTTATGTGTTACAAGAAGGTAACTACACACTCACACTTATAAACAACAATATACTTAATACACTCGACCCAAACTTGTATTATTATCGTGTTTATGAAAGGTAGTATACACTCACTTGATCAGAAGATGATCGGACAGCACTACGACTTGCAGAAGTAGTAATCCTGAGCAGATCTGAAAGATCTTCACAAAAATCGAACTTCTCGTGGGCAGAGCTTCAGGATCTCGGGACTTGCCTCGGGGCTTGAGAATAATACCGGGGCTTCGGGATATTTCTGGCACGCAAAACGATGCAAAACGGGAGAGGGAAGAGAAGAAATTGGCAAAAGACTCGGCTGCCTTCGGATCCTATTTATAGGAGGCTGGAGCCTCGGAGTATGCGGGGCGTACTGCAATACGCAGCGTGTACTGCTTCCGAAATCGTCACTGCATGCGTCATCCGAAATGTCGACACTCTTCGGAGTACGCGGGGCGTACGTCGGATCGGACCGGTGACTCGTCTTCGGATAATGTCGGATTAAAAGATTAAAAAGAAATAAAATTTATTTAATAAATTTCGGAAATTCATATCTTCTTCATACGAGCTCTGTTTTCAACGTTCTTTATATCCACGCGAAGGTGAGACTACGCTCTACAACTTTCGTTTAGACTCCGTCGGATAATTTCGACTTTATTTTTATTATTTATATTTAATAGGCCGTGACAGAAAAACTTCGTTATAAATTCATAACTTCTTCGTTTGACGTCCGTTCTCGCCTAACTTTTTATCGCTTCGATACCAACAATGAGATCTTCGATTCTCATTTAGATTGCTTCGGCTAAAAACCCCTCGATCTCAAATCGAGTAAAACAGGCTGCTCATCGCTAAGCCGAAACTTCGATAAATCATAACTTCCTCATACGAAGTCAGATTTGGGCGTTCTATATATATTCGGAAACCTTGTTTCAACTACTACAACATTACACTCAAATTTTTACGCTTATTTTTATTCGTAATTAATCAAACCACATAATTAAGCAATTAAGCACCAAAACACATAATACTCAAATAATACAATCTTTATTATTTCAAAATGGGTTACAAAGGTTAACCTAGACTATTACATTGCTAAAAGTGACAAGCCCGGAAACACAGGCGTTACAATTCTCTCCACCTTAGAATGATTTCTTCCCCGGAATCACACATCAACAAACAAATGCGGATAGCGACTCAACATGTCACTCTCCGTCTCCCAGGTGAGATTCGGCCCATTCGTGTGTTTCTATCGGACAAGCACTAACCTAACCATTTTGCGTCGCAACTTCTTAGTCTTTCGGCCAACAATTGCCTCTGGTTCTTCAACCAACCTTTTGTTCTCATCAATTCTCAATTCAGAAATTGGAATCATATCGGGAACTTCTCCCGTGAACTTCCTCAAATAACACACATGAAAAGTGTTGTGAATTCCACTCAGTTCTTCGGGTAATTCGAGCTTGTAAGCTTGGTTCCCAATCCTCTGAAGAACTTTAAACGGTCCAATAAACCTTGGACTCAACTTTCCCCTTTTACCAAATCTTATAAGTCCCTTCCACGGCGAGACTTTAAGCAAAACCGAATCTCCAATCTCAAAAGTCATCGGTCTTCGCTTCTTGTCAGCATAGCTCTTTTGACGATCTTGAGCTGCTAACATTCTTTCCCTAATTATTTTCAACTTTTCAGCAGTTTGATGGACCATCTCTGGTCCCATAAACTGCTTTTCCCCAGCCTCAAGCCAACAAGATGGCGTACGACACTTCTGTCCATACAAAGCTTGATAAGTTGCCATCTTAATGCTCGAGTGGAAACTATTATTATAGGAAAATTCTACCAAAGGTAAATGTTCATCCCAATTACCTAGGAATTCCAAGGTACATGCTCTCAGCATATCTTCAAGTGTTTGTATCGTTCTTTCACTCTGACCATCAGTCTGCGGATGATAAGCTGTGCTTAAACATAACTTGGTACCCATTTCCTCTTGTAGACTTTTCCAAAACCTTGAGGTGAAACGGCTATCACGATCCGATACAATCGTTAATGGAACACCGTGAAGCCTCACAATTTCCTTCACGTAAGAATTCGCAAGCTTTTCCATAGACCATTTCTCCTTGGCCGCTATGAAATGCGCACTCTTAGTGAATCGATCAACGACCACCCAAATCATGTCGTGACCATTCTTTGTTCTGGGCAGTTTAGTGACGAAATCCATAGCAATGTCTTCCCACTTACCCATAGGCACATGCAATGGTTCTAAACTCCCATACGATTTCTGATGTTGTGTCTTGACTCTCGCACAAGTCACACACTCAGCCACATACTTTGCAACATCAAGCTTCATCGTTGGCCACCAGTAGTAGGGTTTCAGGTCCCTATACATTTTAGTGCTACCCGGATGAATCGAGTACATGGTCTTGTGAGCTTCTTCCATCAGAAGATCCCTAATTCCTCCTGACTTAGGTACCCAAATACAATCTTGGAATACCTTCAGTCCATGACCGTTAGTACCAAACACCAACGTTTTACCCAAACGTTCCTCCTTTCGGTCATTTTTCTCAGAAGCTTCCTCTTGAGCTTTCTTTATACTTTCCACAATGGTCGAGACAACTTCAATTCTCAATGCTCTTGTCCTTTTCCTTACAAGATTGACCTTCCAACTGAGAGCATCAGCAACAACATTAGCTTTACCGGGGTGGTAAATTATCTCACAGTCGTAGTCTTTAAGCAATTCTAGCCAGCGTCGTTGCCTCATATTCAATTCTTTCTGATTAAAGAGATATTGGAGACTCTTATGATCAGTAAAAAGTTTGCACTTCGTGCCATAAAGGTAATGCCTCCATATTTTCAGAGCGAAAACTACCGCTGCTAACTCCAAATCATGAGTCGGGTAATTCTTTTCATGCTCTTTCAGCTGTCGAGACGCATACGCTATCACCTTTTCTCTTTGGGTCAAAACACAACCCAATCCAACCCCAGACGCATCGCTATAAACAGCAAAGTCTTCAACTCCATCGGGTAGAGAAAGTATCGGTGCCTCGCATAGCTTCTTCTTTAACTTCTCGAATGCTTCTTTATGCTTATTACTCCAAGCATAAGTAGCTCCTTTTTGGGTCAAAGCTGTTAATGGACTAGCGATCGAAGAAAAGCCTTGGATAAACCTGCAGTAATATCCGGCTAATCCTAAAAAGCTTCGAATCTCCGTGGGACTTTTCGGTTGTTCCCACTTCATCACAGCTTCGATCTTTGCTGGATCAACCATTATCCCTTCTTGGTTGACCACGTGACCCAAGAATTGGACTTCACGAATCCAAAAATCACATTTGGAGAACTTTTCATACAACTTCTCCTTCTTCAAGACTTCTAACACTTCTCGCAAGTGTCTGCCATGTTCCTCCTGGCTTTTCGAGTAAATCAGAATGTCGTCTATGAACACTATCACGGATTTATCAAGGAACGGATTACAAACCCTATTCATCAAATCCATGAACGCTGCCGGAGCATTGGTTAGTCCAAACGACATAACCAAGAACTCGTAGTGTCCATATCTAGTTCTGAATGCAGTCTTCTCGATATCTTGCTCTCTTACTTTCAACTGATGATATCCTGACCTTAGATCGATCTTCGAGAAATATCTCGAACCTTGCAATTGATCAAATAGGTCATCAATCCTCGGCAACAGATATCTAGTCTTTATTGTTGCCTTGTTCAGCTCTCTGTAATCAATGCACATTCTCATACTTCCATCTTTCTTCTTCACGAATAACACCGGAGCTCCCCAGGGCGATGAACTAGGTCTAATGAAACCCTTGTCCAATAACTCCTGAAGTTGCATCATCAGCTCCTTCATCTCCGTCGGTGCTAATCGATAGGGTGCTTTTGCTATTGGCGTGGTTCCTGGTAACAAGTCTATTCTGAACTCCACTTGTCTATCAGGTGGTAATCCAGGAAGATCTTCGGGAAATACTTCCAGATAATCACACACCACTGGAATACTCTGCATCACCTTCTTTTCTTTCTTAGCATCAATCATGAATGCTAAATATGATGTACATCCCTTGGTCAAACACTTTCTGGCTTTCATTAGAAAAATGATTCCAGAATTCACTCTGAGTTTGTCCCCATACACCATAAACGAATCTTTCCCAGGCGGGTTTACTTTAACTATCTTCTTCTTGCATAAAATTTCGGCATCATTGGCGCTAAGCCAATCCATTCCCAAAACGACGTCGAAACCATTAAGCTCGATAGGCAATAATTCCTCGTGAAACTTATTCCCATTCAGATCAATTAAGATGTTTTTCATACGATGGCTAACAGGTACAAACTTGCTACTAGCTACTTCGACTAATAAAGCATCATCTAGTCTATCAATAGGCAAAGCTAGCTTTCTACCAAACTCGTGCGAAATAAAGGAGTAGTTGGCTCCAGAATCAAAAAAAATTTGAGCAGGTAATTCATTTACGAGAAAGGTACCTGAAGCGACATCAGCTTCATCTTTCGCAGCCTCGAGTGTCATCTGGAAGGCTCTCGCCTTCGGCTTTGGTGGAATGTTGGGCCAAGCTGCCTCCTTCTTCTTCGGACAATCTTTCAAAACATGCCCCGCTTCATTACAACCAAAACACATCCTTTTGTTGCTCGGACATTCATTGGCAAAATGTCCAACCTTTCCACACTTGTAGCAGGTTACATCCTCGCTACATTTTCCAAAGTGCTTTTTCTTACACTTATCACACCACTTCGCTTCGCCTCCTTTTCCTCCAAACTTTTTCGAATCAGATTTCGAAAATTTTCCCTTCTTACCAGAACCAGATGTTCCCTCAAACTTTCTTTTCTCACCAACCTCAACCTTGTCGGTGGTTCTTCCCTTTATCATCTTCTCAACAGAATTGGCAGCCCAGATAGTTGCCTCTAGAGTAAGTGCCTGACGTACTGGCACCTCATACTCCCATGGGAGTCCCTTCGCATACCGGTCCACCTTTGTCAACTCGTCTGGGACGATACGCAAGGCAAAATCCATCTTATCGGTGAAGCTATTGGTGTAGTCATCAACTGACATGCTGCCTTTTGTCAATGTCAGGAACTTGTTCTCCAACTCCAACAAATTTTGAGCCGAACAAAATTTGTGCTTGAACTGCACCAAGAACTCTTCCCATGAAAATTGCAGTGGCTCATTAGGGCTCAACATCTTCCCTAGAGTGTTCCACCAATGAACGGCTCCACCTCGGAACTGACGCACGACATAGATAGTCTGCAACTTGCCTTTGCAGCCACATGTCATGAAGGCTAACTCCATTTCGGAGATCCTATCCATAACCCCAATTGGATCCTCCTTTCCATTGAAGGTCGATGGTTTGCAAGTTAGAAATTCCTTGTACTTGCATCCCATTCCATCATTCCTTCCATCATGGTTATCTTGCCTAACTATCGGTGGGTTGGCTTGACCAATAGACCCACTGAAGTTTCCACCTTCCGAGTGCCCTTCATTTAATTCAGGCTCCTCCACACGAATTGACAGTTCTTCACGATTATGTTGAAGCAACCGTCTAGTTTCATCCATCTGACGATCCAACATCGTCTGAATCATCATTTGCACACCAGCCAGGGTTATTGGCTCAGGTGTTGCTGCTACGACAGGTACTTGTTCAATCACTGGTGGTTGATTCCTATTTTCGTCAGCATTTCCAACTCCACCTCTTGTTCTCACCATTTTGATCTACACACCGAATAAGGTGAAATTAGATCCTCAATCATGATAGATATTCAAATCTTCCTTATCGCTCCGAAACGTTTACATGCTAGTTCTAATACCGTAGACGCACGCTTAGAATCCTACACACATAAGGTTTCTAGATCCGGTCGACAACAGACCATAGATCCGAACAAATAATATCATATATGGCAACATATAACATTTAGCACATAAAAGCATTTTAGGCAACTTTCCTAAAATAAACCAGTGCTCGTGTCTAAAACATAACAGACACACATCTCAAAACTTCACTGAGCATTCTAAGTTTAAGTCTAGAAATCCTACAAATTCCTAGTTCGCTTAAACTAATGCTCTGATACCAACTGTGACATCCCCAAAATCTCGGCCAGAAAAGACCGTTTTTCATTTATGCTTTTAAAATATTTTCAGAGTAAATCCTTTTGATTTGAAAGAGTTGCGGAATTTGTTCCGAAAACAAAACATGATAAAACAATGTTTACCAAAGCATTTCATAAAAGAAATGTATTTTTCATTATATAATCAAAACTCGGGGTGTCATGTTCCGATACAGACCAATAAGCATAAACGATAACATTACAAGTCATTAAACAAATATATACATATACAGACTTGTAAACAAAAAAACTGATGGTTCATCCATCTCATGCCCTTGCGCCACTTCCTGTAATACAAATAAAACTGAGTGGGTCAGGCTTGGGAGCCTGGTGAGCATATAGGGTTTTCAACCCACAATAAATAATCATATTTAATTTTCACCAACCAACAATAACCCAATTACCCATTTCCGTTATTCTCACTTTATGTCCCTAAAACAACTAACACAAGGAACCTAGTCTAAGAATATTTCATCGGGGCGACAACACATGCTTCGGGGGTACCTCAGCAATATAAGTCGAATAAGGCAACCATGAGGGGGATGGAGTACAGCGAATGAACACCCGAGTTCATTAACACCTACAGGTGGCGAACCTGCTAATGTTTCCACAAGACTGTCTAGAATAGCTAGTGGTCGTCATCTAAACTCCACTAGATGAATAAATCAAACAACAACGAGGCCTCTCATCTGTTTATTACACACCAACTATCTACCCATGTTCCACACAACATACTAGTAGATAAAATATACATTTTTATACATAGTTTTGAAAACCTGTATAGCATGCTTTAATCAACACATAATCCACATAACAGATGAGGCACACACACATATAACACATATCTCACAGGGGAATAAATCATATCTATGAGATAGAAGAGAGTGAATACACATTCACACATATAAACAACAATATACTATACACATAGCACGTATTTTATAGAAAATACTTAATATTTATGTGTTAGAAGAAGGTAACTACACACTCACACTTATAAACAACAATATACTTAATACACTCGAACCAAACTTGTATTATTATCGTGTTTATGAAAGGTAGTATACACTCACTTGATCAGAAGATGATCAAACAGCACTATGACTTGCAGAAGTAGTAATCCTCAGCAGATCTGAAAGATCTTCACAAAAATCGAACTTCTTGCGGGCAGAGCTTCGGCTCGGGAACCGTACTTCTCGAGATCTTCGGGATCTCGGGACTTGCCTTGGGGCTTGAGAATAATACCGGGGATTCGGGATATTTCTGGCATGCAAAACGATGCAAAACGGGAGAGAGAAGAGAAGAAATTGGCAAAAGACTCGGCTGCCTTCGGATCCTATTTATAGGAGGCTTGAGCCTCGGAGTACGCGGGGCGTACTGCAGTACGCAGCACGTACTGCTTCCGAAATCGTCACTGCATGCGTCATCCGAAATGTCGGCACTCTTCGGAGTACGCGGGGCGTACGTCGGATCGGACCGGTGACTCGTCTTCGGATAATGTCGGATTAAAAGATTAAAAATAAATAAAATTTATTTAATAAACTTCGAAAATTCATATCTTCTTCATACGAACTCCGTTTTCGACGTTCTTTATATCCACGCGAAGGTGAGACTACGATCTACAACTTTCGTTTAGACTCCGTCGACTAATTTCGACTTTATTTTTATTATTTATATTTAATAGGCCGTGATAGAAAAACTTCGTTATAAATTCATAACTTCTTCGTTTGACGTCCGTTCTCGCCAAACTTTTTATCGCTTCGATACCAACAATGAGATCTTCGATTCTCATTTAGATTGCTTCGGCTAAAAACCCCTCGATCTCAAATCGAGTAAAACAGGCTGCTCACCGCTAAGCCGAAACTTCGATAAATCATAACTTCCTCATACGAAGTCAGATTTGGGCGTTCTATATATATATATTCGGAAACCTCGTTTCAACTACTACAACATTATTCAAGGATATTAAGTTTATTTTACATTTAAATTTTGACGCTTATTTTTATTCTTAATTAATCAAACCACATAATTAAGCAATTAAGCACCAAAACACATAATACTCAAATAATACAATCTTTATTATTTCAAAATGGGTTACAAAGGTTAACCTAGACTATTAGATTGCTAAAAGTGACAAGCCCGGAAACACAGGCGTTACAAATGATGAGGGTTTCGTCGGATAAACACTTTTTCACATTGGAAACATGGAACACATGGTGTACACTACTGAGCTCAGCGAGTAGCTGCAGTCTATACGCTACTGGACCGATTCGGGAAAGAATCTCGAAAGGTCCGATATATCGTGGGTTCAGCTTCCCTCGTTTTCCAAAAAAAATAACCCCTTTCCAGGGAGAGACTTTTAACAACACCCGATCCCCGACTTGAAACTCCAAGGCATTTCAAAGTTTATCAGCATAGCTCTTCGGTCGGTTGTGTGGTGCTTGTAGCCGAGCTTTGATTTGAACTATCTTCTCCATTGTTTCACATATGATCTCCGGTCCCATTAACGCCTTGTCTGATGTCAGTCCTCTCGTTAGCAGGGTGTCACCTACCTCGGCCTAACACAATGGTGATCTACATTTACGTCCATACAACGCCTCGAAAGGAGAAACTCTGACGCTCGTGTGATAATTGTTGTTTTACAAGAATTCGATTAAGGGTAAGTGGGTATCCCACGACTTTCCAAAGTCTATCACACATGCGCGAAGCATGTCTTCAAGCATTTGAATGGTTCACTCGCTTTGACCATCCGTTTGCGGATGATAAACAGTGCTCATGTCGAGATGTGTTCCCAGTGCTTTTTGAAGTGATTGCCAAAAGAGTGAAGTGAATCTACTATCCCTATGCGAGATGATAGATACTGGCACTCCGTGAAGTCTCACAATTTCCTTGATGTATATCCTCGTCAACCTCTCCATATTGTAGGATTCTTTTATTGGCAGGAAATGAGCGGATTTCGTCAATCTGTCGACTATTACCCATATGGTGTCCAATCCATCTATTGACTTGGGTAACTTGGTCACAAAGTCCATAGTAATCCTTTCCCATTTCCATTCAGGAGTTACTGGTTGCTGTAATAATCACGAGGGCTTCCGATATTCCACTTTCACCTTAGCGCAAGTAAGGCATTTGCTAACATAGGTGGCAATCTTTGCCTTCATGTTGGGCCACTAATATTGTTGCTTAATATCCAAGTACATTTTATCTAAACCCGGATGGATGGAGTATCGTGTCTTGTGGGCTTCATTCATGACTATCTCTCTTAATCCCCCAAGTTTAGGGACCCAAACGCGGTTCATGAAATAATATGCTCCATCCTCTTTCTCTTCGAGATTCTTTTCCATTCCATGTAACGCTTCCCTCGTTCTGTTTTCCGCTTTCATGGCATCTGACTGGGTTGTTCTGATTTTCGAGGTCAGTCGGGATTGGATGGTTATTGAGAGAGTTTTCACTCGACGATTCGAGTATTCTTTCCTACTCAAGGCATCAGCTACCATGTTAGCCTTGATTGGGTGGTACCTGATTTCACACTCATAATCGTTTAGTAGCTCAGCCCATCTTCGTTGCCTCATGTTTAAGTCTTTTTGATTTAGGATGTGTTGGATGCTCTTGTGGTCCGTGAAAATGGTGCACTTTGTACCACAAAGGTAGTGCCTCCAACTTTTCAAGGCGAAGACCACAACTCCTAATTCCAGATCATGGGTCGTATAATTCACCTCATGTGTCTTTAGTTGTCGGGATGCATAAGCTATTACCTTCCCACGATGCATCGGTACGCAACCTAGAACCTGATTCGACGCATCACTGTAAACTACAATGTCTTGTGTTCCTTCTGGTAGTGATAGTATTGGTGCACTGCAGAGTGCTTGTTTCAGAGTTCGAAATGCAACCTCTTGCTTATCAGTCTATTCGAAGGGAACACCCTTTTGTGTAAGCATGGTAAGTGGCTTGACTGTCTTAGAGAAGTTCTGGATGAATCTTCTGTAATAGCCTGCAAGGCCTAAAGATTTGCCGAATTTATGTGGGTGTCGTTGGGATTGCCCATCCTTCGATGGCCTTGACCTTAGAAGGATCCACGTGTATCCCTTCTTTACTAACAACGTGACCCAAAAAGTGCACGCTACGGAGCCAGAACTCACACTTAGAGAGTTTTTTGTATAACTTTTCAGTTCGCAGGGTTTCCAGGATTTGTCGGAGGTGTCGGCCATGCTCCTCTTCGCTTCGAGAGTAAACTAGAATGTCGTCAATGAAAACGATGAAAAAGTTGTCGAGGAATGGTCGGCATATTCGATTCATTAGGTCCATGAATGCGTCAGGGGCACTCGTTAGATTGAAGGGCATTATGACAAATACATAATGTCCATAACGAGTTCGGAAAGCGGTTTTGGGGATGTCCTCTTCTCGGACATTGAGTTGATGGTACCCAAATCGCAGATCTACCTTAGAGAAATAGCTTGCGCCTTGAAGTTTGTCAAATAGATTGTCGATCCGTGAGAGTGGATAGCAAATTTTGACAGTGAGCTTATTTAGTTCCCTGTAGTCAATGCACATCCTAAAAGATCCGTCTTTCTTCTTAACAAAGAGAAATGGAGCTCCCCATGGTGAGAAACTGGGTCGGATGAATCCTTTGTCCAAAAGTTCGCTGAGTTAACCGGACAATTCTTGTATCTCCGCAGGAGCCAATCTGTAAGGCGATTTGGCAATGGGAGTAGCTCCTAGCACAAGGTCAATTCGAAACTCGACTTGTCTTTCTGGGGGTATCCCTGGAAGATCTTCTGGAAAGAAATCTGGTTACTCACAAGCTACTTGAATTTCTTGAATGCTGACCTCTTCCTTGGATTTATCCACTATATGAGCCAGAAACGTCAAGTCCTTCTTTCGCAGATACTTTTGTGCCTTAATGCACGATATAAGACGAAGGTTTGTGCTAGGTTTGTCTCCGTATATAATTAGGGTTTCGCGATTCGGAAGGTGAAGGCGAACGGCCTTATCGTGACACATAATCTCAGCATGGTGGGGGCTTAACCAATCCATGCTAATAATCACATGAAAACTCCTAATGGAAACAGACATTAAGTTTATTCGAAAGACGTGTTGGTTTAAGGCTAGGGTACATCCAATATAGATTTCCCCAGTGGATTCTGTTTTCCCATTGGCCATTTCCACCGTAAAGGTTTCATTAAGCTTCTGGGGTTGTTGTTTTAACAAGTGTTTAAATTTATTGCTCACAAAGCTTCGTTCTGCTCTGGTATCAAATAGGATGCATGCATAAGTGTGGTTTAGGAGAAATGTACCGGTGACAACAGCAGGATCCTGAACCGCTTCTCCCTGACCCATAGTCAGCACTCTTCCTGTTCCTCCATTCTCAGGGTTGCTGTTGTTAGGGCAGTTTCGACGGAAATGCCCAATTTTTCCACTTACATAGCAGGTGTGGCTCGGTCCTGCATTGTTTCCGTTGTTGTTGGCGTTGTTGTTGTTGTTGTTGTTGTTGTTGTTGTTGTTGCGGTTGTTGCTATTGTTGTTTCCTTGTTGCTGATTCTGGGGAGGATAGCTCCTGCAATATTTTGCCGTGTGACCCTTTCAATTGCAGCTGGTGCAATGCATCTCTCTACATTCTCCATTATGATGGAGACTACACTTGTTGCACTTTGGAAGAATTCCAGGATACTGCCTAGGAGCACTTAGAGCAGATAAGGCTGGAGTATTTGGTGCGGAGGGAACTTGGATGGTTGCAACATTGACTGTCACTGTTTGTTGCTTCTTGGATGATTCCGAGCCTTGACATCCCTTCCTCTTGTTATTCTTTCCCTTCTTGTTGTCACTCTCCTTCTTGCCTCCATCCTCCACCGGCTTCTCGCCTTTCTTGTTGTTATGGTCGTACAATTTCTTAGCCAATCTCTTGGCACTGTCGAAGGTTTCGGGAGTCGCTGCTATCACATTTCCTTGGATTAGGGAGGTTAGTCCCCAGATGAATTGTTCGATTTTCTTTCCCTCCGAAGTAATCATGCCAGGGCACAACAGAGACAGTTCGCTAAACCTTGATATGTATGCGTCAATGTCGGAATTTCGGATGGTGAGATTCCACAACTCTTGTTCCGTCTTCTGAATTTGACCTCGCGGGCAGTACTCGGCCATCAACATTTCTTTCATCTCTGCCCACGGCATAGAGTTTGCTACGGGAAGAGTCATGGCTTTTACGTGTCCGTTCCACCAAGTGAGAGCTTGATCAACGAAAGTGCATGCGGCAAACTTCACCTTCATCTCCTCAGGGCATTCACATATCTTGAAAACCAATTCCATCTTCTCGTTCTATCTTTTCAGAGTTAACATTCCCCCAGTGCCATTAAAGGTTCGTGGCTTGGCATTGGTGAAATCTTTGTAGGAGCATGTCTTGGTGGGTACTTGATTTATTTTGTTGTTTGAACGTCCAGCCCCTTGTCCATTGACTCCACCATTGTTCCCTTGGTGGATTTGCGCCATGGCTGCAGTGACCATAGCAGATATAGCCACTTGGAATGCAGCTGAGTTGACTTTGGGTTGGGTTGGCCTAGGGTTTCCGCGGGTTGGTCGTTGAGGCATCTTTCTATCATGGAACGGAAAAATGTTGAGTGCCTATGGTTTTTGTGAGATTGTGGTCCTATAAACTAGGTGTGTGGCACGAACTTAAGTAATTTCACAAATTAACATACAATCATGGATATATAACACATAGCAGATTTCAACATCACAGTAGAACACATAAAACTTTCCATTAATATTATCTGCACTTTGATACATGAAAATTTGCTCGAAAGAGCATACATAAGTGGTGCAAGTTCGGCAACGTAACGACTCTATGAGTAGTGTAATCACATAAACATAGAGTTGATGGTACATAGCATAGATCATAGTACTAGTAAGGTAAGTCTACTCCTAACAGTCTATTGAGTGCCCTATGACTGCAGCGAGGTCATATACCGAAGTGTTGTGCCAACAACTGGTCCATCTCAGTCATTTCTCCAATGACTTCATCCCTCTCCTACTCAGCTTGCACTTCTCGTGCTTCCATGGTGAATAGTTGTTGCCGTAGAGCGGCAATCTCAGCTTCTGGAGAGCGATTCTCCCTTGCGGGATTACCTGGTGGGGTGGGGTGGTCCTGCTGCGCCTCGTTGACAGGTGATGTGGCAGAGTCCTCGTCCGAGTATTGTTCTTCCTCCATGTCATCATCGGTCTCATCAAACTCGTAGTTAGTGTCTGTGTACTCGTCAGGCCCAACACCGTGTGCTTCTCCCTGATCTCCCTCGGGCTCGTCCTCGATCATCCCATACGCCACTAGGGCCTGATAAAACTGAATGCCCTGGTGCTCCCCTTCCATAGCGACTGAGAGGAGGTATATGAATAAACTATTATTACTCCTAAGATGTTTTAAGTATTGTATATATCGAGTTGATGTTCTCTTCTTGGTAATAAAGGGGTATGTTTTTAGGTTTACCTACCATCGCGATTTCCTCGGGGCAGGTGATAGTTGTACCTCATAGGAAATGTAGTTGATCAGGCTACATTCACTCCTTAATATGACTATGAACAGTCTCGACTTAACCGAGATGCTAGCGTTATCTTGTTTGATTTGGTATTATGTTATTTTTCCTGTGTCTTACGAGTAGGGGTGTTTTATCGTTGTCTTTATTTGTTTTGTTTTTTCAGAGTTGTTCTGTCCCTCTTTGGTTTATAGTTGCATATCAATGGGTGGCTAGATATGCTAGTTCACTATAAACAGAGCTCTGAAACCAACCTGTCACACTCCCGAACCAGACGGCGGAAACGTCCGAGGGCTCGTGTGACTTAATTTGATTATCATCACAATGAATATACATGAATCATAACATAAACATTACCATGCATCAATATATTATACTGACATTGTTCACATCAAGTACATTGTTTTAACGTTACAAATCCATACATAAATTGTTTGATAGTTTTCAAAAGCAAAACACACTAACATACTTGGTACTTATTCCTCAGGTTACCTGTTACCTGAGAATACAAGTTATTTTGAAAAATGGTCAACATATGGAATGTTGGTGAGTTCATCAGCAGGTTTGATATGAAAATGTTCTATGTAGTTTGAACGAAAACAACCCAGAAAATCCGGTATTTTCTGAAAAGACCATTGTTTATAAAAAGGTGTGAAGATCCGTAAATATATGCATGATGATTTCAAAACATGTATAATTGAAAAACTTTGTATTAAACGTACAAGTGAAAATGTTGAACTTCCCCGGAAAACCCGATGTTTTCCAAAATAAAAATATCTTATAACGGTTTGAATGGTTATCCATCACGTGAATGATTTTGAAATACCTTGATTACTTGATTTATATTGGATTTATTTATGTGGGTCGTTATAACCATGCATGATAATGACTGGTTCCTCTGTCTTGGCACTCTGGTGAATGCCAGAATTGATCATAAGATTTTGTCACCCTAGACTGGCCGAGTCTAACTGTAGCAAACAACTGAGGTGTGGGGGAGTCACCCCCGTAAAGATCTATACACAAACTCTCGCTCTCCTTCCAGGAGACTTTGATTATAACTACAGACTACGACCGACTGACGTTGTTTCCACCCGTTATTACTCACTAAATCCCAATTGACTTTGATTACTATTGATTATCGACTTGTATTTGTTTACTTTGATTACGTATAGGACTAACAAACGAGGAGAAGAGGAATACAAAGCCCTGCTACTTTCGTAAGTTATTTTAGGTTGTTGGGTATACGAAGGACATGTTGGCCCATTTCACATTTGATTACTTGGACCTTACTAGCAATGCTAATGGGCCACTAAGGCCCAGTAGCACTTAAAAGCCATTGAGGGTCCCTTAAATATGAAATTGTGTCATAGAAGGCCCAATAACATTTATAATTACTCCTTGGGCCCAAAAATCATGTTAATGGGTCACAAAGGCCCAATAAGCATGTTTGGAACTTTCACGCCCAAAGAATTTAATGTTTACTTGTTTTAGGTATAGTATAGTTGTTGGAATGTTTAATTGAACAATTGTTGAATTTGTATCCATACGAGACTGGTTGGTCATTTATAACGATAGTTGGAAATTTATGTATATTGATCTTGCCATTTTTCATAAGTTGTGGTTTGGTATTTTTGACCCAAATATCTTAATAACAAAATAATTGACTCAAAATATTGGTTTGACCATTTCAGCCCTTCTTTGATAAAAATGACAAATTTAGCCCCTTATATATATATATATATATATATATATATATATATATATATATATATATATATATATATATATATATATATATATATATATAAAGACATTTTAGGCCCTAAAAATCATTTTCTTGTCATTTTTGACCCATAGACTTTGTTTAAGTGATGGTTTTAGCTCAAAATTTACTTTTATCAGTTTAAGCCCTTCGAGAAGAGTATTTTTCGGCTAAAGTCCAAACCTTTTGCAACTTTTACAATTTTGGCCCATAATCCATAAACTTTACATTTTTTATCCGTTTTGGTAAAGAAAAGCATTTTAACTCCTGAAATGATTTTATTTACACTTTTTATCCACTGTTTTGAGAGATTTTTCATTTTAGCCTTTGAAAATCAGATTTTTCGCAACCATGGGCTTAATGGGCCGAAAAGCCCAAAAATTGGCCCATTGAGCTATTATTTACATTTTAAGTCCTTTGAATAGCATAATTGTCACAAAAACATTTATTTTAACTGTTTTGACTCTTTTGACCCTCTAGAAAACCGTGAATAGCAACTTTTCACCCAACTTTTGTTTATTTGAGAATTTAAGCCCCAAAAATTGTTTTATGTTAAAATATGTCTATTTTAAATCTTATAGGGTATTTTTCTTAACTTTTTTAGTGTAGTATACCTTAGATCATGTTTGTTTTCCTTCTTATGTCATAGATCTCAGGATTTCTTCTCTTTTTGTTGCATATTTACCACATAAACACCTACAATCACACATACATGCATAAAATCATACATAGCACACACATACACATAGATCTACATATTTTACTTGTATTCTCCCCCATAAAACTTGTAAAAACCAAAAAAGAGGGGTATGAACTCACCTTTGCTTGTTGTTTTCAATTTAGAAGGAAGAGATGAAGAAAATTTGGTCCTAGCAAGCCTTCTTGGAAGATCTCGAACTTAGAGGTTTCTAAGATGGTGATCATGAGTTTAAATGAGTTAAGAAGATATTTTTGATAAAACAAAGAATCTAGATCATGGATCCAAGCATCAACTTATCTAAGATGATGGTTTTTGTGGAATAACCTCCTTGGAATGCTTCTAATTCTCTAAAATTTGATGAATAAGTGCAAGTGTTCTTGATAGGATTTGGAAAGAGTTGGAGTGAGTTTTGTGCGTGTGTGTGTGTTTTTCCCCTTGGCAGAGAGTAACATGAAGAAAAGAAGAAGAGAGAGAGTTGCATCTATGTATGGGATGTTTCATGGGAATCCACAAGGTAATAAGGAGGTGGCCAACCCTCCTTATTTCACCAGTTTTTTTTTTTGTTTTTCTTTGTTTTGTTTTGTTTTTTTTTTGTTTTCTTCTTAGGCCGAGAAAAGAGAAAAGAGAGAAGAAGATTATGGGCCTTGCATGCTTAAGCCCATATCATGATCCAATTAGATGATTTTGGCCCAATTGGTCTTTGGAGAGGGTTCGCGGCCCAAAATAAATCAAGGAATGATTTTTATGGCCCATTAGGGCTAATTAGGTTAGTTATGGCCCAATAAGGTCCATTCGGGTATTTTATTTCATTTTAGGCCCAATATGGCCCAAGTTATTAAAATAAATGGAAGTGGGTCCAAATAGAGCCGAATTAAGAGTTCTAAGCCCAAGATAGTCAAATTGGAAGCTTATTGGCCCATTGGGCCCAATAAGGGAATCCTATTCCAAAATGGATTTAAACCGGGATTTCTATGGTTTCCAATTCCTTGTTGACTATTTGCTGTGCTTGTATAAAGTGTTTGATGGAAGTTTTGTTGTTATTGAATAAGCATCATACATGCTTTCACATTTTTGGTGAACATTTGTTATCATTGTTGTTGTTACAAAGCATCAAAATTCCTAGTTGTGACAACATCCCCCCGTTAGAGTGAACTTCATCTAGAAATTCTTTTGAAAGCTAGATATGAGAATGCGAGAATAGGTGAGGGTAATTCTGTTTCATTTGGTCTTTGCGTTTCCATGTGAATTCTGGCCCACGCTACGTGTTCCACCGTACCTTCACAATCAGAATGCGACTTTGCTTAGTACGCTTCACCTCCCTGTCCATGATTTCGACTGGTTCTTCGACGAACAGGAGATTCTGTTTGATTTCTATTTCTTCAAGGGGAATGAAGAGGGTTTTGTTGGATAAACACTTTTTCAGATTGGAAACCTGGAACACAGGGTGTACACTGCTGAGCTCAGCTGGTAGCTGCAGTCTATATGCCACTGGACCGATTCGGGCAAGAATCTCGAAAGGTCCGATATATCGTGGGTTCAACTTCCCTTATTTTCCAAAACGAATAACCCCTTTCCAGGGAGAGACTTTTAACAACACCCGATCCCCGACTTGAAACTCCAAGGGCTTTCGAAGTTTATCAGCGTAGCTCTTCTGTCGGTTGTTTGATGCTTGTAGTCGAGTTCTGATTTGAACTATCTTCTCCGTTGTTTCACATATGATCTCCAGTCCCGTTAACGACTTGTCTGATGTCAGTATTCTCACTAGCTGGGTGTCACCTACCTCAGCCCAACACAATGGTGATCTACATTTATGTCCATACAACGCCTCGAAAGGAGCAAATCTGATGCTCGTGTGATAACTATTGTTGTACGAGAATTCGATTAAGGGTAAGTGGGTATCCCACGACTTTCCAAAGTCTATCACACATGCGCGAAGCATGTCTTCAAGAGTTTGAATGGTTCACTCTCTTTGACCATTCGTTTGCGGCTGATAAGTAGTGCTCATGTCGAGATGTGTTCCCAGTGCTCTTTGAACTGATTGCCAAAAGCGTGAAGTAAAGCTACTATCTCTATCCGAGATGATAGATACTGGCACTCCGTGAAGTCTCACAATTTCCTTGATGTATATCCTCGTCAACCTCTCCATCTTGTAGGATTCTTTTATTAGCAGGAAATGAGCAGATTTCGTCAATATGTAGAATATTACCCATATGGTGTCCAATCCATCTATTGACTTGTGTAACTTGGTCACAAAGTCCATAGTAATACTTTCCCATTTCCACTCTGGCATTACTGGTTGCTGTAATAATCCCGAGGGCTTCTAATTTTCCACCTTCACCTTAGCGCAAGTAAGGCATTTGCTAACATAGGTGGCAATCTCTGCCTTCATCCTGGGCCACCAATAGTGTTGCTTAATATCCAAGTACATTTTATCTAAACCCGGATGGATGGAGTATCGTGTCTTGTGGGCTTCATTCATGGCTATCTCTCTGAATCCCCCAAGTTTAGGGACCCAAATGCGGTTCATGAAATAATATGCTCCGTCCTCTTTCTTTTCGAGATTCTTTTCCATTCCATGTAACGCTTCGCTCGTTCTGTTTTCCGCTTTCATGGCATCTGACTGGGCTATTCTGATTTACGATGTCAATTGGGATTGGATGATTATTGAGAGAGTTTTCACTCGACGATTCGAGTATTCTTTCCTACTCAAGGCATCAGCTACCACGTTAGCCTTGCCTGGGTGGTACTTGATTTCACACTCATAATCGTGTAGTAGCTCAACCCATCTTCGTTGCCTCATGTTAAACTCTTTTTGATTTAGGATGTGTTGGAGGCTCTTGTGGTCTGTGAAAATGGTGCACTTTGTATCATAAAGGTAGTGCCTCCAAATTTTCAAGGCGAAGGCCACAGCTCCCAATTCCAGATCATGGGTCGTATAATTCACCTCATGTGTCTTTAGTTATCGAGATGCATAAGCTATAACCTTCTCACGCTGCATCAGTACGCAACCTAGACCCTGATTTGACGTATCACAGTAAACTACAAAGTCTTTTGTTCCTTCTGGTAGTGATAGTATTGGTGCACTGTAGAGTGCTTGTTTCAGAGTTCGAAATGCAACCTCTTGCTTATCTGTCTATTCGAAGGGAACACCCTTTTGTGTAAGCATGGTAAGTGGATTGGCTGTCTTAGAGAAGTTCTGGATGAATCTTCTATAATATCCTACGAGGCCTAAAAATTGGCGAATTTATGTGGTTGCTGTGGACGCAAAGCCTTTCCCTTCCTAGTTCATTGGTACTAAGCCGTCGTCTTCTTTCCTCTTCATTCCGACTAGCCGCTGCTATTTCCGTTGTTTTGTACTTCCACCGTCGTTAGCCACCACCAGGAGGGTGGCTGGACCCGTTTGCAAGAAAGAAAAGAGTGTGGTGTTTGTTCTTTCAATAGCATGTGCTTTGTGTAGCTTATTAGACGGAAAAGGCATCACCACCACCATAGGGTGGTAGCTGCCGCCATGCACCACCGCCGGCCACTTCAAGGTGGTTTATGTGTGGATGTTTAGCTTAGTTAGTGTGTGCGTTGCTTTGGTATTTTCATTGTAATTGTAACTTAAAAGCGAAATAATGGAAATAAATTGGAAAGCACCACCCTAGGGTGGTGGCTGCCGCCTCCTGCTGCCATCGGCCGCCGTGTCGGGTGTCGGTGAGCTTCGATGGTGTTTTGACTCGTTGGATGTTTGGACAAGTGGCTAAGAAACCCTAATGAGCCCAATGAGGCTTAACGGGCTTAATGAACCCTAATGGGCCCAATGAGGCTTGATGGACATAAAAGTCCAAACATGTGTCTAATGGGCTTAATGGACCCTAATGGATCCAAGGACTTAGCTAACGGGCCTATTAGGCTAAGATGGGTTGGAAACCGTAATTTGGGTTTGGAAAACCCTAATGCCATGAAACCCTAATTTGGGATTTATCGGGATCGCATCGGGATTAATTAATGATCTTAGAATATTAATTAATAATTATTTGCAATCAAACAAAGTCAACATTGGACTTAATGGATTAAGTCCTTAAGGGGTTAAGTAGGAACACTTAACCCTAATCGTCATTTTATGTGAAACCCTAATTTCACTTGGGTTCAGTATTGGGCCTTTCAATTGGGCCTGATGATTAGGTTATTAAATGGACCATCCAAGATCAATCAAATGGACTAGAATAATAAATGGGCTTTTGGGTAAGGCCCATGTAAGGGGTGTGGGCCCAATTTCGAAAATTGGCCATAGTTTGGGCCTTAATGATTATATGATGTTGGGCCTTAGAGTAAAACCATGTATAGGCTTGGGTCCAATTTGGAAAATTGGGCCATATGTTGGGCCTTGATTCCTAGTTGGACTTTGGGCCTATGGTTTGAGCCTTGGGCTTCAATAAGCCAACCTTGGGGTAATGTGGTAATTTTCCAAGTATGCATTATGGTTATGTGTTGGGGCCCAATTATTAATTGGGTGTTATTTTGGTATTGACAGTTCGGGAACCTGTCATCCAGCAGTTGGGGTTGAGTCTGCAGGACTACAACAGTGTGGGATTGTGTCTACGAGACTTCAGCAGTGTGAGGTGAGTTACCTTCCAGTAGGGGTGGGTCTAAGGCCTCAATGCCGGCCCACCAACAGGGGTAGTTAGTAGATAATTGTCTTTGTGATAAGTGTCTTAGTATGTTTATGTGATATGCTCATGAGATATGCTTATGTGATGTGCTTATGAGATATGTTTATGTGATATGCTATGTGTGTTAGTGGTAGTAGCAGGGAATAGTTTTTCCCTGACTCGGTCGTTAGGATCGAAGGGTAGGTCAGTACCCCAGAAATGACTTACCGTATGATTAGATCATGATATTATATGATAGTGGTTGGGGGTGAAATAGTCCCCGGTTACCGGTTGAAAGATACCGATGGCGGATACCGGTTGAAAGATACCGATGGCAGATACCGGTTAAAAGATACCGATGGCGGTTACCGGTTAAAAGATACCAAAGAGGTATACAGAACCCATGCAATGCTTATATGTATGTTTATGATATGTTAGTATGTGATCAGCATGTTTATGATGTTAGTACTGATGGGTTATGAGCATTCTAACACTTCCTAAGTGTACATGCAACCCTAATAAACCTTGGATCTACGTTTGTCTAAGATACATACAAATAATTAATTTTCCAAGGTTCATATCCTAACTAGCATGCATGGGGAACTTGAATCAAATAAAGCTAGTAGAAATACTTACCTTGAAGTTGTAGTTGATTGCTTGGAGTTTTAGAGCCTAGCACCAATAGTGTGGATGCCTCAAGTGGAAATCACAAATCACCACAAACTTGGAACTTTGAGAGAATAGTCACTACTATCTTGAAATCGGCCCTCACCTCAACAAGTGTCAACTAGTGTAATTTCAAGAACCAAAGCCTCTTTTATATAGTGTGATGGATTAGGGTTACATCCATGTAAACCCTAATACCCATGTCTCTTCATTTCCATGAGATCCATGGGTTAAAGCTCCATGGAGTATCCATGGACTTTTCCATGCAAGCCTAGCCCATTCCAAATAAGCACTAGCCCACACTATATAAATATAGAAGCCCATATTTAATTAGTAATATCTTTGATCTCTAAATTAATTAGATTAATTATAGATCACTACTAATTAAATAATATGATCTTATATTAAAATATTAGAACTTATAATATATTAATAAATCATAACTTGTACTATTCTCAAATATTATCCATAAATTGTTCGGGTGAAGTGCAACCCAAATGGACCATGCCGGGTCGGGTCAAGTACATACCAAATATAGTTATGGACTTAGACACTATATCCAACAGTCTCCCACTTGGATAAGTCTATTAACTATACTTGCAAGTATAACTTCAGGAACTGATCAGCAATCGTAGCTCTTTAAACTCTGTTGAATTAGAACGCGCCATTTAGATAAGTGATCATATAATCCTCTGTTCTAGATATCAGCCGGAAAAATACATGGAACAATGTCTTACTTATTGTCCAGCAGTTTGTTTCCCTATTTCCGATTTGTTTGACAAAGAACTTAATTGAACACATCAACTTAGTTCTGACCGGGCCCGATACATAGGTCAAAACAAAATCATCGAGGGGCCCAGATATCAGCTTCTAATCCAAGAAGGAACAGATAAACTTTGACTCATATGTTTGTTCTACCACTCATTGAATTAGACACAAAAGCACGTTTTATAACATCGAGTTACCAATGCATTTTCGTACAATCAATGCATAACCAACTCGTAAGTAACAAATCATATCTCTAGGTTTGAAGACTTATATGATATTAACGTCTCACGATCACTCGAGATAAAATTCCATGAAGTGATTCTAGTGAGCGTGGGTTGAGTCCAATGCTCAGAACTTATGAGCACTCATGATTGTTGTAGCCATGTCCAACACCTTAGACCTCTGCAAGCAATCATGACAGTCTTGATTCATACCTACTTCCGACATACGACCGACTGTGGAGGTTTGAATAATATGATATACCAAACATAATTATTCTGGAAGTCAAAACATGCAAAAGAAATATAGTAAACGATTGACAAGAGATAGCAACACTTTACTCATAAATAAAACACCTTTTATTCATCATCAAATGTCAATTACACTTGACAAATTTCATAATTTATCTAACTACTAAAACTTATATCATCCTTTAGCCCTATGCTCCGAACATGCTGGAGATGCTTAACCCTACTCAGTCCCTTCGTGAGGGGATCTGCTGGGTTCTCATCTGATGATACCCTCTTCGCCACGAGTATCCCTTCTTCTATTCGATGTCTGATGAAGTGATATTTTCTGTCAATGTGTCTGGATCTCCCATGATCTCTTGGTTCCTTGGCTAAGGCAAACGCACTATTTCTGTCACAGAAAATCTCCATTGGCTCTTTTATAGCTGGTACAACTCCAAGGTATCCGATGAAGTTCTTTAGCCATATAGCCTCTTTTGCTGCCTCGCTTGCCGCTATATACTCTGATTCACAAGTAGAATCAGCCACTGTCTCCTGCTTGGAACTCTTCCAAGTGATTTCTCCTCCGTTTAAGGTAAAGACCCAGCCCGACTGAGAGCGGAAATTATCCCTATCGGTCTGGAAGCTAGCATCACTATACCCTACAACTCTCAAGTCATCACTCCCACCGAAGGTAAGGACCCAGTCCTTAGTCCTTCGCAGGTACTTGAGGATATTCTTTACCGCAGTCCAGTGTTCCTTGCCAGGGTTCCCTTGATACCTGCTAACCATGCTCAAAGCAAAGGCTACATCAGGTCGAGTACACGTCATAGCATACATGATCGATCCTAAAGCTGAAGCATAAGGAAGTCGACTCATTTCTGCTATCTCAGCCTCAGTACTAGGGCTTTGTGTCTTACTCAATCTGGCATTACTCTGAATGGGTATCTCACCTTTCTTAGAGTTATGCATGTTGAATATTTTCAACACTTTGTCCAAGTAGGTACTTTGACTAAGTCCAATTAGTCTTTTACTCCTGTTTCTCAAAATCTTTATACCTAGGATATAGGCAGCTTCACCAAGGTCCTTCATAGCGAAACACTTCCCAAGCCAGGACTTTACTTCCTGCAGGGTTGGGATGTCATTTCCTATGAGTAGTATGTCATCCACATACAGTACCAAAAAACTGACTAATCTCCCACTAGCCTTGATATAGACACAAGATTCATCTTCACTCCTAGAAGAGCCAAATTCCCTGACCTTTTCATCAAAGCAAAGATTCCATCTGCGAGGTGCTTGCTTCAATCCATAAATGGATTTCTCAAGCTTACACACTCTATTAGGATACTCATTGCTAACAAAACCCTCTGGCTGACTCATGTAAACATCATCAGCCAACTTTCCATTAAGGAAAGCGGTTTTGACATCCATTTTCCATATTTCATAGTCATGAAATGCAGCAATGGCTAACAGAACCCTAATAGACTTTTTCTTGGCCGCTGGTGAAAAGGTTTCATCATAATCAACTCCCGGAGTTTGAGAATAACCATTTGCAACCAGTCGTGCCTTATAAGTGTGTACATTACCATCCATGTCAGTCTTCTTCTTGAAGATCCATTTGCACCCTACAGTCTTACGACCAGGTACATTCTCAACCAAGTTCCAAACTTGATTGTCATACATGGATTGTATCTCGCTATCCATAGCCTCTTTCCATTTAGCAGCCTCAGGGCCTGCCATGGCTTCCGTGTAGCTGTTAGGTTCATCCAGACCTACTAGTGTCTCATCACTAATAAGTGTCTCACCTTCCGCAGTAATATGGAAACCATAATAATGCTCCGGTGCATTCCTAACTGTCGTGGAATGCCTCAAAGGTACAGGCACATCAACTGGCTCAACAGGAGTTTCCTCCTCAAGTTGAGGGCTAGGGTTGGAAGTTCCTTCACCACTTGACTCTTGAATTTCTTCAAGATCAATTTGCCTTCCACTGTTTCCTTGGCTTATAAATTCTCTCTCTCGAAAAACTCCTCTTCTTGCTACAAAGACTACATTATCACTAGGTCTGTAGAAGAGGTAACCAAAGGATTGCTGTGGGTAGCCGATGAAATTACACCTCTCGCTTCGGGGTTCGAGCATTGGTATGCCACCCTTTGAGCTATTATATGGGAGGAAGTGTTGGACCCCCATTTGTTGGGGTGAGGTAGGGCAATGTGTGATGGGTAGTACAGAGATAGTCCTTCAGACAACAGAGTAGATGCATCAGGTGAGATAGAGGTTGTTGACTGCTCAGAGTCGCCAGAAGAGTTATGCGGATATGCGACGATCTGAGCTCGAGTTCCAGGTCGGAGATTTTGTGCTCCTGAAGGTATCTCCTTGAAAAGGAGTGATCCGATTCAGGAAGAGGGGCATGTTGGGTCCCCGGTATATTGGTCCGTTCAGGGTAGTCGCGAGGCTAGGCAGGGTAGCATATCGGTTGGAGCTGACCGCGGTGTTGGGGCAGATTCATGATACCTTCCACGTGTCGCATTTGAGGAAGTGTATAGCCGATGAGTCGGCAGTGGTACCGCTGGAGGATATTCATGTGGATGCGAGCTTGAACTACGTGGAGAGGCTCGTTGCGATTATAGATCGAAAGACCAAGGTTCTGAGGAACAAGGAAGTGCCCCTGGTGCAGGTCCAGTGGCAACATCGGAGAGGGTCCGAGCTGACCTGGGAGCCGGAGTCTGAGATGCGGGAGCAGCATCCGGAGTTGTTTGCAGCATGAGACTTCAAGGGTGAAGTCTGGTTCTAATGGGGGAGAATTGTAACATCCCAAAACTCAGGTAAGCGTTATAACCCTTCTATTTCTGCAAGTTGTCAAGATAAGTCCCTTAAGTAGAATATTGGACTTATGAGTACGCTGGGCGTAATGAGACATACACCGCGCGTACTCGCGCGCTTATTTTGGACGTGGACTCGCCTGGGTACGCTGGGCGTGCCCAGGGTTACGCTGGGCATAATGTGTCCAGATGAAAACCCTAAGTATTGGCTTGTGCACTATAAAAGGAACATTATGTCCTTTAACCCGGCCACCATACCTTAGTGAGTGAACCCTAAGAGAGCAGAAAACCCGTTTTGAGCTTGTGTGGGTGTTCTTAAGCTTGAAGGTGCCTTTTTAAGGTGAAGAAGGAGAAGAGGAAGCCATTGTTGGAGCTAGAAGTTGGAGAGCAAGAGTAGATCTGAGTTCTATAGAGGTTGGAGCTCCTTTTTGAGGTAAAAAGCTCAAAGCTTTCTTTGCATTTCATGAGTTTTGCTTTGTAGACCCATTTTTAGGGTTCTTGGTTCAATGGTGGAGACTTTTTGTGCAAAAGGTCTCCATAAGCTTAGATCTGGCCTTTCCCAGTGTATTATGTGATGAGGTTTCATAAAAATCCAATCTTTGTCGTGGATATTGAGTCATGCATGAGTTATGGACTTAACATGGGAAGAGGAAAGGTGTTTTGGGTGATGGGTGACCTTTACAGCCATGTAATGGCTTAAAGGTTTCAACTTTATGGAGTAAGTAACCCTAGAGAAGTCAGATCTGGAATATGAGTTCATGTCTTAACCGATTAAGACGAAAATCCATAAATTAGCTGAACTGGAACTTACGATGGGCATAATCCCAGTACGCGCAACATAAGGGGTCGCGCACCCCAATTCTGTGAAGGCACCAGGTACGCCCACCATACATGTTTGGTACGCGCAGCGTAACCCGGAGGGTTGACTTTTGTTAACTTTTAGGGCTTGGTCAACTTTAGGGTATTTGAGCCATGAGAGGGGTAAAATGGTCTTTTACCCTTCTGAGAATAACAGGAAAGGAAAGAGTCTAGCCTTGGGGAAATGTATTAATGAGAAGTGTTTTTTATGATTAGGCGGAGGCTAGATCCTATCTCATAGAGTCCGAGATTTCCGAGTTACCGAGTTACCCAAGGTGAGTCTTCTCACAACACTGTACCCGGAAAGGTACCTATGTGTGACCGGAAGGTCTTGTATGCTATGAGATGCATGTATTGTATGTTATGAGTTGCATGTTCTATATGCGTTATGTATGTGATATGTATGCTATGTATGATATGGGCCGGAAGGCATTATGGCGTGGACCGGAAGGTCAGGGATTCATGGACCGGAAGGTCGATATGAGTAGGACCGGAAGGTCTACTGGGACTAGGACGGAACTCCCCTGAGACATGTGGACCTGAAGGTCATGTAGAGTATGGCCTGTAAAGGCGTATGTGTGTAAGTGGTATTTTGGGGAAATCACTAAGCATTTATGCTTACAGTTGTTGTGTTATGTGTTTAAAGTACTAGCGAGGACTGTGGAAAGGCGCCAGCATGATCCGTACACACAGTCAGGAGATTTTATTTGTGATCTTGGGATATGTATTATTTTGATAACTACTGTGAAACATATGTTTTGAGAATGTTTAAATATAAATTTGGTTGTTGAAAAATGAGAAATTGTTTTGAAAATTTACGTCATTACAAGTTGGTATCAGAGCCTTGGTTTGAGGGACTCGGATGCACCTTCGGGCGTATCTGAACTCAAACTGAGGATTTAAGAAAAAATTTAAACAATAAAACTAATTTTTCTAAAAGAGCAAGAGGTTTTGAGACAACCAGAGCGGAGCAGTGTGTACGGTCAGCCAGCGCCCGAACGGTGATTCCTCAAAGTACCCTTACGTTATGTGTTATGAGATATGATATGCTATGTTGTGCATGCTAGAGTTGCCTAGGTATTCATATTAGGACTAGAGTGGCCTGATTTTGTGATGCCTTAGCCTAGGAAGGGTTGTGCTGCTATGTGATGCTTGAGAGCGAGTAGGTAGCAGTGAGGGGCTGATAAGAGGTCTACCGAAGGGTAGCCTATGCCAGTGAGATATAGAGTACTTGTGATCTCGGATCCAAGGAAGAGGACTTAGGGTGAATACTTATGCGATGTAGACGATAGTATAAGGGCCCGTACTACCGAAGACACCAGAGCAGTGCACACTCTAAGTAAGAATCCTTTGGGTACTAAGAAACAAGTAGGGTCGAGTTATCGAGTGTGAGCATGCTCAAGCGAGTCTTTGATATTATTATGTTATATTTCAGAGACATCATGGTTGGGACACGCCACAGACCTGAGGCGAGCGGTGTGAGTGACGAGGAGCTTCATCAGATGATCCACAATGAAGTGGCGGCGGCGATCAGGGCCGAGATTCCGGAGATGTTTGGGTCTATCAAGACCACACTGATTGAGACTTTCGATGAGCGATACGCCGCGGTGACTGAGGCTGCTGCTGCTGCTGCCACCGCAACTGTGGCTGCTGCCAGGCCTCAGGGAGGTGGCTCGTTGTTGTTTCGGAAGTTCAGCAACACGAAGCCACCTGAGTTTGATGGGACGCAGGATCTGATCGTTGTAATGAGATGGATTGCTGATATTGAGGGATGATTCTATACCTGTTCATGTCCGGAGCATCTGAGGGTTCAATTCGCGTTGAACCAGCTTCGCTTGGGAGCGAAGGATTGGTAGAAGTTTGTGACGGCAAGCTTTACAGTTGCATAGATTTTAGAGGTGACTTGGGAGAGGTTCACCACCATGTTCAGAGATGAGTATGTTCCCCCGGTGGAGAGGGAACGGTTGGTTCAGGAATTCTTGACCCTCAAGCAGGGTACTGATTCGGTCACTGTGATTACGAGGAAGTTTCATGAGAGGGCGATGTTCTGCCCTAAGCAGGTGTCTACTGAGTAGGCACGTATGAGTCGGTATTTGGGCATTCTGAGGAGATACATTCAGGAGTTCGTGTCGAACTCGACGTACCAGACATTTGCTGAGCTCCAGGAAAATGCCCGGAAGAAGGAGTTTGAGTTGGGGACTCATGCCAGGGAGGAGGCCGAGTCTCAGAGGATGGATCAGCGGCCGGCTCAGTCTCAGCCGGCAGCCAAGCGGACCAAGTCCGCTCATTCGAGGACTGGAGGCCAGAAGGTCCGCACTTGTAGGAAGTACGGCAAGGGACATGAGGGGGCCTGTCGATCGGGTGCTTGCTACAAATGCGGCAAGGAGGGGCATATCGCCAAGGATTGCCCCAAGGGATTTATGGTTTGCTTTCATTGCAACCATACGGGCCATCGGAAGACCGAGTGTCCGCATTTGCATCAGGGGTCAGCACAGGGATCTACGCCTGCTGCTAGGGTTACCGAGGTTCGGCCAGTGAAGGCCGAGGCACCGAAGGCTCGTGGGAGAGCTTTCCAGTTGACAGCGGAGGAGGTCCGTGCAGTGCCCGATGTTGTGGTTGGTATGTATTATTTATTTATTTTTTTTTGAGTTGAGATATTGTGCTTATATGATGATATGCATAGGTACTTTTCTTGTGAATTCTATACCTGCTTTGGTGTTATTTGACTCGGCTGTGAGTCGGTCATTTGTTTCCTTGGCATTTAGTCAGCACATTAGTATCCGACGAGAGGCGTAAAGTTGACCTCTGTGAGTTTCTATAGCTGTCGAGAGAGCGATGTATGCTATGGATATGAGTCGAGGATGTATTCTTGAGATCTTCGATGTGGAGTTCCCAATAGATCTTGTCCCGATTACGATGGGGGACATATGTGCTATAGTGTGCATGGATTCGTTGAGCCGATTTGGAGCTAATATAGACTGCGAGCGTCAGTTGGTGACGATACGAGACCCTAGTGGGGGAGTACTTACGGTGTACGACGAGGGAACCTGATATGTGTCAGCGTTTTGTTCGGCTGCCAGGGCGAGACAGCGTTTACAGCAGGGCTACAGCGGGTTCGTAACATATGTGATGGACACGCGAGTGGCTGCTTGGAGGCCAAGTTCGATAGATGAGGTTCTGATAGTGTATGAGTTCCCGAATTTTTTTCCCGAGGAATTGTCGGGTGTGCCTCCTGAGAGGCAAGTGGAGTTCCATATCGATTTGGTTTCGGGAGCAGCACCTATCGCCAAGGCGCCTTATCGCCTCGCACCACCAGAGATGCAGGAGTTATCCTCGTAGCTTCAGGAGCTGCTGGGGAAGGGGTTTATTCGACCGAGTAGCTTGCCTTGGGGAGTGCCGGTCCTTTTTGTCAAGAAAAAGGATGGTTCACACCAGATGTGCATTGATTACCGGGAGTTGAACAAGTTGACGGTCAAGAACCGTTATCCGTTACGAAGAATCAATGATATGTTCGATCAGTTGCAGGGGGCTTCTTGGTTCTCCAAGATAGACTTGAGGTCGGGTTATCATCAGATGAGGGTTCGGGATGAAGATATCGGAGATGCTTTATTCCAAATTCTCCAAGTGTGAGTTCTGGTTACGAGAGGTCCAGTTCTTGGGGCATCTCGTCAACTAGAAGGGGATTTTGGTCGATCCGGGCAAGATTGAGGCGGTCATGAGGTGGGAGGTGCCGAGATCGCCCACCGATATCAGGAGCTTTCTAGGATTGGCTGGCTATTATCAGAGATTTATCAGGGATTTCTCCAAGATCGTCGTGCCACTCACCAGGTTGACCCGGAAGGGTGTTACTTTTTCATGGGGTCCGGAGCAGCAGACCTCGTTTGAGACACTTCGCCAGAGATTGTGCGAAGCCCCGGTGCTAGCACTCCCGGAAGGGATGGAGGATTTTGTGGTGTATTGTGATGCATCGATATCGGGGATGGGTGCAGTATTGATGCAAAGGGGGCATTTGATAGCATATGCACCAAGGAAGTTGAAGCCTCATGAGATGAGGTATCCCACCCACGATCTGGAGTTAGGGGCAGTGGTGTTCGCCCTCAAGATCTGGCGTCACTATCTGTATGGGGTTCGGTGTACCATATACATGGACCACAAGAGATTGAAGTACTTGATGGATCAGCCCAACCTGAATATGCGCCAGAGGAGATGGTTGGATGTGGTAAAGGATTATGAGTGCGAGATCCTGTACCACCCGGGCAAGGCTAATGTTGTAGCAGATGCCCTGAGCCGTAGGACGGAGAGCGCCCTACTATGTGATGTTTGCATGAGATTGACAGTGATGACTCCGGTGTTGCACACCATTCGAGGGGCCCAGTCCGAGGCCGTGAGACCAGAGAACCACAAAAGGGAGCGGGTGATCGGGCAGGTATCAGAGTTCGTTACCGATAGTCGAGGACTTATGACCTTTCAGGGTCTGGTTTGGGTACCGTTTGTGGGCGGAACGCGTACCATCATGATGGAGGAGGCGCATAGATCGAGGTTCTCGATCCACCCCGGGGCCACTAAGATGTATTTGGATCTGAAAAGAGAGTATTGGTGGCCCTGTATGAAGAGGAATGTCACATGGTTCTTAGAGAGGTGCTTGATTTGTCGCAAGGTTAAGGCCGAGCACCAGCATCCGCATGGTACGTTGCAGCCATTGGAGATTCTCGAGTGGAAGTGGGAATAGATTACCATGGATTTTATCACCAAATTGCCGAGAACTACTAGGGGTGTCGATGCAATTTCGGTGATTGTGGACAGGTTGACGAAGAGCTCTCACTTTCTTGCTATCAGTGAGAGCTCTTCTGCTAAGAGGTTGGCAGAGTTGTATGTGAGGGAGGTGGTATCGCGGCATGGAGTACCAATCTCGATCGTCTCAGATCGAGATGTGCGTTTCACTTCCAGATTCTGGAAGAAATTTTATGAGGAATTGGGTACGCGACTACATTTTAGTACCATATACCACCCACAGACTGATGGGCAGAGCGAGCGGACAATCCAGACGCTCGAGGACATGCTTCGGGCATGTTTGTTGGACTTCGGAGGGAGTTGGTGATGGGTTTTGAGCATTCTAACACTTCCTAAGTGTACATGCAACCCTAATAAACCTTGGATCTATGTTTGTCTAAGATACATGCAAATAATTATTTTTTCCAAGGTTCATATCCTAACTAGCATGGCATGGGGAACATGAATCTAATAAAGCTAGTACAAATACTTACCTTGTAGTTGTAATTGATTGTTTGGAGTTTTAGAGCCTAGCACCAATAGTGTGGATGCCTCAAATGGAAATCACAAATCACCACAAACTTGGAACTTTAAGAGAATAGTCACTACTATCTTGAAATTGGCCCTCACCTCAACAAGTGTCAACTAGTGTGATTTCAAGAACCAAAGCCTTCTTTATATAGTGTGGTGGATTAGGGTTACATCCATGTAAATCCTAATACCCATGTCTCTTCATTTCCATGAGATCCATGGGTTAAAGCTCCATGGAGTATCCATGGACTTTTCCATGCAAGCCTAGCCCATTCCAAATAAGCCTTAGCCCACACTATATAAATATAGAAGCCCATATTTAATTAGTAATATCTTTGATCTCTAAATTAATCCTAGATTAATTATAGATCAATACTAATTAAATAATATGATCTTATATTAATATATTAGAACTTATAATATATTAATAAATCATAACTTGTAGTATTCTCAACAGATTATCATAAATTGTTCGGGTGAAGTGCAACCCAAATGGACCATGCCGGGTCGGGTCAAGTACATACCAAATATAGTTATGGACTTAGAAACTATATCCAACAGTCTCCCACTTAGATAAGTCTAATAACTATAGTTGCAAGTATGACTTCAGGAACCGATCAGCAATCGTAGCTCTTTAAACTCTGTTGAACTAGAACGCGCCATTTTAGGTAAGTGATCATATAATCATCTATTCTAGATATCAGCCAGACAAATACATGGAACATGGTCATACTTATTGCCCAACATTTGTTTCCCGATTTCCGATTTGTTTGACATAGAACTTAACTGAACACATCAATTTAGTTCTGACCGGACACGATACATAGGTCAAAACAAAATCATCGAGGGGCCCAGATATCAGCTTCTAATCCAAGAAGGAACAGATAAACTTCGACTCATATGTTTGTTCTACCACTCATTGAATTATACACAAAGCCACGTTTTATAACATCGAGTTACCAATGTGTTTTCGTACAATCAATGCATAACCAACTCGTAAGTAACAAATTATATCTCTAGGTTTGAAGACTTATATGATATTACCATCTCACGATCACTCGAGATAAAATTCCATGAAGTGATTCCAGTGAGCGTGGGTTGAGTCCAATGCTCAGAACTTATGAGCACTCATGATTGTTGTCTAACACCTTACACCTCTACAACCAATCATGACAGTCTTGATTCATACCTACTTCCGACATATGACCGACTGTGGAGGTTTGCATAATATGATATACCAAACATAATTATTCTGGAAGTCAAAACATGCAAAAGAAATATAGTAAACGATCGACAAGAGGTAGCAACACTTTACTCATAAATAAAACACCTTTTATTCATCATCTAATGTCAATTACACTTTACAAATTTCATAATTTATCTAACTACTAAAACTTATATCATCCTTCAGCCCTATGCTCCAAGCATGCTGGAGATGCTTAACCCTACTCAGTCCCTTCGTGAGGGGATCTGCTGGGTTCTCATCTGATGATACCCTCTTTGCCACGAGGATTCCTTCTTCTATTCGATGTCTGATGAAGTGCTACTTTCTGTCAATGTGCCTGGATCTCCCATGATCTCTTGGTTCCTTGGCTAAGGCAACCGCACTATTGCTGTCACAGAAAATCACCATTGGCTCTTTTATAGCTAGTACAACTCCAAGGTCTCCGATTAAGTTCTTTAGCCATATAGCCTCCTTTGCTGCCTCGCTTGCTGCTATATACTCTGATTCACAAGTGGAATCATCCACTGTCTCCTTCTTGGAACTCTTCCAAGTGATTGCTCCTCCGTTTAAGGTAAAGACCCAGCCCGACTGAGAGCGGAAATTATCCCTATCAGTTTGGAAGCTAGCATCACTATACCCTACAACTCTCAAGCCATCACTCCCACCGAGGGTAAAGACCCAGTCCTTAGTCCTCCGTAGGTACTTGAGGATATTCTTTACCGCAGTCCACTGTGCCTTGCCAGGGTTCCCCTGGTACCTGCTAACCATGCTCAAAGCAAAGGCTACATCAGGTCGAGTACACGTCATAGCATACATGATCGATCCTACAGCTGAAGCATAAGGTAGTCGACTCATTTCTGCTATCTCAGCCTCAGTACTAGGGCTTTGTGTCTTACTCAATCTGGCATTACTCTGAATGGGTAACTCACCTTTCTTGGAGTTATGCATGTTGAATCTTTTCAACACTTTGTCCACATAGGTGCTTTGACTAAGTCCAATTAGTCTTTTACTCCTGTTTCTCAAAATCCTTATCCCTAGGATATAGGCAGCTTCACCAAGGTCCTTCATAGCGAAACACTTCCCAAGCCAGGACTTCACTTCCTGCAGGGTTGGGATGTCATTTCCTATGAGTAGTATGTCATCCACATACAGTACCAAAAAGCTGACTATGCTCCCACTAGCCTTGATATAGACACAAGATTCATCTTCACTCCTTGAAAAGCCAAATTCCTTGACTTTCTCATCAAAGCAAAGATTCCATCTGCGAGGTGCCTGTTTAAATCCATAAATGGATTTCTCGAGTTTACACACTCTATTGGGGTACTCTGTACTGACAAAACCCTCTGGCTGGACCATTTAAACATCTTCAGCCAACTTTCCATTAAGGAAAACGGTTTTGACATCCATTTGCCATATTTCATAGTCATGAAATGCAGCAATGGCTAACAGAACCCTAATAGACTTTATCTTGGCCACTGGTGAAAAGGTTTCATCATAATCAACTCCCGGAGTTTGAGAATAACCTTTTGCAACTAGTCGAGCCTTATAAGTGTGTACATTACCATCCATGTCGGTCTTCTCCTTGAAAATCCATTTGAACCTTACAGTCTTACGACCTGGTACATTCTCAACCAAGTTCCAAACTTGATTGTCATACATGGACTGTATCTCGCTATCCATAGCCTCTTTCCATTTAGCAGCCTCAGGGCCTGCCATGGCTTCCGTGTAACTGTTAGGCTCATCCAGACCTACTAGTGTCTCATCACTAATAAGTGTCTCACCTTCCGCAGTAATATGGAAACCATAGTAATGCTCAGGTGCATTCCTAACTCTCGTGGAACGCCTCAGAGGTACAAATTCGTCAATTGGCTCAACAGGAGTTTCCTCATCAAGTTGAGGGCTAGCGTTTGAAGTTCCTTCACCACTTGAATCTTGAATTTCTTCAAGATCAATTTGCCTCCCACTGTCTCCTTGGCTTATAAACTCTCTCTCTCTCTCTCTCGAAAGACTCCTCTTCTTGCTACAAAGACCACATTATCACTAGGTCTGTAGAAGAGGTAACCAAAGGATCTTTATGGGTAGCCGATGAAAATACACCTCTCGCTTCGGGGTTCTAGCTTGTCTTGAGTCTCGCGCCTCACAAAAGCCTCGCAACCCCAAATCTTGATGTGGTCTAGTTTAGGTACTTTACCAGTCCACATCTCGTGAGGAGTTTCGGCAACTTTCTTTGTAGGGACCAGATTAAGAATATGGGCGGCAGTCTCTAAGGCATACCCCCAGACTGAAATTGGTAGCGTAGCTCGACTCATCATGGAACGAACCATATCCAACAACGTTCGATTACGCCTCTCAGCTACACCATTCAACTGTGGTGTCCTGGGAGGTGTCAATTGTGAGACAATCCCACAATCCCTAAGATAGTCGAGGAACTCTGAACTAAGATACTCACCACCACGATCACATCGAAGCATCTTAATGTTCCTGCCCAATTGATTCTCGACTTCCTGTTTAAATTCCTTAAACTTCTCGAAGGTCTCTGACTTATGCTTGATTAGGTAGACATATCCATATCTACTGTAATCATCAGTAAAAGTCAAATAATAACGATTAGCATCCCTTGTGGCATGTTTGAATGGTCCACACACATCCGTGTGTACAAGATCCAACAAACCTTCACCCCTCTCACACGAACCTGTGAAGGGTGACTTTGTCATTTTTCCAAGTAAGCATGATTCGCAACTATCATCTGACTTTAGGTCAAATGGCTCCAAGACTCCATCCTTTTGGAGTTGGCCTATGCGTTTCTTGCATATATGTCCAAGGCGACAATGCCATAATGATGCTTTATCCAAGTTATTATTATTAATAGAATCAATACACAAAACATTATTTCCTAATTTATCTACAACAAATACAGCTTCATACACACCATCACAAGGTAATGCTTTAAAATAAAGAACATTATTAAAGAAAGCATCAATAGAACCAACTTCATTATTAAACGAAAAGGTAAACCCTTGTTTGTACAAAGCATGAAAGGATATAATATTTCTTGCCATTCCTGGCGAATAATAACATTTATTCAAATCTAAATTAAACCCACTACTTAGCGATAAAGTATAAACTCCAATCTTGGTGACAGGTGAAGCTTTCCTATTCCCCATGATCAAGTTTATTCTTCCTTGCTCCACATTCTCACTTCTTCTTAGTCCCTGCAAGTCACAACAAATATGAATACCACAACCGGTATCAAGGACCCAAGATTTAGAATGGGGTGAGTTATTAGATAAGATAGTGTAAATACCTACATGGTTGGGTTTAACTTTCCCATCCTTTACATCCTGCTGGTACTTTGGGCAGTTCCGCTTCCAATGAGCTTTTTCATGGAAATAGAAGCATTCATCCTCTTTTGGGTCAGAAGAAGGAGTGATGAAACCTTTCTTGGTTCCACTTGAAGAAGAGCCATCAAGGTTCTGAGCCTTGGTACCCTTCGAAGATCTCTTTCTTTTCTTCCCTCGACTTTTCCCGATTGCCAAAACCGGAGTAGAGTTTGGATTAGGAGTGTTAACAACCGACTTCCCCTTAAGACCTGTTTCTGCGGTCTTGAGAAGTCCCTGAAGTTTGCTGAGTGTGACCTCTTCATTATTCATGTGATATGTCATGCGGAATTGATCATAGCACGATGGTAAGGAGTGCAAAATGATATCTATTGCAAGATCCTCAGGGAAGTTCACATTAAGCTTCAGCAAACGATCCACATACCTTTGCATTTTCTGCATGTGCCTCGTGACAGATTCCCCGTCCTTCATCATGGCTGTTATCATGGAGCAGATGATTTCATAGCTCTCTTGTTGTGCACTTTGATGGTATCTTTCCATCAAATCTTGGTGCATTTCATAAGGGTAGAAATCTTCATACGACTTTTGGAGTTCCGCTGTCATCGTGGCCATCATGATGCAAGCCACTTTCGTAGCATCCCTTTCATGTGCCCGAAAGTCAGCGATCTCCTGAGGAGTTGCAGTGGTCTTATCAATCTCCTTAAGCTCCTTGTCAAGGACATATTATTTGTCCTTGTAGCGGGTAATCATCCTGATGTTTCTGATCCACTCATTGAAGTTGGATCCATCAAAGGTGGCTTTCCCACACAAGTTCATAAGGGTAAAGGAGCCATTAGGATTAGAGCCAGAAGCAGCATTGTTAGAAGACATCTGAAAGAAGAGAGCAAGATTAGTTTAGATATTAAGAGAGTCCTTAATAAAACACCCAAATGTAATATTAAGGCTAGGATCCAATCACAATATATTATAACTTGGAAGAGGTATGCCGTAATCCAAGCTATAACATATTTGAAAGGTAGGTGAATGACGATTCACCAATTTCCACCACGAAAAACGGAATATTAAATATTAGGTTTTTGATTGGTTCTTAGAAATTCCTAGATTCTTTGAGATTCAATGAACTTCTCAAAGGCACGTTTCAATCTCGAGTGTGCCCTCCAAGTTTTGTGACTAGGATGCCGAGGATCACAAAACGAGGTGTGAAGTAACCATGCAAATCACTTGGTACCCTAAAAGTTTATCACTCAATCGATGTGCCAGTAAACCATACACGCTCCATCGATACTATAATAAACCTCAAGTCACCCTTTACCTACCTTGTTAAGTCCAAGTTAGTGTGCCGGTTAACCACACACGCTCCACCAACGACTTAAACAAAGTGTAAAGTGTAATTTCATGGATTAGCACCTTATTCACATTTTTCCTAAAGTAACTAAGATTGGGAATTTAATAAGACATTTAGTTACTTTATAATATTCATCATACTTTTAATGAGAATTTGTAAGTCCATGTCTTACCCGTTCGGCTAACGACCCTCCACCGGTCAAGCAAGCGGTGGGTGAGAGTGGACACCCATTAAGTTGCCATTTTATAGGCAACAACCTTATACCCACCTTATAGACCGGCTTCGTGAATGAGGCGTACTAGCGGTAAGACGACTTTGTTCTTATACATATATATATATATATATATATATATATATATATATATATATATATATATATATATATATATATATATATATATATATATAACTAAATCATAATAATATAAGTATAAGGGTTGAATTTTAATTTTTTAAAATTCTAAGGGTTGGAACTAAAGTTTTTAATATGGCTTTACTTGTTCCAAAACATGAGGGCAAGTTTTGTAAACTTTCAAAACTTTTCATTTCTAGTAACTTATGAGTTTATTAGAGTAATAAAATGAAGACTCTTCATTTTTCTAACTCTTGTGTTCTTTTAATGGTTTTTAACTCAAGTGACTTTTGGTTTTCCATAACTTAAGGACAAGTTATGGATACCATTAAAACACATTATGATCAAGAATTAAACTACCACATAGGTTACAAATAATTCCTATGATCATCTAAACATCATAAGAACAAGAACATGAATATGAACACTTTCATGAATCAAAATCACATTTAAAACTTTGTAATTTTGATAACTAGTTGTTGTAAATGAATTAGCAAGACATTACACCAACTAAAACAAGTTTTCAAGTACCAAAACAGTTTAGGGTAATGTTTCTAATCCATTTCCAGCAACTAAAGTCGAAAATCTACACTCTGTGGCTCCTACTCGCCGAGTGCATGAACCTACTCGGCGAGTAGGTTGAAGATACACATGAACTCGACGAGTCCCCCTGTGGACTCGGCGAGTTCATTAGACAGACAGCAAGTTTTTCGACCTTTTCAACTATTTTGCATCAAGTATCAAACAAACAAGCCTAGGCTCTGATACCACTGTTGGGTTATGAGCATTCTAACACTTCCTAAGTGTACATGCAACCCTAATAAACCTTGGATCTATGTTTGTCTAAGATACATGCAAATAATTAATTTTCCAAGGTTTATATCCTAACTAGCATGCATGGGGAACTTGAATCAAATAAAGCTAGTAGAAATACTTACCTTGAAGTTGTAGTTGATTGCTTGGAGTTTTAGAGCCTAGCACCAATAGTGTGGATGCCTCAACTGGAAATCACAAATCACCACAAACTTGGAACTTTGAGAGAATAGTCACTACTATCTTGAAATCGGCCCTCACCTCAACAAGTGTCAACTAGTGTGATTTCAAGAACCAAAGCCTCTTTTATATAGTGTGATGGATTAGGGTTACATCCATGTAAACCCTAATACCCATGTCTCTTCATTTCCATGAGATCCATGGGTCAAAGCTCCATGGAGTATCCATGGACTTTTCCATGCAAGCCTAGCCCATTCCAAATAAGCACTAGCCCACACTATATAAATATAGAAGCCCATATTTAATTAGTAATATCTTTGATCTCTAAATTAATTAGATTAATTATAGATCACTACTAATTAAATAATATGATCTTATATTAATATATTAGAGCTTATAATATATTAATAAATCATAACTTTTACTATTCTCAAATATTATCCATAAATTGTTCGGGTGATGTGCAACCCAAATGGACCATGCCGGGTCGGGTCAAGTACATACCAAATATAGTTATGGACTTAGACACTATATCCAACAAGTACGTGATCAGTATGTTTATGACATATTATTAGGTGATAGTGGTAGGGGTGAAATAGTCCCCGGTTACCGGTTGAAAGATACCGATGGCAGTTACCGGTTGAGAGATACCGATGGTGTTATGTGGTATGTAGTATGATGGGGGAACTCACTAAGCTTCGTGCTTATGGTTTACATTTTTTGTTTTAGGTACTTTGTTTCAAAGAAAAGGAGCCGACTTAGTCGCAGCGCATCTCACTATGTTTTCCGCACACGAGATCCTTAGGATTATACTCTGATATGGTTTCATAATGTTATATTTTGATTATTCACACTTTGGTTTTATGTAATAACTTAATAAAAAATGAAATTTTTGACCTGTATTTTTGCGATGTTACAAGTTGGTATCAGAGCCTTGGTTTGAGGGATTCAGACATACTCTTGGGTGTGTCTGAACTCAAACTAAGGGCTTGGTATGAAAATTTTCAAAAGTTGAACCATTTTATAAAAAGGAGTTTGAAAAGAATTTGAAAAGAGAAAAGAACTTTTAGAAGAACAAAGTGTGTGATGCGTGCAATCAGCCGAGCTCAAGTAAGTTTTCCCCAAGATACCCATACATGTTATGTTATGATCTGATATGATTATGAGAACTGCATGCTAAGATTAGGGCTAACAATCTAGGGAGGATGCCTTACATGCCTGCTGTATGTGCTTGTTGAGTTGCATGATAGTACTAATCAATTATTGATAGGATAGCCTGTTTAGGTTATGCCTGATTGCGTGAGCCTTGGAATTGCATGCTAGTATAGATCCCTGACAATAGGATAGATTGATTTGATTGGAATATGTTGGTTGGATTTTTCCATTGTCTGAATGCTGCTTGCTTTGTGATTTTTGGAACTCTTAAGTGATGGGAGTCAGCTACTAAGTGGATGTAACGACATCTAGGAGGTAGATGACTAGCATCGTGGAGAGTTCTTCAGCAGCTGATGGCAGGACGAGATCGAGAACCTAGGTAAGCCTAGGATATGTTTCAGTGGGTTATTAGGGAGGCTCAGTGAGACTTGGGTGAAGCAGTTGAGGAAGTGACTTGGAGGATCGACGAGGATTGCTGAGGAAAGTATGGATAGGTGTGGAAGATAGTATTGTGCCCGTACTACTGAAAGCACAGGATCCGTACTCGAATCGGTGAGAGTCTTGGAGAATTTGAGAAGCTTTGGGGAGAAGTTTATGACCCGGTTGGGGACAGAGGGTGTTCCAGTGTTGCAGCATAGCCATTGGCAAGCGAGCCAGTAAGCGTGACAGGGTGTCAAACCCTGGAGGATATGATTTCCAGAAGTTGCATATGCGGGATCGATTTGAAGCACCCTGGAAAGAGGGGTTCATGCCAGGTGCGTCTAGTAAAGGGGTCTCGGGAAGAGACCCATGACTTCTGATCATCGGGGGAAGGGCCAGCAGGGCCGGAGTCAGTGCAGTGCGTACGAGAAAGTGCACTAGCGAGTTGTCACTCCAAGGGTTTAGGCTGCTACAGGTGTGGCAGGGTTGATCATGATAGTTGAAGGTGATCCGTATTCTTCTAGATGAAGCGGGTATGTCGTCTTCTATTGTTGCTAGATGGACATTGGGGATATGTATCGCTTTGGAATTGTGAGTGAGTGTGTATAAGTCAGACCTCGGGTCGGATTTTCTGCTAGTGTTTGGGTTACCAAGGATCATATATGCCATCATGCATGACGAAAGGTCCTTGATGAACCCACAGAAGGATGCATCTTGCAGAGTGGGATCCGCGCGCACCGTTATCATTTCGGATCTTTGTTGGGATCTATGCAGGAGTATTATTTAGAGGATACTCGGTCAGGGTTGGAGTGATAGTTCTCCAGTCAGGTCAACGTTCAGGGATTCTATCATTTGTTCAGGTATGGTCGGTAATTGTCTATGGATGAACTTTAGAGTTCAAGGCACTACCGTTTTTAGGACATAGTTGGTGACATGAAGAGGGTAGTGTCAGTCGTGGGTGTTAGATGCATAAGTGGTTGGTCACTGGATGTTCAAGAGGATTGTGTTTTTGATGGGTTTTAACTATAAGAACATCCTATGTGTTCATACAAACCCTAATGCTTGGATGTAGGTTTCTCTATTGTACATGTAAGTTATCCAAGACTATAAACCCTAGATCTAGTATATGATAATCAATATAACATATAAATTAGGGTTTAGATCATACCTTGATTGTTATGTAGCAATAACAATCTCAAATCCTCCTTGTAGTGACTTTAGAAAGCTTAGAGTCACAAATGTCACTCCTCTAATGGCTCACAAACACCAAGAGCAAGAGGATGAAGAAGAGAAGAGAAGGAGGCTGCCCAAAATGTGTGGAAACCCTAATTAACTAGTTCACCACGTTTTTGAGCCATAAGGGTCCTTTAAATAGTGAAGCTATTAGGGTTACAAAACAAGGAAACCCTAATTTGGATGCTTAGGCCCTAAGCAACCCATAGACTCCTTCCTTAAAGGCCTAGGACGATTTCCTATGGGTTTTCCATAGAATTCGTCCATCCCTTTAATATGGAGTCCATTAGCTCAATATTCAACTATCATACAATTGACAGTTCTAGTCCCTTAAGTTTAATTAATGTCTTTTAGCCACAAAATTAATGCTTAATTAATTATTGACTAATATTAATTAAACAATATGATTTCTCCTTTAATATATTATTCTCGTAATATATTAATAAATCATAATTAATCCTCTCTCTCCATAATTCATCCTATCAAGTTGCTTTGGTGAAGGCAACCCAAAAGGACCATGCACCATCGGGTCAAGTACATATCAAAATAGTTATGGACTTAGACACTAATCCAACAGTCTCCCACTTGGATAAGTGTAATAACTATTATGCGTATGACTTCAGATCCTGATCTGCAATCGTAGCTTTCTAAAGCCACTGTCAATTCTGATCTTATCAGATACGCGTGTCCTTTAGATAAGGGATCATATATTCCTCCACTCTAGATATCATATACCCTGAGACATGGATCTAAATCATTCTCTCTGTCTATGTGCTGTTTCCCGAATTTAGATTTATGACGACTGACAACAGACTACAATTGAACACATTAATTTAGTCCCGGCTTGGCCAAGCGCTTAAGTGCCATCACTAAATCATCGAGGGGCCCACAGATATCGTTTTCACCCTACTTTGGATAAAAGGAACGGATAAACTTTGACTCAATGCTTGCTTGCACTTACTCACTGAATTACACACAACAATATGTTTTATAACACCAAGTTACTGGTGCGTTTACATATTATCAATGTGCAACCGACTCACAAGATACAACTCACACATCTCGGTTTCAAGAATATAAGATATTATTGTCTCACCAATCACTCGTGATAAAATCCATGAAGTGATCCAAGTGAGCGTGGGTTTAATCCAATGCTCAAATCATATTCATAAGCACTCATGAACGTTGTAGCAAACATTTTCTTATGTCTAATACACTTTAGACAATCCACACACCAATTCACGACAGTCTTCATTCATACCTACTTCCAACATATGAACGCTTGTGGCCCATTCAAATAATTTGATTGTGCTTAAACCAATTAAATTATTTAGGAAGTCAAAAAAGGCAAAGTGAAACACAAGAATAATACTAATCCCATATGGCCTCAAACCTTTGAGTATAAACAAAACACCTTTTATTTATCACCATATGGATTACTCATTATTTGTTGTTTCGGGTAATCAACTTCTTACTTGAATTATCACTACACTTGTCCCATGCTCTTAGCATGTACACAATGCTTACCTATGGTTCTTACTTTGTGAAATAGTTCAAATGAACACATTTCCAATCATACTCATTTCACAACTCCTAATCCTTTCCACAAGTGAAAGAATATCAAATTCTTGCCACTTATAGAATATGCTAGATTCTAACATTTTATGCAATGATCTTTTCATAATATCACTACACTAAAGTCACAATGACTATTGCCAATGAAATTACAAGGTTCTCTATTTGTGATTGTTACAATACAATTCCATAGACGTGATGTCTCTCACTCAAGGTACATTCCATGAACATCCTTTTGCATAAAATTTCTAATCTAGACATTGATTCTCAATATCCAACTCCCAATATGGAAACATTTCCATATTTTCCATATGAAAACTCATTCTTAATAGAATCTTTTCTATTCATAATAATGTCGATATGGTCCATCCAATACTATACTTCCAACTATTCACAAGCGACCAATCCTCGGTGAACTTTGGATTGTCCTTTGATAGTTGTTTAACTATCTTAGTCAAAACCGATTCTTGTCCTTTTCCCTCTAAATGCGCTAGACATTTGGAAAATTTTTGAATGGTCAAATATTATAGTATTTGAAATCGATCGTATATCCGAAGCGTATAGGACACGATGCACAATGTCCTACATAAAGATTTGATACTTTATCAATCTTCTGCCTTAATATTTTATGTGCTATGTTCTTACAATTCGAACTTTGAAGTGGAATGTCGTAATCATAATCGAAATTTAAGAACACACTATGTATCCTTGACTAAATTTATTAACATTCCACAACCTCAGCCTTTAGATTTGAAATGAAGCATAATATTCTCTCCCTTAATTATAGCAAAACAACTATTCCATATTTACAACTTTGCAAAGTATGACTCTTGTTTTCTATAATTAATATTGCTAACTTGCAATACTTGCCTTAATAATCATACAATCATAACATTTATGCTCCCACTATCATGATGATTATTATAAACATAACACTTATGCTCCCACTAGCTTAGACATGTATTCAGAAACAGCTTAACTTTCAGAAAAACAATGCTTATTGAATTTCTTTAAGTTCATATTTCTAATACCCAATGCTTTGATAATATTTTATCAAGGCTTCTTGAACTTATACACATTTGTCTTAGATAGCTCATATGTGTGTCTACAAAATTCAGACTAATTGCCAAATCTCACAATTCGAATCATGGAAAGGGACACCGTAACCATAATCGAATTTGAGAATCCAATTTTTACAATCACTATCTTCTTAAAATCACTCTTAGTGAAAGCATTTCCTCATAGTCATTTCCATGAAGGAGGGAATCTTATGACACTTAGATTTTAATGGTGTATGTGTTCCTATCCATGTGAATTTGTCAAAACCAAAGTTTATGACAAATTCAAACTTATATGGACCGAACTTTCTTAATCTTGATTTCTTGCCTTATGGTAACACAGCTGCCCACCATGTCTTCCAAGTAGTTAAGCAGCTCACCCTTTCTTATTAATGTAATTTTCATTGATCAAGGTCCTTGCCTTTTATGCATTCAAATGAGAACTCATAGGGCTCACATGCATTATTAACTTAATTGGGACGACACAGAAACAAGACAATGTCAACACGATAGGTTGTAAACCTCAACTCGTGTGCTAGTGATGATCGATAAGGTTTATTCTTGATCAGTTCTTGAAACTTTTCGAGATCATTAAGACTCCCACTGATTCCTTGACATATAAGATTCTTTTGTCAATAAACATTTCTTGACAAACAAATATTCAAGAGTTAGTGTAGCCTTTACTAAGACAAAACACTTCACAAAATTGGTCCTAGTTGGTCTTTGTCTTATCCAAGACATCACAACTTACCAATTTCAAATGTGCAAGAATAATGAAAACCTTTTCTAAATTCTACATTTGATGAATGTTATAAACCTTATTTAGACTTGTCACTCAATGTCATAATCTTAACTTTATGATTTGTTTTGGAGTGAAGTATGATTGACTTCTTGATTTAACCATTTCTTCAATTCTTGATTCCTTGTCTCAGACATACAATTGTACTAAGACTTACTTAGAGAATCAATCGAGATATGGTTCTTAATCATTAAGACATATCATAGAGCATAAAAGTACTCTCCCTTCTTCTTAGAATAGAGAAACATTTATCTTTCTGCCTACTTGATTCTTCTTATTCGTTCTGCTATTGATTTAAACTTTTTCAATCAATTCAGAATTACACTTAATCTTGTAAGTATAATCACATTTACTAATATTTTAGTAAATCATGACGAATATCTTTGTTACTCTTGTGGTGGACACACAACTTTGTGTACTCGATCTCTTAGTCTTTCACTTGACACTTTGTCAATGAATTAGTCTAATTTACAAATATGAAATTTCTCATTCATCGTGCAACCAAGTTGCATGAATCCAAGTTTTTGTCCAATTGAAACTTGGGTGATGAGAAACTCTCCCTATTTGATAAATTCTCAACATTTCCACAAACAACATAATTAAGAATCACATCCACTCGTTGTAGAAATATGCGAACATCAATTTTTTCATAACGATTTCATTGCAAGGAAATTAATAAATAAATAAATAAATGAGTCAAACCAAAATTTATTTTATTCATAAAAGCAGCGGAAAACATTTGCCCTTACAATGCAAAATCAACTGAAAAACTATGTAGTCAAATATTCCTAACAACTCTATCATAACTTTCTAAGCTTAAATCTAATCTTCAAGTCCAAGCGATCGAGATCCATTTCTTTGTGATTAGACTCATCTTGCTCTTTCATCAAGCTTCCCCTCTTTTCACTAATCCTGCAAAACATTCAAATGCAATCTTATCACATTATGTATTAAGAATCAACGAATAGGAACTTAACGGAGTTAGATAGTGGATTTTATCTGAAGCACATCCATACTCTTTGACTCTCCCATCTTCTGGACTCTTCAGGCCCTAGTGGATTTTATCAACCTATCGATGTGTGATTTCATTCCTAGAACGTGGGCACACACGGGTTTACCATCTTGATGTTTCATTTCCAATAGGGCTTTAGTGACATTGAACCTTTCAATTCTTCGATCTTGTGGGTTAGGGAGAATAATTGGAGGAGGTGGAGGAAGTGAAGCATGATTTCTTGTTCGTCGATCGAATCGTGGAATATCATCTTCATGTGGAAAACTTGTTCCACAGGATTTGGGAAGACTATAACAGTCGTACTTTGACATCTAAAAAACGGGAGAAAAATAAATTCAAGTTAGTTGATTGATTGAGTCCTTAGTAAATCATCCAAATGATATAATAAGGCTAGGACCCAACACCATATTCCACAACTCGGGAGAGGGATGCCGTAACCTAAATTGCAGAACATTTGAAGGTAAGTGAATGACTATTCACTAATTTCCACCATGAAAAACGAAAAACCGATTTAAGTTTTAAATGCTTTGAAAACTCCTAGATCCTATGAGATTCATTGAACTTTTCAATGGCATGTTTAAATCTCGATATGCCCCTCTAGTTTGTGACTGGGATGCCGAGGATCACAAAGCGGGTGTGAATAACCATGCAAAGTTACATGGTGCCCCCACATGTTACAGTCATCTATTCGATGTGCCGGTAAACCACACATGCTCCACCGAACTATGACAAACATTGAGTCACCCTTTTCTACCTTTGCTTAGAACCATTTAGTGTGCTGGTAAACCACACGCGCTCCACTAACGTCTTTGCAAGGGTACAAAGTGTAAAACATTTAGTTACTTATGTACTTCATTATACTTATAATGGAAGGTTCTGTCCTATCCTACCCGTTCGGCTAACGACCCTCTAATAGTCAAGAGTGCGGTGGGTAAGAGTGGATACCCATTCAATCGCCATTTTATAGGCAATTTCCTGAAACACCCCTTATAGACCAGCTTCGTGAATGAGGCCTACTAACGGTAAGACTGACTTTTACTCATACATATATATAATGTTAGACTTTTAATGTTATATATAGTATAAGGTGTATTTTACACTTTTAAAATACTAGGTGGTCAAATTCAATAATTATACTTTTAATTCAATTATATTGTAAACCAAAACTTTATGGATTTATTAAGCCTCTTTTAATTATACACCTTAATTAATTAATAAAACCATAAGGGTTTGATTTGAACTTTTCAAAACAATACTAGGGTTTTAGAATTTAACATTCCTAAATTAAACTTTTAATCGACTTTTAAATTCCAAAACTTGAGGGCATGTTTTGAAACATTTCAAAAAATTAGGGTTTAGAATTTAAATATACATCAAAATTAAACTTTTAATCAAATTTTAAATTCCAAAACTTGAGGGCAAGTTTTGAAACCTTTTCAAAACATTAGAGTTTAACTATTTAAATTTCAAAAACAAAACTTTTAAGTTCAAATTTAAATTATAAAACCTAAGGGGGAAAATGAAACTTTTCATAATACAAGGATCAAATAACAAATAATATAAATTAAACAATTAATCTTATCATTATCTATATTTGACCTAATTTCAGTTTCTTGCAAAATAAGTTACCCAATTAATACCCATAATCAAACTTTCTCATATAAGGAAGTTATTATTTAATCAATTGGTAATTATCTTTTGTTTAATCAAGGATATACTCATAAATATGTATAAAATTGGATTTTAATTACCTAAAACAGATAAGGTAAGTACCATGAGCAAAACAACAAGAAATCCCGAAAATAGCTCCATCTGATGCCCGAAATCGCCGAGTACCACACTGGACTCGCCGAGTTGAGGCCTACTCGTCGAGTACACTGTGGTACTCGCCGAGTTCATCAGGCAGGTGAGCTAAATATCGATTTTGCAACTTGAACAAACATACAAGGCATTAATACAATAGAAACCAATCAAGGCTCTGATACCGCTGATGGGTTTTAACTATAAGAACATCCTGTGTGCTCATACAAACCCTAATGCTTGGATCTAGGTTTCTCTATTGTACATGCAAGTTATCCAAGACTATAAACCCTAGATCTAGTATATGATAATCAATATAGCATATAAATTAGGGTTTAGATCATACCTTGATTGTTATGTAGCAATAACAATCTCAAATCCTCCTTGTAATGACTTTAGAAAGCTTAGAGTCACAAATGTCACTCCTCTAATGGTTCAGAAACACCAAGAGCAAGAGTATGAAGAAGAGAAGAGAAGGAGGCTGCCCAAAATGTGTGGAAACCCTAATTAACTAGTTCACCACGTTTTTGAGCCATAACGGTCCTTTAAATAGTGAAACTATTACGGTTACAAAACAAGGAAACCCTAATTTGGATGCTTAGGCCCTAAGCAACCCATGGACTCCTTCCTTAAAGGCCTAGGACGATTTCCTATGGGTTTTCCATAGAATTCGTCCGCCCCTTTAATATGGAGTCCATTAGCTCAATATTCAACTATCATATAATTGACAGTTCTAGTCCCTTAAGTTTAAGTAATGTCTTTTAGCCACAAAATTAATTCTTAATTAATTATTGACTAATATTAATTAAACAATATGATTTCTCCATTAATATATTATTCTCATAATATATTAATAAATCATAATTAATCCTCTCTCTCTCTCTCTCCATAATTCATCCTATCAAGTTGCCTTGGTGAAGGCAACCCAAAAGGACCATGCACCATCGGGTCAAGTACATATCAAAATAGTTATGGACTTAGACGCTAATCCAACAGTTTTCGCATGGGATGTGTTCGGTCAGAGTTCAGTGGTATTGCAAGAATGGGAGTGGTAACGAGGATTCGTCAGCTAGAGTAAAGATTAAGGTCTTCAATTGACAACATGTTAGATGGATCGAGGTGTCAGACTGGATCAAATTTCAAGAGTAATCATCGAGATTCCCGAGGATGGGAGATCTCAATGTTTAATCGGTGATTAAACTCTAGCATTGATGGGGACAGGTGGTCATCAGTGGGATATTAAAAAGTAAGAAGGATTGGGAATCCTTCAATTCTCATGTACCGTGAAGACTTAGTCAAATCTAAGTGGGGGAGAGACTTTTTATAAAGTTCTCCAACTATGAGTTTTGGTTGCGAAAGGTGCAATATCTTGGGCACCTTGTTAACCAGAAGGGTCTTTTGGCGATCCGGCCAAGTTAGAGGTCGCGATGCAGTGGGAGATTCTGAGACCTCCAACTGAGATTCGGAGCTTCCCAGGTCTAGCTTGATATTACCAGAGATTTATACAGGATTTCTCCGAGATTATGGTTCCTTTGACTCGACTGACCAAGAAGTCGGTGGCCTTTCAATGGGGGCCTGAGCAACAAGCAACCTTCGAGACTCTCGGACAGCGGTTGTGCGAGGCATCGATTCTCACCCGGCCAGAGGGTGTAGATGATTTCGTGGGTTACTGGGATGCTTTGATCACGGGCATGGGTGTGGTACTGATACAGTGGGGTCACGTGATAGCAGGTTTTGGGAACCAGGTTAGAGTTCTGGATAGGACATGATTTTAGTTGTGTGTTAGGTCGAATGCATGTTCGACCGGTGCGGAAGGTGTTGTAAGACTACGGGGGTAGCCATAACATTCACTAGCAGTCAGATAGTTTGGAAAGTGTCATAAGAGTACGGGGGTAGTCGTAGCATTCACTAGCAGTCAGATAGTATGGGAAGTGTTGTAAGACTAAGGGGGGTAGCCGTAGCATTCACTAGCAGCAGATAGTGCTTGAGTGAGGTAAGTCTGTGGGTGTAGCCGCAGCCTTCCCTTGGTTGGTAGATAGCATGAGCGCATTGTTAGAACGTGGAAGGAATAGTAGTACCCACCAGTTCGGGTGCAGCAGTGAGGATATGGAAATCCACAGATTGGATTTCGGTGTTACCCAGATGGATTAGATCTGTTTGAGCCAGTGATAAGACTATAGTAGCTCCACTATAGTTATGGGATCAGGAAAGCTATGGACTGTATAAGGTTGCTTGTGATATAAGGCTACCATCGGTTAGGTAGAAATCACTTCTAGCCTTGGATTTGATGATGACAATATTCGACGCATGGACCCGATCGGTTAGATCAGTAGGATGCTTGAGCCACAATGGCATAGTAACTAGTGGCAACTAGTTTCCGAGAAGGATTTCGTTTAGGATCCGTGTGAGACGACTATGTGGGGAGCCCTTTTAGCTCGGTGACCAGGCTGGAAACCGGTAAATTCAGATGACTGATGGATGAATTGAGACCGGGAAGGTCTCGATAGATTATGGGAAGTAGCTATGTAGTAGCATACTGCTTCCGACAGTTCAATGTTTGGGCAGTTTCAGCATCTGGGCAGTATTAGTACTTGTGTCTTAGGTTGCAAGTACAAATGGAATAGTTGGTTTATTGGGGAGTGACAATTCACTCACAGCAAGAGTATCTGGGCCTTGGCCAGGTACAAGTGATCTGCAGAGATAATGAGGTCTGTGATCCTGTTTTTTGTGGGAACCTTGAGTTATCAGGAACTGAGTAATCGGATGAAAGACAAATGCGCAAGATTCGACGATGATGATTCAGTGAGAGTGGTCTGTCAGGGATTCATATCATCCCAAGACAACAAATTTCAGACGGGGTAAATGAGATCTTGTTGCGAGGAATTCGTTTACCTGTGGATTTTAGGGCTTTACAGGGATGGGTCATGGCTACCATGGGAAGACTAAGGCGTGCCGAGGCTGGTGACCATGCAACTAGAGTGGTTGGGTGAGTAAGGAATGGTAAGAAATGATTTCGAGGACAAAATCTAATTTAAGTGGGGGAGAGTTGTAACACCCTGTTTATTTATTAATTCAATAAACAAATTAATGAACGAATAGAAGCCCTAAAATAAATAATTATATAGCAAAGGATGGTCTCGAAGGGCTGAACATGTCATAACTGAGTATTGGGGGTTAAAAAGATAAATTATGGATTGATTTTGAAAAGAATTTGTTGAGAAAGGGGTTGTTTAGTAAAATTTGGACTTAAATTGTAGAGGAACTGAAGGGGTCGGGTTTAAATGGTAATTTATAGACTTGCTATGAAAGGATTTTATGGTGGAGGGGCCGAAACTGTCCATATGGCAATATGCTTACAGGATCAGAGTATATAAACTCATTACCCACTCTCTAACCCTAACCCTAGTCGTAACTATTCAGCCGCCACCCCCTTTTTCCCTCAACCTTCAACCTTCGCCACCATGCCGCCGGTGGTCTCGCCATTGAAGCGCCACCATCATCCTGTCGTTGGAGGTTACGTGAAGCAGGGAAAAACTCACCGAGACCGATGACGTGACTATAGGTAGACTCTGGAAGGTGGTGCTCTTGGGTCTCGTTGTTGCATCGCTGCCTTGAGTCACCGGACATTACCTTGCCGCCTCCGCTGCTATCAGAAATGAAGTGCATTACACCCGAAAACGTGTTGAGCAAGGGTGTCAGGAGGAACCGATGAGATTTGGGAGGGTGCTGCCAAACCCTAGCCGCCACTGTTTCATCCATTGTCAGCAAAGAACAAGGCTGTCAGGTAAGGATTGTCGTGGTCGTGGGGAGAAGCCGGTGGAATCGGAGCGTGGATGTTGTCGACGCAAAGCCTTTCCCTTCCTAGTTCATTGCTACAAAGCCACCGTCCTCTTTCCTCTTCTTTCCGATTAGCCACCACTACTGCTGTTTTTTTTTTGTACTTCTACCGTCCTCAACCGCCACCAAGAGGGTGGTTGGACCCGTTTTCAAGCAAGAAAAGAGTGTGGTGTTTGTTCTTTCTATAGCATGTGTTGTGTGTAGCTTATTGGACGGAAAAAGGCATCACGACCACCATAGGGTGGTGGCTGCCGCCATGCACCACCTCCGGCCACCTCAAGGTGGTTTATGTGTATACGTTTAGCTTAGTTAGTGTGTGTGTTGCTTTGGTATTTTCATTGTAATTGTAACTCAAAAGCGAAATAATGGAAAGAAATTGGAAACCACCACCCTAGGGTGGTGGCTGCTGCCTCCTGCCACCAATGGCCGCTGTGTCGCGTGGTGGTGAGCTTCGATGGTGTTTTGACTCGTTGGATGTTTAGAAAAGTGGCTAAGAAACCCTAATGGGCCCAATGAGGCTTAACGGGCTTAATGAACCCTAATGGGCCCAATGAGGCTTAATGGACATAAAAGTCCAAACATGTGTCTAATGGGCTTAATGGACCCTAATGGATCCAAGGACTTAGCTAATGGGCCAATTGGGCTAAGATGGGTTAGAAACCCAAATTAGGGTTTGGAAATCCCTAATGCCATGAAACCCTAATTTGGGATTTATCGGGATCGCGTCAGGATTAATTAATGAACTTGGAATATTAATTAATAATTATTTGCAATCAAACTAAGTCAACATTGGACTTAATGGATTAAGTCCTTAAGGGGTTAAGTAGGAACATTTAACCCTAATCGTTATTTTATGTGAAACCCTAATTTCACTTGGGTTCATTATTGGGCCTTTCAATTGGGCTTGATGATTGGGTTATTAAATGGGCCATCCAATATCAATCAAATGGACTAGAATAATTAATGGGCTTTGGGGTAAGGCCCATGTAAGGGGTGTAAAGACGTAAATTTTCAAAACAATTTTTCATTTTCCAACAACCAAATTTATATTTAAACATTCTCAAAACATATGTTCCACAGTTGTCACACCCCGAAAACCAAAGGCGGAAACATTTCCGGGGTTGACTCCACGTTGAGTATCAAATCCATTGCACATAGTAAAGCAGTAATAACAAAACATTACATTACATAATATTGTTTACATCTGTTTGAAAGAAAAGTTGTACAAGTGTTTTACATATGTAATATAAACAAAAGTAAAGACGAGTCTTCGGGACGCTTCGTCTTCTCCAAAAGGTGGCGGTGTACCTGTCTATCACTGACCTGAGAATACAAGCAGTTTGAAAATCAGCATAAAGCTGGTGAGTTCATAAGCGGTTTAGTTTTGAAAAGAACGAGTTCCTTTACTTTCTGGAAAAGTTGTTGATTAAGAAAATCCCATATTTTCTTATGAAAACGATTTGGTTATCCTTTGATACAATTTTGAAAACGGTTGGTTATATCGTTCTAGGAAAATCCCATATTTTCCTTATAGTTTTAGTTATTCGTTTGTTACTTTATCCGTTTATGTGCTGTTGTGCTACCCAGGAAAATCCCATGTTTTCCTATGTGTTGAGTTGTCTATTTGTATCTAGGTTCGTTACGGGTTGTTATGTTATCCCAGGAAAATCCCATATTTTCCTATGTGTGGTGTTTGGTTCTTAAGTCTGATTTCGAAGTACTAGTAATTACGATGTGAGTAGTATTAGTTATGTGTTCTAAACCCTTAGTTATTCTACATTCGTATGACTATAATCTACTAACTTAGTTGTATTTTCGAATATTTGGAATCACACAGAAGCGTACATTATAGTATTTTCGAAGTTCTGCTGAGTTCCAAAAGAGTATATTAGTTGTGTATTCGAAGCTCTGTCGACATTCTGAGGCGGATATATTTGAAACTCAGTAGAGGTCCAGAGGCGAATTTTCGTATTAGATTCGAAACTCTGGTGACACTCAAGGAGTACACTAACTGTATTTTCGAAGTCTTAGTGTCAACCAAAGGCATCATTTCGCATTCGTAGTCGTATTCGCATTTGTAGTCGTATTCGTATTCGTATTCGTATTTGTATTCGTATTCGTAATTTGTATTCGTATTCGTAATTCGTATTCGTATTCGTATTCGTATTCGTATTCATATTCGTATTCGTATTCGTTTTCGTATTCGTATTTGTATTCATATTAGTAATTCGTATTCGTATTCGTATTCGTATTCGTATTCGTACTATATTACATTCATATTGATCTTAAATATGATTAGTATGATTTCTCATTCAAAGAGAATATAGTTATAACACTCTTAAAAGAAATCTATGTTTAACCTGCAATTCGAAATGTCAGTTATCACAAATCTTTGGAAATCAAAACATTTAGTAAGTAAAATCATTTAGTTGAAAATCAGTTTAAGTACAAAATACACTTGTACTTTTGCTTGTATTCCCTCCTGAAAACATTGAAAAAACATTGAAAACACGGAAAAAGGGTAGGGGTATGAACTCACCGGACGCAGAAATGTGTCGGTTACGGATGCTAAACGTCGAATCGAGGCTAGATAACACGCGAGGTTCCTATGTAATATGAAATGGCATACAAATATATCTAATTAAATTCATAAACTCTAATTAGATATGAAGTCACACTCCAACGAACGAAAACACCTCAAAACGGGTGTTTAGATTGACCTGGGTGACATCTACGGACGGGAATTGAAGTGAGGGACTTGGGATTTGAGTTTACTCCCCAAGAGTAAACTCCCTAATGAGTTTACGGCCTAAACACTACCCACACATGAGTTCACGGCCGTGAACTCATGTTGGCAAGGATTATGGAGCTTAATGGGTCACAAATGGCTATTATCACTTGGAAATGCTTGGAATAATTTTACCTAAGGCTTGGAATGAATTAAAATCACCAAATACAACACTTAAGGGAGTTTACGGCCTTGGCATGGGGCCTATGGCCGTAAACTCTCATACTCCTTTGAATATGTGTTTTTAATGTCTCAAAGTTAATCACATGTGATTCTAAAAATTCCTACAAGCCTTAAAATGATTTTTGGGCACAATAAGACATGCTTTTAGGAGTTTACGGCCATTGAGCACCTTCTATGGCTGTAAACTCTCAAATGAAGAGTTTTGATGTGTTTAAAGTCCTTAAACTATTTTTGGTTGGTTCTATGATTTATTCCAAGGCTTTTGGTGGTGTTGGATGGCTTTCTAACACCTTAGAAGTGAGTTTACACCCATGATTGAGGAGTTTACGGCCCAAGCACATGCCTTGGCCGTAAACTCATACAAACCCCTCAAAATTCATGTTTGAGGTGTTCTAGGTCCATAAGCAATATTCTAAAAGTCGTATCTAAGTCTTGTTTGATCCATGGAAGGGTTTAAGGGCTTAAAAACCCTTTAAATATGGGTTTACGGCCTAAGCACCATCCTGGGCCGTAAACTCATATATAAGGCTCTAAATCATGTTTCAAGGCATTCTAAGCTCATTCCATAAAGTCATCTAGCCATATCTAAGGTCTAATTGTGGTTTGGAAGGGTTTTGTTGCTCCAAAAACCCCATTTGTATGAGTTTACGGCCTAGGACTGTTCTAGGGCCGTAAAATCATGGTAATGGTCCTAATCCATGATTTAAACTCGAATTTGAAGGCTCAATATGATGCAAAATAAGTATAGGAAGGTACCTAGAAGATTTGAGACCTTAAACTTGAGATTTGGACCTTTAATTCTAGTTTGAGGAGAGAGGTTGGAGTGAAAGTTGTAGAATGGAGCAAAAGCTACAAAATGAAGACGTGGATCACTTTAAATAGTGTCCAAGTTCTGGAAACGGTAGAATTCTACCCGATACCGACGTTAGACGGGGCTTTTGGTCGCACCCGGCCAATTTGCCGTAACCCGATATGGTTGATTCTAGAAATGTTCTGATCATTAATATGAGACGTTAGAATGAGTTCTAAGGGTATTAAGACACTTATTAAGTCATAAAATAAAATATACATTAATGACTTAATAAAATGTCGGAATCGGAAACGAAATCGGAAACGGCGATTAGATGATCAGAACGAGTCGCGAGTAGGGTTACATTTAGGGATATGAATTTCGGGTTGTTACAACAGTAGTTATCAAAATAATACATATCCCAAGATCACAAATACAATCTCTTGACTGTGTGTACGGATCACACCGGCGCCTTTCCACGGTCCTCGCTAGTACCTGAAACAAATAACACAACAACTGTAAGCATAAATGCTTAGTGAGTTCCCCAAAATACCACTTACACACATACGCCTTTCCAGGCCATAGTCTACACGACCTTCAGGTCCATGTGTCTCAGGGGACTTCTATCCCAGTCCCAGTAGACCTTCCGGTCCTACTCATATCGACCTTCCGGTCCATGAATCCCTAACCTTCCGGTTCACGTCATAATGCCTTCCGACCCATATCATACATATCATACATATCACATATAGAACATACAACGCATAGCATACAATACATGCATCTCATAGCATACAAGACCTTTCGGTCACACATAGGTACCTTTCCAGGTATAGTGTTGTGAGAAGACTCACCTCGGGTAACTCGGTAACTCGAAAATCTCGGACTCTATGAGATAGGATCTAGCCTCCGCCTAATCATAACAAACACTTCTCATTAATACATTTCCCCAAGGCTAGACTCTTTACTTTCCTATCATTCTCAGAAGGGTAAAAGACCATTTTACCCCTCTCATGGCTCAAATACCCTAAAGTTTACCAAACCCTAAAAGTCAACAAAAGTCAACCCTTCGGGTTACGCTGCACTTACCAAACATGTACGCTGGGTGTACCCGGTGCCTTCACAGAATCGGGGTGCACGACCCCTTATGCTGCGCGTACTGGGATTATGCCCAGCGTAAGTCCCAATTCAGCTAATTTATGGATTTTCGTCTTAATCGGTTAAGACATGAACTCATATTCCAGATCTGACTTCTCTAGGGTTACTTACTCCATAAAGTTGAAACCTTTAAGCCATTACATGGCTGTAAAGGTCACCCATCACCCAAAACACCTTTCCTCTTCCCATGTTAAGTCCATAACTCATGCATGACTCAATATCCACGACAAAGATTGGATTTTTATGAAACCTCATCACATAATACACTGGGAAAGGCCAGATCTAAGCTTATGGAGACCCTTTGCACAAAAAGTCTCCACCTTTGAACCAAGAACCCTAAAAATGGGTCTACAAAGCAAAACTCATGAAATGCAAAGAAAGCTTTGAGCTTTTTACCTCAAAATGGAGCTCCAACCTCTATAGAACTCAGATCTAGTCTTGCTCTCCAACTTCTAGCTCCAACAATGGCTTCCTCTTCTCCTTCTTCACCTTAAAAAGGCACCTTCAAGCTTAAGAACACCCATACAAGCTCAAAACGGGTTTTCTGCTCCCTTAGGGTTCACTCACTGAGGTATGGTGGCTGGGTTAAAGGACTTAACGTTCCTTTTATAGTGCACAAGCCAATATTTAGGGTTTTCATCTGGACACATTATGCCCAGCGTAACCCTGGGCACGCCCAGCGTACCCAGGCGAGTCCGCATCCAAAATAAGCGCGCGAGTACGCGCAGTGTATGCCTATTACGCCCAGCGTACTCATAAGTCCAATATTCAACTTAAGGGACTTATCTTGACAACTTGCAGAAATAGAAGGGTTATAACGCCTACCTGAGTTTCGGGATGTTACAATTCTCCCCCACTAGAACCAGACTTCACCCTTGAAGTCTCATGCTGCAAACAACTCCGGATGTTGCTCCCGCATCTCAGACTCCGGCTCCCAAGTCAGCTCGGACCCTCTCCGATGTTGCCACTGGACCTGCACCAAGGGCACTTCTTTGTTCCTCAGAACCTTGGTCTATCGATCTATAATCGCAACGGGCCTCTCCACGTAGTTCAAGCTCGCATCCACATGAATATCCTCCAGCGGTACCACTGCCGACTCATCGGCTATACACTTCCTCAAATGCGACACGTGGAAGGTATCATGAATCTGCCCCAACACCGCGGTCAGCTCCAACCGATATGCTACCCTGCCTAGCCTCGCGACTACCCTGAACGGACCAATATACCGGGGACCCAACTTGCCCCTCTTCCTGAATCGGATCACTCCTTTTCAAGGAGATACCTTCAGGAGCACAAAATCTCCGACCTGGAACTCGAGCTCAAATCGTCGCATATCCGCATAACTCTTCTGGCGACTCTGAGCAGTCAACAACCTCTATCTCACCTGATGCATCTGCTCTGTTGTCTGAAGCACTATCTCTGTACTACCCATCACACATTGCCCTACCTCACCCCAACAAATGGGGGTCCAACACTTCCTCCCATACAATAGCTCAAAGGGTGGCATACCAATGCTCGAATGATGGCTGTTGTTATAAGAAAACTCAGCCCGGGGTAAATACGTGTACCAACTGTTGGATATAGTGTCTAAGTCCATAACTATATTTGGTATGTACTTGACCCGACCCGGCATGGTCCATTTGGGTTGCACTTCACCCGAACAATTTATGGATAATCTGTTGAGAATAGTACAAGTTATGATTAATTAATATATTATAAGTTCTAATATACTAATATAAGATCATATTATTTAATTAGTATTGATCTATAATTAATCTAGGATTAATTTAGAGATCAAAGATATTACTAATTAAATATGGGCTTCTATATTTATATAGTGTGGGCTAAGGCTTATTTGGAATGGGCTAGGCTTGCATGGAAAAGTCCATGGATACTCCATGGAGCTTTAACCCATGGATCTCATGGAAATGAAGAGACATGGGCATTAGGGTTTACATGGATGTAACCCTAATCCACCACACTATATAAAGAAGGCTTTGGTTCTTGAAATCACACTAGTTGACACTTGTTGAGGTGAGGGCCGATTTCAAGATAGTAGTGACTATTCTCTCAAAGTTCCAAGTTTGTGGTGATTTGTGATTTCCATTTGAGGCATCCACACTATTGGTGCTCGGCTCTAAAACTCCAAACAATCAACTACAACTACAAGGTAAGTATTTCTACTATCTTTATTTGATTCATGTTCCCCATGCCATGCTAGTTAGAATATGAACCTTGGAAAAAATAATTATTTGCATGTATCTTAGACAAACATAGATCCAAGGTTTATTAGGGTTGCATGTACACTAGGAAGTGTTAGAATGCTCAAAACCCATCAGTGGTATCATAGCCTAGGCTTGTTTGTTTGATACTTGATGCAAAATAGTTGAAAAAGTCGAAAAACTTGATGTCTGCCTGATGAACTCGCCAAGTCCATGGGGGGACTTGCTGAGTTTATGTGTATCTTCAACCTACTCGCCGAGTAGGTTCATGCACTCGGCGAGTAGGAGCCATAGAGTGCAGATTTTCGACTTTAGTTGCTGGAAATGGACTAGAAACATTGCCCTAAACTGTTTTGGTACTTGAAAACTTGTTTTAGATGGTGTAATGTCTTTGCTAATCCATTTACAACAACTTGTTATCAAAATTACAAAGTTTTATGTGTAATTTTTGATTCATGAAAGTGTTCATATTCATGTTCTTGATCTTATGATGTTTAGATGATCATAGGTATTATTTTTAACCTTTGTGGTAGTTTAATTCTTGATCATAATGTGTTTTAATGGAGTCCATAACTTGTCCTCAAGTTATGGAAAACCAAAAGTCACTTGAATTAAAAACCATTAAAAGAACACAAGAGTTAGAAAAATGAAGAGTCTTCATTTTTATTACTCTATTAAACTCATAAGTTACAAGAAATGAAAAGTTTTGAAAGTTTACAAAACTTGCCCTCAAGTTTTGGAACAAGTAAAGTCATATTAAAAACTTTAGTTCCAACCCTTAGAATTTTAAAAATTAAAATTCAACACGTATACTTATAATATTATAAGTTAATAATATATATATATATATATATATATATATATATATATATATGTGTGTGTGTGTGTGTGTGTGTGTGTGTGTATGTATAAGATTAAAGTCGTCTTACTGCTAGTACGCCTCATTCACGAAGTCGGTCTATAAGATGGGTATAAGCTTGTTGCCTATAAAATGGCAACTTAATGGGTTTCCACTCTCACCCACCGCTTGCTTGACTGGTGGAGGGTCGTTAGCCGAACGGGTAAGACAAAGAATTATAAATTCTCATTAAAAGTATGATGAATATTATAAAGTAACTAAATGTTTTATTCAATTCCCAATCTTAGTTACTTTAGGAAAAATGTGAATAAGGTGCTAATCCATGAAATTACACTTTACACTTTGTCTAAGTCGTTAGTGGAGCGTGTGTGGTTAACCGGCACACTAACTTGGACTTAACAAGGTAGGTAACGGGTGACTTAATATTTATCATAGTATCAATGGAGCGTGTGTGGTTAACCGGCACATCGATTGAGGGGTAATTTATTAAGGGTACCAAGTAATTTCCATGGTTACTTCACACCTCGTTTTGTGATCATCGGCATCCTAGTCACAAAACTTGGAGGGCGCACTCGAGATTGAAACATGCCTTTGAAAAGTTCATTGAATCTCAAAAGAATCTAGGAGTTTCTAAGAACCAAATTAAATATTTTAATATTTCCACTTTGGTGGAAATTGGTGAATCATCATTCACCTACCTTTCAAATATGTTATTACTTAGATTACGACATACGTCTTCTAAGTATAATATATTGTGATTGGGTCCTAGCCTTAATATTACATTTGGGTGTTTTATTTAGGACTATCTCTATATCTAAACTAATTCTTTCTTTCTTCTCTTACTAGATGTCTGCAAACAACGCTACTTCTGGCTCTAATCCTAGTGGCTGCTTTTCTCTTATGAACTTGTGTGGGAAAGTCACTTTTGATGGATCCAACTTTAATGAATGGATCAAAAACATCAGAATGATTACTCACTACGATGACAAGGAATATGTCCTCGATAAGGAGCTTAAGGAGATTGATGAGACAGTTGCTACTCCTCATGAGATCACTGAGTTTAGGGCACATGAAAGGGATGCCACCAAAGTGACATGCATCAAAAATGGCCACGATGACCGCGGATCTCCAAAAATCCTATGAAGATTTCTACCCCTATGAGATGCACCAAGACTTGATGGAAAGATACCATCAAAGTGCTCGTCAAAAAAGGTATGAAATAATCTCCTCCATGATAACAACTCGCATGAAGGATGGTGAACCCATCATGGGCCACATGCAGAAAATGCAAAGATTTGTGGACCGTTTGCTGAAGCTTAATGTGAACTTCCCGGAGGAGCTAGCAATAGATATTATTTTTCACTCCTTACCTTCATGTTATGATCAATTCCGCATAACATACCACATGAACAAGGAAGAGGTCACTCTCAGCAAACTTCAAGGACTCTTAAAGACCGCGGAAAGTGGTCTTAAGGGTAAGGCGGTTGTTACTACTCCTACTCCTACCAACTCCGCCCCTGTCTTGGCAATCGGGAAAGGACGAGGGAAGAAGAGAAAGAGTTCTTCGAAGGGTACCAAGGTTAGGACCCTTGATGGCTCTTCTTCAAGTGGAACCAAGAAAGGTTTCATCACTCCTTCTTCTGACCCAAAAGAGGTTGAATGCTTCTATTGCCATGAAAAGGCACATTGGAAGCGGAACTGCCCAAAGTACCAGCAAGATGTGAAGGATGGGAAAGTGAAACCCAACCATACAGGTATTTACACTATCTTATCTAATAACTCACCCCATTCTAATTCTTGGGTCCTTGATACCGGTTGTGGTATTCATATATGTTCTGATTTACAGGGACTAAGAAGAAGTGAGAATGTGGAGCAAGGAAGAATAAACTTAATCATGGGAAACAGAAAAGCTTCATCTGTCACCAAGATTGGAGTTTATACTTTATCGCTAAGTAGTGGGTTTAGTTTAGATTTGAATAAGTGTTGTTATTCGCCAGAAATGGCAAGAAATATTATTTCCTTTCATGCATTGTATAAACAAGGTTTCACCTTTTCATTTGATAATGAAGTTGGTTCGATTAATGATTTCTTTAATAATGTTGTTTATTTTAAAGCATTACCTTGTGATGGCGTGTATGAAATAGTATATGTGGTTGATAACTTAGGAAATAATGTATTGTAACGACCCGTCTCCGGTATGATAATTCCTTGGTATTTATTTTAAAGTTTTGCAAGAGGGACTCGGCGAGTTCATAGCCTGACTCGCCGAGTAGGGTCGGGATTTCGAGCACGTGTTAGCTGGCGACTCGACGAGTCCATATTCTGGACTCGGCGAGTCTGTCCGTCTGGGAGAAACCCTAAATCCCCGGGTTGCCCACTATTTAAGCCACCTTATAGCCCCCAATCTCGCCTCCTTCACCCTCAAAAGCTGTGAGAAAACCCTAATTCGTTCTTGAGTGATTCTAAGTGATTGTGTGCTATTGTGAAGGCTTGAAGAAGGAGAAGAAGAAAGGAGCAAGGAGAAGGATTGTAGAGCAGAGATTCAAGGGAAAGCAAGAGCTCTTTGAGGTATTCTTCAGTTTTCCTTCTCTTTTATGCCTTAAAACCCTTTCTAGATCTTGTTAATGCCTTTCTCAAGGCTTTATGTTGATATGGAAGCTCTCTTATGACGAGATAACCTTAGATCTGTTCATTTAGGAGTTGTAGAGCCCAGATCTATTGCCTTTATGGAGCTATTTTGCATATTAACCCTAGATCTACCCCTTTTAAGCATCTTTTAGCCTTTATTCCCTTGTTCATATGTTTGTACACGTAAAGTTGGAAACTTTACGTGGTAAATCAGCTTATTGGACTTAGATCTATCATTTGTATGTTTTGGATTCGAGCAGAATCGAGTGTAGAATAATTGCATGGAGGTGACTCGGCGAGTTGGAAGAACGACTCAGCGAGTCGAGTCGCGAGTCCTCGATTTCTTCCTTTTGAGCGGTGTCGAGTGGGTCCAGTGAGTAGTGGAGTGGACTCAGTGAGTTGACGGTGGACTCAGTAATGGATGGACTCGGCGAGTTGTTCATACAACTCGGCGAGTCCAAGGCAATCTTCTTAAATTCAAGAACAACTCGTCGAGTTGTTCATAGGACTCGGCGAGTCGGATGAAGATTGTCTGAGTTCTTGGATCGGGAGAGTACTCGTCGAGTCGATGCCATACTCGTCGAGTAGCAGCGAGCAGGGTCAAGGAGTGAGAATAGGGACTCGGCGAGTCAGGTCAACTGTGGGTTGACTTTGACTGAGAGTTGACCTTGACCAACAGTTGACTTTGACCAAGGGTAAAAGAGTCATTTTACCCAGTGCAGTGTTTAGTATTTGATTGAGTGTGCTTATGGACTTGTAGCCGAGGAGATACCGGAGCAGCAGCAGTTAGCCCTCAGAGCTATTCACTCAGCAGCCAGTTCACGATGTGAGTTTCCCTTCAGTAGGAACGGGTCTACGGCCACAATGCCGGCCCGTTTAATTATCAGTAGTTCCGGACATTGGTCTGATGCAGTAGCTAGAGTGCTTGATGTCTTTGTGATTCAAGCATGTTTGTGTTATGTGTTCCGGACTCTGTTCCGATGCAGTATGCAGTTTATGTGTTTATAATAGTTGTTATGTTTTATGCTATGCCATGATCAGTCAGTTCCGGACTTCGGTCCGATGCAGTCAGTTCCGGACTTCGGTCCGATGCAGTTAGTTCCGGACTTCGGTCCGATGCAGTTAGTTCCAAACTCCGGTCCGATGCAGTCAGTTCCGGACTCTGGTCCGATGCAGGGGACAAGGTCCCAGTCAGTTTCGGACTTCGGTCCGATGCAGCTAGTTCCAGACTTCGGTCCGATGCAGCTAGTTCCAGACTTCGGTCTGATGCAGTGGGCAAGGCCCAATATGTGCTTTATATATGTATCGTATGGTATGTGGTAGTTTGGGGGAGCTCACTAAGCTTCGTGCTTACAGTTTCAGTTTTCGTTTCAGGTACTTCCACAAGCAGAGGGTAGAGCTCGGGATGATGGCATCGCACAAACCATAGCTTCAGCTTTTATCCTGGGAGTTGATTTAGTTTCTTTGATTTTGATATGACATAGATATTAGATAGATTTTCCGCACAGTGTTGTTTTTATTATGTTTGAGATAAATTCTTTATAACTCTTATATGACGTTTGATGAATATGGTTTTATTACTAATTTTAAAAGAAATTTTTGAGCCGTATTTTTGGGTTGTTATAAGTTGGTATCAGAGCCCTGGTTTGAGGGATTCGGATACACCTCCGGGTGCATCTGAACTCAAACTAAGGGAAAGATAAAAAGATTTTCAAAAAAAAAAATGTTTTCGAATTAGATTCTGAAAAGCACTTAGAAAGAAAAGATTTTTTTTTAAAAACCAGATAACGGTGTGGTGCATGCGATCAGCCGAGCTCAAGTAAGTACTCCCAAATTACCAATACAGGTTTTATTATTATGGTTAATTGTTCCAGATTCAGTAGAACAGCATGCTAGTATAGGACTAAGGATCTAGGAGGATGCCTTATGTGCCTGCTTTATGTGTTACAGTTTTATGAGAATTGCATGCTAGTATTAAGTAAACAGCAGTAGGATAGCCTGTTTAGGTTATGCCTGGTAACGCGAGCTTAGCATTGTATGCTAGAGTAGCTTTTCGTTATGAGAATAGTTTTGCCTGAGTATGTTTCCCTTATCCGAATGTTGCTTGCTTTGTGCTTTGTGGGACTCTGAGTGGTGGGAGTTAGCCATTAGGTGAATACGCCACATCACATGTGATCAGGGTTGAATAATCTCAGAGTGCTGGATTTGGCCCTATTGCGCAGCTCTTGTTTGAGTCCAACCGTTATAGGGACGAGTCTTTTACTTGAAGGATTATCTGAGCCTCGTCACATGTGATGGTGTTCAGGTTGTGGCTAATTAGCATTATAAGGAGGCCTTCAGCAGCTGAGGACTAGTTGTGTTGAGTCTGAGGTTTCCCTAGGGCAAGCCTAGGATGAGAGTAGCAGAGGTCAGCAGTAGTAGAAGTGACTTGGTGGAGTCAAGGCGGTTCTTGAGGAAAGTACGGATAGATGTGGAAGGTAGTATGGGCCCGTACTACTGAAAGCAGAGGATCCGTACTCGAATCAAGGAAGGCCGAGACAAGGCCAGGAAGCTAGTAGTAGTATCAATGATCCCTTGAGATATTTCAGTTTTCTGATATTGCTATGATGTGTTTCAGTATGGTGGTTTTGCCTCCGAGGACAGCAGCCGGCAGTGGAGGTGCCAGGGAGGGATCAGGATAAGGCTCGGGGAACGAGCACATGGATGAGCAGACCAGAGAGTTTCTTTTTTTAGAGATTACTCGTATCATTTTAGAGCAGACTCCTGTGATCTTCGGTTCGATCAAGGAGGGGATTCTAGAGCTGATGGATGAGAGATTGGGCACCTTCCGTGCCGAGGTGGCGGCCATGATGGGGTCGCGCACCCTTACTTTCAGGGAGTTCAGGGCATGTGGAGCTCCGGACTATCATGGGGCGCGAGACCCCATAGCGAGTACCAGATGGTTGGCGGATGTGGCCAACGCTTTCAGCACTAGCAGATGTCCCGAGGGGGACAAGGTCAGACTGGCGTCCTGTCTTCTGAAGGACAGGGCACGGGATTGGTGGGAGGAGGTCGGACATGCCATTGGAGATGATGCAGCATTGGACGCCATAACCTAGGCTGATTTCTCTATCAGGTTCAGGGCGGAGTTTGCACCGGTTATTGAGGTGCAGCAGCTAGCTAGGGAGTTTCAGGACCTCACCCAGACTACAGAGACAGTGGCGCAGATCACCGCCAAGTTCAGGGAGAGGGCTCTTCTCGTTCCTCAGTACGTGGCTGATGAGGAAATGAAGAAGGCCCGTTATCATGAGATGTTGCAGAGCGATATCCGCCAGTTTGTGAGCCGGTCCAGTTGTAAAACACTGGAAGATATGATTGCTAGGGCTCGGGAGAGGGAGATTGATCTTGAGATGGAGAAGAAGAGGAAACCGGAGGCGGTTTCGGGTTCAGGCGGTTCGGGCAAAAAGCCCAAGGTTTCAGATCACAGATCTAGGAGTCAGTAGAGCCACGGTCGATGTGTCAAGTGTGGGAGATTGCACGAGGGAGCGTGCAAGGCAGGGAGTTCCGGCTGCTACAAGTGCGGTCGGATTGGGCTTTTGAGTAGGGATTGTACGGCCCCTGCTACTGCCGTTGCAGCATCAGATCTGATTTGCTTTCAGTGCAATCAGAGGGGACATAAAAAGTCCTAGTGCCCGGGTTTAGCTGCAGCAGGGAAGGTGGCTGCACCTGCCCCTGCTACCTTGAGGATTACAGATGGCCGGCAGGGCCGAGCCGAGATGCCAGTGGCGAAGAGCAGGGCATTTCAGATGACAGCAGAGGAGGCGCGAGCGACTCCTGATGTGGTGACGGGTATGTATCTTCCCTTTATCTCTTTATTTTTATTGATTGAATATTGCTTATGATTGTATGTTTTATTCAGGGTCGTTCTCTGTGAACGGCATTTCTGCTATGGTATTATTCGATTCGGGGGCTACCCGATCATTCGTATCGCTTGCGCTTAGCAAGAGATTTAGTAGAGCTCCAGGGGAGCTGGATTGTCTGTTAGAGGTTAAGATAGCAGATGACAGGACCGTGAGGGTCGGCAGAGTGTTTAGAGGGTGTTCTCTTCAGTTATTTGATGAGCAGTTTTCAGTGGACCTGGTACCTATTCCCCTGCGAGGGAATAAGGTTATTGTGGGCATGGATTGGCTAAGCCCCAATGGGGCGGTGATTGATTGTGAGCTTCAGCTAGTGAGGGTTTGCACTCCCAGTGGGGGAGAGTTAGTGATTCAGGGCGAGAGGCCACAGCGTGGACCGACCTTTTGTTCCGCCGCAAGGGCGAGGCGCTATGTTCAGCAGGGTTGCACCGGTTTTGTAGCTTATGTCTTGGATGCCCGGGAGAAGGGCAAGACGACAGTTGATGATGTTCCTATTGTTCTAGACTACCCGGATGTGTTTCCCGAGGATTTGCCGAGGATACCTCCTGAGAGACAGGTTGAGTTCAGGATCGACCTCATTCCTGGTGCGGCTCCGATAGCCATGGCACCGTATCGATTAGCTCCCCCTGAGATGCAGGAGTTGTCTACACAGCTGCAGGAGCTGTTAGACAAGGGTTTCATTCGGCCGAGCAGTTCGCCTTAGGGAGCGCCGATCCCGTTTGTGAGGAAGAAGGATGGGTCGCATCGTATGTGTATTGATTATCGGGAGTTGAATAAGGTAACGGTGAAGAACCGTTACCCACTTCCGAGGATAGATGATTTGTTTGATCAGCTTCAGGGAGCGTCTTGGTTCTCGAAGATCGATCTACGCTCCGGTTATCATCAGATGCGGGTTAGAGATGAGGATGTTCAAAAGACTGCTTTCAGGACCAGGTATGGTCATTATGAGTTTGTGGTGATGCCATTTGGGCTCACCAATGCTCCAGCCGCGTTCATGGATCTCATGAACTGCGTGTGCAGGCCGATGTTGGATCGGTCAGTGATAGTATTCATAGACGATATCTTGGTATATTCCAAGACGCAGGAGCAGCACGAGGAGCACCTGCGGGAGGTGCTGGAGGCTTTGAGGAGGGAGAGACTTTTCGCCAAGTTCTCCAAATGTGAGTTCTGGTTGCGCGAGGTGCAGTTCCTGGGTCACCTCGTCAACCAGAAGGGTATTTTGGTAGATCCGGCCAAGATAGAGGCCGTGATGCAGTGGGAGGTCCCGAAGTCTCCATCTGAGATTCGGAGCTTCCTAGGGTTGGCAGGGTATTATCGGAGATTTATTCAGGACTTCTCCAAGATAGCAGTGCCACTCACCCGACTGACCAAGAAGTCGGTGGTATTTCGTTGGGGGCCTGAGCAGCAGGCAGCGTTCAAGACCCTCAGACAGAGATTGTGCGAGGCTCCGATCCTTACCTTGCCAGAGGGAGTAGAGGACTTCGTAGTCTACTCTGATGCTTCGATCACAAGTATGGGAGCAGTATTGATGCAGTGAGGCCATGTGATAGCTTATGCCTCGAGACAGTTGAAGCCTCACGAGGTTAATTATCCTACCCATGATTTGGAGCTGGGCGCAGTTGTGTTTGCCCTCAAGATTTGGAGGCATTAACTTTATGGGGTCCGTTGTACTATTTACACGGATCACAAGAGTTTGAGGTACCTTATGGATCAGCTGAGTCTGAATATGAGGCAAAGGAGGTGGTTGGATGTGCTAAAGGATTACGATTGTGAGATCCTTTACCATCCAGGGAAGGCCAACGTGGTGGCCGACGCCCTAAGCCGCAAAGTGTCGACGACCCCTATCAGAGATCTGTGTTTGAGAATGACAGTGATCACTCCGTTGTTGGAGCGGATCAAGGAGGCTCAGGTGGAGGGCCTCAAGGAGGAGAGACAGAAGTGTGAGAGGATCGTGGGCCGAGTAGCCTCGTTTGATTATGATAGTCAGGGATTGCTGACGCTTCACGGGAGGGTATGGGTACCGTACTGGGGTGGAGTACGGCAAGTGTTGATGGATGAAGCTCATAAGTCTCGGTTTTCTATTCACCTAGGGGCGACGAAGATGTATCGAGATCTTCGACCTAATTATTGGTGGCCCTGCATGAAGCGGGACGTCGCCTGGTACGTTGAGAGATGCCTGTCCTGCCGGAAGGTCAAGGCGGAGCACCAGAGACCTCACGGCAAGATGCAGCCGTTAGACATTCCCGTGTGGAAATGGGAGGACATCACCATGGATTTTGTCACCAAGCTCCCCAGGACCGCACGAGGAGTGGATTCGATATGGGTAGTAGTGGATCGGTTGACGAAGAGTGCCCATTTTATCCCGATCCAGGAGAGTATATCTGCGGAGAAGTTAGCCGATATTTATGTACGAGAGATTGTGGCACGTCATGGAGTGCCGGTATTAGTGGTGTTAGACCGAGATGTCCGTTTCACATCCAGATTCTGGAAGCGGTTTCTCGACGAGATGGGTACTCGTCTCCATTTCAGCACCGCTTTCCACCCTCAGACAGACGGGCAGAGCGAGAGGACGATTCAGACTCTCGAGGACATGCTTAGGGCATGTGTTTTAGATTTCGGTGGCAGTTGGGATACGTATCTTCCGCTAGCGGAATTTTCGTATAACAACAGTTATCATGCGAGCATTGATCGACCTCCCTTTGAGATGCTTTATAGGAGGAAGTGTAGGACCCTGATTTGTTGGGGCGAGGTCGGTCAGCGAGTCATTGGGAGCACAGAAGTGGTGCTCAAGACGACCGAGTTGATCCAACAGGTCCGTAGTAGACTGTAGATTGCGCAGAGTCGGCAGAAGAGCTACGCCGACAGGAGGCGTTCGGACTTGGAGTTCCAGGTGGGAGATATGGTCCTTCTGAAGGTCTCACCTTGGAAGGGTGTCATCAGATTCCGGAAGAGGGGCAAGTTGGGCCCCAGATTTATTGGTCCTTTCAGGGTTTTGGCCCGGGTGGGTCGGGTTGCTTATCGGTTAGATCTTCCTGAGGAGCTTAGTCAGATCCACAACACTTTCCATGTGTCTCAGTTGAGGAAGTGTTTGGTGGATGAGTCAGCAGTCGTTCCCCTAGAGGATATTCAGGTCGATAGCAGCCTGAATTATATTGAGAGACCGATCGCGATTCTGGACCGGAAGACCAAGACCTTGAGGAACAAGGAAATTCAGTTAGTGAAGGTGCAGTGGCAGCACCGGAAGGGGTCTGAGTGGACGTGGGAGGCTGAGGAGGAGATAAGGGAGCACTACCCAGAGATATTTGCAGATTCAGCCGTAGCAGACTTCGAGGACGAAGTCTGAGATAAGTGGGGGAGAATTTTAACGACCCGTCTCCGGTATGATAATTCCTTGGTATTTATTTTGAAGTTTTGCAAGAGGGACTCGGCGAGTTCATATCCTGACTCGCCGAGTAGGGTCGGGATTTCGAGCACGTGTTAGCTGGCGACTCGGCGAGTCCATATTCTGGACTCGGCGAGTCTGTCCGTCTGGGAGAAACCCTAAATCCCCGAGTTGCCCACTATTTAAGCCACCTTATAGCCCCCAATCTCGCCTCCTTCACCCTCAAAAGCTGTGAGAAAACTCTAATTCGTTCTTGAGTGATTCTAAGTGATTTTGTGTGCTATTGTGAAGGCTTGAAGAAGGAGAAGAAGAAAGGAGCAAGGAGAAGGATTGTAGAGCAGAGATTCAAGGGAAAGCAAGAGCTCTTTGAGGTATTCTTCAGTTTTCCTTCTCTTTTATGCCTTAAAACCCTTTCTAGATCTTGTTAATGCCTTTCTCAAGGCTTTATGTTGATATGGAAGCTCTCTTATGCCGAGATAACCTTAGATCTGTTCATTTAGGAGTTGTAGAGCCCAGATCTATTGCCTTTATGGAGCTATTATGCATATTAACCCTAGATCTACCCCTTTTAAGCATCTTTTAGCCTTTATTCCCTTGTTCATATGTTTGTACACGTAAAGTTGGAAACTTTACGTGGTAAATCAGCTTATTGGACTCAGATCTATCATTTGTATGTTTTCGATTCGAGCAGAATCGAGTGTAGAATAATTGCATGGCGGTGACTCGGCGAGTCGGAAGAATGACTCGGCGAGTCGAGTCGCGAGTCCTTGATTTCTTCCTTTTGAGCGGTGTCGAGTGGGTCCAGTGAGTAGTGGAGTGGACTTAGTGAGTTGAGGGTGGACTCAGTAATGGAGGGACTCGGCGAGTTGTTCATACAACTCGGCGAGTCCAAGGCAATCTTCTTAAATTCAAGAACAACTCGTCGAGTTGTTCATAGGACTCGGCGAGTCGGATGAAGATTGTTTGAGTTCTTGGATCAGGAGAGTACTCGTCGAGTCGATGCCATACTCGACGAGTAGCAGCGAGCAGGGTCAAGGAGTGAGAATAGGGACTCGGCGAGTTGGCGGCCCAACTCGGCGAGTCAGGTCAACTGTGGGTTGACTTTGACTGAGAGTTGACCTTGACCAACAGTTGACTTTGACCAAGGGTAAAAGAGTCATTTTACCCAGTACAGTGTTTAGTATTTAATTGAGTGTGTTTATGGACTTGTAGCCGGGGAGATACCGGAGCAGCAGCAGTTAGCCCTCAGAGCTATTCACTCAGCAGCCAGTTCACGAGGTGAGTTTCCCTTCAGTAGGAACGGGTCTACGGCCACAATGCCAGCCCGTTTAATTATCAGTAGTTCCGGACTTTGGTCTAATGTAGTAGCTAGAGTGCTTGATGTCTTTGTGATTCAAGCATGTTTGTGTTATGTGTTCCGGACTCTGTTCCGATGCAGTATGCAGTTTATGTGTTTATAATAGTTGTTATGTTTTATGCTATGCCATGATCAGTCAGTTCCGGACTTCGGTCTGATGCAGTCAGTTCCGGACTTTGGTCCGATGCAGTCAGTTCCGGACTTTGGTCCGATGCAGTTAGTTCCCGACTTCGGTCCGATGCAGTTAGTTCCGAACTCCGGTCCGATGCAGTCAGTTCCGGACTTCGGTCCGATGCAGTTAGTTCCGGACTCTGGTCCGATGCAGGGGACAAGGTCCCAGTCAGTTCCGGACTTCGGTCCGATGCAGCTAGTTCCAGACTTCGGTCTGATGCAGTGGGCAAGGCCCAGTATGTGCTTTATATATGTATCGTATGGTATGTGGTAGTTTGGGAGAGCTCACTAAGCTTCATGCTTACAGTTTCAGTTTTGGTTTCAGGTACTTCCGCAAGCAGAAGGAAGAGCTCGGGATGATGGCATCGCACACACCATAGCTTCAGCTTTTATCCTGGGAGTTGATTTAGTTTCTTTGATTTTGATATGACATAGATATGAGACAGATTTTCCGCACAATGTTGTTTTTATTATGTTTGAGATAAATTCTTTATAACTCTTATATGACGTTTGATGAATATGGTTTTATTACTAATTTTAAAAGAAATTTTTGGGCCGTATTTTTGGGTTGTTACATGTATTGTGTATTGATTCTGTTAATAATAATAACTTGGATAAAGCATCATTATGGCATTGTCGTCTTGGACATATAAGCAAGAAACGCATAGGCCATCTCCAAAAGGATGGAGTCTTGGAGTCATTTGACCTAAAGTCAGATGATAGTTGCGAATCATGCTTACTTGGGAAAATGACAAAGTCACCCTTGACAGGTTCTTGTGAGAGGGGTGAAGGTTTGTTGGACCTTGTACACACAGATGTGTGTGGACCATTCAAACATGCCACAAGGGATGCTAATCGTTATTATTTGACTTTTACTGATGATTACAGTAGATATGGATATGTCTACTTGATCAAGCATAAGTCAGAGACTTTCGAAAGGTTTAAGGAATTTAAACAGGAAGTCGAGAATCAATTGGGCAGGAACATTAAGATGCTTCGATCCGATCGAGGTGGTGAGTATCTTAGTTTAGAGTTCCTCGACTATCTTAGGGAATGTGGGATTGTCTCACAATTGACACCTCCCAGGATACCACAGTCAAATGGTGTAGCTGAGAGGCATAATCGAACCTTGTTGGATACGGTTCATTCCATGATGACTCGAGCTTCGCTACCAATCTCATTCTGGGGGTATGCCGTAGAGACTGCCGCCCATATTCTTAATCTAGTCCCTACAAAGAAAGTTGCCAAAACTCCTCACGAGATGTGGACTGGTAAAGTACCCAACCTAGACCACATCAAGATTTGGGGTTGCCAGGCTTTTGTGAGGCGCGAGACTCATGACAAGCTAGAACCCCGAAGCGAGAGGTGTATTTTCATCGGCTACCCATAAAGATCCTTTCGTTACCTCTTCTACAGACCTAGTGATAATGTGGTCTTTGTAGCAAGAAGAGGTGTCTTTCGAGAGAGAGAGAGAGTTTATAAGCCAAGGAAACAGTGAGAGGCAAATTGATCTTGAAGAAATTCAAGATTCAAGTGGTGAAGGAACTTCAAACGCTAGCCCTCAACTTGAGGAGGAAACTCCTGTTGAGCCAATTGACGAATCTGTACCTCTGAGGCGTTCCACGAGAGTTAGGAATGCACCTGAGCATTACTATGGTTTCCATATTACTGCGGAAGGTGAGACACTTATTAGTGATGAGACACTAGTAGGTCTGGATGAGCCTAACAGTTACACGGAAGCCATGGCAGGCCCTGAGGCTGTTAAATGGAAAGAGGCTATGGATAGCGAGATACAGTCCATGTATGACAATCAAGTTTGGAACTTGGTTGAGAATGTACCATGTCGTAAGACTGTAAGGTTCAAATGGATTTTCAAGGAGAAGACCGACATGGATGGTAATGTACACACTTATAAGGCTCGACTAGTTGCAAAAGGTTATTCTCAAACTCCGGGAGTTGATTATGATGAAACCTTTTCACCAGTGGCCAAGATAAAGTCTATTAGGGTTCTGTTAGCCATTGCTGCATTTCATGACTATGAAATATGGCAAATGGATGTCAAAACCGTTTTCCTTAATGGAAAGTTGGCTGAAGATGTTTACATGGTTCAGCCAGAGGGTTTTGTCAGTACAGAGTACCCCAATAGAGTGTGTAAACTCGAGAAATCCATTTATGGATTTAAACAGGCACCTCGCAGATGGAATCTTTGCTTTGATGAGAAAGTCAAGGAATTTGGCTTTTCAAGGAGTGAAGATGAATCTTGTGTCTATATCAAGGCTAGTGGGAGCATAGTCAGCTTTTTGGTACTTTATGTGGATGACATACTACTCAGAGGAAATGACATCCCAACCCTGCAGGAAGTTAAGTCCTGGCTTGGGAAGTGTTTCGCTATGAAGGACCTTGGTGAAGCAGCCTATATCCTAGGGATAAGGATTTTGAGAAACAGGAGTAAAAGACTAATTGGACTTAGTCAAAGCACCTATGTGGACAAAGTGTTGAAAAGATTCAACATGCATAACTCCAAGAAAGGTGAGTTACCCATTCAGAGTAATGCGAGATTGAGTAAGACACAAAGCCCTAGTATTGAGGTTGAGATTGCAGAAATGAGTCGACTACCTTATGCTTCAGCTGTAGGATCGATCATGTATGCTATGACGTGTACTCGACCTGATGTAGCCTTTGCTTTGAGCATGGTTAGCAGGTACCAGGGGAACCCTGGCAAGGCACACTGGACTGCGGTAAAGAATATCCTCAAGTACCTACGGAGGACTAAGGACTGGGTCTTTACCCTCGGTGGGAGTGATGGCTTGAGAGTTGTAGGATATAGTGATGCTAGCTTCCAGACTGATAGGGATAATTTCCGCTCTCATTCGGGCTGGGTCTTTACCTTAAACGGAGGAGCAATCACTTGGAAGAGTTCCAAGTAGGAGACAGTGGATGATTCCACTTGTGAATCAGAGTATATAGCAGCAAGCGAGGCAGCAAAGGAGGCTATATGGCTAAAGAACTTAATCGGAGAACTTGGAGTTGTACCAGCTATAAAAGAGCCAATGGTGATTTTCGGTGACAGCAATAGTGCGGTTGCCTTAGCCAAGGAACCAATAGATCATGGGAGATCCAGGCACATTGACAGAAAATATCACTTCATCAGACATCGAATAGAAGAAGGAATCCTCGTGGCAAAGAGGGTATCATCAGATGAGAACCCAGCAGATCCCCTCACGAAGGGACTGAGTAGGGTTAAGCGTCTCCAGCATGCTTGGAGCATAGGGCTGAAGGATGATATAAGTTTTAGTAGTTAGATAAATTATGAAATTTGTAAAGTGTAATTGACATTAGATGATGAATAAAAGGTGTTTTATTTATGAGTAAAGTGTTTCTATCTCGTGTCGATCGTTTACTATATTTCCTTTGCATGTTTTGACTTCCAGAATAATTATGTTTGGTATATCATATTATTCAAACCTCCACAGTCGGTCATATGTCGGAAGTAGGTATGAATCAAGACCGTCATGATTGGTTGCAGAGGTCTAAGGTGTTGGACATGGCTACAACAATCATGAGTGCTCATAAGTTCTGAGCATTGGACTCAACCCACGCTCACTGGAATCACTTCATGGAATTTTATCTCGAGTGATCGTGAGATGGTAATATCATATAAGTCTTCAAACCTAGAGATATGATTTGTTACTTACGAGTTGGTTATGCATTGATTGTACGAAAACACATTGGTAACTCGATGTTATAAAACGTGGCTTTGTGTATAATTCAATGAGTGGTAGAACAAACATATGAGTCGAAGTCTATCTGTTCCTTCTTGGATTAGAAGCTGATATCTGGGCCCCTCGATGATTTTGTTTTGACCTATGTATCGGGCCCGGTTAGAACTAAATTGATGTGTTCAGTTAAGTTCTATGTCAAACAAATCGGAAATCGGGAAACAAATGCTGGGCAATAAGTAAGACCATGTTCCATGTATTTGTCTGGCTGATATCTAGAATAGAGGATTATATGATCACTTATCTAAAATGGCGCGTTCTAGTTCAACAGAGTTTAAAGAGCTACGATTGCTGATCGGTTCCTGAAGTCATACTTGCAACTATAGTTATTAGACTTATCCAAGTGGGAGACTGTTGGATATAGTGTCTAAGTCCATAACTATATTTGGTATGTACTTGACCCGACCCGGCATGGTCCATTTGGGTTGCACTTCACCCGAACAATTTGTGATAATCTGTTCAGAATAGTACAAGTTATGATTTATTAATATATTATAAGTTCTAATATATTAATATAAGATCATATTATTTAATTAGTATTGATCTATAATTAATCTAGGATTAATTTAGAGATCAAAGATATTACTAATTAAATATGGGCTTCTATATTTATATAGTGTGGGCTAAGGCTTATTTGGAATGGGCTAGGCTTGCATGGAAAAGTCCATGGATACTCCATGGAGCTTTAACCCATGGATCTCATGGAAATGAAGAGACATGGGTATTAGGGTTTACATGGATGTAACCCTAATCCACCACACTATATAAAGAAGGCTTTGGTTCTTGAAATCATACTAGTTGACACTTGTTGAGGTGAGGGCCGATTTCAAGATAGTAGTGACTATTCTCTCAAAGTTCCAAGTTTGTGGTGATTTGTGATTTCCATTTGAGGCATCCACAGTATTAGTGCTAGGCTCTAAAACTCCAAACAATCAACTACAACTACAAGGTAAGTATTTGTACTAGCTTTATTTGATCATGTTCCCCATGCCATGCTAGTTAGGATATGAACCTTGGAAAAAATAATTATTTGCATGTATCTTAGACAAACATAGATCCAAGGTTTATTAGGGTTGCATGTACACTTAGGAAGTGTTAGAATGCTCAAAACCCATCACCAACTCCCTCCGAAGTCCAACAAACATGCCCGAAGCATGTCCTCGAGCGTCTAGATTGTCCGCTCGCTCTGCCCGTCAATCTGTGGGTGGTATATGGTACGAAAATGTAGTCTCGTACCCAATTCCTCATAAAATTTCTTCCAGAATCTGGAAGTGAAACGCACATCTCGATCTGAGACGATCGAGATTGGTACTCCATGCCGCGATACCACCTCCCTCACGTACAACTCTGCCAATCTCTTAGCAGAAGAGCTCTCACTAATAGCAAGAAAGTGAGCGCTCTTCGTCAACCTGTCCACAATCACCGAAATTGCATCAAAACCCCTAGTAGTTCTCGACAATTTGGTGATAAAATCCATGGTAATCTATTCCCACTTCCACTCGAGAATCTCCAATGGCTGCAACGTACCATGCGGATGTTGGTGCTCGGCCTTAACCTTGCGACAAATCAAGCACCTCTCTAAGAACCATGTGACATTCCTCTTCATACAGGGCCACCAATACTCTCTTTTCAGGTCCAAATACATCTTAGTGGCCCCGGGGTGGATCGAGAACCTCGATCTATGCGCCTCATCCATCATGATGGTACGCATTCCACCCACAAACGGTACCCAAACCAGACCCTGAAAGGTCATAAGTCCTCGACTATCGATAACGAACTCTGATACTTGCCCGATCACCCGCTCCCTTTTGTGGTTCTCTGGTCTCACGGCCTCGGCCTGGGCCCCTCGAATGGTGTCCAACACCGGAGTCATCACTGTCAATCTCATGCAAACCTCACATAGCAGGGCGCTCTCCGTCCTACGGCTCAGGGCATCTGCTACAACATTAGCCTTGCCCGGGTGGTACAGGATCTCGCACTCATAATCCTTTACCACATCCAACCATCTCCTCTGGCGCATATTCAGGTTGGGATGATCCATCAAGTACTTCAATCTCTTGTGGTCCATGTATATGGTACACCGAACCCCATACAGATAGTGACGCCAGATCTTGAGGGCGAACACCACTGCCCCTAACTCCAGATCGTGGGTGGGATACCTCATCTCATGAGGCTTCAACTTCCTTGGTGCATATGCTATCATATGCCCCCTTTGCATCAATACTGCACCCATCCCCGATATCGATGCATCACAATACACCACAAAATCCTCTATCCCTTCCGGGAGTGCTAGCACCGGGGCTTCGCACAATCTCTGGCGAAGTGTCTCAAACGAGGTCTGCTGCTCTGGACCCCATGAAAAAGTAACACCCTTCCGGGTCAACCTGGTAAGTGCCACGATGATCTTGGAGAAATCCCTGATAAATCTCCAATAATAGCCAGCCAATCCTAGAAAGCCCCTAATATCGGTGGCCATCTCGGCACCTCCCACCTCATGATCGCCTCAATCTTGCCCGGATCGACCAAAATCTCCTTCTAGTTGACGGGATGCCCCAAGAACTAGACCTCTCGTAACCAGAACTCACAGTTGGAGAATTTGGAATAAAGCATCTCCGATATCTTCATCCCGAACCCTCATCTGATGATAACCCGACCTCAAGTCTATCTTGGAGAACCAAGACGCCCCCTGCAACTGATCGAACAGATCATTGATTCTCCGTAACGGATAACGGTTCTTGACCGTCAACTTGTTCAACTCCCGGTAATCAATGCACATCTGGTGTGAACCATCCTTTTTCTTGACAAAAAGGACCGGCACTCCCCAAGGCAAGCTACTCGGTCGAATAAACCCCTTCCCCAGCAGCTCCTGAAGCTACGATGATAACTCCTGCATCTCTGGTGGTGCGAGGCGATAAGGCGCCTTGGCGATAGGTGTTGCTCCCGAAACCAAATCGATATAGAACTCCACTTGCCTCTCAGGAGGCACACCCGACAATTCCTCGGGAAAAAAATTCGGGAACTCGTACACTATCAGAACCTCATCTATCGAACTTGGCCTCCCAGCAGCCACTCGCGTGTCCATCACATATGCTACGAACCCGCTGTAGCCCTGCTGTAAACGCTGTCTCGCCCTGGCAGCCGAACAAAACGCTGACACACATCGGGTTCCCTCGCCGTACACCGTAAGTACTCCCCCACTAGGGTCTCGTATCGGCTCAACGAATCCATGCACACTATAACACATACGTCCCCCATCGTAATCGGGACAAGATCTATCAGGAACTCCACACCGAAGATCTCAAGAATACATCCTCGACTCATATCCGTAGCATACATTGCTCGCTCGACAGCTATAGAAACTCACAGAGGTCGACTTTACGCCTCTCGTCGGATACTAATGTGCTGACTAAATGCCAAGGAAACAAATGACCGACTCGCACCTGAGTCAAATAACACCAAAGCAGGTATAGAATTCACAAGAAAAGTACCTATGCATATCATCATATAAGCACAATATCTCAACTCAAAAAAAATACATAAAGAATACATACCAACCACAACATCGGGCACTGCACGGACCTCCTCCGCCGTCAATTGGAAAGCTCTCCCACGAGCCTTCGGTGCCTCGGCCTTCACTGGCCGAACCTCGGTAACCCTAGCAGCATGCGTAGATCCCTGTGCTGACCCCTGATGCAATTGCGGACACTCGGTCTTCCGATGGCCCGTATGGTTGCAATGAAAGCAAACCATAAATCCCTTGGGGCAATCCTTGGCGATATGCCCCTCCTTGCCGCATTTGTAGCAAGCACCCGATCGACAGGCCCCCTCATGTCCCTTGCCGTACTTCCTACAAGTGCGGACCTTCTGGCCTCCAGTCCTCGAATCAGCGGACTTGGTCCGCTTGGCTACCGGCTGAGACTGAGCCGACCGCTGATCCATCCTCTAAGACTCGGCCTCCTCCCTGGCATGAGTCTCCAACTCAAACTCCTTCTTCCGGGCATTTTCCTGGAGCTCAGCAAATGTCCGGTACGTCGAGTTCGACACTAACTCCTGAATGTATCTCCTCAAAATGCCCAAATACCGGCTCATACGTGCCTACTCAGTTGACACTTGCTTAGGGTAGAACATCGCCCTCTCATGAAACTTCCTCGTAATCACAGTGACCGAATCAGTACCCTGCTTGAGGGTCAAGAATTCCAGAACCAACCGTTCCCTCTCCACCGGGGGAACATACTCATCTCTGAACATGCTGGTGAACCTCTCCCAGGTCACCTCTGAAATCTATGCAACTGTAAAGCTTGCCGTCACAAACTTCTACCAGTCCTTCGCTCCCAAGCGAAGCTGGTTCAATGCGAATTGAACCCTCAGATGCTCCGGACATAAACAAGTATAGAATCAACCCTCAATATCAGCAATCCATCTCATTACAACGATCAGATCCTGCGTCCCATCAAACTCAGGTGGCTTCGTGTTGCTGAACTCCCGAAACAACAACGAGTCACCTCCCTGAGGCCTGGCAGCAGCCACAGTTGTGGTGGCAGCAGCAGCAGCAGCCTCAGTCACCGCGGTGTATCGCTCATCGAAAGTCACAATCAGTGTGGTCTTGATAGACCCAAACATCTCCGGAATCTCGGCCCTGATCGCCGCCGCCACCTCATTGTGGATCATCTGATGAAGCTCCTCGTCACTCACACCGCTCGCCTCAGGTCTGTGGCGTGTCCCAACCATGATGTCTCTGAAATATAACATAATAATATCAAAGACTCGCTTGAGCATGCTCACACTCGATAACTCGACCCTACTTGTTCCTTAGTACCCAAAGGATTCTTACTTAGAGTGTGCACTGCTCTGGTGTCTTCGGTAGTACGGGCCCTTATACTATCATCTACATCGCATAAGTATTCACCCTAAGTCCTCTTCCTTAGATCCGAGATCACAAGTACTCTATATCTCAGTGGCATAGGCTACCCTTCGGTAGACCTCTTATCAGCCCGTCACTACTACCTACTCGCTCTCAAGCATCACATAGCAGCACAACCCTTCCTAGGCTAAGGCATCACAAAATCAGGCCACTCTATTCCTAATATGAATACCTAACCAACTCTAGCATGCACAACATAACATATCATATCTCATAACACATAACGTAAGGGTACTTTGGGGAATCACCGTTCGGGCGCTGGCTGACCGTACACACTGCTCCGCTCTGGTTGTCTCAAAACCTCTTGCTCTTTTAGAAAAATTAGTTTTATTGTTTAAATTTTTTCTCAAATCCTCAGTTTGAGTTCAGATACGCCCGAAGGTGCATCCGAGTCCCTCAAACCAAGGCTCTGATACCAACTTGTAATGACGTAAATTTTCAAAACAATTTCTCATTTTTCAACAACCAAATTTATATTTAAACATTCTCAAAACATATGTTCCACAGTAGTTATCAAAATAATACATATCCCAAGATCACAAATAAAATCTCCTGACTGTGTGTACGGATCATGCTGGCGCCTTTCCACGGTCCTCGCTAGTACCTGAAACACATAACACAACAACTGTAAGCATAAATGCTTAGTGATTTCCCCAAAATACCACTTACACACATACACCTTTACAGGCCATACTCTACATGACCTTCAGGTCCATGTGTCTCAAGGGACTTCCGTCCTAGTCCCAGTAGACCTTCCGGTCCTACTCATATCATACATAGCATACATATCACATACATAACGCATACAGAACATGCAACGCATAGCATACAATACATGCATCTCATAGCATACAAGAACTTCCGGTCACACATAGGTACCTTTCCGGGTACAGTGTTGTGAGAAGACTCACCTTGGGTAACTCGGTAACTCGGAAATCTCGGACTCTATGAGATAGGATCTAGCCTCCGCCTAATCATAACAAACACTTCTCATTAATACATTTCCCCAAGGCTAGACTCTTTCCTTTCCTATCATTCTCAGAAGGGTAAAAGACCATTTTACCCCTCTCATGGCTCAAATACCCTAAAGTTGACCAAACCCTAAAAGTTAACAAAAGTCAACCCTCCGGGTTACGCTGCGCGTACCAAACATGTATGGTGGGCGTACCTGGTGCCTTCACAGAATTGGGGTGCGCGACCCCTTATGTTGCGCGTACTGGGATTATGCCCATCGTAAGTTCCAGTTCAGCTAATTTATGGATCTTGGTCTTAATCGGTTAAGACATGAACTCATATTCCAGATCTGACTTCTCTAGGGTTACTTACTCCATAAAGTTGAAACCTTTAAGCCATTACATGGCTGTAAAGGTCACCCATCACCCAAAACACCTTTCCTCTTCCCATGTTAAGTCCATAACTCATACATGACTCAATATCCACGACAAAGATTGGACTTTTATGAAACCTCATCACATAATACACTGGGAAAGGCCAGATCTAAGCTTATGGAGACCCTTTGCACAAAAAGTCTCCACCTTTGAACCAAGAACCCTAAAAATGGGTCTACAAAGCAAAACTCATGAAATGCAAAGAAAGCTTTGAGCTTTTTACCTCAAAAAGGAGCTCCAACCTCTATAGAACTCAGATCTACTCTTGCTCTCCAACTTCTAGCTCCAACAATGGCTTCCTCTTCTCCTTCTTCACCTTAAAAAGGCACCTTCAAGCTTAAGAACATCCACACAAGCTCAAAACGGGTTTTCTGCTCTCTTAGGGTTCACTCACTGAGGTATGGTGGCTGGGTTAAAGGACCTAACGTTCCTTTTATAGTGCACAAGCCAATATTTAGGGTTTTCATCTGGACACATTATGCCCAACGTAACCCTGGGCACGCCCAGCGTACCTAGGCGAGTCCGCGTCCAAAATAAGCGCGCGAGTACGCGCGGTGTATGCCTCATTACGCCCAGCGTACTCATAAGTCCAATATTCAACTTAAGGTACTTATCTTGACAACTTGCAGAAATAGAAGGGTTATAACGCCTACCTGAGTTTCGGGATGTTACAATTCTCCCCCACTAGAACCAGACTTCACCCTTGAAGTCTCATGCTGCAAACAACTCTGGATGCTGCTCCCGCATCTCAGACTCCGGCTCCCAGGTCAGCTCGGACCCTCTCCGATGTTGCCACTGGACCTGCACCAGGGGCACTTCCTTGTTCCTCAGAACCTTGGTCTTTCGATCTATAATCGCAACGGGCCTCTCCACGTAGTTCAAGCTCGCATCCACATGAATATCCTCCAGCGGTACCACTGCCGACTCATCGGCTATACACTTCCTCAAATGTGACACGTGGAAGGTATCATGAATCTGCCCCAACACCGCGGTCAGCTCCAACCGATATGCTACCCTGCCTAGCCTCGCGACTACCCTGAACGGACCAATATACCGGGGACCCAACTTGCCCCTCTTCCTGAATCGGATCACTCCTTTTCAAGGAGATACCTTCAGGAGCACAAAATCTCCGACCTGGAACTCGAGCTCAGATTGTCGCATATCCGCATAACTCTTCTGGCGACTCTGATGTAACAGCCCAAAATCTCAAGTATTGCTAAATTGCATTTTGGGGTGTTTAAAGGAGAGACTCGGCGAGTTGGAGCCAGACTCGCCGAGTAGGGTCGCAGAGTTGGTCGCGGGTTCGCGACTGGACTCGACGAGTCCAGGTATGGACTCGGCGAGTCGACGCTGTTCAGTGGAAAACCCTAGCCGTTCGGTTTGGGAAGTATTTAAGGGATCTTATGCCTCCATTGTTCGTCTTTTGGCCGACTGAGAAGGACCCTTAATCGTTGTGAACGTTTAGGGCAGGAGAGGGAGCTTTTGGAACCTTGAAGAATTTGTTAAGCAAGAAGAAGAAGAGTTTTGGCCAAAGGAAAATCAAGGGGATCGAGTTCTGAGGTTTGGAGACACAGAGGGGGTGTTATTCAGGTAATATTCCGGATCATTTCTGCTATATTGATGTGTGCACGATTTTAGGGTTTATGAAACCCATTTGGTGATTTGATGGATTATTATGTTGTTATACAAAAGTTTATACCCTAGTAATAGGATGATTAGAGGTCCAGAAGTCCCATGAGTGTGTATTTCGGGAAAATATGTATCTCAGGAAGCAGTTCGATCGACTGCATGGCATGGACTCGCCGAGTCGGATGATCAGACTCGGCGAGTAGCTTGAAGATTCACTGGGACTCGCCGAGTTGTTCTTCAGACTCGGCGAGTGGAGTCGGGGTGGCCCCGCGATTCTTCCAGGAGTGACTCGTCGAGTCAAAGAGGATACTCGACGAGTAGAAGGGGAATCTCAGAGGATTGAAGGACGACCAGACTCGCCGAGTCGCCAGGGAACTCGCCGAGTCCAGTCGAGCTGACAGTGGACTGTTGACCAGAGTTGACTGGTGTGATTTCTTAGGGTCAGTTAACGTGGAGGATAGAAGCATTAATAAGGGACATATGATGTTACAGGGAGCTTGTAGCTCGGAGGATCAAGTGCAAGGGATTTTAGGAATTGCTATCTTCCAGTGTTCGCGAGGTGAGTCTTCTCACTATACCTCACCCGGAAGGGTTTGATTGTGTGACCGGAAGGTCAAGTATGTTGTGTGTTATGCTTATATGCTATGATTGGAAAGTTAGTTGCTATGCGTGATATACATGTTTATATATGGGCCGGAAGGCAAGGTATTATGTGACAGAAAGGTCAGGTATGATATGTGATATATGTGCTTTATGTGTTAGAGTATTTGTATTATGTGTTATATATGTGTATGGGCCGGAAGGCAATTATCTTGTGGACCAAAAGGTCCGGGCCGGAAGGCGATGTTATGTGGATCGAAAGATCCGGGCCGGAAGGCGATGTTATGTGGATCGAAAGATCCGGGCCGGAAGGCAATGTTATGTGGATCGAAAGATCCGGGCCGGAAGGCAATATTATGTGGACTGAAAGGTCCGGGCCGGAGGGCGTATGTGAGTAAGGTATATTGGGAAACTCACTAAGCTTCGTGCTTACGTTGTTTATGTTACATTGTTTCAGGTTCTTACAGTAACGCGGGATGGCAACGGTTCGATTGTACACACCGAAGAAAGAGTTGTGTTTTGGAGGATCCTGGTCTTCTATTATAACGAAAATGAAACCATGTTTTGTAATTCGAATGTGAATACGATTTTAAACAAATGTTTTTAATATTAAATTGATTATTTAAATAAAAATTTTGTTTTTGGAAATCTTGGTGTTACAAATTGGTATCAGAGCCTTGGTTTGAGGGATTCGGACGCGCCTACGGGTAAATCTGGACTCAAACTGAGGAAGTAAGAAAAAGTTTTCCAAATAAATGGTTTTCTAAAAGTGAATAAGAGTTCAAAGAGGAAGCAGGAAAGAGCAGTGTGTACAATCAGCCAGGGCCAAACGGTGATTTCCCAAAATACCCTTACTTTTGTATTATGAAATATCTATTATGCACTTTATGAGACATTATTGCATGCTAGAGACAGGCTAGGTATTTCGCATCTTAGGACTAGAGTGGCCTGATTTGTGATGCCTTAGTCTAGGGTTTGCTGTTATGTGTGCGTTGCGCGTTTGTGTGTATGTGATGAGTGGGAGTATCTAGTTAGAACGCACAAGGGGTAAAGCTACGGGGTACAGAGGTACTTCCGAGGATGAGCCGAGAAGGTGGAGCTACCACAGATGGGGAGTCCTATGTATGCTTCAATGCTCGAATGCTGCTTGCTTTGTGCTTTGTGGAGTTATCGATGGTGGGAGTCAACTACTAAGTGAGTATGACGATACTCAGGAGGTAGAGGGCTGGCATCATTGGGAACTCTTCAGCAGCTGATAGCAAAGAAGTGGGAGGACAGCGGAAGGGACTAGGGAGTAAACCTAGCCAAATGAGTGCGCTGGTAGAGTAGAGGATTTCGCTGGAAAGCGAGCATGCGCGATGAGATGGGTGAAAGAGCAGGTTTATCAGCTACTTAGGAACTCTGGGATGGTCCGTGTGGAAAGTATGGGTAGATGTGGCAGGTAGTATGGGCCCGTACTACTGAAAGCAGAGGACCCATACTTGATACAGGGGGCATTCTGAAGGTCCTAAGGAACAGATTGAGGATTGATGTTATGGTTCGAATACCATACATCGGAGTGGATACAGAGTGATGTTATGGTCAGGGCACCATACATCGGAACAGTTTGAGATAGATGTTGTGGTTTGAGTGATATACATTGGAGCAGATTGAGGAGTGGTGCTATGGTTCAGGTACCATACACCAAAGCATGTTGAGGAGGGATGTCATGGGATGAGTACCATGGTTCGTAGTGGATGATGCTTGTGGCTATCCTGTTATCCGGTTATCGATCGGACGAGCACGAGCGAGCGGGATGCGAGGATTCGCGAGATCCGGCGTGATGAGGTTGCTGCATGGTTGCGGGCTGAGTCGCCAGAATTGTTTGGGTCGATCAGGACCATTATGATTGAAGTAGTTTGATGAGCGATATGCGGCTCTCGCAGAGACGGCTGCCGCGGCGGTTACAGCGGCTGTAACGACGGCAAAGAAAGGGGCTAGTCGGGGTTTTCAGTATCGGGACTTCTATTATGCGAAGCCTCCCACATTCGATGGAGTTCAGGACTCGATTGTTGCTATGAGGTGGTTATCAGACATGGAGGGGTGTTTCTCCACGAGTTTATGCCCTGCTGATCAGAGGGTGGGGTGTGCTCTGAACCTGTTGAGGCTCGGGGCGAAGGATTGGTGGAGATTGACCACGAGGTCATTTTCCGATGCGCAGAGGGCTGCGGTTTCATGGGATCAATTCAGAGGGATGTCCAGTACTCGCTATGTTCCGCGGGATGAAAAGGAGAATTTGGCTCGGAAGTTCTTTAAGCTGAGGCAGGATTTGGAGTCGGTGACTGAGAGCACCGGGATGTTTATTGAGGGGGCGATGTTTCGCCCTGAGTTCGCTTCGGAGCAGGCTCAGATGCCCAAATATCCGAGTATGCTCAAGGGGGTATCAGACAGTTCGTGTCTGCGCAGAGGCGCGAGACCGTGTTGGTATCGCAGGAGGCCGCCATGTGGCGTGAGTTAGAGGTTGAGTTGCAGTTGCGTGAGATGAGGCAGGTCCCGATGCAGTCGCAGTCGGCGCCGAAACGGTCCATGCCCGTAGATGTTAGAATGGGGGATCGGAGCGGTCACACTTGTGGGAAGTGTGAGAGAGATGGCACCGGAGCTTGTTGGCCCAATGGTGCATGCCGCAAGTGCGGAAAGGAGGGGCATGGTGCACGGGATTGTCGGCAGTCAGTGCCAATTCGGGATTTCAGGATTTGTTATCAGTGTCGGCAGGTTGGACATTTGAGGGTCAACTGTCCACAACTTTCTGCAGGACCGGTGCAGGCTCTAGCACCGGCCACCTCGAGGAGTTCAGGAGGAGGACAAGATGGAGCGGAGCCCCAAGGGCTCAGGGTTGTGCTTATTGGCTTGCGGCAGAGGGAGACGGAGCAGTGCCGGAGGCAGCTGCGGGTATGATGCTCTCTTGATGTCTTGAGTAGCTTGCGTTGATTGTGGCGTATTGTTTGTGCTGGTGTCTGGTGTGGATTTCGATGCGGTATTCGTTGTTTCGCAGGTTTGGCATGGTTATGGATTGGTGCTTCAGGTTTTCGCTTGGCATTTGTTGTTCCCTGATGGTTTAGTATGATTATAGCTTGGTGTTTTGGTGCCGGTAGCCTTGTGTGGTTTTCGATGCGATATCCATCCTTTGGCAGGTTGTGGGTTTGGTTATGGGATATTGCTTGGGAATTCCGTTGGTCATCGTTCGTGAGGGTTGATAGCGGAGATGCGGCACTGGGTTGAATGACGGGTAGCATCTGCAGTTGTGAAGTGGATAATTGAAAGATCGGATTCTTTTGGGTGGATTAATCAGGGAGGAGACGTGTTTTGCTGAGGGTTGCTTATGCTTGTGGGAAGCAGTCAGTGGGTAAATGTTCTTTTGTGCAGGATTGTTCTGAAAGGTCGTTAATGACGATCGGTGGCAGTTAGTCAGTGCTTTAGTGGGGGAGAATTGTAAAATTCTCCGGGAGATCGATGAGTATGTAAGGGTGTTTAGCTGTTGGGATTCAGCAGTGTTTGTCAGCGCAAAGTACAGGCCGACGAGAACGAGTGTTGGGTATGCGGGGCGAGATACAGACCTAGGGCATTTGATTGTGGAGGCCTGAGAGGAGGTCGGGATCAAGCTTGAGTAAGTAATCGGAATTTTGCGATCAGAGTATTGGCACGTTTGAGGTACGTGATGGGTTGTACTGCATTAATCCCACGGGATTATGTTGTGCATGTTTCTAGAGCTGGAACCGGAAGGTTCCCAGAGTTAGAACCTGAGGGTTCGCAGAGTTTGGGTGTACGGACCCATAGAGATATAGCCTCGAGTGGCTAGTATGTGTTATGAGAGTCGGTCCAGTCATGCTGGAGACTCTGTTGGTATTGCTGGATCAGTTTGAGATTGCGGATCGTGTATGTTGCAGTGTGATTGCATTGAAAGGTCTGGCCCCGGGTTATTGATCTTGTTTAGCGGAGGCAGTGATTTCGACGAGTGGAGAGAGTGCATGGGATTGAGAGCCCTGCAATGAGAACCAGAGTATGTGAATAGCGGTTACGCAAAAAGGGTGGTGTCGCTTGGGACAAGCACCGTGGCACCGGTTGGAGTGGCATTATGTTCAAGAGAGTTCCGTGGAAAAGGAAAAGAGGAGGGTATGTAACTCCGAAGGGGGTGCAAGTTCACGAAAGTGAAAGCTGCAGAGCAGAGTTATAGTTAAAGTATTTCGAGTATGGTTTTGAGCATCGTGTTCGCGGCAGTGGAGTAGGAACCCATCCGGTTGGGATGTCTGTTGAGGCTCAGAAGGGATGCATGGAGAGAGAAAATTTTAAATTCTCAGTGCGAATCTGATCAGAGTGTAGGGTGGATGTAGCGGTTCATCTTGGGAGATGTTCGAGGATATCATCAGTGTATCGGGTCTTTCCACCTGCGAGTGTTGGGACTAGTTCAGTTTGTGTATGTGATGGTAAGAGGGAACTTGTGAGAGTTGATCTGAGAGGGAGAACGGATCTCTCAGTCGGTTCGGAATGGGCAAAGTGGGCTTTGGATCGGGGATCCGGTGGTTCAGGGTTTCCTAACCCTTATGGGTCGAGTGATCGTTGAGATTTGGAGCAGGGTGCATCGTGGGTAATTTCCGATTGCAGAGAGTGATGAGCAGTTCAGAGTTCGTATTTTAGTTGACAAAGCAGACTCAGCAGGTTAAAGAGAGTTAGCGATTGTCTAGAGTTAACAGGAAGATTATGCAGGCAGACTCCGTTACGAGCATGTGATTCAGGTCAGCGACTTCGTATTTCTGACGGGGTGCTTCGATTTAGGAAGAGGGGTAAATGGGGGGCCCCGGTATGTTGGGTCTTTTCGTGAAGGTGCGAAGGTAGGAAGGGTGGCTTATCGTTTGGAGCTGTCAACGGAATTGGGACGGATCCATGACACTGGTATGTGTCGCAGTTGAAGAGGTGTATAGCGGATGGGTCAGCAGTGGTTCTGCTAGAGGACGATTAGGTGGATGCGAGCCTGTGTTACGTCGAGAGGCCAGTGGCCGTCGGAGATCGGAAGATCAAGGTTCTGAGGAACAGGGAGGTACCTCTGGTATTGGTTCAGTAGAGACCTCGGAAGATATCGGAAGTGTTTAGGGAAGCCGAAACGTGTGATGCGGGAGCAGCATCCAGAACTATTTTCAGAGTGAGACTTCGAGGGCGAAGTCTAATTCTAGTGGGGGAGAATTGTAACAGCCCAAAATCTCAAGTATTGCTAAATTGCATTTTGGGGTGTTTAAAGGGGAGACTCGGCGAGTTGGAGCCAGACTCGCCGAGTAGGGTCGCAGAGTTGGTCGCGGGTTCGCGACTGGACTCGACGAGTCCAGGTATGGACTCGGCGAGTCGATGCTGTTCAGTGGAAAACCCTAGCCGTTCGGTTTGGGAAGTATTTAAGGGATCTTATGCCTCCATTGTTCGTCTTTTTGCCGACTGAGAAGGACCCTTAATCGTTGTGAACGTTTAGGGCAGGAGAGGGAGCTTTTGGAACCTTGAAGAATTTGTTAAGCTAGAAGAAGAAGAGTTTTGGCCAAAGGAAAATCAAGGGGATCGAGTTCTGAGGTTTGGAGACACAGAGGGGGTGTTATTCAGGTAATATTCCGGATCATTTCTGCTACATTGATGTGTGCACGATTTTAGGGTTTATGAAACCCATTTGGTGATTTGATGGATTATTATGTTGTTATACAAAAGTTTATACCCTAGTAATAGGATGATTAGAGGTCCAGAAGTCCCATGAGTGTGTATTTCGGGAAAATATGTTTCTCAGGAAGCAGTTCGATCGACTGCATGGCATGGACTCGCCGAGTCGGATGATCAGACTCGGCGAGTAGCTTGAAGATTCACTGGGACTCGCCGAGTTGTTCTTCAGACTCGGCGAGTGGAGTCGGGGTGGCCCCGCGATTCTTCCAGGAGTGACTCGTCGAGTCAAAGAGGATACTCGACGAGTAGAAGGGGAATCTCAGAGGATTGAAGGACGACCAGACTCGCCGAGTCGCCAGGGAACTCGCCGAGTCCAGTCGAGCTGACAGTGGACTGTTGACCAGAGTTGACTGGTGTGATTTATTAGGGTCAGTTAACGTGGAGGATAGAAGCATTAATAAGGGACATATGATGTTACAGGGAGCTTGTAGCTCGGAGGATCAAGTGCAAGGGATTTTAGGAGTTGCTATCTTCCAGTGTTCGCGAGGTGAGTCTTCTCACTATACCTCACCCGGAAGGGTTTGATTGTGTGACCGGAAGGTCAAGTATGTTGTGTGTTATTCTTATATGCTATGATTGGAAAGTTAGTTGCTACGCGTGATATACATGTTTATATATGGGCCGGAAGGCAAGGTATTATGTGACAGAAAGGTCAGGTATGATATGTGATATATGTGCTTTATGTGTTAGAGTATTTGTATTATGTGTTATATATGTGTATGGGCCGGAAGGCAATTATCTTGTGGACCAAAAGGTCCGGGCCGGAAGGCGATGTTATGTGGATCGAAAGATCCGGGCCGGAAGGCGATGTTATGTGGATCGAAAGATCCGGGCCGGAAGGCAATGTTATGTGGATCGAAAGATCCGGGCCGGAAGGCAATATTATGTGGACTGAAAGGTCCGGGCCGGAGGGCGTATGTGAGTAAGGTATATTGGGAAACTCACTAAGCTTCGTGCTTACGTTGTTTATGTTACATTGTTTCAGGTTCTTACAGTAACGCGGGATGGCAACGGTTCGATTGTACACACCGAAGAAAGAGTTGTGTTTTGGAGGATCCTGGTCTTCTATTATAACGAAAATGAAACCATGTTTTGTAATTCGAATGTGAATACGATTTTAAACAAATGTTTTTAATATTAAATTGATTATTTAAATAAAAATTTTGTTTTTGGAAATCTTGGTGTTACATCTGAGCAGTCAACAACCTCTATCTCACCTGATGCATCTGCTCTGTTGTCTGAAGCACTATCTCTGTACTACCCATCACACATTGCCCTACCTCAGCCCAAAAAATGGGGGTCCAACACTTCCTCCCATACAATAGCTCAAAGGGTGGCATACCAATGCTCGAATGATGGCGGTTGTTATAAGAAAACTCAGCCCGGGGTAAATACGTGTCCCAACTGTTGGATATAGTGTCTAAGTCCATAACTATATTTGGTATGTACTTGACCCGACCCGGCATGGTCCATTTGGGTTGCACTTCACCCGAACAATTTATGGATAATCTGCTGAGAATAGTACAAGTTATGATTAATTAATATATTATAAGTTCTAATATACTAATATAAGATCATATTATTTAATTAGTATTGATCTATAATTAATCTAGGATTAATTTAGAGATTAAAGATATTACTAATTAAATATGGGCTTCTATATTTATGTAGTGTGGGCTAAGGCTTATTTGGAATGGGCTAGGCTTGCATGGAAAAGTCCATGGATACTCCATGGAGCTTTAACCCATGGATCTCATGGAAATGAAGAGACATGGGCATTAGGGTTTACATGGATGTAACCCTAATCCACCACACTATATAAAGAAGGCTTTGGTTCTTGAAATCACACTAGTTGACACTTGTTGAGGTGAGGGCCGATTTCAAGATAGTAGTGACTATTCTCTCAAAGTTCCAAGTTTGTGGTGATTTGTGATTTCCATTTGAGGCATCCACACTATTGGTGCTAGGCTCTAAAACTCCAAACAATCAACTACAACTACAAGGTAAGTATTTCTACTAGCTTTATTTGATTCATGTTCCCCATGCCATGCTAGTTAGGATATGAACCTTGGAGAAATAATTATTTGCGTGTATCTTAGACAAACATAGATCCAAGGTTTATTAGGGTTGCATGTACACTAGGAAGTGTTATAATGCTCAAAACCCATCAGTGGTATCATAGCCTAGGCTTGTTTGTTTGATACTTGATGCAAAATAGTTGAAAAAGTCGAAAAACTTGTTGTCTGCCTGATGAACTCGCCAAGTCCATGGGGGGACTCGCCGAGTTTATGTGTATCTTCAACCTACTCGCCGAGTAGGTTCATGCACTCGGCGAGTAGGAGCCATAGAGTGCAGATTTTCGACTTTAGTTGCTGGAAATGGACTAGAAACATTACCCTAAACTGTTTTGGTACTTGAAAACTTGTTTTAGATGGTGTAATGTCTTTGCTAATCCATTTACAACAACTTGTTATCAAAATTACAAAGTTTTATGTGTAATTTTTGATTCACAAAAGTGTCCATATTCATGTTCTTGATCTTATGATGTTTAGATGATCATAGGTATTATTTGTAACCTATGTGGTAGTTTAATTCTTGATCATAATGTGTTTTAATGGAGTCCATAACTTGTCCTCAAGTTATGGAAAACCAAAAGTCACTTGAATTAAAAACCATTAAAAGAACACAAGAGTTAGAAAAATGAAGAGTCTTCATTTTTATTACTCTATTAAACTCATAAGTTACAAGAAATGAAAAGTTTTGAAAGTTTACAAAACTTGCCCTCAAGTTTTGGAACAAGTAATGTCATATTAAAAACTTTAGTTCCAACCCTTAGAATTTTAAAAGTTAAAATTCAACCCGTATACTTATAATATTATAAGTTAATAATATATATATATATATATATATATATATATATATATATATATATATGTGTGTGTGTGTGTGTGTGTGTGTGTGTGTGTGTGTGTATGTATAAGATTAAAGTCGTCTTACCGCTAGTACGCCTCATTCACGAAGTCGGTCTATAAGATGGGTATAAGCTTGTTGCCTATAAAATGGCAACTTAATGGGTTTCCACTCTCACCCACCGCTTGCTTGACTGGTGGAGGGTCGTTAGCCAAACGGGTAAGACAAGGACATATAAATTCTCATGAAAAGTATGATGAATATTATAAAGTAACTAAATGTTTTATTAAATTCCCAATCTTAGTTACTTTAGGAAAAATGTGAATAAGGTGCTAATCCATGAAATTACACTTTACACTTTGTCTAAGTCGTTAGTGGAGCGTGTGTGGTTAATCGGCACACTAACTTGGACTTAACAAGGTAGGTAACGGGTGACTTAATATTTATCATAGTATCGATGGAGCGTGTGTGGTTAACCGGCACATCGATTGAGGGGTAATTTATTAAGGGTACCAAGTAATTTCCATGGTTACTTCACACCTCGTTTTGTGATCATCGACATCCCAGTCACAAAACTTGGAGGGCGCACTCGAGATTGAAACATGCCTTTGAAAAGTTCATTGAATCTCAAAAGAATCTAGGAGTTTCTAAGAACCAAATTAAATATTTTAATATTTCCACTTTGGTGGAAATTGGTGAATCATCATTCACCTACCTTTCAAATATGTCATTACTTAGATTACGACATACGTCTTCTAAGTATAATATATTGTGATTGGGTCCTAGCCTTAATATTACATTTGGGTGTTTTATTAAGGACTATCTCTATATCTAAACTAATTCTTTCTTTCTTCTCTTACTAGATGTCTGCAAACAACGCTACTTCTGGCTCTAATCCTAGTGGCTCCTTTTCTCTTATGAACTTGTGTGGGAAAGTCACTTTTGATGGATCCAACTTTAATGAATGGATCAAAAACATCAGAATGATTACTCGCTACGATGACAAGGAATATGTCCTCGATAAGGAGCTTAAGGAGATTGATGAGACAGTTGCTACTCCTCATGAGATCACTGAGTTTAGGGCACATGAAAGGGATGCCACCAAAGTGACATGCATCATGATGGCCACTATGACCGCGGATCTCCAAAAATCCTATGAAGATTTCTACCCCTATGAGATGCACCAAGACTTGATGGAAAGATACCATCAAAGTGCTCGTCAAGAAAGGTATGAAATAATCTCCTCCATGATAACAACTCGCATGAAGGATGGTGAACCCATCATGGGCCACATGCAGAAAATGCAAAGATTTGTGGACCGTTTGCTGAAGCTTAATGTGAACTTCCCGGAGGAGCTAGCAATAGATATTATTTTTCACTCCTTACCTTTATGTTATGATCAATTCCGCATAACATACCACATGAACAAGGAAGAGGTCACTCTCAGCAAACTTCAAGGACTCTTAAAGACCGCGGAAAGTGGTCTTAAGGGTAAGGCGGTTGTTACTACTCCTACTCCTACCAACTCCGCCCCTGTCTTGGCAATCGGGAAAGGACGAGGGAAGAAGAGAAAGAGTTCTTCGAAGGGTACCAAGGTTAGGACCCTTGATGGCTCTTCTTCAAGTGGAACCAAGAAAGGTTTCATCACTCCTTCTTCTGACCCAAAAGAGGCTGAATGCTTCTATTGCCATGAAAAGGCACATTGGAAGCGGAACTGCCCAAAGTACCAACAAGATGTGAAGGATGGGAAAGTTAAACCCAACCATGCAGGTATTTACACTATCTTATCCAATAACTCACCCCATTCTAATTCTTGGGTCCTTGATACCGGTTGTGGTATTCATATATGTTCTGATTTACAGGGACTAAGAAGAAGTGAGAATGTGGAGCAAGGAAGAATAAACTTAATCATGGGAAACAGAAAAGCTTCATCTGTCACCAAGATTGGAGTTTATACTTTATCGCTAAGTAGTGGGTTTAGTTTAGATTTGAATAAGTGTTGTTATTCGCCAGAATTGGCAAGAAATATTATTTCCTTTCATGCATTGTATAAACAAGGTTTCACCTTTTCATTTGATAATGAAGTTGGTTCGATTAATGCTTTCTTTAATAATGTTCTTTATTTTAAAGCATTACCTTGTGATGGCGTGTATGAAATAGTATCTGTGGTTGATAACTTAGGAAATAATGTATTGTGTATTGATTCTGTTAATAATAATAACTTGGATAAAGCATCATTATGGCATTGTCGTCTTGGACATATAAGCAAGAAACGCATAGGCCAACTCCAAAAGGATGGAGTCTTGGAGTCATTTGACCTAAAGTCAGATGATAGTTGCGAATCATGCTTACTTGGGAAAATGACAAAGTCACCCTTGACAGGTTCTTGTGAGAGGGGTGAAGGTTTGTTGGACCTTGTACACACAGATGTGTGTGGACCATTCAAACATGCCACAAGGGATGCTAATCGTTATTATTTGACTTTTACTGATGATTACAATAGATATGGATATGTCTACTTGATCAAGCATAAGTCAGAGACTTTCGAAAGGTTTAAGGAATTTAAACAGGAAGTCGAGAATCAATTGGGCAGGAACATTAAGATGCTTCGATCCGATCGAGGTGGTGAGTATCTTAGTTTAGAGTTCCTCGACTATCTTAGGGAATGTGGGACAAAAATGTTTACCAGGAACGAAGGCAGCTTTAGAGATCACTCGCAGTGGCCAACAGGAGATATGGTAGGCTTCTTCTTGAACACGCTCGCTATCTCCTGATCCATCAGAGCAACTTCCATGACATAGCATACAAGCATCCTCTTAAAGTGGTCGATTATCGGACCATATTCAGCTTCGTTTGTAAGAAGGATGTTGTGTAAGATAATCCAGTCATGGGGATTAAGGTTGGGAAGATCTGCAAGTGAGATGGAATGTTCGGCGTTGGCAGATCCTCGTAGTACCTTGAACCAAACGTTGGTGAAGTTGCCTTCCCTGAACGGCTTTAGGACCCGAACATTGACGATTTTCTGAGCGCTCCAAGTTTGGTATTGTGGTTGAGCTGCCCTCAGATAAAATTCGACTAAGTCCCAAAAAACCTGTGGATGTGGATGGGGGAACTCAGCAATGTTGTCAAAGGCATGAAAAACAAACGCCTTTCGGGTCAGTGGCATATCGAACTGAGAGTCGACAGTGTTAGAACGATCTAAAGAGATCACAGGTTCTAGCCACAAGATACTTGGTGTTTCGATGGCTTCTTTAATCAGCTTCTCAAGAGTCCAAGGAGGAAAAAGAGTTTTCCTGCTCTCGAGAAGGTCGTGGGCTTCTTTCTGTCTTCTTTCAGCTTCTTCAGCCTCTCTAGCCACACGAGCACTAATGTCAGCCTCTTTATCTTGACCCTGTCATTTCAGAAGGTCAGCAATTGTCTCCTTATCATCTTCATCGCTCTCCTCATCAATCTTCTTGCCTTTGTCTTTCACACCGGAACCTGAGGCTTGGCCTACTTGAGGAGGTTCGGTTGTGTGTGTTGTTGTTGAAGTAGGAGGCGGTTGAGACATATTCACTTTTCCCCCCCTTGTTTCGGAATGGACACGAAATCAAGGAGCCCTTCAATTTTGATCAGTAGAGAGAGGGCGGGGGCAAGCTTCTCTGTAAGGTCACGCCTCACAGAATAATTGAGGATCGGGTCATGTGCTTCAAGGATGTTTAAGATAGCTGAGTGGACATCCGAAACACACGATTTAACCATCTCTCTTTCAGATCAAAGAGAGTCAATCTCCTGTTGAGAGTTGGAGAGTTGAGTACTCTTGACCTTCAAAGCGATAGTCTTCCTTGCGAGAGCATCCATGAGAGAGTTCTCAGTAGCTAAGTCTTCTTGAAGCTTGGAGAGGCGCTCCTCAATGGTGGTTCTGAAAGCTGAGTTGTCGTTAGAAATTGTTTGACGTAGTGAAGCAAACGACTTCAGCTCTGATGCGACTGAGTTAGCCAGCTGGTTGACAATGGGTTCCAGCTTTGTCGTGGTGGCTTCAGCGTTTTCCTGTAAAGATTTCAACAAGGAAGAAGCATCAGTGAATAGTTTATCGACTTTTTCGGTCGCTGCCTCACAAGCTTTGGTTGAGGGGTCAATGGCTGCAGTGGCTGAATCAAGAGAAACTTGATGAGCTTGGAAAAAGCATCAACAATTTTTTGAATGGCAGCTTTAGAGATTGAGGACTGTGATGTGGAAGATAAGGCAATGAGCGAATATATTTTATCATGTAGATCCTTGAGATGCCTCTTTGTGACAGGAGCATCGTCATCATCATCATTTTGAACTTGAAACGGACTGTAATAGACCAAATCGAAGGCCATGTCCCCCCGCCAAGGAGTGGTTCGTCATCCTCTGATGAATGAGCAGGAGAAGATGGGGGTGGTGAAGCTTGAGGCTTGGTAGTAGTAGTAGGAGTAGGTTCGGGTTGGGTGGTGTGTTCGGTTGATGGGGTGGGTTCGGGTGCTGAGGTGGATTTGGGTGCGTCAGTATGAACCCCCATATCAGATACGTTGGTTCTTACGTCTGCAGTGGTGGTGGTTGCTTCGGTAAATATGGGTGTTGGTACTGGGATGGAGGTGGATGGTATTTGAGTGGTGGAGGTTATGGGGGGAATGAAAAAAGGAATTGTAACTGGTGGAGAGGAAATAGGAGAAGTAGAAATATGAATCTCTGGTGTAGGCGAACGTGGTGGAGTGTTACCACGTTGAGATCCATCAAAATCAGAACCCTCTTCCTCGGATTCGCTTGATGACGAAGCGATGATTAGCTTTCGCCTTGGTTGGGTTTTTCGCTTCTTTATTGGAGTGGATGGAGCGGTTCTGGTGGTTTTCCTCTTTTTGGGAGATGGGCCTTTTGCTCCCTTTGCAACCTGCTTTCCCTTATCAGCCTTCTTTCCTCTGGGGGAAGGCTTGTCAGCATCAGGAATTGACTTCAGCATTTCCGGAGTAAGGTCTCTCGGACCAGAACGTCGGAACTCCTTGTACGTTTGAATGATCCAGCTGTCGGCAGGAACATCACCATACATTGTTTCAGGGATAGAACCATTGAAGGGAAATTTTGATGCGCCAGAGACATTGATCTTCGTGGTATGGAAGGTACCAATCGAAGACATTGGAGCACTAGAGACAATGGGGACGTGGTACTTCTCCATCACCCATTTAGTGACAAGAGTCTAGAACCGGGCATATGAAATCTCTGAATGTCGAGAAGTGGAAGAGAGACTCTGAATGAGTTGTTGCCATAGGACAGATCCGTAGTCCATGTTGATGCCTTTGTAGATCCGGTACATGATTGATAGGAACAGACGACTTGCCCCATCTGATCCAGCACTTCTTTCAGACAAGCCCTTGAAAAGCACAGTAAACATCCCATTCCACTGAGGGGGCAGGCATGATTTCTTCAATTTCATGACCGTTGTGAGCACCTCAGTGTACCCCATGTTGTAGAACATGTTGAACAGATGACCCATCAGAATCGTTTCAGGATTAACCCTCGACGAATCAGGTTGAAACCCTAACAACGTACAAAACCTCTGGTTGGAAATCGACGCCTTGTGCTCGAAGACATCGAAGAAAATCCTGTCGACGACCTTGTCGTAGTGAGCTGTGGCAAAAATCTGTGACAGGAACTCCATGGGAATAGCTTCAGCCCTGGTAAGAGCAGGAGCGATTGGCGAGTATTTCAGGCATTCGATGATGGGAAACATGAAAGCGTCATATGCCTGAGAAGTAAGATCAATGATCAAACTCTGCTTGGGACAAATAGGCAAGATGTGAGAAGTTGCGTGAACTGATGAAGAATTCGCCATTGTTGTGATGAAGATGGGAGAGATGATGAACAATAGAGGTTGGAGGATTTTCTTGCTCTCTGGAAATATAGGTGCAGTAAAGAGGTAAACGGTGGTGTACATTACCTTTTATACTGTGGGTAAAGGAGAGAGAAGAATCTTTCCCACATCTTCAATTGAAAAACGAAGAGTTTTTCGGAGGCGATTGACGTGTGACAGTTGGTGTTGCCGATGATTACGCAGGAGAGAGAGTGTCAGTCCCTAATTACACGCCTTCCCATCAGGCGTCGTTTGGAGATGAAACGGTTCCAATTCGCACGCGTGGCTTCTTGCGCCGTTTGAAATCAAATCGATTAGACTTCCACCCGAGTCATCATTTTGTCATCTTATCCCTTTATAAATTAACGACATCTTTTAAAATAAAATCGCCCACGTGGATCAATATCAACCACAACCTTTTTATAACAACCAATCCAATTAAAATGTCTTGAAATTAATGAAACCAGAATTTTGAAAAATCAAAGATTTTCGTGTTGAGTGTGTAAAAGAAAAAGAAATAAAGCAAAACTTTTGAGGGATTAGGTGATGTCAATAAAGACACGAATCTCTTCCTTCAAATTCAAGAGAGACCTTAAAGTGTTTGTGTGGTTTCCCGTTGAATAACGATCAAACACTTATTAAGAAGTGTTGATAGGCTTCTTTTAATTAGGCTTATGAGGGTGGCTTTTGCTTCGATTCATAATTCCTGATCTTAATATAAGATAGAAATCGAACGAAGTACTTGTGAGACCAATGTAGTCTGTTGAACAAGTAGGTTGGAGATAATTTAAGTGGAAAGGTAAAATAATGTATACGAAATCTCAAAAAAAAATTAAAATTGGATCCCAAGGGAAGAAATGTTATTGGATCTAACAATTTCATAGGAATCACTCAAAAGAAAAATAGAGATTTCATGTTATACCCCCATGGATAAGTCCGTCAATTCATTAGTGAAAGCTAGAGCAAGTTAATTGTTCACCGTCAATGCATAGTAGGTATTGAATTGTGGGTTTCACTTAGCACGTAGTGACACGAAGCTAAGATTATGAACACAGAAATTGTGCAACCATAAACCTCAGTGGTAATGTCTGAGAGTCTCAAGGGTTACGTTTGTGAAGCGAATGAGATGGAGAAAAAGTAATGTAGATGGTGTAAAGAGACCAAAGTACCTCTGCTGTGAAAAATAAGGACTAAGAAGAAAACTCTTATCTCATGTGAGAAGAGAGTTAGGTAGGTCATGATTAGAATAAATATGAGAGCCTAATTAGGAAGACAAGGTTTGTTTGTACCAAGTCAGTAAGGCTTTTATTCAGAATCAGGTGAGGCTTTGGACACATACATCAGCATGCTTCTAGGGACACTTAGCTAGTGAAATGATTTACCCACAAAGAGACATACAAAAAGATAAGAGCCAAAATTAAAATAACATAAAGAAAGAGAAAAATAAATAATAATTTTTTTTTTTTGAGTTTTTGAATTGAAAAAAATATATATTTTTGGAATTTTTGATAAAAAGGAAAATAAGACATAAAAAAATGAATACAAAAAAATGTTGGAACCGAACCCGAGCGTTCGGTATATTTCGGTTGAGAAAATTTTGGAACCGAACCCGAACGTTCGGTCTATTTCGGTTGCAACAAAAAATAAGTTTGAAAAGGAAAAGAACTTTGACAATAAGATAAATGAATTTGAAAAAGTAATACAAAAGATTTACAACCAAAGAAACTACCTTTGAGTGATAAGCGAAGAACAGATAATACAACCGAACCCGAGCGTTCGGTTCATTTCGGTACACCAGAACAAGACCCGAACCCGAGCGTTCGGTTCATTTCGGCATACATGAGACCCGAACCTGAACGTTCGGTCTATTTCGCTTCTTACTTTTAATCTTGAGAGGTAATTTTCGGTACTGACTCTGATTCCATCATTCCTAGCCGTTGTAGAATTTTGTTGAAAGAAGCTTCAGGAAGAGCTTTGGTGAAGATGTCAGCCAGTTGATCAGTGGTTCGAACAAAATGAATTTCGACGTTCCCATCTTCCACATAATCCTTAATAAAGTGATACCTCAGTGCTGTGTGCTTAGTCTTGGAGTGTTGCACTGGGTTATGACAGATCCTAATTGCACTCTCGGAGTCGCAATATAGTGGGATCTTTTTCATATTGAGTCCATAGTCTCGGAGTTGGCTTTAGATCCAAATCACTTGAGATGTACAGGAGGCAGCTACGATGTATTCTGCTTCAGCTGTAGATAGAGATACACAAGTCTGTTTCTTTGATTGCCAGCTAACCAACTTCCCGTCAAGGAATTGGCAGCCTCTAGTGGTGCTTTTCCTGTCTAGTCCACAACCTCCAAGGTCAACATCTGAGTAGGCTTGAACGAAGAAACCTGAGTTTCATGGATACCATAGGTCGAGAGAGGTAGTTCGTTTTAGATACCGGAGTATGTTCTTCACTGCAAGCATATGAGGTTTACGAGGATTCGCCTGAAATCTAGCACAGTAACAAACAGAAAACATTATATCAGGCCTGCTAGCAGTAAGGTACATTAAAGAACCGATCATATGGCGATATAGCGTAATATCGACTACTGGCTTATCCTAGGATGGAGTGAGCTTGGTGCCGAACGCCATTGGAACTTTAACCTTTGAGTCTCCCATCATGCCGAATTTAGCAAGGAGAGTCTTGGTGTAGGCTTCCTGGTTAATAAAGATGCCTTCGGGTCCCTGTCTAATATTTAAACCAAGGAAAAAATTAATCAGACCCATTGAGCTCATTTCAAAATTAGTCTCCATCAGCTTTCTAAATTCAGTTGTTAAGCTAGGATTCATTGAGCCAAAGATGATATCATCGACATAGATTTGGACAATCATAAGGTGGTTACCTTCCTTCTTACGAAAGAAGGTTGGGTCAACCAAACCTTGTTTGAATTTGGACATCTTTAAAAACTTGGTTAGCGTTTCATACCATGCCCTAGGTTCTTGTTTAAGCCCATAAACAACTTTGTCCAAAATATAACAGTGATTGGGGTACTTTTCATTGATGAATCCCGAAGGTTGCTCCACGTACACCGTTTCTTCAAGTTCTCCATTTAGAAATGCACACTTTACGTCCGTTTGATAGACCTCAAAGTTCTTGTGTGCAGCGTAGGCAATGAATATTCGAACAGATTCTAGCCTAGCTACAGGAGCAAAAGTTTCCTCATAATCGATTCCTTCCTCCTGGCAGTATCCTTTCACCACTAGACGAGCTTTATTTCTTATCACATTACCTTCCTTGTCCATTTTATTTCTGAAGACCCATTTGAGACCAACAACCGAGGCATCTTTAGGAGTTGGAATGAGGCGCCAAACCTTATTTCTTTCGAACTCATTAAGTTCTTCTTGCATAGCTTGAACCCAATCAGAGTGATCAAGAGCAGTATTTACTGTCTTTGGTTCAACTTTTGAGACGAAAGAGTTAAACATGCAGAACTCTACTTTTGAGAACAGAGATGCTTGCTTTGCCTTCAGTTGAGATCAGGTCAGGACCTTTTCGGAGACATTACCCACTACCTGTGAAACAGGATGATCTCTGGTCCATTTGACAAGAGGAGGGTAATTTGGATCATAGGATGGATCCAATTCAACATTTACCATTTCTTCTAATTCAGATTGACTCTCATCGTCATAAAACATATCGGCATTCTCCCCCTCGACTGATGAGCTTTCAGGTGTAACGTGACTTTCCGGTGCTACAGTACTTTCGGTTGCAATTGAGCTTTCGGGAGCTACAGTACCTTCGGGTGCAGTAAAGCTCTCGGAAGCTATAGTACCTTCGGGTGCAGCTGGGAAAGAGTTCTCCCCCTCAACTTGTGAACTCGGCTGTTTTGAAGTAGATGGAATCTCCCCCTCAACTGAGGCACCGTGTTGAGGAGGTTCATTTGGAACTGATACTCCTTCATCCATTCGTTTGGCAGCGTCTTCGACGATTTGCTTCAAATGGTCAACTTTGTTGTCTGCAGCATTGACTTCTGAGAGAGTAGCCTTCTCCGGTTCATCGAATAACTCCACAAATTGCTCAAATAAATTTGCAATTGAGGCAGTGACTTGGCCTGTTTGAGATAAAATTTCTCCAACTGTTTCTTCAGTGGCCTTCAGCTTCTTGACGTAGCTGTCATCGAAAGTCACATAATACGTTTCTTCAGTCTTCCTCGAACGCTTGTTTAAAACCTTGTATGCTTTTGAAGTAAGAGAGTATCCCAGAAAAATCCCTTCATAGGCTTTAACATCGAACTTGTTACGATGTTCTTTAGAGTTGAAGATAAAGCATCGTGAGCCGAATACATGGAAGAATTTAACGTTTGGCTTCCTGTTGTTGATGATCTCATAAGGAGTGAGAGTGAAACGCTTATTGAGATAGGACCTGTTCTGCGTAAAACATGCTGCAGCAATAGCATCAGCCCAGAAATATAGAGGTAGAGAAGCAAAACTTAACATGGTTCGAGCCGCCTCACACAAAGACCGGTTTCGTCTTTCGACAATCCCGTTTTGTTGAGGGGTGTAGGGGGCTGAGAAGTTGTGACTGGTTCATTTTTCTGCCAAAAAGTCTTCAAATTCTTTATTTTTGAACTCCAGCCCATTGTCGCTTCTGATGTTGCGAATGACTTTCCTCAGTTGCACTTCAATCTGCTTGATAAACATCTTTAGCTTGAGAGTTGCCTCAGATTTGTGCTTCAGAAAGAACACCCATGTAAAACGTGAAAAGTCATCAACAATAACAAGAATATACTTGCTACCACCAATGCTTTCGATAGATGATGAACCACACAAATCAATGTGAATTAATTCAAGTGGTTCAACGACTTTAGTGTTTATAATGGATGGGTGACTTTGACGACTCTGCTTCCCTAATTCAAACGCAGCACATAAATGTTCTCGATCAAACTTGAGCAATGGAAGACCCCGAACATGACCTCTGGTGACAAGTTTGTTGATATCCTTGAAGTTGAGATGGGAGAGCCTTCGGTGCCACAGCCAGCTTTCGTCATAATGTGCTTTGGATAACAGACAGATAGCTGGATTTCCTTTGATAGGTTTGAGATTGAGAGGAAACATTTCGCCTTTGCGCTCTGATTTGAGAATTACCCTTTTTGTTTTCTTCTCTATTATTTCCGAACCCTCATCGTCAAATGAGACTTTAAGACCGGTACCTCCAACAAGCTGAGATACACTGATGAGGTTATGTTGTAGCCCTTCAACGTACACAACCTTTCTAATCGTGAAGTCTCCATTTGTTATCATCCCATAACCTTTTATCGTGCCATATGAGTTGTTCCCGAATTTGACATTCCCGCCATTTGGAAGAGATCGATATTCCCTCAGCTCTTCCTTCCTTCCTGTCATGTGACGTGAGCAGCCACTGTCAATATACCATTCTTCATCGAACTGCTCGTCACTGATAACCTGCAAAAATCAAGCAGATTTAGGAACCCAAAGTTTCTTGGGTCCACGTGAGCCTTTCAAAGGAACAGGAATAGTAAGAGAAATGTCAACAAGATATGTTCTTTTTATTAAAGTTGTTTCATCTTTCTTCTTAATGGTGAAAACTTTAATTTTGTTAGGATTTATTACATTCGGTTTGGATTCAGGTTCAGGCGTTTGGGCCTTGGAATGCTTTTGATCATTCTTGACTGAGGAAACCTTCATTTTTCCTTTCAAATCTGTTGAAGATTTTGGATTTTGAGTTTGAACAGAATCGGATTTAGAATGGGGTTTAGAAGAATTAGAATGAGAGAATTTAGACTGAGATGTTTTCTTGACTTGAGGTTCTAAGTGACCCTTTAGGTTTTGGTCATTAGTGGGACCGAACCTTGAACTTTGGTAGCTTTTGCTCTCGGAACCGAACCTATACTTTCAGTAGTTGGTGTTCTCTGAACCGAACCTTTCCCTTCGGTTGTTATTCCTTTCTTGCGGCCTGTCAGTACTTTTCTCTGACTTTGAATTTTTTTCATGATAAGAGAAATGGGCGTTTTGAGATCACTAAAACTATTTTCGCTCTGAGAGATTCTTTTTGTATCTCATGTTTCTTTGTTGCTTTTGATCCTTCACTTGCTTTGGCTGTCGGTGGATGTTGGCTTTTTGCTTTTGCTTCCTGTCAGTCGGTTCACTTTTAACAGATGATGTTTCGCTTGTAGGAGTGAATTCTTCTACAGGAACTTCTTTTGTACCACTAGTACTTGGCACATCGAAGTTGTCAGGATTGTTTAGTGGCTCTGGCACATATCTGCCTTTGGTTTTCCAGGACGTTCGGCTGTCTGATGTTCGGTTACTCTTATGACCTTATACACCTGATTTGGTGTTGGTCTCACCTTTTGGTACACAACGGCCTTTTCTTCAAGAATCGGGGACTTATTTTGGGACAAACGAGCAAACTCCACAGAATTTTCAAAAATAAGATTTTTGTGGTTTTCGGGTTCACTCTTGACAAACTCAGAACAGTCAAATTAATCCTCTACAGAAATTACGCTCATATCATCATCCTCATTAAGCTCAGACGCGTTTTCAACATCAATTTTATTTTCTGAGCTCAAGTTGGCATTCAATGAGTCTAATTTTTGTATGGTTTCGGTCCGTAGTTTCAGTTTATCGTTTTCATCCAAAAGGTTTTTCAGCATGTCCTTATGGTCCTTGGATTTTATGAAAGATTTGATTTTGTCCAGACCATACATATAAGTCGAATTCACATCATCAGACGAAACTACACTTTTGCAATTATATGCTTCAGCATCGACTTCATCCTCCTTAAACTCAAGGAAGGGCAAAATCATGCGATGAATTTTCTGTCCTATTTCACAGTTCAGATGAAGTTGAGTGATGTTAGCATAAAGACGTTTAGCAATTAAACAAAAAACATTTATCTGTTTCAGAAGTTTTAAATTGTCTCTTTGTAAGTAAATGTTTTCGTCCTTAGATTTAATCAGCTCCGACTCCTTCAGCTCTATCCACATCCTCCGTTCCTCACTCTTGGATGACACCCTGCTTATCATACGAATTTTGTGGGACTTTGAATGAAACAAAAATGGATTGTACCTTCTTGATCAATTCATCAAGCTCAATTATCTGCACACTGAGAGGTTTTGCTGTGAAGCATAAGTCCTCTCGCTCCTTGGTGTCGTCTTTCCCACCGTCTGTATTGTATCTCCTCATTTGAGATACATCTGTCACCATCAAACACTTCCCACTGCTTTCGTCACCTCTTGCCACATAAGCTTTTCCATGAGATGGCATCCTGACTTCATCATCCTCTGAGTCGGTTGACCAGACCTGCACGCCACTGAACTCATCATCCAGTGCCGAACCCTGCACAATTAAAGCCTTCATCGAAGGGTTAGTAGCAACTTTCTTTCTCTTGATCTCTTCCAACTTTTTCATCAACACAGCCTCTTCATCTTTTTCCTCATCCTTCTCTGCCATTTTCTTTAGGACACAGTCTTTGGCATAGTGGTTCTTTCCTCCACAGTAGTAGCTGTTCACACCAGAATCTCCTTCAACTTTCGCCTCTTTCTTTGGTTCTTGTGTCTTCGGTTCCTCCTTAACCTTTTCAGAACTGTAGCTTCCCTGCCAATTTCGGTTCTTATTTGTAGGGAACTTTTTCTTAATGAACCTCTTTGGATTCGACACCATCATTGCATAGTCTTCAGAAGTAAGATCATAGTCTTCTAAGTTGAGATCTTCATCTTCTACTACACTTTTGCTTTTAGACAGGAGTGCCAAGGACCCCAAACTTGAGACCACATTTTTCTCTTGCAAGACAATCTTTTCTTGGGATTTCAGAATCCCCACCAGCTTTGCCAATGAATAAGATTTAAATTGCTCATGAGTTTTAATAGTGGACACAACCGCTCTCCACTCGGATCTAAGGCCATTCAAAAAGGTTACTTTTTGTTCAATTAGCTTCCTTTCTATATCGTGTTTGATCATATTGCTAAGAAGATGATTGAAGCGATCAAACGTCTGAGTAACAGTTTCATCAGAATTCTGTTTAAACTCACCAAACTCAGACAAAAGCAAGGTCTGAATAGAATGCTCCAAATCTTCATCTGTGGAATATAGCTCTCGCAGCCTATCCCAGATTTCTTTAGCGGTGCTGCATGAGCTCACCAACCTAAATGTATCTGATTGAAGAGCGAATCGAATCAGTCTCAATGCTTTAATATTGCACTGAAACTTTTCCTTTTCGTCTTGAGCAACATCCTTTACGTCCTTTAACAGATCATTATACTCTTTCTGAGTTTTAATGATTTTTGATGTTCCTTGGTGAGCAAATGGTCCAGATACGATTGCTTCCCAAATAAGGTATCCATTGTCTTCAGATCCGATGACATAATCTTCAAAATGATGCGCCTAGACTTCATAATCCTGGGTGTAAGGAATGGGAATCTTCGTCGTTGATCCAATGTTGTTTGATATGTTCATGGGATTAGATTGTGACTCGTCCATGCTTGATCGTTTAACCTGTTTGAAAGATCAGACTTGTAATATGTAATATTAGGGCAAAACAAATAAATGCTGAGTTATGTCAATTATGGAATGACGGCTCAATAAATATTAGTTAATGCGGAATAACCCTAATCGCAAACTCTTTCACAGAAAAGATGTGTATGAATTACACAGCCTCCTGCTCTGATACCAATTGATGAGTTATAAAATAACTCTTTGATCCATTAGATCTTTGTAACAGGTAAGTAATGAATGTAAAGATAGCAAAAACGAAAGACAAGTATGAATCAAAATGTGTCGAATGATTAGATTACTCGATCCTCAGCAGAGCTCGACTAAGAACTTCCACTGTAGAGGATTCTAGGGTTACAAAATAAGAACGATGAATGTGTTGAACAATACTTCTCCAATCGTTTCTAATCCTTTCTTTCTAAGATGCATGCAAGCATCTATTTATACTAAACCCTACAAAACTCACGGATGGACAGGCCCATACCGGAGACAAACATTGGACTAGCTAACGAGCCCAATAGACGCAACACTATACTGATCCTAACACATATGTTGGGCCTTGATTCCTAGTGGACTTTGGGCCTATGGTTTAGGCCTTGGCCTTGAATAAGCCAAGCTTGGGGTAATGTAGTAATTATCCAAGTATGTATTATGGTTATGTGTTAGGGCCCAATTATTAATTGGGTGTTATTTTGGTATTGATAGTTTGGGAACCTGTCATCCAACAGATGGGGTTGAGTCTGCGGGACTACAACAGTGTGGGATTGTGTCTACGGGACTTCTGCAGTGTGAGGTGAGTTACCTTCCAGTAGGGGTGGGTATAAGGCCACAATGCCGACCCACTAACAGGGGCATTTGGTAGATAATTGTCTTTGTGATAATTGTCTTAGTATGGTTATGTGATATGCTCATGAGATATGCTTATGTGATCTGCTTATGAGATATGTTTATGCGATATGCTATGTGTGTTAGTGGTAGTAGCAGGGAATAGTTTTTCCCTGACTCAGTCGTTAGGATCGAAGGGTAGGTCAGTACCCCAGAAATGCCTGGTAGGGGGTGAAATAGTCCCCGGTTACCGGTTGAGATTACCGATGGCGGATACCGGTTGAAAGATACCGATGTCAGATACCGATTGAAAGATACGGATGGCAGTTACCGGTTGAAAGATACCGTAGGGGTATACAGAACCCATGCAATGCTTATCTGAATGTTTATGATATGTTAGTATGTGATCAGCATGTTTATGATGTTAGTACGTGATCAGTATGTTTATGCCATATTGTTATGTGATAGTGGTAGGGGTGAAATAGTCCCCGGTTACCGGTTGAAAGATAACGATGGCAGTTACCGGTTGAGAGATACCGATGGTGTTATGTGGTATGTGGTATGATGGGGCAACTCACTAAGCTTCGTGGTTATGGTTTACAGTTTTAGTTTCGGGTACTTTTTTTCAAAGAAAAGGAGCCGGCTTGGTCGCAACGCATCACACTATGTTTTCCGCTCACGAGATCCTTGGGATTATACTCTGATATGGTTTCATAATGCTATATTTTGATTATTCACACTTCGGTTTTATGTATTAACTTAATTAAAAATGAAAATTTTGACCTGTATTTTTGGGATGTTACACTTTGAAGAGCATAATTGGCACAAAAACATTTATTTTAACTGATTTGACTCTTTTGACCCTCAAGAAAACCGTGAATAGCAACTTTTCACCCAACTTTTGTTTATTTGACAATTTAAGCCCAAAAATTTGTTTTATGTTCCAATATGTCTATTTTAAATCTTAGAGGGTATTTTTCTTAATTTGTTTAGTGTAGTATACCTTAGATCATGTTTGTTTTCCTTCTTATGTCATAGATCTAGAGATTTCTTCTCTTTTTGTTGCATATTTACCACATAAACACTTACAATCACACATACATGCATAAAATCATACATAACACACACATACACATAGATCTACACATTTTACTTGTATTCTCCCCCATAAAATTTGTAAAAACCGAAAAAGAGGGGTAGGAACTCACCTTTGCTTGTTGTTTTCGATTTAGAAGGAAGGGATGAAGAAAATTTGGTCCTAGCAAGCCTTCTTGGAAGAGGTTTTTGATAAAACAAAGAATCTAGATCGTGGATCCAAGCATCAACTTACCTAAGATGATGGTTTTTGTGGAATAACCTCCTTGGAATGCTTCTAATTCTCGAAAATTTGATGAATGAGTGCAAGTGCTCTTGAGAGGATTTGGAAAGAGTTAGAGTGAATTTTGTGAGTGTGTGTGTTTTTCCCCTTGGTCGAGAATAATATGAAGAGACGAAGAAGAGAGTGAGAGAGAGTTGCATGGATGTATGGGATGTTGCATGGAGATCCACAAAGTAATAAGGAGGTAGCTAACCCTCCTAATTTCACTAGTTTTTTTTTCTTCTTGGGCTGAGAAAACAGAAAAGAGAGAAGAAGATTTTGGGCCTTGCATTCTTAAGCCCATATCATGATCCAGTTAGATGATTTTTGGGACAATTGGTCTTTCGAGAGGGTTCACGGCCCAAAATAAATCAAGGAATGATTTTTATGGCCCATTAGGGTTAATTAGGTTAGTTATGGCCCAATAAGGTGATGGGTTTTAGCTATAAAAACATCCTATGTGCTCATACAAACCCTAATGCTTGGATCTAGGTTTCTCTATTGTACATGCAAGTTATCCAAGATGATAAACCCTAGATCTAGCATATGATGATCAATATAACATATGAATTAGGGTGTAGATCATACCTTGATTGTTATTTAGCAATAACAATCTCAAATCCTTCTTGTAATGACTTTAGAAAGCTTAGAGTCACAAATGTCACTCCTCTAATGGTTCACAAACACCAAGAGCAAGAGGATGAAGAAGTGAAGAGAAGGAGGCTGCCGAAAACGTGTGGAAACCCTAATCAAGAAGTTCACCACATTTTTGAGCCATCAGGGTCCTTTAAATAGTGAAGCTATTAGGGTTATCTAACAATGAAACCCTAATTTGGATGCTTAAGCCCTAAGCAACCCATGGACTCCTTCCTTAAAGGCCTAGGACGATTTCTAATGGGTTTCCCCATAGAATTCATCCACCCCTTTAATATGGAGTCCATTAGCTCAATATTTAACTATCATACAATTGACAGTTCTAGTCCCTTAAGTTTAATTAATGTCTTTTAGCCACAAAATTAATTCTTAATTAATTATTGACTAATATTAATTAAACAACATGATTTCTCCTTTAATATATTATTCTCATAATATATTAATAAATCACATTTAATCCTTTCTCTCCATAATTCATCCTATCAAGTTGCTTTGGTGAAGGCAACCCAAAAGGACCATGCACCATCGGGTCAAGTATATACCAAAATAGTTATGGACTTAGACACTAATCCAACAGTCTCCCACTTGGATAAGTCTAATAACTATTCTGCATATGAATTCAGATCATGATCTGCAATCGTAGCTTTCTAAAGCCGCTGTCAACTCTGATCTTATCAGATACGCTTGTCCTTTAGATAAGGGATCATATATTCCTCCATTCAAGATATCGTATAGATTGAGACATGGATCTAAATCATTCTCACTGTCTGTGTGTTGTTTCCCGATCTCAGATTTATGATGACTGAAAACAGACTACAATTGAACACATCAATTTAGTCCCGGCTTGGCCAAGTGCTTAGGTGCCATCACTAAATCGTCGAGGTGCCCACATATATCGCTTTCACCCTACTTTAGATAAAAGGAACAAATAAACTTTGACTCAATGCTCACTTGCACTCACTTACTGAATTACACACAACAATATGTTTTATAACACCAAGTTATTGGTGCGTTTACATATTTTCAATGTGCAACCGATTCGCAGGATACAACTCACACTTCTCGGTTTCAAGAATATAAGATATTATCGTCTCACTAATCACTCGTGATAAAATCCATGAAGTGATCCAAGTGAGCGTGGGTTTAATCCAATGCTCAAATCATATTCATAAGCACTCATGAACGTTGCAGCAAACATTTTCTTATGTCTAATGCTCTTTAGACAATCCACACACCAATTCACGACAGTCTTCATTCATATCTACTTCCAACAATGAACGACTGTGGCCCGTTCGAATAATTTGACTGTTCTGAACCAATTATTCAGGAAGTCGAAACATGCAAAGTGAAACACAAGAATAATACTAATCCCATATGGCCTCAAACCTTGAGTATAAATAAAACACCTTTTATTTATCACCATATCAATTACTCATTATTTGTTGTTTCGGGTAATCAACTTCTTACTTGAATTATTACAACACTTGTCACATGCTCTCAGCATGCACACAATGTTTACCTACGGTTCTTACTTTGTGAAATAGATCAAATGAACACATTTCCAATCATACTGATTTCACAACTCCTAATCCTTTTCACAAGTGAAAGAATATCAAATTCTTGCCACTTATGGAATATGTTAGATTCTAACATTTTATGCAATGATCCTTTCATAATGTCACTGCACTAAAGCCACAATGACTATTGCCAATGAAATTACAAAGTCCTCTATCAGAGATTGTTATAAGACAATTCCATAGATGTGATGTCTCTTACTCAAAGTACATTCCTTTGAACATCCTTTTGCATAAAATTTCTAATCTAGACATAGACTTTCAATATCCAACTCCCAATATGGAAACCTTTCCATACTCACCATATGATAAATCATTCTCAATAGAATCTTATCTATTCATAATAATGTCGATATAGTCCATCTAATACTATACTTCCAACTACTCACAAGCGACCAATCCTCGGCGAACTTTGGATTGTCCTTTGATAGTTATTTAATTATCTTAGTCAAAACCGATTGTTGTCCTTTTCCCTCTAAATGCGCAAGACATTTGGAAAATTTTAGAATGGTCAAACATTATAGCATTTGCAATCGATCCTATACCCGAAGCATATGGGACACGATGCATAATGTCTTACATAAAGATTTGATACTTTATTAAGAGGAATGCCGTAATCATAATCGAAATTTAAGAACACACTATGTATCCTTGACTAATTTTATTAACATTCCATAACCTAGGCCTTTACATTTGGAATGAAGCATAATATTCTCTCCCTTAATTATAGCAAAACAACTATTCAACCCTTACAACTTTGCAAAGTATGACTCTTGTTTTTCTATAATTAATATTGCTAACTTGCAATACTTGCCTTAATAATCATATAATCATAACATTTATGCTCCCACTATCACGATGATTATTATTATAAATATAACACTTATGCTCCCACTAGCTTTGACATGTATTCAGAAACCAGCTTAACTTCTAGGAAAAACAACACTTATTGAATTTCTTAAGTTCATGTTTCTAATACCTAATGCTTTGATAATCTTATACACCTTTGTCTTAGATAGCTCATATGTGTGTCTAAAAAATTCAGACTAACTGCCAAATCTCACAATTCGAATCATGGAAAGGGATACCGTGACCATAATCGAATTCGAGAATCCAATTTTCACAATCACTATCTTCTTAAAATCTCTCTTAGTGAAAGCATTTCTTCACAGTCATTTCCATGAAGGAGGGAATCTTATGACACTTAGATTTTAATGGTGTATGTGTTCCTATCTATGTGAATTTGTTAAAACCAAAATTTATGACAAATTCAAACTCATATGGACCGAACTCTTAATCTTGATTTCTTGCCTTATGATAACACGGCTTCCCACCATGTCTTCCAAGCAGTTAAGCAGCTCATCCTTCCCTATCAATGTACATTTAATTGATCAAGGTGCTTGCCTTTTATGCGTTCAAATGAGAACTCATAGAACTCATATGCATAATTAACTCGATTGGAACGGCACAGAAACAAGATAATGTCTACACGATAGGTTGTAAACCTTAACTCGTGTGCTAGTGATGATCGATAAGGTTTATTATTGATTTGTTCTTGAAACCTTTCAAGACCATTAAGGCTCCCACTGAATCATTGACATATAAGATTCTCTTGTCAATAACATTTCTCGACAAACAAATATTCAAGAGTTAGTGTAGCTTTTATCAAGACAAAACATTTCATAAAATCACAACTTTCCACATTTGATGAATGTCATAAACCTTCTTAAGACTTGTCACTCAATATCACAATCTTAACTTTAAGACTCGTTTTGGAACAAAGTATGATTGACTTCTTGATTTAACCATTTCTTCAATTCTTGATTCCTCTTCTTAGACATACAATTGTACTAAGATTTACTTAGAGGATTAATTGAGTTATGGTTCTAAATCATTAAGACATATCATAAAGCATAATAGGGACTCTCCCTTCTTTTTAGAATAGAGAAACTTTTATCTTTCTGCCTACTTGACTCTTCTTATTCGTTCTTTCAATCAATTCATAATTACACTTAATCTTGTAAGTATAATCACATTTACTAAACTTTTAGTAAATCATGACGAATATCTTTGTCACTCTTGTGGTGGACTTGATCAACACACAACTTTGTCTGCTCAATCTCCTAGTCCTTCACTCGACACGTGGTCAATGAATTAATCTAATTTACAAATGTGAAATTTCTCATTCATCGTGCAACCAAGTTGCATGATTCCAAGTTTCTGTCCACTTGAAACTTGGGTGATGAGAAACTCTCCCTATTTGGTAAATTCTTGACATTTCCACAAACATAATTAAGAATCACATCCATTCGTTGTAGAAATATATGAACATTAATTTTTCATAATGATTTCATTGCAAGGAAATAAATAAATGAGTCAAAATAAAATTTATTTTATTCATAAAAGTAGCGGAAAACATTTTTCCTTACAATGCAAAATCTACTGAAAAAGTATGTAGTCAAAAGGAAAATTTTCTAACAACTCTATCATAACTTTCTAAGCTCAAAGTCTAATCTTCAAATCCATTCGATTGAGATCCATTTCTTTGTGATTAGACTCATCTTGCTCTTCCACCAAGCTTCCTCTCTTTTCACTGATCCTAAAAAACATTCAAATGCAATCTTATCACATTATGTATTAAGAATCAGCGAATAGGAACTTAATGGAGCTAGATAGTGAATTTTACCTGAAGCACAGCCATACTCTTTGACTCTCCCATCTTCTGGACTCTTCAGGCTCTTAGGGCAGACTTGTATCCAACACCCTTTCTCTTGACTCACCCATCTTCTGAATGTCCTCGGAAGCATGGTTGGTTGACTTTCCCAACAAATATGCTCCATCGCTTTGCCAAATCATTTCTAATTCAGCAGCAATGAGCATGTAAGTTAGGTCAATGAGGTTTTCCTCATGATCCATAATATAATACTTTCTTTTGAACTCATTATATGATTCAGGAACTGACTGCAGAACCCAGTTCACAGCCAACTTATCAGGGAATGATGCACCCAACATTATCAACCTATCGATGTGTGATTTCATTCGTAGAACATGGGCACACACGGGTTTACCATCTTCATATTTCATTTCCAATAGGGCTTTAGTGACATTGAACCTTTCAATTCTTCGATCTTGTGGGTTAGGGAGAATAATTGGAGGATGTGGAGGAAGTGAAGCATGATTTCTTGTTCCTCGATCGAATCGTGGAATATCATCTTCATGTGGAATGCTTGTTCCACGGGATTTGGGAAGACCATAGTTGTCGTACTTTGACATCTACAAAACGGGAGAACATAAATTCAAGTTAGTTGATTGATTGAGTCCTTAATAAATTACCCAAATGAGATATTAAGGCTAGGACCCAACACAATACGCTACAACCTAGAAAAGGGATGGCGTAATCTAGTTGCAGAATATTTGAAGGTAAGTGAATGGTGATTCACTAATTTCCACCATTAAAAAACGAAAAAAAATTCAGTTTTAAATCTATGAAAACTCCTAGATCCTTTGAAATTCATTGGACATTTCAATGGCATGTTAAAATCTCGATATGCCCCTCTAGTTTGTGACTAGGATGCCGAGGATGACAAAGCTGGTGTGAATAACCATGTAAATCTACATGGTGCCCTCACATGTTACAGTCACCTATTCGATGTGCCGGTAAACCACACACGTTCCACCGAACTATGAAAAGCATTGAGTCACCCTTTGCTACCTTTGCTTAGAACCATTTAGTGTGCCGGTAAACCACACACGCTCCACTAACTTCTTCGCAAGGGCACAAAGTGTAATTTCATGAAATTGCATCAATTCACTTTTGCCTAATGTAACTAAGATTGGGAATTTTGTAAAACATTTAGTTACTTATGTACTTCATTATACTTATAATGGAAGTTTTTGTCCTATCCTACCCATTCGGCTAACGACCCTCCACTAGTCAAGAGTGCGGTGGGTAAGAGTGGATACCCATTCAATCTCCATTTTATAGGCAATTTCCTTAAACACCCCTTATAGACCAGCTTCGTGAATGAGGCCTACTAACGGTAAGACTGACTTTTACTCATACATGTATATAATGTTAGACTTTTAATGTTATATATAGTATAGGGTGTATTTTACACTTTTAAAATACTAGGTGGTTTAATTTAAAGATTATACCTTTAACTTAATTAAATGTAAACCTAAAACTATATGGATTTATTAAATCTCTTTTAATTATACACCTTAATTAATTAATAAAACCATAAGGATATGATTTGAACTTTTCAAAACAATATTAGGGTTTTAGAATTTAACATTCCTAAATTAAACCTTTAATCAACTTTTAAATTCCAAAACTTGAGGGCATGTTTTGAAACATTTCAAAACATTAGGGTTTAGAATTTAAATATACATCAAAATTAAACTTTTAATCAAAATTTAAATTCCAAAACTTGAGGGCAAGCTTCTGAAACCTTTTTCAAAACATTAGGGTTTCAACTTTTTAAATTTCAAAACAAAAACTTTTGAGTTCAAATTTAAACTATAAAATCTAAAGGGTAAAATTGAAACTTTTCATAACACAAGGATCAAATAACAAATAATATAAATTAAACAATTAATTTTGTCGTTATCTATATTTGACCTAATTTCAATTTCTTGCAAAATAAGTTACCCAATTAATACAAATAATCAGACTTTATCATATAAGGAAGTTATTATCTAATCAATTGGTAATTATCTTTTGTTTAATCAAGGATATACTCATAAATATGTATAAAATCGGATTTTAATGATCTAAAACAGATAAGGCAAGTATCCATGAGTAAAACAGCAAGAAATCCCGAAAATAGCTCCATCTTACGCTCGAACTCGCCGAGTACCACACTGGACTCGCTGAGTTGTGGTCTACTCGCCGAGTACACTGTGGTACTCGCCGAGTTCATCAGGCAGGGAGCTCAAGACTCGATTTTTTTTTTCAACTTGAACAAACATAAAAAGCATCAATACAATAGAAACCAATCAAGTCTCTGATACCACTGATGGGTTTTAGCTATAAGAACATCCTATGTGCTCATACAAACCCTAATGCTTGGATCTAGGTTTCTCTATTGTACATGCAAGTTATCCAAGACTATCAACCCTAGATCTAGCATATGATGATCAATATAACATATGAATTAGGGTTTAGATCATACCTTGATTGTTATGTAGCAATAACAATCTCAAATCCTCCTTGTAATGACTTTAGAAAGCTTAGAGTCACAAATGTCACTCCTCTAATGGTTCACAAACACCAAGAACAAGAGGATGAAGAAGATAAGAGAAGGAGGCTGCCTAAAACATGTGGAAACCCTAATCAAGAAGTTCACCATGTTTTTGAGCCATCAGGGTCCTTTAAATAGAGAGGCTATTAGGGTTATCTAACAAGGAAACCCTAATTTGGATGCTTAAGCCCTAAGCAACCCATGGATTCCTTCCTTAAAGGCCTAGGACGATTTCTAATGGGTTTCCCCATATAATTCATCCACCCCTTTAATATGGAGTCCATTAGGGTATTTTATTTCATTCTAGGCCTAATATGGCCCAAGTTATTAAAATAAATGGAAGTGGGTCCAATTAGAGCCCATTTAAGTGTTCTAAGCCCAAGATAGTCAACTTGGAAGCTTATTGGCCCATTGGGCCCAATAAGGGAATCCTAGTCCAAAATGGATTTACACCGGGATTTCTAGGGTTTCCAATTCTTTGTTGACTATTTGCAGTGCTTGTATAAAGTGTTTGATGGAAGTTTTGTTGTTATTGAATAAGCATCATACATGCTTTCACATTTTTGGTTCACATTTGTTATCATTGTTGTTGTTACAAAGCATCAAAATTCCTAGTTGTGACAACAACCCCACTTGTGATTGTTAGCTACAGTCAACCATAAGCAAGTGACGACTATCCTTTTACTTGTTATTGTTCCGGCATCGATGAAGCGTACCGTGTTGTTCTCATGGAAATCATGAGTAATTGTTTGTCATGGAAATCATGAGTGTATTGTTTTTCATGGGAATCATGAGTGTGTTTTATCAGAGGTATTGTGTCGTAGCAGTGGTTACAGGTTCATGGTAGCAAATTGTGAGAAACATTATACTTTGTCGTATACAAGTATTAATGTCAAGTATAAGTTTCCCCTTACTTATACCTTAGGCTCAAGAAATGTTAGGTATAATAGTTAATTGATAAGTACACTATTATACCTAACATATATACTAAATGTTGGAGAGTCAAAATGATACTTTCAAAACTATACTTTTGAACTTGGAAAATGTATTATTTTTATACGAAGTCAAAACATGTGGACTCACCAACTTTATGTTGACATATGTTTAAATAAATGTGTTTTCAGGAAATTAAGTTGCTGGTATGTATTTGAACAGAAGAAGTTTTACTATTACCTTTATGTTCGTCAAGAAGTATACAATAGTCAGATACTATGTAATAGGTTCTAGAAAAATAGTTATGTAACTTTCAATTATCAACAAAGGTATGTATTTTCTTTAGTATTGTTCAGTGTATGTTATATAACTATGATACGAAGAATGACGTTACACCACCCAGTGTTTCTACCGACGGCTAGGGTGTGATAGATTGGTATCAGAGCAATTAACTATACTGAACTAGTACATTCTTAGGAAAGCATGTCTATAGTTTAGGGCTTACTCTACTAGGTTTTGGTATATCCCTTAGCCTATAATAAAAAGTATTATTAATTATTCTCCTGAAGGACTACTTACAGGAGCGGTGACAGGATAGACATGTCGATTTGGGTTGCTGGATTCCAGAACGGCTATATGCTAAAATGATCCTGCCCTTTCGACTGTCCTGACTGGCCGGAGCCTTATCAGATAGACCTGATGTAACAAACAACAATTAAAGCGTGAATACAATAAATAAGAATATAGAGTCATATATAAAGACTCAGACCCGTGATGAGAATACACCTTAATACTCGGAATGTTTTTGATCTCAAGGATTTAGATCAAATATTCCAACTAAAGTTTATATGTATGTATATCCTATGACAACTAGGTGTAGGTGTGCAACTACAGTTTATTATGATCAGATCATATGAACTATTTAATTTGGGAGCAATATTAGATATACTAAACTCTTGGCGATCCGAAATTTATAGGAATTCGACATGGCACATTCACGAGAATGGATAATCATCGAGGATATGGATGAAGAAGAGGAAGTTTCTTTCCCCATGATGGTAGGCGATCCTTACTACCCTATAAATCTAACCACCTTTCATCTAATACATTCCCTTTACCTTCCAATGAATGGGAAGAGAGTGAACCAATGGAAGAGAGTGAGCCGATGGAGGAGATAGAATTAGTGGCTTCATCTTTACCACCAATAAACACTCTTTACTGTCAAGTTCCAGGAGGGCCGAAGATGAAAAGCATGGCACGTAAATCCATACCGATATGGCAAAAGATTAAGAAGAATCATAAGGCGACATCTGCAGGAAGTCATAGAGTTCAAGATGATCCTGTACAGATAGCACAAACCGTTGATAGGTGGGTGGCAGAAGAAAGAGCTACTAATCATCTCGACCACAACCCCCACATTCTTCTGAAATTAACACTTTATCTCAAGTGTTTGAGAAAAGTGTGAAAATTGAAGATAAGATGCAAATTGTTGAAGGAAGGGATACTCATCTCTCTGGAAGAGTACGAAGGCTAGAAGGACAAAGGACGCGAGATCAGGAATCGGTGATGGATGTCCATCAGTGTATAAATTTCACTTATAACGACATGATTACTCACGATGCAAGGATTGCAGAGTTAGAGCTTTACAATCAAACCTTGAGAAACAAGGAGCACACAAGAGGTCTTGATCAGAGAACTCAAGCACTGAAGGAGCAAGTGGTTAATGTCACTGACATGCTAGGTCATCACCTAGGTTATTGGTAGATAAGTTAAAACTAGTGGTTGTGTAAATACAGAAATCAGACTAGTTAAGGCAATAAGAGTAAAGTTTATAGCAAGGATGTAGAAAAACTTGCAAATTTTGTAATGTTTATAGAAAATTTTCTTTTATAAGCCTAAAATAAACTGATGTAACCACCGGTAATAATATGAAGCATATATTACGGTAATCATTGTGTTATCCATTATGTTTTACACTTTGAAGAATAATTAGAGTATTTAGTACTCGTGTAGTAAATGACTAATTCTTCATGAAACTTATAAAATTCTTATTATTTATAATAGGAACTAAAACAAAATGCCTAGAAGGAGTAGTACTCGGCTACACCCTAACCGACGCTCAGCACCACAACAACAACCACCAGAACCAAACCCCCGAATGAGTATAGCTGATTTAGAAGAAATCATAGCTCAAAGAATTGTTGCGGCTCTATCTAATGTCACAAGAGGTGGAGTTAGAAATGAAGGCAATATAGGTACCGCTAGAACGTGTACCTACAATGACTATGTGGATAGAAAAGACAGAGTCTGTCTTTCAAATAAGCTTCTTTCCAGACGATTGTAAGTATGATTTGCAACATGTACATTCGCTGATGCGGCACTTACATGGTGGAACAACCATGTGAATACAACGGGAATTGATACTGCAAATTCCATGAAATGGGAAGAACTAAAAATGATGCTAGTAGAGGAGTATTGTCCTAGGGAGGAAATACATAAGTTGGAATAAGAATTGTGGACCCTAACCATGAAGGGTTGAGAGATAAAAGCTTATACCGCTAGATTTAATGATCTTGCAGCAATGTGTCCAACAAGTGTAACCCCTGAATATAAGAAGATTGAGCGATATATTGATGTGTGTGAAACGAACTAGTTTTAATCCTACTAACTTAAAAACAAAGACAAACACACGAAAGGCAGTGTACCTATCAATTAGCAGTTTAGTTCAGGTAAGTAGGGTATCGAACACAGGGAACGGAAAATTAAAACTAAAAACTAATATTATCTAAAAATTAAGTAACAAAGAGGCTTTTCTCTAGTTTTACAAGACTAGAAACTTACCAACTAATACTTATACTAATTAACTAAAAACTAGATAAGCAAAGATTCAACTAAATTCAATAATGAAGGGAACTTCTGTTTACTTCAACTCAATTGCTACTATGGTTGATATTATGGTAATAGTGTAATGGATTAATTCTTTTATTGGCTACCGATTCAAGTGATTAGATTCAGGTTCGCTACACTAATTCTTAGAGAACAAACTAACTCAAACAGTGGCCAGTTGTCTAATTTAATTCAATTCACTAGGTTATTTATTCGGGTTAATTAAGACTTGTACTGTCTAACTAATTTGGTCCTTTAGTTAACCTCTTGTTGATGGTCATCACACAAGCTCACACATGAATTTACCTATTTTTCTATTAATTTTAGTTTCACAGTCGCTAATCCTAGTCATATAATAAAGTGGTCACATAAATTTTATGAGGTAGCAATTAAGAGATGTTCATGCAGCTTAATTATCTTCCTATTAACAGAAAATTAGTTATTATTCACACATAAGGTTCTTTAACAAGCTAGAATCAACAAAATCACCAATATTGAATTAATCCTACCATAAATCAGACCATAGTATCAATATTGTCTCCCCAAACAGAAGTTTAAAGGTTTTAGCTCATGATTGAGGTAATTAAGAACACAAAAACGAAATCTAAAAGTCTAAACATTGTGAAGAACAATAGATTAAAGTAAGAATGATGTAAATTTGCCTCAAATCTCCTTCGGAATTGGTTTTATGGTTGTATCTTCGTTCTTTAGATCTCTCCTGACTCTAATTCGTAGCTTGTTCCTCCGTAAGGGTTCCAGAATACCTTGTGTTGATCTGGACAGCTGTTTTTATAGATTCGAGCCGACTCGCCGAGTCCAAGACCGACTCGTCGAGTCCATCCCTTAATTTCCATACACGGTAAGTCACAGAGTCTTTATCTTCTCGAATCTTCGATGAGACTCACCGAGTAGTCGACCCTACTCGCCGAGTACCTTGTCTTTTTAGCATTTTTCTTCTTTGTTCAATTTCCAAGCTCCCAACTGCTTCTCCTGCTTCCTTTTGCTTCTAAGCTTCGCTTTTGGACTGAAAACACAATTCAAACACTTTTAAGTATCTTTTGTCCATGATATGCAATAAATTAGCTAATAAATGATAAAAATTTATACTTAATATAAGGCTAAATATGCCACTATCAAAATACCCCACATTTGACTTTTGCTTGCCCCCAAGCAAAACTGAATTTTAGCACATTAGAATCACATAGGACAACTCCAATCCAACCCAGCCATTATGCCAAGACCGCAACGCATTCATTTGTGTCTAAAATTTTCCTAAAACCCCCTAATATTCCAAATACTTACAATCCTCATAAACATTCACCCACTTATCCCGAACAATGCTAATTTTATGTATCCCTCTGAATCCATCTGCAAAAAACCTCCTATCCTCAAGGTATTTTTGGTTGAGCAACCCAAGCATACATAATCTAGAATTACAATTTATGATACCACTATGGATCTCTTTTGAATTCTTCACTTCCTTGATAATTTTATCTTTGATTTCTTTGAATTCGCCACCTTGTTTGATTTGATTTTTGGTATCTTCAATTTTTGAACTCTTCGAATTTCGATCTTTTGATCTTCACTTTAGTTGCACCAAAATTCTTACTACTTTTCTTGTAATTCTATCTTTCTCTCTTTTTTTTACATGTAGCTCACTTTTTCTCACTCAAAACCCTACATGCTTAAGCATGGGCGCTCAACTTCAACCTTTATTGGCTAAAATAATAAATTTCCTGGATACATTTCTGGTACACGATGCTAAACATATTGCATCCTTCGAGCTAAGCGAGGTCGTGTTTTTTTCCCATGATTTCACTGGAATAAGGAAGCCACAAATGCACTAGAACGTATATAGGCTCAACTAAACATTTGAGTTTTCATGCAATCATCAACATAACTCTAACATGGAATCCTAATTTCTTTTTACCAAAATTTTCTAAATTAAGCCCTAAGCAACATTTTTTGTTTGCAAAAATTAAAAATTTTTAAAGTTGACTCTAAAGTTGACCTAAATTAGGACATTAAGATTCTAAATTTACTAAGATGAAATCAACCCCCTACCCCACACTTAATTTATACAATGTCCCCATCGCATGCATTGCATGAAAAGGAAAACAAAAAAAATATAGAGTGTAACATTCCGTTTATTAAATAAATCAATATGTGAAATTAATAAATGAGTAATAGCCTTAAATCGAGTATATTTTTGGAAGCAAGGGCTAAATGGTAATTTCCGAATTCAATTTGTAAAGATTTCTGAGGTCAGGGGTTATTTGGTAAGTTGTAGGACCTGTATTGTAATGAATTGATGGATTCAGGGGGTAAAAATGGAAATATTGGGTTAAAGTTGAAGAATATATGGTGAGGAGGGGCTGATCTTGTAAAAGTCCAGAAATGTAATGAAACACGGGTATATCCGGTGCTCTTAACCCGTCACCATGTTAGATTGGTAACCCTAAACCTAGACGAAGACTCCAGCCGCCACTTATAGCTCCAGTCGCCACCCATCCTTCCGTCGCTGCTCCGGCGCCGCTGCTGAGGCAACCGAACGTCGCCATTGCGACATCTGTTGCCGGAGAAACACAGAGGACTGGGAGAAAATCGATTTGCGTCGTTGTGCAGGCCGCGAGTCACCGGAAATGCGTGGTAATCCCATCCACAATCCATTATTTTTCTCTCCCTCACTGCTTTTTGTGGGTACTGATGCCGGAAACGTCAATGTTGACGTTGGTGGCCGTGGGGGGGCGCTATGTGCGTTTTTCCAACGACTCTAGCTGCCTAGGCGGCGGATGTAGGATTGAGCATTCGATTATACTTGATGTTTGTTGCATTCTTGGGAATTATGTGTGTGTTTTTGGCGAGAAACACCCACCATGGCTGCCAACCATGGTGGCTGCCGCCTCCTTTTGCCGAGTAACAACCACCAACCGCCATAGGAGGTGGTTGCGGGTGTGTTCATGAGTTTGTGCTTGAATGTAGCGATTGTTTTCGGAAATTATGAGGTTGAATGGGTGTTTGTGTTGGATAAGGGATCATATATTCCTCCATTCTAGATATCATAATGACTGAGACGTGGATTATAATCATTCTCTCTGTCCATTTGTTGTTTCCCGATTTCCGATTTATGACGACTGACTAATTGAACAAATCAAATCAGTCCTGGCCCGGCCAAGCACTTCCATTTGTCATCATCAAATCATCGAGGGGCCCACATATATCGCGTTTATCCCGTAGGTAAAAGGAATGTATAAACTTCGACTCATATGGCTTGTTCTACTACTTGTTGAATCATACACAAAGGCACGTTTTATAACACCGAGTTACCAATGCGTTTTCATGCAATCAATGTATAACCAACTCATAGTAACAACTCATATCTCTAGGTTTGAAGAATATAGGATATTATCGTCTCATGATCACTCGTGATAAAATCCATGAAGTGATTCCAATGAGCGCGGGTTGAATCCAATACTCAGAACTTATGAGCACTCATGAGTGTTGTAGCACCACCTTGTCCAACATCTTAGACCTCTACAAACCCAACCCATGACAGTCTTGATTCATATCTACTTCCAACATATGACCGACTGTGGATGGTTTGAATAACTTAGTCAATCAGAACAATCACCTAGTTATTCTGGAAGTCAAAACATGCAAAGTGAAACACAATAATAATGGAATCCAATATGGTCTCAGAACTTATGAATATAAATAAAACACCTTTTATTTATCACCATATGATTACACATTATTCATTGTATATTGTTTCAGCTATCAACTTTATTCTTGAATTAAAAAAATAGTTGTCCCATGCTCCAAGCATGTACACTATGTTTTTCTAAACACTAGTCATGCCACACACCAAGTATGCATACTATGTTTGTCTATGATCTTTACTTTTTGAAATAGATCAATTGAACATAACTCCAATGATTCTCATTTCACAGTCCCAAATCTTACTGCAAATGCAAGAATTCCAAATTCATGCCATTTACTGAAATCTGTTAGATTCTAAACTTATATGCATTGATCCTCTTGTAATGATTATGCACAAATTCACAAAGACTTGACAACAATCATAACAGAGTATTCCAAAGGAGATCAAATCCTTGGAAACATCCTTCTTGCATTAAGTTTCCTAATCATACAGATTGAATACTTTCTAACTTTGAAGCATTTCCATATTCCATTTTTATTATCACTTCTGAACAAGAGTTGCCTCCTCACAGATTATGTCAATATGGTCCTTCCAGAATTAATACTATACTTCCAACTGTCCTTGAGCAACCAATCTTTGGTAAACCTTAGATTGTCCTCAACAATTGCTTAATCATTTTAGTCATATCAATTTCTAGACCTTTTTCCCTTCTTCATGCCCCAGGCATTTGGAAAAACTTAGAAAGAGTGAATATAGCACATGTAATCGATCCTATATCCGAAGCATATGGGACACGATTCCTGATGTCTCACATAAAGACTAAACCAATCTTTTGCTATAATATTTCCATTTCTATTTGCCAAGTTCTCATAATACAGATTATGAAAAGGGATGCCATAATCATAATCTAATTTTAGAACGCAAATAATGAACCCATATATAGAATTTCCTTATGTTGAGCCATCCCAACATGAAATTCATATATATTCTTGACTAAATACGATTAAGACCTCAATTTAAGCTTTTAGATTTGAGATGAAGTATAATTTCCTCTCCCTTAATTATAGCAAATCAACTTTTTCAACCCCTGCAACCTCACGAATTGAAACTTTTGTTTTCTATGATTAACGTTGCTAACTTGCAATACTTATCATAATTATCATGCTCCTACTAACATGATGATTATTAGCATAACACTTATGCTCCCAGTAGCTTTGACATGTACCCAGAAATCAACTGAACTTCTAGAAATCAATACTTTATTGACTTTCTTACCAGAGTTCAGATTTCTGATACTAGATTGCCTTGATAAGACTTTATCAATATCATACACCTCTCTTAGATAGATCACATGTGTGTCTAAACAATTATGAAGAGGGATGCCGTAGTCATAATGTTTAGACCTTTTGTCATTCCCACAATTGCTATCTACTCAAAATCTACTTAGTGAAAGAGTTTCCTTACCATCATTTTCATGAATCGAAGAGAAACATTATGACACTTAGATTTAATGGTGTATGTGTTCTTATCCATGTGAATTGTCAAAACCATAGTCACAAGACAAGGATAATGACAAATCCAAACTCATATGGATTGAACTTGTGCAATCTTAACTTCTTGCCACCTGGCAGCTCAAGGGCCTGCCATTGCTTCCAAGTAGTTATGCAAACAATTGAGAACATGTAGAACTCAAATGTATAGCCAAATTAATTGGAATGGGCACAGAAATGTTAGCACGATAGGTTATAAACCTCTACTTGTGTGCTATCGATGAAATACAGGCTTTATTCTTGATTACTTCTTGAAACCTTTTTTAGGATCTTTTAGACTCCCATTGTCTCCTTGACCTATACGACTTTCTTGCCAAATATTCAAGAGATAGTGTGGATTCTAATCAAGATAGACACTTAACACAATTAGCCTTAGTTGGTCTTTGTTTTATCCAAAACATCACAACTTACCAATTTCAAATGTACAAGAGTAGAAAACTTTTACTCTTACATTTTACAAGTGTTTTAAACCTTCTTTAAGACATGTCACTCAAGTTACAATCTTAGAGTATAACTCTATGAATTGTTTTGGAATGAAGTATGAATCATCTTCTTGATTTAACCACTTCAACAATTCATAACTCCTCTTCTTAACTATCAGGATGTACTTAGAGGATGAATTGTGACCAGGTCTCAAAATCATTAAGATGGCCTTAAAACATGATACTAAAGTACTCTCCCATCTTTTCAGATTTGAGAAACTTTTATCCTTCGGCCTAATTTGATTTTTCTTATTCGTTCAGTCATACATTGAAAATTTTCCAATGTTTCAGAATTATACTTAAGCTTCTAAGTATAATCATATTTACAAAACCTTAGTAAATCATGACTAATATTCTTATGCATCTTTTGTGGCGGACTTTTACAAGTGCACAAGAAAGTGTACTTGATCCCTTAGTCCTTCTCTTGACTCACACATCCATATGAACAAGTAGTTAGTCTTAATTTTTCCAATGCTCGAAAGTTCTCATTTATCCTACTATACAACTTGCATGATTCCAAGTTTCGGTCCAATTGAAACTTGGGTGATGATAATCTTTCCTTATTTGGTAAATTTAGACACTACCACAAATGAACGAACCAAATTCATATTTCTAATATTGCTATAAACATACAAACATCAAGTTTTCATGAATGCCATTGTAAGGAGATAAAAATAAAGTAAAACAAACTTTTATTTATTTTAAAATGCGGAAAAAACTTTTTCCTTACAATGTAACTTGAAATGAAAACTATTTTATTACTTGTTTCCTAGCAATCTATCATAACTCCTAAGAGTAGCTCAAGAATCCAATCTTCAATCAAGCGATAGAAATCCATCTTCGCGATCAGATTCAACATACTGTTTCTTTAAGTTTCCTTCACTTTTCCTTTGATTCTTAAACATCAACATGTGACCCAGTCATATCTTCTAATAAGAATATTAGAATAGAAACTTAACCGAGTTAGATAGTGGACCTCACCTAAAATAGAGTCAAACTTATTGACTTTACTAGCCTTATGATCTTTCAGGTAAAATTGACAGCTTCGCAACCAATGCCCTTTAATTTTGGCAATAGGACCATATGGACCCTTAGGTAATAGTACATGAGGCTATCTCAGACTTAACCTTTCTCTTTACCATTTGGTCAACCGAGTTGACTATGGACGATCCCTTTCCATTGGGAAGAGAATGCTTTTCTAGATTTCCTGTGTCACTATTGTCTCTGTCCATAAAGTTTTGGGAAGTTGATCTCCTAATCAAATTTTCTTTACTATTACACTAAATCATTTCTGATTTAACAACACAAAGCAAATAGATAAGATCATTAAGGGTTTTGTCATAGTCTGTTTCATAGGAGTCCCAAGGAACTCACTATGTGACTTAGAAAGTGATTGAACCACTAACTTTCTTAAGACTTTGACACCCAACTCTCCCGGCTTGTCAGTATGTGACTTCATCTCCAATATGTGATCACACCTAGACCTTGTCTTGCCAATAGGGCTTGAGTGACCTTGAACTTGTGAGTTTGGGAGAATAATTGGAGGAGGTGGAGGAAGTGAAGTTCCAAGATATTTGGGAAGATCATAAATGTCTGAACTAGACATCTTCTGGGAGATATTCAAGATAGTTGATTTAAAGTCCTTAATATAACACCCAATATGAAATATTAAGGCTAGGACCCAACAAACTATTTTATAACTTGGAAGAGGGATGCCATAATCCAAGCTGTAGAATATTTGAAGGTACGTGAATGACGATTCACCAATTTCCATCATGAAAAACGAAATAATTTATTAGGTTTTAATTGGATTTGAAACTCCTAGATCTTTTGAGATTCATTGAACTTTTCAATGACATGTTTCAATCTCGAGTGTGCCCTTCAGGTTTTGTGACTGGGATGGCGAGGATCATAAAACAAGGTGTGAAGTAACCATGCAAATTACTTCGTACTCTTAAGTGTTTACCCCTCAATCGATGTGCCGGTTAACCACACACGCTCCATTGATACTATGATAAACATTAAGTTACCCTTTGCCTACCTTGTTAAATACGAGTTAGTGTGTCGGTTAACCACACACGCTCCACTAACCGACTTAAACAAAGTGCAAAGTGTAATTTCATGGATTAGCACCTTATTCACATTTTCCTTAGTAACTAAGATTGGGTATTTATAAAAGGTTTAGTTACTTAGTATTTATCATTAATACTTTTAATTAAGGGAGAATTATAGTCCTTGTCCTACCCGTTCGACTAATGACCCTCACCAGTCAAGGAAGCGGTGGGTGAGAGTGGACACCCATTAAACTGCCATTTTATAGGCAGTAACCTTATACCCCCTTTATATACCGGCTTCGTGAATGAGGCCTACTAACGGTAAGACTGACTTTACTCTTATAAATATATATATATATATATATATATATATATATATATATATATATATTATTAACTTATAATATTATAAAGTATAAGGGTTGAATTTTAACTTTTAAAATTCTAAGGTCTAGTTTGGAATTAAAGTATACATGGGGGGTAACTTTACAAATTCCAAAACTTGAGGACAAGTTTTGAAACCTTTCAAAACTCTTGGCTTTTTCAAGACTTATGAGTTTAATTAAGGTTTAATGAAAAAAAAATTCAAGTTCCATAACTTGAGGACAAGTTATGGAAGACATTAAATCATTTAATGATGACATTAAAAATAGAGACTCTTCTATTTTCATAACCTATGAGACTTAATGACACTTTAAAAAGAAAAACTCTTCACTTTCCATAACTTGAGGACAAATTATAGAGTTCATAAAAACCATTAAGATCAAATATTCCAATTAACACAATAATCAAATAAGTTTTCTATGATCTAGATTAAACTCATAAGTAAAGATAATTCACATCAACAATTTTCAAGAAATTAGACAATCATATAAACTAATACAAATCTTGAAAATTTGACAATTATCCTTTGAAGACTCTTGGACTTCATAACCTAAATAGTTAATAAATGAGACATTTCACATCCATAACTTATGGAAGTTTCAAAACTCTTAAGATCATAACTTTAAAAAAAGCTTTTGAGTTCCAAAATTTTATGAAAAAATTTGTAACTCCTTAAAACCACTTAGATCAAACTTTTAAAACAAATAAAATAATCATATCATTCTATCTTTTAATAAATTGACCTAATTCAACTCTTGTAGTAAAGTGACTCAAATTTTACAAATAATTAGTTTTTCATAAAATCAAGTAATTATCATAAAATTTGACAAACTTCATGTTTTTTTTTTCTTTTTTTTCCATTAACTTGAAAAAAAATACATTTGCATCAAATATAGTAGAAAACAACCCATGGCTCTAATACCACTGTTGGGTTTTGGAATAAAACAACATCATATGGTGCACATACAACCCTAAATACCTTGGATCTATGTTTTCACTAATTATACATGCAAATGGTTTCCAAGGCATTAAACTTATAACTAGCATGCATTTGACATAAACCATATAATATACTAGTTAGGGAAACATACCTTTTATGTGGCTTGAAGTCTTGATGTATTTGGACTTAAGAGCTTAGCACCAATAGTATGAAATACCTCAAATGGAATCACAACACACCTACGACAAAGGTGGCTCTTGATAGAGAATTCCATGCACCAAAACACCTCCAAATTTCTCTAAGAAAAGAAGTGGTGATTTTGGCTATGGAGTAACCTATTTATATGTAGGATTCCAAGGGTCATGGGTATAACCCGTAATCTATACCCATGGGTTTTATGATCCATGGTTCATGTGGCCCAACTCTTTATGTATCCATACATAAACTTGGTCCAACATGGATCATAAGCCCAACACATATAAATATAACTAATTATCATAATTAGTTCCCATAGATTTAATTAGTCTCTTTTGATCACTAAATTAATTCCAAATTAATTCTTGATCGATACTAATTAAAACATATGATTTCATATTAATATATTATAACTTATAATTGATGGGTTTTGAGCATTCTAACACTTCCTAAGTGTACATGCAACCCTAATAACCTTGGATCTATGTTTGTCTAATTATCATGCAAAGTTGAATTCCAAGGTTATATTCCTATCTAGCATACATGGGGAACAATTTTAACTTGAATCATAGATAGAATAACTTACCTTGTTGTTGCTTGTGTTCCTTGAAACCTTGTGAGCCTAGCACCGCAAGTGTGATGCCTCAAATGCTTCACACAACACCAAATGCTCTTGGAAAGACTCTTGAGATAACACACACTTCTCAAAATCGGCCAAGCCCTCTTGTTTCTTATGTCTAACTTGTGTGTAGCCGATTTTGTGGAGAATGGGATCCTTATATAGTGTTGACACATCTAGGGTTACACCATGTAAACCCTAATGTGTCATGACTCTTCATTTCCATGACCCATGGGTTTGTAACTCCCATGGAGCATCCATGGAGCATCCAATGGGTAGAACCCAACTTGATAATCCATGGAGCCTCTTAGCCCACTATACAAGATATGGATGAACCCATATATTTAATTAGTTAACCTTTGATCACTTAATTAATTCCAAATTAATTCTTGATCAAACTAATCAAATAATATTATTAATATATTAGAACTTATAATATATTAATAATCTCCAAGTGTTATTTCTCTCATTTAGTCTAACCAATTGCATGGTGCCATGCAACCCAAATGGACCATGCCGGGTCGGGTCAAGTACAAGCCCGAAATAGTTATGGACTTAGACACCTTATCCAGCAGTCTCCCACTTGGATAAGTCTAATAACTATATCTCTAGTACTTCAGGAACCGACCGGCAATCGTAGCTCTTTCAAGGTTTCTCGAAACTTGAGAAGACGATGGTATGCCATTTAAGATAAGTGATCATATAATCCTCCGTTCTAGATATCAGCCGGACAAATACATGGAACATTGTCTTGCTTATTGTCCAGCATTTGTTTCCCGATTTCCGATTTGTTTGACATAGAACTTAATTGAACACATCAACTTAGTTCTGACCGGGCCCGGTACATGGGTCAAAACAAAATCATCGAGGGGCCCAGATATCAGCTTCTAATCCAAGAAGGAACAGATAAACTTCGACTCATATGTTTGTTCTACCACTTATTGAATTACACACAAAAGTACTTTTTATAACATCGAGTTACCAATGCGGTTTCGTACAGTCAATGCATAACCAACTTGTAAGTAACAAATCATATCTCTAGGTTTGAAGACTTATATGATATTACCGTCTCACGATCACTCGAGATAGAATTCCATGAAGTGATTCCAGTGAGCGTGGGTTGAGTCCAATGCTCAGAACTTATGAGCACTCATGATTGTTGTAGCCTTGTCCAACACCTTAGACCTCTACAACCCATCATGACAGTCTTGATTCATACCTACTTCCGACATATGACCGACTGTGGAGGTTTGAATAATATGTTACACCAAACAAAATTATTCTGGAAGTCAAAACATGCAAAAGAAATATAGTAAACGATTGACAAGAGATAGCAACACTTTACTCATAAATAAAACACCTTTTATTCATCATCAAATGTCAATTACACTTTACAAATTTCTGGGTTATCTAACTACTAAAACTTATATCATCCTTCAGCCCTATGCTCCGAGCATGCTGGAGATGCTTAACCCTACTCAGTCCCTTCGTGAGGGGATCTGCTGGGTTCTCATCTGATGATACCCTCTTTGCCACGAGGAGTCCTTCTTCGATCCGATGTCTGATGAAATGGTATTTTCTGTCGATGTGTCTGGATCTCCCATGATCCTTTGGTTCCTTGGCTAAGGCAACAGCACTTTCACTATCACAGAAAATTTCCATTGGCTCTTTAATAGCTGGTACAACTCCAAGGTCTCCAATGAAGTTTTTCAGCCATATCGCCTCCTTTGCTGCTTCGCTAGCTGCAATATACTCTGATTCACAAGTAGAATCTGCCACTGTCTCTTGCTTGGAACTCTTCCAAGAAATTGCTCCTCCGTTTAGGGTAAAGACCCAGCCCGACTGAGAGCGGAAATTATCCCTATCAGTCTGAAAGCTAGCATCACTATACCCTACAACTCTCAAGTCATCATTTCCACCAAGGGTAAGGACCCGGTCCTTAGTCCTCCGTAGGTACTTGAGGATATTCTTTACCGCAGTCCAGTGTGCCTTGCCAGGGTTCGCCTGATACCTGCTAACCATGCTCAAGGCAAAAGCTACATCGGGTCGAGTACACGTCATAGCATACATGATCGATCCTACAGCCGAAGCGTAAGGTGTTCGACTCATTTCTGCTATCTCAGCCTCAGTGCTAGGGCTTTGTGTCTTACTCAATCTGGTGTTACTCTGGATGGGTAACTCTCCTTTCTTGGAATCCTGCATGCTGAATCGCTTCAGCACTTTATCCAAGTAGGTACTCTGACTAAGTCCAATTAGTCTTTTACTCCGATCTCTCAAGATTCTTATCCCTAGAATATAGGCAGCTTCACCAAGGTCCTTCATAGCGAAACACTTCCCAAGCCAGGACTTTACTTCCTGCAGGGTTGGAATGTCGTTTCCTATGAGTAGTATGTCATCCACATACAATACCAAGAAGCTAACTATACTCCCACTAGCCTTGACATACACACAAGATTCATCTTCACTCCTAGAAAAGCCAAATTCCTTGACCTTTTCATCAAAGCAAAGATTCCATCTGCGAGGTGCTTGCTTCAATCCATAAATGGATTTCTCAAGCTTACACACTCTATTAGGGTACTCGTTGCTGACAAAACCCTCTGGCTGACTCATGTAAACATCTTCAGCCAACTTCCCATTAAGGAAAGCGGTTTTGACATCCATCTGCCATATTTCATAATCATGAAACGCAGCTATGGCTAACAGAACCCGAATAGACTTAATCTTGGCTACTGGAGAAAAGGTCTCATCATAGTCCACTCCAGGAATTTGAGAGAAGCCCTTTGCAACCAGTCTAGCCTTATAAGTGTGTACTTTACCATCCATGTCAGTCTTCTTCTTGAAGACCCATTTGCACCCTACTGTCTTACGACCTGGTACATTCTCAACCAAGTTCCAAACTTGATTGTCATACATGGATTGTATCTCGCTATCCATAGCCTCTTTCCATTTAGCAGACTCGGGGCCTGCCATGGCTTCCTCGTAGCTGTTAGGGTCATCTTGGCTTACTAGTGTTTCATCACTAATAAGTGTCTCACCTTCTGCAGTAATATGGAAACCATAGTAATGCTCAGGTGCACTCCTAACTCTCGTGGAACGTCTCAGAGGTACAGATTTGTCAATTTGCTCAACAGGAGTTTCCTCCTCAAGTTGAGGGCTAGAGTTTGAAGTTCCTTCACCGCTTGATTCTTGAATTTCTTCAAGATCAATTTGCCTCCCACTGTCTCCTTGGCTTATAAACTCTCTTTCTCGAAAGACTCCTCTTCTTGCTACAAAGACCACATTGTCACTAGGTCTGTAGAAGAGGTAACCAAAGGATCGCTGTGGGTAACCGATGAAAATACACCTCTCGCTTCGAGGTTCGAGCTTATCATGAGTCTCGCGTCTCACGAAAGCCTCGCAACCCCAAATCTTGATGTGGTCTAGTTTAGGTACTTTACCAGTCCACATCTCGTGAGGAGTTTTGGCAACTTTCTTTGTAGGGACTAGATTAAGAATATGGGCGGCAGTCTCTAAGGCATACCCCCAGAATGAGATTGGTAGCGTAGCTCGACTCATCATGGAACGAACCATATCCAACAAGGTTCGATTACGCCTCTCAGCCACACCATTCAACTGTGGTGTCCTGGGAGGTGTCAATTGTGAGACTATCCCACATTCCCTTAGATAGTCGAGGAACTCTGAACTAAGATACTCACCACCACGATCGGATCGAAGCATCTTAATGTTCCTGCCCAATTGATTCTCGACTTCCTGTTTAAATTCCTTAAACCTCTCGAAAGTCTCTGACTTATGCTTGATCAAGTAGACATATCCATATCTACTATAATCATCAGTAAAAGTCAAATAATAACGATTAGCATCCCTTGTGGCATGTTTGAATGGTCCACACACATCCGTGTGTATAAGGTCCAACAAACCTTCACCCCTCTCACATGAACCTGTGAAGGGTGACTTTGTCATTTTTCCAAGTAAGCATGATTCGCAACTATCATCTGACTTTAGGTCAAACGACTCCAAGACTCCATCCTTTTGGAGTTGGCCTATGCGTTTCTTGCTTATATGTCCAAGACGACAATGCCATAATGATGCTTTATCCAAGTTATTATTAGTAGAATCAATACACAAAACATTATTTCCCAAGTTATCTACAACAGATACAGCTTCATACACACCATCACAAGGTAATGCTTTAAAATAAAAGACATTATTATAGAACACATCTATAGAACCAACTTCATTATTAAATGAAAAGGTAAACCCTTGTTTGTACAAAGCATGAAAGGAAATAATATTTCTTGCCATTCCTGGCAAATAACAACACTTATTCAAATCTAAACTAAACCCACTACTTAGCGATAAAGTATAAACTCCAATCTTGGTAACAGGTATAGCTTTCCTATTCCCCATGATCAAGTTTATCCTTCCTTGCTCCACATCCTCACTTCTTCTTAGTCCCTGCAAGTCACAACAAATGTGAATACCACACCCGGTATCAAGGACCCAAGAATTAGAATGGGGTGAGTTATTAGAAATGATAGTGTAAATACCTGCATGGTTGGGTTTAACTTTCCCATCCTTCACATCTTGCTGGTATTTTGGGCAGTTCCGCTTCCAATGAGCTTTTTCATGGCAATAGAAGCATTCAGCCTCTTTTGGGTCAGAAGAAGGAGTAACGAAACCTTTCTTGGTTCCATTTGAAGAAGAGCCATCAAGGGTCCGAACCTTGGTACCCTTAGAAGAGCTCTTTCTCTTCCTCCCTCGACTTTTCCCGATTGCCAAAACCGGAGTAGAGTTTTGAGTAGGAGTGATAGCAACCGACTTCCCCTTAAGACCTGATTCTGCGGTCTTGAGAAGTCCCTGAAGTTTGCTGAGGGTGACTTCTTCCTTGTTCATGTGATATGTCATGCGGAATTGATCATAGCACGATGGTAAGGAATGCAAAATAATATCTATTGCAAGATCCTCCGGGAAGTTCACATTAAGCTTCAGCAAACGATCCACATACCTTTGCATTTTCTGCATGTGGCTCGTGACGGATTCCCCGTCCTTCATCATGGTTGTTATCATGGAGCAGATGATTTCATACCTCTCTTGTCTTGCACTTTGATGGTATCTTTCCATCAAATCTTGGTGCATTTCATAAGGGTAGAAATCCTCATAAGACTTTTGGAGTTCCGCTGTCATCGTGGCCATCATGATACAAGCCACTTTCGTAGCATCCCTTTCATGTGCCCGAAATTCAGCGATCTCCTGAGGAGTTGCAGTGGACTCATCAATCTCCTTAAGCTCCTTGTCAAGGACATATTCTTTGTCCTCGTAGCGGGTAATCATCCTGATGTTTCTGATCCACTCATTGAAGTTGGATCCATCAAAGGTGACTTTCCCACACAAGTTCATAAGGGAAAAGGAGCCATTAGGATTAGAGCCAGAAGCATTGTTGAAAGACATCTGAAGGAAAGAGGACAAGATTAGTTTAGATATAAGAGAGTCCTTAATAAAACACCCAAATGTAATATTAAGGCTAGGATCCAATCACAATATAATATAACTTAGAAGAGGTATGCCGTAATCTAAGCTATATCATATTTGAAAGGTAGGTGAATGACGATTCACCAATTTCCACCACGAAAACCGCAATATTTTAGTATTAGGTTTTTTGAATGGTTCTTAGAAATTCCTAGATTCTTTGAGATTCAATGAACTTTTCAAAGGCATGTTTCAATCTCGAGTGTGCCCTCCAAGTTTTGTGACTGGGATACCGAGGATCACAAAACGAGGTGTGAAGTAACCATGCAAATCACTTGGTACCCTTAAAGTTTATCACTCAATCGATGTGCCGGTTAACCACACACGCTCCATCGATACTATAATAAACCCTAAGTCACCCTTTACCTACCTTGTTAAGTCCAAGTTAGTGTGACGGTTAACCACACACGCTCCACCAACGACTTAATCAAAGTGTAAAGTGTAATTTCATGGAATAGCACCTTATTCACATTTTTCCTAAAGTAACTAAGATTGGGAATTTGATAAAACATTTAGTTACTTTATAATATTCATCATACTTTGAATGAGAATTAATAAGTCCTTGTCTTACCCGTTCGGCTAACGACCCTCCACCGATCAAGCAAGCGGTGGGTGAGAGTGGACACCCATTAAGTCACCATTTTATAGGCAACAACCTTATACCCACCTTATAGACCGGCTTCGTGAATGAGGCGTACTAGCGGTAAGACGACTTTGTTCTTATACATATATATATAATTATTAAATCATAATAATATAAGTATAAGGGTTGAATTTTAACTTTTAAAATTCTAGGGGTTGGAACTAAAGTTTTAACTTAACTTTACTTGTTCCAAAACTTGAGGGCAAGTTTTGTAATCTTTCAAAACTTTTCATTTCTTGTAACTTATGAGTTTAATAGAGTAATAAAATGAGGACTTTTCATTTTTCTAACTCTTGTGTTCTTTTAATGGTTTTTTTAATCCAAGAGACTTTTGGTTTTCCATAACTTGAGGACAAGTTATGGACTCCATTAAAACACATTATGATCATGAATTAATCTACCACATAGGTTACAAATAATTCCTATGATCATCTAAACATCATAAGAACAAGAACATGAATATGAACACTTTCAAGAATCAAAATCACATTTAATCTTTGTAATTTTGATAATTTGTTGTTGTAAATGTGTTAGAAAAGACATTACACCTTCTAAAATAAGTTTTCAAGTATCAAAACATTTTAGGGTAATGATTATAATCCATTTCCAGCAACACAAGTCGAAATTCTGCACTCTGTCGACCCTACTCGCCGAGTGCATAAACCTACTCGCCGAGTAGGTTGAAGATACACATGAACTCGTCGAGTCCTCCCCATGGACTCGCCGAGTCCATCAGTCAGACAGCAAGATTTTTGACTTTCTTCAACTTTTAAGCACAAATAACAAACAAACAAGCCTATGCTCTGATACCACTGATGGGTTTTGAGCATTCTAACACTTCCTAAGTGTACATGCAACCCTAATAACCTTGGATCTATGTTTGTCTAATTATCATGCAAAGTTGAATTCCAAGGTTATATTCCTATCTAGCATACATGGGGAACAATTTTAACTTGAATCATAGATAGAATAACTTACCTTGTTGTTGCTTGTGTTCCTTGAAACCTTGTGAGCCTAGCACCCCAAGTGTGATGCCTCAAATGCTTCACACAACACCAAATGCTCTTGGAAAGACTCTTGAGATAACACACACTTCTCAAAATCGGCCAAGCCCTCTTGTTTCTTATGTCTAACTTGTGTGTAGCCGATTTTGTGGAGAATGGGATCCTTATATAGTGTTGACACATCTAGGGTTACACCATGTAAACCCTAATGTGTCATGACTCTTCATTTCCATGACCCATGGGTTTGTAACTCCCATGGAGCATCCATGGAGCATCCTATGGGTAGAACCCAACTTGATAATCCATGGAGCCTCTTAGCCCACTATACAAGATATGGATGAACCCATATATTTAATTAGTTAACCTTTGATCACTTAATTAATTCCAAATTAATTCTTGATCAAACTAATCAAATAATATTATTAATATATTAGAACTTATAATATATTAATAATCTCCAAGTGTTATTTCTCTCATTTAGTCTAACCAATTGCATGGTGCCATGCAACCCAAATGGACCATGCCGGGTCGGGTCAAGTACAAGCCCGAAATAGTTATGGACTTAGACACCTTATCCAGCAATAATATATTAATAAACCATAAATAACCTTCTCTCAAAAGTCCATCCTAACAAATTGTCCTGATGATATGCAACCCAAATGGGCCATGCTACTCTCGGGCCAAGTACATACCAATAATAGTTATGGGCTTAGACATCTAATCCAACAGTTTGTGTAGCCGGAAAACCCCCACCACCACCACAGTGAGGTGGTGGCCGCCGCCATGAGCCGCCGATGACCACCACTACCTGGGGTGGTAGTGAGTGGTGCTTGCATAGTGAACCTTAATCGGCCCAAAAGCTTGATCTAGGCTTGTTGGATGGTTATTGGGCTAGAAACCCTAATTAGGGTTTGGAAAACCCTAATTTTGGGTTTGTTGGTTTGGGCCTATTGGGACCCGCGTCTGGGCTAGTGAACTGAAGATATGACTCATGCCAATTCTATTGTTTGATGACTTAGAGGGAGAAAAATGGACTTGATGGGTTAAGTCCTTAAAGGGTTAAGTGAGAAGACTTAACCCTAATCGTCATTTCATGTGGACTAGAGTATTTATATGGGCTTTGAGTTAGGGCGCATATGAGGGTTTGGGCCCAATTTGGAAAATTGGGCCATTAATGGACTTTTGTGGATCTATTTGGTATTGGGCCTTAGTGGGGCCAATGGGCTTGAGTTATTCATGGACCGAATTGGTGGACCATATTTAGACCTATTATGTGAAGGTTAGTCTTAAATCCTAATGGGGTTAATTGTGGGTTTGGCTCAGTGTTAGAAGCCGGAGTGTAGCAGTAACATTTATAGGATCTGTTCGCCATCCTAGGTGAGTCTTCTCATTATACATACCTGTATGGTGACTTGTTTGTGACCAGTGGGTCTTATTCGTGTTATTGACCGGAGGGTCTTAGTACATTATCGACCAGAGGGTCTTACTTGTTTATAATGTGTTATGTGTTATCATGCATACTGTCTTTGTGACTTATGTTGTTATTGTATTCTGTATATATATATATATATATATATATATATATATATATATATATATATATATATATATATATATATATATATATATATTGGTCTTATATGCTTACTCGAGTTGTGCATTTGTTTGTGTGGTATATATGTTGTATTATATGATATTGAGACCGGAGCGGAGGGTCCAACGAGTTGTGAGACCGGAGGGTCCTCACTGAGATCGGACCGGAGGGTCCCACGAGCTGTGAGACCGGACCAGAGGGTCCAACGAGCCATGGGACTGGACGGTCCCACTGAGACATATAGACCGAAGGGTCTTACTGAGTTATAGCCTCGAGTGGCTAAAGTGTTGTATGTGGTATTTTAGGGAACTCACTAAGATTTGTGCTTACCGTGTTATGTGTTATGTGTTTCAGGTACATCTCAGGATCACAGGAAGGCGATGGCTCAATTGTACACACGAGACAAAGAGTTATGTTTTGGAGGATCCTGGATTATTAATCAAGCAATTATGGATTTGTGTTTTGTTAATTTGATAATTGGGGATTTTTGTGTAATATATTATGAGAATTTTTGTGATTTAAAAATGACAATTTTGTTCGAAAATTCACAATGTTACATAGAGGGAATTAGAACAAACTCCCCTGGGATAGCAGTTGATAGGCTGATCATCTTCTATTAAGCTCTTGCTTCAATCGACTTTAGACATGGGAACAGCTCATCCGTATCTTGGGTATCAAATCGCATGTGGGTAGCTTCAAATGTGCATGAAAAATACCTTAGAATCTTCAGGAATTAATTGCAAAGAATAAGTGGTCAAGTGATGTAGCTATCAGCATCAAAACAGCAGCCCTTGTGGTAGATAAATGAAGGACTCGTCGAGTCATATAAACGACTTGTCGAGTAATAGCTCGAAATTATTGAAATCGTGAAAAGGTATTGAGACTCGTCGAGTAGGTTAATTGCACTCGGCGAGTCATCGCTGGATGAAAAATAAAGAAATTCTGTCTTGAATCCAGCTTGTAATGAACTTCAAAACTTCCCATTGCTCCACTAAACGCTCACTCATAAACCCTTTCGGACAGGACTCGACACTTAGACTCAATATGTCGACCTTTCTTGACTCGTTTCCATGTTTTTCTCACATACTCTAGACTCCTTATGCAAGCATTTCCTAAACCAAATTCTGAAATAGACCAAGGCAAATAGATCATCAAGCACATAAGTGTTTAAGTCCTAATTAAGAATTTAAAACACACCAAAATAAAAACAAATAAAAGTTGTTCAATAAGACATAAAAGAAACTAATCATCATCTTATTCCTTATCATGGCCATGCACCGCCCCGCTCCCACCAACTCCACTCCACCTTGCGTTAATGATCTCATCCCAAGAAGTAATGTAGGGGAAGTTGTTGGGTCAAAAATATGGTTTATACTTTGCTTTTCTGGGCAATTATATTTTTCTGTAATATTTCTGGAGTTTACGGTTGAGTTTATGGCCGTAAACACCTTACGGCCGTAAACCCATTTACGGCCCATGTTATCCGGCCCATGTTCTCCAAGTATAAATATAGGTGTTAGGGTGAGGAGTAGAGATTGATGAACCCTAAGGAGTTTACGGCCAAAGAGAAGAGAGAAACTAGAGAGCATTTTGTGTGTGTGAATCTTGTATCCGGATCATAATTCTAATCATATCATTCAAGATTCATATTATTCTTCTTCTCCTTCTCTTCTATTTTATCTGACATCATCCGTTTGATTGGGATTCCGCACCATCAAACGGATCTGATTGATACACAGGCAAATTAGGGACTTACAATTGGTATCAGAGCTTGGTTGTATCAGTCAATTTTGTAAGATTTGGAGCATTATTTGATCTTATTCTCGAAATATTCTTGCGTTTTCGGATAGATCTCTGAAAAATAATGGGGGTTTGTTCTTCGTGTTATTCATAAAAAAAGGGTTTTTGATCGAGTTTTGAAGCAAAAAAGGGCAAAGATCACTGTTTTTGGTCGTAACCTGCGAAGGGGTGGCGGCCAGCAGCTAGGGTTTCTAAGGAGTTCACGGCTCAGAGTTTGTGGTCTCGGCTCGTAGTATACGGTTCAGCAGTTTGCGGCTCGGTCTTGCACATTTCCGGATTCGGAGTTCTTGGCCTCGCACCTCGGCCTCGAAGCAGCGTCCTCGCATTAGTTTCCTCGCCTCGCAGCTTCAAATAAAAAAGGGGGAGGGACTTTGGAGCGGCCAGGAATCGAACCCACGACCTCAAGTTCAACAACCAGCACCTTAACCAACTCTTCTTGCCGATTCCTTGTTCTTGTCCTCCAAAGTTCAAAATATAACCCGTCTTTTTCGCTTCAAGTTTCGCATTTTTTACACTTTGAGCCCAAAATTCAATTCCTTTTAATTTTAAATTCTTTTTTCATCCAAAATTAAAAATAATAATAATAATAATAAAAACTAAAAATAATAATAATAAATAAATAAATAAATAAATAAATTACAATTAATAAATAAAATTATATTTTAATTTTTGACTTTTATTTTTTAACTTTTGACCTTAAATTTTGACTTTGACTTCCGAGTTTGACCTTTGACTTTAAACTTTGACTTTTTCGTTTGATTTTTAAATTTTCAAATTTAGTTTTTCGGTTTGACTTTTAAGTTTGACTTTTAAGTTTGACTTATAAGTTTTACTTTTCAAGTTTGACTTCTAAGTTTGACTTTTCAAGTTTGACTTTTAAGGTTGACTTTTGAGGTTTGTAATCAAAGGGTTTGACTTTTAAGTTTTATTTTAGCTTCTAGTTGTGCTTTTAATTGATTTTAAGGTCTACGAGGGAGTTGAAAACATGAAATAGAGTTGTCAAGATATGTTAAGACAAAATTTCAACATTTTCGATTATATCCCTGGAGAAACCCTCGAAACTCAATTGCAGCGATTTACTACACTTACTACTGAGATGAATATAGCTGGGATCTTCTTGTCTAAGTTTGAGATTAACAAATAGCTACTGAATTCACTTTCGAAATCGTGGCATATGAACGTGGCTATCATCAAGAAGACAAAAGATCTCAATCATCTTAGTCTTGTTGATGTAATTCAAGAACTTGATGCTTTGAAAGTGTAGAGAAACAATGAGTTCTGAAAACATTCCGGTCACTGAAGTTACATGTACTCCAGCTTGTGAAGCTATGATTAAATTTCTTCGGGAACAAATTGATTTATTAAAAAGAGAAGTTGAGGACCTGAGATATGAAGGATATCAACTCAGGAAAGGAAAGAAACCCCTGAAGGCTGAATTAGAAGCAAAAACCAAGGACATTAGGAAACTTCAGGAAGAGTATAGCAACAAGTGTGAAAATTATGACTATATTAAGAGACAACTTGTTGCTGTGACTGAAGAACTTGACACTTTGAAAATTAAGTGTGGAAAAACAGAAGTTAGTTTCAAAAATTATACTGCGTCAAGTTAGACAGTCGAGTCCTTATTTGAAACCCAATTAAAATTCAAAGATAATCAAAACAAGGGTCTAGGGTATGATAGTGTTCCTCCTCCTTTCAATCATAACTACACATCCATCCGTATGACACAGGAAGAAATTGATAGGGAGGCACATCTTCGATATGGCAAACCAGCTGGATTTGTGTCAGGAGGATTTATTTAGGTTGAAAATACTAATGTTTCTACTTCATGTGCAGGTAAAGTAGCAGAAGATGAGAACAAGGAGAAAACCATTAAACAAACCAACATCTCCTTGAACTCTGAATATGTTGCTTCGAACTTAGAAGTTTCTGATCAACCTGCTGTTGAGAAATAACCAATTCCAGTGAAACAGAGTGCCTGTTGCAAGTCTACATGTGGCAAAAGCAAGAGACAAGGCAAGGATACACCACCAGGGGCAGGAAGAAATAACTTCACAGTGAAGAAAAAGACTTGTTTTCACTGTGGAACACCTGGACACATTGCCAGAAATTGTCCAAATCGCGCATACGTTCCCTACTATGCTCAAGGCTGGCAGAACGCGCCAAGTGGGAGATACTTCAAAAGAAATCCTTCCAGTTTACGTTCATACAATGTTGACTGGAACGCGCAGAAGGCCAAGAATCAAACCCACAAGGCCAAGAATCTGAATCCTAAAGGCAAGAAGGGAATGCCGGCCAAGAAGCCCAATCCAGGAGATGCTCCAGTGAAGCCAAGACTGGTTAGGTCAAAGTCATCTCGGCATTCGGCTTCAAGTTCCAAAGCAAGTGACGAGGCACCCATTGGATCGAACAAGAAATGGGTTAAACCCGAATATAGATGGGTACCAAAGGTGAAAACTCCCAAATCTTCTAATGACTCTAATATTTCATCGTCTTTTGTTTGTGATAAACAGGATATGTCATCGGAGAGTACCCTGCAAGGATGAAAAAGGTCGACCCAGTTTCAAAATGGACTAGGTTCCAAAGACCAATTAATCTCGCACTGTGTCGGAGCAGCTATGGAGGCATATCATAAGACTTCAGTTTGTTGGTAATGGTTGTTCCAGACACATAATAAGAGGCATCTCTCAACTGTACAACATTCAGAACTTTGTTCGAGAGTATGTGTCCTTTGCGGAAAAGAAAAAAAAGGGAAGAAAGGAAGGGATCACATGGGGTTAGTACTTAACTATGTGAAGAATTTTCGGATCTGTTCTGAGATTATGCTTGCTGTTCTCAGACCTTCTGAATACAGATTCAATCGGTGAATTACGGTTTGCGTTTTCTTCTTTATACTCCTGAATTTTTCTTAAGCTGATTCGCTTTAAAGACTAATTTTTGTTTTAGGATAGTTTAAATTTGTGCATTTATTTTCGTTTCTCTCCTATGCACAAATTTAGGGGGAGAAATAAAACAAAACAAAAATTAGAAAAGTTTCAAAAATCCAAAAACATAGAATATATATATATATATATATATATATATATATATATATATATATATATATATATATATATATATATATAGGGAAGAGTTATATGGAAAATGAATGATTAGGGCAACACATATTTGAACCAATAAAAACATGACAACACATCACTTCCAAAATAACTTCCACAATACATTACTTGTGAAGAAAGAAATGGACACGTGTCATTTGATTGTTGGTTCCGGTAGATGTTGCCCTAGTTATTTGTTTTCCATAGAAGTCATTCCTATATATATATATGTTATGAAATGTGCTTGAGGGAGATGTTTTAGGAAATGAAATTAGAAAGTGTTAACGGGCAATCTGAATCGGCGTAACGTACCTAAGTTGAAGCGTCTACGCTCTGTGTTCGATGCGCTGGTAGGCACGAAAGATTTTAAATGGAGTTGACTAGGGAGAGTAGAACCTAATAAATTTAAGGACTTGACAAACTTTAACCTAGTTAGATCTGTTTAACATGATGTCACGACACTCGGATAGGTTGAGCAGGGAGATATACATAGGAATCTACCGGTCACATTAAATAACACATATCTAGAACTATGGACTCACTTTTCCTCGATGTGCAGATTTTGTCCTTAATTCCGGTTGGATGGGGCGACTGGTAAATTCCGAGAAATTAGGTCTGTAGAATATCATTTTCTTTCTTTCCGTTTGTTAGCCATATGTTGTCTCCTTTGCGTGACTTCTAATCTGACCTGGTACACAACATATGCAACTCTATTTCTCTGCTGGCTATATATATATATATACATATATATATATATATATATATATATATATATATATATATATATATATATATATATATATATATATGAAATTCCTCCCATATGTTAGCCATATGTTGTCTCCTTTGCGTGACCTCTAATCCGACCTGGTACACAGCATATGCAACCTTCTACTTCTCAACCCCTCTGAAACAATAAGTAATAGAATTCTGAATCTATCCTCTCTCTGAATGGTTGTCTGCTCACCCGGTGTAAGGAGTACTCTGGAAGTTCTTGATGGCTGGGGCATATCAGGAAGCGGGAAACACGTTCTAGTACACTTAAAATTGAACACATACATATTGTCTGTAGATCTCGCTGCTCGATTTAGGTGGACAACAATATCCCTGGTTGTAGTCAGTTAAATGGTCTTAAGAAAAGTTTATTTAAGAATTAGGGCTAATCATGATAATAAAGTTACAATTAGATATATGCATGTTTCATGTCATTGGTAAATTGTCCAAAATTGTCACAAATTTTTTGTGTTTAAGTGGACCACAATACTGACGATCGATCAGACGAAGATGTGAAGATAAGGGTACCGACAAGTGGAATAAGGCTCTCCAACAACATTGATCCCAAATCACTCTTAAAGTTAGCTATTATTTTTGTTTTTGTTAAGTTTTTTCATAGTGTTCTTCTAATTTAATTAAAAGGGGAGAACTAAAAAAATTAAAATTAAAAAAAAATATACTGTTATTTATGTTTTATTTCTTGTTCAGAAAAATCGTCGAGTTACTTGGCAACGAAACGCGGGGCAACCCCGACTCGACTCGTCGAGTTTGCCTATGGACTCGGCGAGTTGCTCCCATGACAACCCTCATCTGATCTTCTGAGGTCAGATCTGCTTCACCAAACCATAGATCTAACTCCCTCAAAGCCATAGATCTAACCATAGATGTATGTCTATTATGTTTTAGACACGAGCACTAGTTTATTTTATGAAAGTTGCCTAAAATGCTTTTATGTGCTAAATGTTATATGTTGCCATATATGATATTATTTGTTCGGATCTATGGTCTGTTACCGACCCGATCTGGAAACCTTACGTGTGTAGGACTCTAAGCGTACGTCTACGAATTTAGAACTAGCATGTCAATGTTTCGGAGTGATAAGGATGATTTGAATATCTATCATGAATGAGGATCTAATTTCACCTTATTCGGTGTATAGATCAAAAATGGTGAGAACAAGAAGTGGAGTCGGAAATGCTGATGAAAACAGGAATCAACCACCAGTGATTTAGCAAATACCTATCGTAGCAGCAGCACCTGAGCCGATAACAATGGCTGGTGTACAATTGATGATTCATATAATGTTGGATCGTCAAATGGATGAAACAAGACGTCTGCTTCAACATAATCGTGAAGAACTGTTAATTCAAGTGGAAGAGCCTGAATTAAATGAAGGGCGCTCAGAAGGTGGAAACTTCAGTGGATATGTTGGTCAGGCCAACCAACCTATAGTTAGGCAAAACAACCAGGACGGAAGGAATGATGGAATGGGATGCAAGTACAAGGACTTTCTAACTTGCAAACCATCGACTTTCACTGGAAAGGAGGACCCGATTGGAGTGATGGATTGGATCTCCGAAATGGAGTTAGCCTTCATTACTTGTGGCTGCAGAGGCAAGTTGCAGACTACCTATGAAGTGCGTCAATTTCGGGGTGGAGCTGTTCGTTGTTGGAACACTCTGGGGAAGACTTTAAGCCCTAATGAGCCACTGCTGTAACACCAAAAATTTCAAAACAATTTTTCATTTAAAAATAATCGTTTAATTCTTAAAAACACTTTGCTTAAAATCTCATTCATAATCGAATTACAAAACATAACTCCATTTTCACTTGCATAATAAAACAGGATCCTCAAAACATGACTCTTTCTCTGGTGTGTACAATCGAGCCGGTGCCGTCCCGTGATCCTGAGAGAAACCTGAAACACATAACACAAACATTGTAAGCACGAAGCTTAGTGAGTTCCCCAAAATACCACACATAACACATATTAGCCACTCGAGGCTATAACTCTGTGGGTCCGTGGACCCTACTCTATGAACCCTCTGGTTCTAACTCTTTGAACCTTCCGGTTCTAACCCTGGGAACCTTCCGGTTCTAACTCTGTAAACATGCACAACATAAATCACATAGAAATAATGCAGTACAACACATAGCATACAAATACTCTGTCACATAACTATGGTTACCTACTCAAGGTAAACTATAATGAGAAGACTCACCTGGAAATCAGAAAGCAATTATATGCACATGCGAACCTCAGACTTGCCACCACCTAACACATAAGGCAAATATCTCTAATTAGTACTCGAAGTCCCAACTCTAATTAACCAGCGATTACTCTTTCCCTCTCTAGTCAAGTAATGGGTAAAAGACCATTTTACCCCTCCCTGACCTCTATTACCTCTGTTGACCAAAACTCCCAACGTCAACATAAGACAACTCAAGTCAACGGTCAACAATGACCAGACTCGGCGAGTATACAAGAGTGACTCGGCGAGTCCATGCGGGTTCTCTAAATCCTTTTTAAACCTCTTAGACACGACGAGTTCCCTCTCCACTCGTCGAGTTACTTGGCAACGAAACGCGGGGCAACCCCGACTCGACTCGTCGAGTTTGCCTATGGACTCGGCGAGTTGCTCCCATGACAACCCTCATCTGATCTTCTGAGGTCAGATCTGCTTCACCAAACCATAGATCTAACTCCCTCAAAGCCAATAACCACGAAAAGGTCGAACCTTGGACACTCATGCAAGGTTCTACAAGCTCATTTGGGTGAGACCCTCCATTACATAACAACCCTAGCTCAAAACTCCAAATAGAATGCATAAAGCAGGAGGGAAGGGACTCTCTGGACCTCTTTGGGTCCAGATCTATGGCTTCACACTCAATGGGACACTATACTCCACAAATCAAGCCATAAAACAAGCTAGAAAACCCTAAAATCACCAATCTTACCGAAAATAGAAAAGGGGGAACGATTTGATACCTCAATAGTGAAGATGCAAGCTCAGAAGCTCTGAATCGACACCCCCTTGACCTCCCTTTGCTGGAAATGACTACTCCATTGCACAACGACCTCAAGAATGCTCCAAAATGGCTCTTCTTCACTCTATCAGCTCTCTGGTTCGATAGGAGTCTCTCAAATGTGTAGGTGGCCGCCACTGAAGGCCATAAGGGCCTTTAAATAGGTCCCAAACTCGGTCAATTAGGGTTTTCCTTGACAGCGCCTACTCGGCGAGTCCAAATACCCGACTCGTCGAGTCCCTTCATTAAACTTGTCCCCAAAACGCGATCCTACTCGACGATTTGAGGCGTCAACTCGCCGAGTCTCCTCATTCCCCAATATAAAATACTCAAATTCGCATACCTAGATATCCGGATGTTACAATTCTCCCCCACTAGAATCAGATTTCGCCCTCGAGGTCTCACATTGGAAACAACTCCGGATGCTGCTCACGCATCTCGCGCTCCGGCTCCCAAGTAAGCTCTGACCCCTTCCGGTGTTGCCACTGGACCTGCACCAGAGGCACCTCTTTGTTATTTAGAACCTTAATGTTTCGATCCCGAATAGCCACCGGTCTCTCAACGTAGTTCAGACCCACATCCATCTGAATATCCTCTAATGGCACTACTGTCGACTCCTCGGCTATACACTTTCGCAGCTGCGACACATGGAAAGTGTCATGGATCTGACCTAGCTCTGCAGGTAGCTCCAACCGGTAGGCTACCCTGCCTACCCTCGCGATCACCCGAAAAGGACCGATATATCGGGGACCCAGCTTGCCCCTCTTCCTGAATCCGATCACTCCTTTCGAAGGAGAGACCTCCAGGAGTACAAAGTCACCGACCAAAAATTCGAGCTCAGACCGACGCCTGTCCGCATAACTCTTCTGGCGACTCTGAGCGGTCAACAACCTCTGGCTGACCTGTTGTATCTGCTCTGACGTCTGAAGCACGATCTCTGTACTTCCCATCACACGTTGCTCTACCTCTCCCCCGCAAATGGGGTCCGATACTCCCTTCCCTACAACAACTCAAAGGGTGGCATACTGTTGCACTAATGATGGCTGTTGTTGTAGGAAAACTCTGCCAAGGGCAAATACGGGCCACAATTCCCCCCCGAAATCTAATACACATGCCCGAAACATATCCTCGAGCATCTGAATCGTTCACTCCCTCTGAAGTGTCCGCAGACATCACCATGGTAAACTCTAGCTCATTTCTCATATCCATCTTCGAGACCGAGCACCAGGTCAGCTTTTGGCCCCACAGCTGAACCCCCAAAGGTCACACATAACATGATCCAAAACATCTCACTAACTTCCTCCCTGTGACCACTATCACGCCCCAGTGACACGCAAGTCACGAAATTCCCTTTTTCGTCATAAAAAAATACAATCCAATCGAAGATCGACTCAGCTCTAACCTCTGGCGTCTGCTGCGCATATTCTCCCGCGCGCCTCACTGACCCTTCCGACAGAGACGGAGACCCCAGTCTCGCCCCGGTTTAACCACTAGGCTCCAAAAACTCAACACTAGGGCTACTCAAACCTAAAACTCTTCTGCATCATGCACTTATCGGAGAACACTCCATCATCACACTCTCTTGCCGTCTAGTGGGTACTATGGCTTCCCATAATATTACGATAGCCTCTGACTAGTGAGTACTACGGCTCCCCGTAGTATCAAAATGCCAACTAACTAGTGAGTACTACAACTCCCCGTAGTACCACGACTCCCTCCCTCTGACTTGTGAGTACTACGGCTCCCCATAGCATCACAACACCCTCTGACTGGCAAATACTACGGCTCCCCATAGCATCACGACTCTCTCTCTCTCTCTCTGACTTGTGAGTACTACGGCTCCCCGTAGCATCACAATTCCCTCTGACTGGTGAATACTACAGCTCCCCGTAGCATCACGACTCTCTCTCTCTCTCTCTCTCTCTGACTTGTGAGTACTACAGCTCCCCGTAGCATCACAACACCCTCTGACTGGTGAATACTACGGCTCCCCGTAGTTTCACCCTATACTCTCATTCTCATTACAACGCCACACTATGTTCACTAACTCATGCACCGAAGACTATCATAGATAGTTACACACACTTGCCCCGATATGCATTACAGACTCTGGCGGCAACCGCCATAACACAGAACCTACCTCTGCGGAGATCCACTTCCTTAAATAATCCCTCTTGATGACAATACACGAAGGGCTCCCACTGGAACCATGGATACATGATACGTCAGTAGTCATCTTAAACCCAAGACTCTAAATAACTATGAAATTGGGACGCTATACGCAGAAACCACGGAACACCCTAACAGAGCATCACAATATCCTGCCTCTACCACTGATTCCCTTACTCCCAACACCATACACATACAAGAATACATTTCCTCTAAATAACTATGAAATTGGGACGCTATACGCAGAAACCACGGAACACCCTAACAGAGCATCACAATATCCTGCCTCTACCACTGATTCCCTTACTCCCAACACCATACACATACAAGAATACATTTCCTCTGAATCCCATAATAATTTCCTATTTCACTCAATGCGCAACTTCAGTGCATCCAAACACTCAATTGGAATACAAGGAAGGCGCTAACCCTTCAGAACACACTGATGATCCTCCGAAACCCTTTCCACTACTGCTCAAAATCGAAGCAAGAATACACATCCCATCCCGGGAGTTGGCTACTCGACAATCTTCTACCCATATTTCAACCCAGAAGGTCTCAACTGCCCATACCATCATTACGAGTGTTCCACTTGAAACGACTCTGACCACCACCAAATTCCTGACCATTGACCACCTGCCGTGGGGACACCCATCCTTCTCTCAGACATATACCACATGCATTATCTCGCCCATCACCTTTCCTTGATCACCAATGACCCTGATCTCATGAATTCAAGCCGCATGTTTCTGTATCCAACCCCTAACCACTCTTGCACAAATCTCTGGTTCTCTCAATAAACCACCCGGTTCTCCCCCACTTAGGGTTCGAACCATCACTATCGGACACATCAACAACCTCACGAACTATTTTCACCAGCAATAACGCACCTGCCCCTGGAAAGTTCTACGCAACGCCCGATAATCCCCTTTAAGGAAATCAATCGATCTCATAACTCTGAACCTCAAATGAAATCCTCAAGAACTTCTCGTCACGACTGCCTCTAGTCGTTCCAAGTCTCGTACCAATCCAATACCAAACAAATCAATTGTCCAATAACATCACTAACTCATAGACTGGACCACGAAATCATCATACTCCCCCACCTCGACTCATCAACCGACGTTCCAACACATGGATCATCCCAAGAACAGGGACCCACTCCCATATTCAATACCCAACATAGATAGAAACACCACTGCACTGATTAACTCGACTGGACTCCCCACTGATACCTCTACAATACGCCCTACTATACTCAAATAGGTGTAACGTGGTCCTCGACTATCTTAGTCCCAACTAACTATCTGCTCATGGTAAATCACTGCCTCGCGGCACACATGCTACTTGATACTCTGATGGAAAATCATCATCAATGACAACCTGCAGGGTTTACCCCCAAACCCAAAACTTAAACATCATGCCTCTCATGTTCCGCACACGAACATAAATAGCACCACCCAAGTCATAGAAGGTGACATCTCCTCTATCGACTCATTGCTCAACTCAGACCGAAATTCTCCCCTCCCTCTGACTCCTTACGAAAAATATTCTGAAAGGCTCCCGACCTCCCTCTCAAGGGACGCCTCTTCAAACTCAATCATGGGCCACAGACCTAAAACCCATAGCGTCCAATCTCTACCTCATCAATCGTGATCGGATAACCGGAGAACCACAAGCATCATTCACTACGAACCATGGTACTCATCCCATGACATCTCTTCTCAATATGCTCCGGTGTATGGTACCCGAACCATAGCATCACTCCTCCATCTGCTCCGATGTATGGTACTCGAACCATAACATCATTCCTTCATCCGCTCCGATTCATGGTACTCGAAACATAACTTCACTCCTCGATCCGCTCCGATGTATGGTACTCGAACCATAACATCACTTCTCAATCTGCTCTGATGTATGGTACTCGAACCATAACATTACTCCTCAATCCGCTCCGATGTATCGTACTCGAACCATAACATCACTCCTCAATCTGCTCCGATGTATGGTACTCGAACCATAACATCACTCCTCAATCTGCTCCGATGTATGGTACTCGAACCATAACATCACTCCTCAATCTGCTCCGATGTATGGTACTCGAACCATAACATCTCTCCTTAATACGCTTCGATGTATGCTACTCGAACCATAACATCACTCCTCAATCTGCTCCGATGTATGGTACTCGAACCATAACATCACTCCTCCATCTGCTCCGAGGTATGGTACTCAAACCATAACATCACTCCTCCATCTGCTCCGATGTATGGTACTCGAACCATAGAATCACTCCTCAATCCGCTCCGATGTATAGTACTCGAACCATAACATCACTCCTCCATCCGCTCATTAGAACCTTCAGAATACTCCCTATATCAAGTATGGGTCCTCTACTTTCAGTAGTACGGGCCCATACTACCTGCCACATCTACCCATACTTTCCACACGGACTATCCCGGAGCTCCTAAGTAGCTGCTCGACCTTCTCGTTCACCAATTCCGTCGCGCGCTCGCTCCCCAGCGAAATTCTCTACTCTGCCAGCGCACTCATCTGGCTAAGGTTACCCTCTAGGCTCTTCCTAGATTCCCACACTTCTCTGCCATTAGCTACTGAAGAGCTCCTAATGATGCCAACCATCTACCTCCTGAATATCGTTATATTCGCTTGGTAGCTGACTCCCATCATCGAGAGTTCCACAAAGCACGAAGCAAGCAGCATTCGAGCATCGAAGAATATATATGACTCACTCTGGGTGATAACTCCGCTTGCTCTGCTCATCCTCGAAAGTACCACTAAACTCTGCAACTCTTCCCCTCGCGGGTTCTAACTATTCTTTGTCTAAGTACCACGGTATTTATCTAGTTATCTCCCCTAGATTACTGCTCTACTCAAATCCCCTAAAGGATTCCAACTAAATATTCTCACTCATCACATACTCAAAAGCACATTGCATATAACAGCAATTCCTAGGCTAAGGCATCACAAATCAGGCCACTCTAGTCCTAAGATATGGTATACCTAGCCTGTCTCTAGCATGCAATAATATCTCATAAAGTGCATCATAAATATCTCATAACACAAAAGTAAGGGTATTTTGGGAAATCACCGTTCGGGCTCTGGCTGATTGTACACACTGCTCTTTCTCGCTTTCTCTTTGAACTATTATTCACTTTAGAAAATTATTTCTTTGAAAACTTTTCTTACTTCCTCAGTTTGAGTCCAGATTTACCCGAAGGCGCATCCGAATCCCTCAAACCAAGGCTCTGATACCAACTTGTAACACCGAAACTTTCAAAACAATTTTTCATTTAAAAATAATAATTTAATTCTTAAAAACACTTTGCTTAAAATCTCATTCATAATCTAATTACAAAACATAACTCCACTTTCACTTTCATAATAAACCGAGATCCTCAAAACATGACTCTTTCTCTGGTGTGTACAATCGAGCCGGTGCCGTCCCGTGATCCTGAGAGAAACCTGAAACACATAACACAAACACTGTAAGCACGAAGCTTAGTGAGTTCCCCAAAATACCACACATAACACATATTAGCCACACGAGGCTATAACTCTGTCGGTCCATGGACCCTACTCTATGAACCCTCTGGTTCTAACTCTGTGAACCTTCCGGTTCTAACTCTGTAAACATGCACAACATAAATCACATAGAAATAATGCAGTACAACACATAGCATACAAATACTCTGTCACATAACTCTGGTTACCTACTCAAGGTAAAGTATAGTGGGAAGACTCACCTGGAAATCAGAAAGCAATTATCTGCACATGCGAACCTCGGACTTGCCACCGCCTAACACATAAGGAAAATATCTCTAATTAGTACTCGAAGTCCCAAATCTAATTAACCTACGATTACTCTTTCCCTCTCTAGTCAGGTAATGGGTAAAAGACTATTTTACCCCTCCCTGACCTCTATTACCTCTTTTGACCAAAACTCCCAAAGTCAACATAAGACAACTCAAGTCAACGGTCAACAATGACCAGACTCGGCGAGTACACAAGAGTGACTCGGTGAGTCCATGCGGGTTCTCTAAATCCTTTTTAAACCTCTTAGACACGACGAGTTCCTTCTCCACTCGTCGAGTTACTCGACAACGAAACGCGGGGCAACCCCGACTCGACTCGTCGAGTTTGCCTATGGACTCGGCGAGTTGCTCCCATGACAACCCTCATCTGACCTTCTGAGGCCAGAGCTGCTTCAACAAACCATATATCTAACTCCCTCAAAGCCAATAACCACGAAAAGGTCGAACCTTGGGCACTCATGCAAGGTTATACAAGCTCATTTGGGTGAAACCCTCCATTACATAACAACCCTAGCTCAAAACACCAAACAGAATGCATAAAGCAGGAGGGAAGGGACTCTCTGGACCTCTTTGGGTCCAGATCTATGGCTTCACACTCAATGGGACACTATACTCCACAAATCAAGCCATAAAACAAGCTAGAAAACCCTAAAATCACCAATCTTACCCAAAATAGAAAAGGGAGAACGATTTGATACCTCAATGGTGAAGATGCAAGCTAAGAAGCTCTGAATCGACACCCCCCTTGAGCTCCCTTTGTTGGAAATGACTACTCCATTGCACAACCACCTCAAGAATGCTCCAAAATGGCTCTTCTTCACTCTCTCAGCTCTCTGGTTCGATAGGAGTCTCTCAAAGGTGTAGGTGGCCACCACTGAAGGCCAAAAGGGCCTTTTAATAGGTCCCAAACCTGGATAATTAGGGTTTTCCTTGACAGCGTTGACTCGGCGAGTCCAAATACCCGACTCGTCAAGTCCCTTCATTAAACTGGTCCCCAAAACGCAATCCTACTCGATGAGTTGAGGCGTCAACTCGCCTAGTCTCCTCATTCCCCAATATAAAATACTCAAATTCGCATACCTGGATATCCGGATGTTACAACTGCAATTGTCATGGGTAGAGTTCTTGGCGCAGTTCAAGCGCAAGTTCTGCTCGGCTCAAAATCTGTTGGAATTGGAGAATAAGTTTCTGAAATTGACGAAAGGCAGCATGTCAGTTGATGAATACAGTAATAACTTTATAGACAAGATGGAGTTTGCTTTACGCATCGTTCCAGATGAGCTAGCAAAGGCTGACCGGTACGCAAAAGGACTCCCATGGGAGTACGCGGTGCCAGTCCGTCATGAACCTACTCTGGAGGCAGCTATTTGGGCTGCCAAGTCTGTTGAGGACATGATCAAGGGAAGAACCGCCAACAAGGTTGAAGTTGGCGAAAAGAGAAAGTTTGAAGGAACTTCATGTTCAAACAAGAAAAGTAAATTTTCGAAGTCTGATTCGAAAAAGTTTGGAGGAAAAGGAGGCGAAGCAAAATGGTGTGAGAAGTGCAAGAAAAAGCACTTTGGGAAATGTTGTGAGGATGTAACCTGCTACAAGTGTGGAATAATTGGGCATTTTTCCAATGAGTTTCCGTCCAAAAAAAGGATGTGCTTTGGTTGTAACGAGGAAGGGAACAGTTTGAATGACTGTCTGAAAAAGAAGGAGGCAGGTAAGCCCAACATTCCACCAAAGCCGAAGGCGAGAACCTTCCAGATGACACTTGAGGCTGCGAAAGATGAAGCTGATGTCACTTCAGGTACCTTTCTCGTAAACGAATTACCTGCTCAAATTTTGTTGGATTCTGGAGCCAACTACTCCTTTATTTCGCATGAGTTTGGTAGAAAACTAGCTTTTCCTATTGATAGACTAGATAATGCTTTATTAGTCGAAGTTGCTAGTGGCAAGTTTGTACCTGTTAGCCATCGTATGAAAAACATCTTAATTGACCTTAATGGGAATAAGTTTCATGAGGAATTATTGCCTATCGAACTTAATGATTTCGACATCGTTCTGGGAATGGATTGGCTTAGCGCCACTGACGCCGAGATATTGTGCAGGAAGAAGATAGTAAAAGTAAACCCGCCAGGGAAAGAGTCATTTATGGTGTACGGGGACAAACGACGAGTAAATTCTGGAATCATTTCCCTAATGAAAGCCAGAAAGTGTTTGACCAAGGGATGTACATCATATCTAGCATTCGTGATCGATGCTAAGAAGGAAAAGAAGGTGATGCAGAGTATACCAGTGGTGAGTGATTATCCGAAAGTATTTCTCGAAGATCTTCCTGGATTACCACCTGATAGACAAGTGGAGTTCAGAATAGACTTGCTACCAGAAACCACGCCAACAGCAAAAGCAGCTTATCGATTATCACCGACGGAGAAGAAGGAGCCGATAATGCCACTTCTGGAGTTATTGGACAAATGTTTCATTACACCTAGTTCATCACCTTGGGGAGCTCCGATGTTATTCGTGAAAAAGAAAGATGGAAGTATGAGAATGTGCATCGGTTACAGAGAACTGAAAAAGGCAACAATAAAGAATAGATACCCGTTGCCAAGGATTGATGACCTGTTTGAACAATTGCAAGGTCCGAGCTATTTCTCGAAGATCGATCTAAGGTCAGGATATCATCAACTAAAAGTAAGAGAGCAAGATATCGAGAAGACTGCATTCAGAACTAGATATGGACACTACGAGTTCTTGGTTATGTCGTTTGGACTAACCAATGCTCCAGAAGCGTTCATGGATTTGATGAATAGGGTTTGTAATCCGTTCCTTGATAAATCCGTGATAGTATTCATAGATGACATTTTGATTTACTCGAAAAGCCAAGAGTAGCATGGCAGACACTTGCGAGAAGTGTTAGAAGTCCAATTGTGATTTTTAGATTCGAGAAGTCCAATTCTTGGGTCACGTGGTCAACCAGAAAGGGATAATGGTTGATCCAGCAAAGATTGAAGCTGTGATGAAGTGGGAACCACCGAAAGTTCCCACGAAGATCCGAAGCTTTTTAGGATTAGCCGGATATTACCGAAGGTTTATCCAAGGCTTTTCTTCGATTGCTACTCCATTAACAGCTTTGACCCACAAAGGAGCTACTTATGCTTGGAGTGATAAGCAGAAAGAAGCATCCAAGAAGCTAAAGAAGAAGCTATGCGAGGAACCGATACTTTCTTTACCCGATGGAGTTGAAGACTTCGTTGTCTATAGCGATGCGCCTGGGGTTGGATTGGGTTATGTTTTAACCCAAAGAGTGTTGGATTAATGTCTAAGTCCATAACTATATTTGGTATGTACTTGACCCGACCCGGCATGGTCCATTTGGGTTGCACTTCACCGACACAATTTATATGGATAATCTTTTGAGAATAGTATGTTTATGATTAATATTAATATATTATAAGTTCTAATATATTAATATGGAATCATATTATTTAATTAGTATTGATCAAGATTTAATTTATAATTAATTAAGTGATCAAAAGGAACTAATTAAATATGGACTCTTATATATATGGAATGGGCCAAGTTCATTTAGGTTGGGCTAAGCTTTCATGGATAGTCCATGGAGTGTTTAACCCATGGATCCTAGGAAATGAAAGGTCATGGGTGTTAGGGTTTAACCCTAATCCTCCATACTATATAAAGATGTCTTTGGTTGGTGAAATTGGCACTAGTGTGGATACACTAAGAGGGCTAGCCGATTTTACTAAGAGAGAACCAAGTATTCATATTCTCTAAAGTCTTCCAAGGTGTCTTGGTGATTTGTGATTCCACTTGAGGCTTCCACACTATTGGGGCTAAGATCTTAAAGCTTGAAGACATCAAGCTACATCAAAAGGTATGTCCTCTAACTAGTACTTTGTAGATTAAGAACATCATAATATGCTAGTTAGGATTAAAGCCTTGGAAAGTTCTTATTTGTATGTATAATAGAGAAAACATAGATCCAAGGTTTATAGGGTTGCATGTACACCATAGGAGTGTTAGAATGCTCAAAACCCAACAGTGGTATCAGAGCCACGAGTTGTTTTCTGTTATATTGATGCAAATATTTTATTTTCAAAGTTGAAAAAAAAAAGAAAAAAAACATGAAGTTCGTCAAATTTTAAGATAATTACTTGTTCTTGTGAAAAACTAATTATTTGTAAAATTTGAATAATTTGCTTTATGAGTTGAATTAGGTAAAATTTAATAAAAGATAAAATGATATGATTATTTTATTAGTTTTAAAAGTTTGATCTAAAGAGTTTTATTTTTTGAAACCTCCATAAGTTATGGATATGAAAAGGTTTTAAAAAAAAAATTGATTCAAAGTTTTTATGGAGTTACAAAATTTGGTGTTAATGTTTTAAAGGATTCCATAACTTAAGAATAAGTTATGGATCACCAAAAGTTTTTTGTGTTACCTTGTTTTATGAGTGAATTTAGATTAATGAATAAAATTATGTGATAGTTGGTTTTAATCCAAATTAATCTAAGAATTGATTCTAAAATGTGTTTTTGTAACTTGTCCTCAAGTTATATGAAAAGTCACATTTAAGAATCATAAAACTCATAAAAATTGGCAAAGGTTACAAAAATGAAGAGTCTAGTTCTAATTAAATGGTTTTATGACTCCATAACTTGTCCTCAAGTTATGGAGGACCAAGAGTCTCTTCATTTAATAAAATAAAATAAAATAAAAAAGGTGTAACCTTAATTAATTCCATAAGTTATAAAATAAAGAAAAGTTAATTCTTTTATTAGTTTAAAGTCTTCCATAACTTGTCCTCAAGTTATGGAACTTGAAGAGTTTTTGGATTAAAACTACTTTAAACACATAAGTTATGGAATTAATTAGTTTTGAATAGTTTCAAAACTTGCCCTCAAGTTTTGGAATTTGTAAAGTTTTCTCTTATGAATACTTTAATTCCAAGTTAGCCCTTAGAATTTTAAAAGTTAAAATTCAACCCTTATACTTTATAATATTATAAGTTAATAATATATATATATATATATATATATATATATATATATATATATATATATATATATATATATATATATATAAGAGTAAAGTCAGTCTTACCGCTAGTACGCCTCATTCACGAAGCCGGTCTATAAGGTGGGTATAAGGTTGTTGCCTATAAAATGGCAACTTAATGGGTGTCCACTCTCACCCACCGCTTGCTTGACCGGTGGAGGGTCGTTAGCCGAACGGGTTTGACAAGACTATAATTCTCATTCATTAAAAGTATTAATGATAATACTAAGTAACTAAACTCTTAATAATACCCAATCTTAGTTACTTAGGAAAAATGTGAATAAGGTGCTAACCCATGAAATTACACTTTACACTTTGTCTAAGTCGTTAGTGGAGCGTGTGTGGTTAACCGGCACACTAACTTGGACTTAACAAGGTAGGTAAAGGGTGACTTAATATTTATCATAGTATCGATGGAGCGTGTGTGGTTAACCGGCACATCGATTGAGGGGTAATTTATTAAGGGTACCAAGTGATTTGCATGGTTACTTCACACCTTGTTTTGTGATCCTCGGCATCCCAGTCACAAAACCTGAAGGGCACACTCGAGATTGAAACATGCCTTTGAACAGTTCAATGAATCTCAAAGATCTAGGAGTTTCAAAACCAATTAAAACCTAATAATACATTTCGTTTATCTTGGTGGAAATTGGTGAATCGTCATTCACCTACCTTCAAATATTTTATAGCTTGGATTACGGCATACCTCTTCTAAGTTATAAAATAGTTTGTTGGGTCCTAGCCTTAATATTTCATATTGGGTGTCATATTAAGGACTTTAAATCAACTATCTTGAATATCTCCCAAAAGATGTCTAGTTTAGACACCTATGATCTTCCCAAATCTCTTGAAACAAGGTTTCCTAATGAAGATGATGTCCCATGGATATCATACTTCTTTCACCTCCTCCAATTATTCTCCCCAACCTACAAGTTCTTGAAAAGTTTAAGGTCACTCAAGCCCTATTGGCAAGGCAAGGTCTAGGTGTGGTCACATCTTGGAGATGTAGTCACATATTGACAAGCCGGGAGAGTTGGGTGTCAAAGTCTTGAGAAAGTTGGTGGTTCAATCACTTTAAGTCACATAGTGAGTTCCTTTGGGACACCTATGAAACAGACTATGACAAGACCCTTATGATCTTATCTATTTGTTAAGATCAACTTCCTTAAAACTTGATGGACATTGACAATAGTGACACAGGAAATCCAGGAAAGCATTCTCTTCCCAATGGAAAGGGATCGGCCATAGTCAACTCGGTTGACCAAATGGTAAAGAGAAAAGCTAAGTCTATGATAGTCCCGTGTACCATTATCAAAGGCTCCATATGTTTATATTGCCAAAGGAAGGGGCATTGGTTGCGAAGCTGCCAAATTTACCTAAGGATGTTAAAGTCAATAAGTTTGACTCTACTTCAGGTAAATTCCACTATCTAACTCTGCTAAGTTTCTATTCTGAGATTCCTGATACATGATGTGACTGGGTCACATGGTGATGTTTTAAGAATCAAAGAAAAGTGAAGAAACTTAAAGAAAGAATATGCTGAATCTGATGGCGTAGATGGATTTCTATCGCATAGTTTGAAGATCGGATTCTTGAGCTACTTCTTAGGAGTTATGAGATATTGCTTAGGAATAGATAACAACAAGTTTTCATATGGATTGTAAGGACAAGTTCTTCCGCAAAGTTTTTAAAATAAAAGGAAAATTTTTGATTTTATTTTAAAATATCCTTACAATGGCATCTGTGGAAATTTTTGTTGCTTATAAGATTCCATTAATAGCAAGAGTGGAGATATGAAATTGATTCTTTCATTTGTGGTAATGTCTAAATTTACCAAATAAGGAAAGATTCTCATCACCCAAGTTTCAATTGGACCGGAACTTGGAATCATGCAAGTTGTATAGCATGATGAATGAGAACTTTCAAGTATTGGAAAAATTAAGACTAATTACTTGTTCACATGGATGTGTGAGTCAAGTAAAGGACTAAGGGATCGAGTACACATTCTTGTGCACTGATTAAGTCCACCACAAAAGATTGATAAGACTATTTGTCATAGTTTACTAAAGCTCAGTAAATATGATTATACTTACAAGCTTAAGTGTAACTCTGAGACATTGGAAAAGGTCTCAATGTATGGCAGAGCGAATAAGAAGAATCAACTTAGGCAGAAGGATAAAAGTTTCTCAAATCTGAAAAGATGGGAGAGTACTTTAGTATCAGTTTTGTGATCATCTTAATGATTAAGAAACCATAGCACAATTAGTTCTCTAAGGAAATCTTAGTGCATTCTTATGACTAAGAAGAGGAACTTGAATTGTTGAAGTGGTTAAATCAAGAAGATGATTCATACTTCGTTCCAAAAACAATTCTTAGAGTTATACTCTAAGATTGTAACTTGAGTGACATGTCTTAAAGAAGGTTTAAAACTCTTGTACATTTGAAATTGGTAAGTTGTGATGTTTTGGATAAAACAAAGACCAACTAAGGCCAATTGTGTGAAGTGTTTGTCTTGATTAGAATCCGCACTATCTCTTGGATGTTTGACAAGGGAGTCTTATATGTCAAGAGGACAGTGGGAGTCTGAAAGGTCTTGAAAGTCTCAAGAACTAATCAAGAATGGAACCTGAAGTTTTTCACTAGCACACAACTTGAGGTTTATAACCTATCGTGTTGACATATTCTGTGCCCATTCCAGTTAAAGTTGGCTTTGCATATGAGTTCTTAGAGTTCTCAATTTGTTGCACAACAACTTGGAAGCAATGGTAGGCCCTTGAGCTGCCAGGTGGCTAGAAATTAAGATTGAGTTCAATCCATATGGTTTTGGATTTGTCATTATCCTTGTCTTGTGGCTATGGTTTTGACAATTCACATGGATAAGAACACATACACCATTAAATCTAAGTGTCATAAGGTTTCTCTCCGATTCATGAAAATGATGGTGAGGAAACACTTTCACTAAGTAGATTTTATCTAGATAGCAATTGTGATATTTGCATTCTCAAAGTCGTTAGTGGAGCGTGTGTGGTTAACCAGCACACTAACCCGGACTTGTGAGAAGTGGCAAAAAGGTCTAACCATTATGATTACGGCATACCTCTTCATAATTGTTTAGACACACAAGTGTGCTATCTAAGGGAAGGTGTATGATTTTGATAAAGTTTTATCAAAACAATCTAGCATCAGAAATCTGAACTTTGGTAAGAAAGTCAATGAAGTATTGATTTCTAGAAGTCCAGGTGATTTCTGAGAACATGTCAAAGCTAGTGGGAGCATAAGTGTTATGCTAATAATCATCATGTTAGTGGGAGCATGATAATTATGATAAATATTGCAAGTTAGCAATGTTAATTATAGAAAAACAAAAAGTTTCAATTCGTGAGGTTGCAGGGGTTGAAAAAGTTGTTTTGCTATAATTAAGGGAGAGGAAATTATACTTCATCTCAAATCTATAAGTTTAGATCGTGAGGTTTTAATCATTTAGTCAAGGATATATATGAATTTCATGTTGGAGTGGCTCAGCATAAGGAAATTTTGTATATGGGTCCATTATTTGCGTTCTAAAATTCGATTATGATTACGACATCCCTTTTCATAATCTGAATTATGAGAACTTGGCAAATAGAAATGGAAATGTTATAGCAAAAGACTGGTTTAGTCTTTATGTGAGACATCATGAATCGTGTCCCATATGCTTCGGATATAGGATCGATTACATGTGCTATAATCATCCGTTCTAAAATTTTCCAAATGCCTGGGGCATTAAGAAGGGAAAAGGTTTAGAACTGGATATGACTAAAAGGATTAAACAATTGTCAAGGACAATCTAAGGTTTACCAAAGATTGTTTACTCAAGGACAATTGGAAGTATAGTGATAATTCTGGAAGGACCATATTGACATAATCTGTAAGGAGGCAACTCTTTTTCAGAAGTGATAGTCAAAATGGAATCTGGAAATGTTTCAAAGTTAGAAATTATTCAATCTGTGTAAGATTAAGGAAACTTAATGCAAGAAGGATGTTTCCAAGGAGATGATCTCCTTTGGAATGCTCTGTAATGTTTGTTGTCAAGTCTTTATGACTTTGTGCATAATCATTACAAGAGGATCAATGCATATAAGTTTAGAATCTAACAGATTTCAGTAAATGGCATGAATTTCGAATTCTTGCATTTGCAGTAAGGATTTGGGAGTGTGAAAAGAGAATCATTGAAGTTATGTTCAATTGATCTAGTTCACAAAGTAAAGATCATAGACAAACATAGTATGCATACTTGGTGTATGGCATGACTAGTGTTTAGAAAACATAGTGTGCATGCTTGGAGCATGGGACAACTATTGTTTTAAATTCAAGAATAAAGTTGATAGTTGAAACAATATACAATGAATAATGTGTAATCATATGGTGATAAATAAAAGGTGTTTTATTTATGTTCAAAGGGTTGATACCATATTGGATTCAATTATTATTGTGTTTCATTTTGCATGTTTTGACTTCCCGAATAAACTAGGTTATTCTTCCGGAATGACTAAGTTATTCAAACCATCCACAGTCGGTCATATGTTGGAAGTAGATATGAATTAAGACTGTCATGGGTTGGCTTGTAGAGGTCTAAGGTGTTGGACAAAGGGCTACAACACTCATGAGTGCTCATAAGTTCTGAGTATTGGATTCAACCCGCGCTCATTGGAATCACTTCATGGATTTTATCACGAGTGATCATGAGATGATAATATCTTATATTCTTCAAACCTAGAGATATGAGTTGTTACTATGAGTTGATAGTACATTGATTGCACGAAAACGCATTTGGTAAATCGGTGCTATAAAACGTGCCTTTGTGTATGATTCAACAAGTAGTAGAACAAGCCATATGAGTCGAAGTTTATCCGTTCCTTTTACCTTCGGGATAAAAGCGATATCTGTGGGCCCCTCGATGATTTGATGATGACAAATGGAAGTGCTCGGCCGGGCCAGGACTGATTTGATTTGTTCAATTAGTCAGTCGTCATAAATCGGAAATCGGGAAACAACAAATGGACAGAGAGAATGATTATAATCCATGTCTCAGTCCATATGATATCTAGAATGGAGGAATATATGATCCCTTATCTAATGGACAAGTTCGTTGACAAGATCAGAGTTCGACAGCAGCTTTAAGAGCTACGATTGCCAGTTAGGTTTGAAGTCATACGCAATAATAGTTTTAGACTTATCCAAGTGGGAGACTGTTGGATTAATGTCTAAGTCCATAACTATATTTGGTATGTACTTGACCTGACCCGGCATGGTCCATTTGGGTTGCACTTCACCGACACAATTTATATGGATAATCTTTTGAGAATAGTATGTTTATGATTAATATTAATATATTATAAGTTCTAATATATTAATATGGAATCATATTATTTAATTAGTATTGATCAAGAATTAATTTATAATTAATTAAGTGATCAAAAGGAACTAATTAAATATGGACTCTTATATATATGGAATGGGCCAAGTTCATTTAGGTTGGGCTAAGCTTTCATGGATAGTCCATGGAGTGTTTAACCCATGGATCCTAGGAAATGAAAGGTCATGGGTGTTAGGGTTTAACCCTAATCCTCCATACTATATAAAGATGTCTTTGGTTGGTGAAATTGGCACTAGTGTGGATACACTAAGAGGGCTAGCCGATTTTACTAAGAGAGAACCAAGTATTCATATTCTCTAAAGTCTTCCAAGGTGTCTTGGTGATTTGTGATTCCACTTGAGGCTTCCACACTATTGGGGCTAAGATCTTAAAGCTTGAAGACATCAAGCTACATCAAAAGGTATGTCCTCTAACTAGTACTTTGTAGATTAAGAACATCATAATATGCTAGTTAGGATTAAAGCCTTGGAAAGTTCTTATTTGTATGTATAATAGAGAAAACATAGATCCAAGGTTTATAGGGTTGCATGTACACCATAGGAGTGTTAGAATGCTCAAAACCCAACAAAGAGAAAAGGTGATAGCATATGAGTCTCGACAATTGAAGGAGCATGAAAAGAACTACCCTACTCATGATTTGGAGTTGGCAGCGGTAGTTTTCGCTTTGAAAATATGGAGGCATTACCTCTATGGCACAAAGTGCAAACCTTTCACTGATCATAAGAGTCTCCAATATCTCTTTAATCAGAAAGAGTTAAATATGCTGGCTGGAGTTACTCAAGGATTACGACTGTGAGATACTTTACCATCCCGGTAAAGCTAATGTTGTCGCTGATGCTCTCAGTCGGAAAGTCAATATTGAAAGGAAGAGGCCAAGAGCGTTGAGAATAGAAGTTGTCTCGACAATTGTGGAGAGTATAAAGAAAGCTCAAGAGGAAGCTTCTGCGAAGAATGACCGAAAGGAAGAACGCTTGGGCAAAACATTGGTGTTCGGTATAAACAGTCATGGACTGAAGGTGTTCCAATATCGGATTTGGGTACCTAAGACAGGAGGAATAAGAGATCTTATGATGGAAGAAGCTCACAAAACAATGTACTCGATTCATCCTGGTAGCACTAAAATGTATAGGGACCTAAAACCCTACAACTGATGGCCAACGATGAAGCTTGATGTTGCAAAGTATGTGGCCGAGTGTGCGACTTGTGCCAGAGTCAAGACACAACATCAAAAACCATATGGGAGTTTAAAACCTTTACCTGTGCCTATGGGTAAATAAGAAGACATTGCGATGGATTTTTTCACTAAACTACCCAGAACAAAAAGTGGTCACGACATGATTTGGGTGGTCGTTGATCGATTCACTAAGAGCGCGCATTTCATAGCAACCAATGAGAAATGGTCTATGGAAAAGCTTGTGAATTCTTATGTGAAGGAAATTGTGAAGCTTCACGGTGTTCCGTTAACGATTGTATCGGATCGTGATAGCCGTTTCACCTCAAGGTTTTGGAAAAGTCTACAAGAGGAAATGGGTACCAAGTTATGTTTAAGTACGGCTTACCATCCGCAGACTGATGGTCAGGGTGAAAGAACAATACAAACACTTGAAGATATGTTGAGAGCATTTACCCTGGAATTTCAAGGTAATTGGGATGAACATTTACCTTTGGTAGAATTTTCCTACAATAATAGTTTCCACTCGAGCATAAAGATGGCACCTTATCAAGCTTTGTACGGACAAAAGTGTCGTACGCCGTCTTGTTTGCTTGAGGCTGGGGAAAAGCAGTTTATGGGTTCCGAGATGGTCCATCAAACCACTGAAAAGTTGAAAATAATTAGAGAAAGAATGTTAGCAGCTCAGGATCGTCAAAAGAGCTATGCTGACAAGAAGCGAAGGCCGATGACTTTTGAAGTTGGAGATTCAGTTTTGCTTAAAGCCTCGTCGTGAAAGGGACTTATAAGATTTGGTAAAAGGGGAAAGTTGAGTCCAAGGTTTATTGGACCGTATAAACTTCTTCAGAGAATTGGGAACCAATCCTACAAGCTAGAACTACTAGAAGAACTGAATGGAATTCACAACGCTTTTCATGTGTGTTATTTGAGGAAGTTCACGGGAGAATTTCCCGATATAATTCCAATTTCTGAATTGAAAATTGATGAAAACAAGAGGTTAATTGAAGAACCAGAGGCAATTGTTGACCGAAAGACTAAGAAGCTTCGACGCAAGATGGTCGAATTAGTGCTTTTCCATTGGAAACATACGAATGGGCCAAATCTCACTTGGGAAACGGAGAGAGACATGTTGAGTCGCTATCTGCATTTGTTTGTTGTTGTGTGATTCCGAGGACCGAATCATCCTAAAGGGGAGAGAATTGTAGCGCCCGTGTTTCTAGGCTAGGCATTATCCTTGATGTAATAGTCTAGGTTAACCCTTGTAACTCCTTTTGGAGTATTAATGATGAAATATTTGAGTATTATGTGAATTATGTGTTTATTTTCATAATTATTATGATTTAATCAATTAAGAATAAAATAAGCGTCAAGTTTGAAGTTTGAGATAAGCCCGGTACCTTTGCATAAAGATGTAGTGGTTGAAACAAGGATTCCGAAGGTATAAAGAATGTAGAAATCCAAGTTATAACGAAGAAGTTATGACCTGTCGAAGTTTCGCGACAGAACCGACAACGCTGAATGACGTAAAAAGTGAAATTTATGTTAGAGCGATATTTAGCCTTGGTGATCTAAATAAAAGTCTTAGAGTTTGTTAAACCGAGAGTATGCATAAAAAGAACGCCCAAATCTGAATTTGTATGAGGAAGTTATGATTTTTCTAAGTTTCGACTTAGCAGTATGCAGCCCGAATACTCGAATTGAGACCGAGTGGTTTTTAGCCGAAACAATCTAAATGAGAATCGAAGATCTCGTTAATAGTAGTAAAACGATAAAAAGATGGGCGAAAACAGATGTCGGACGAAGAAGTTATGAATTTACAACAGAGTTTTCCTGTCCCGGACTAGTAAAATAATATAATAAAAATAAATTCAAAATTAGCCGACGAAGTCTAAACGAAAGTTGTAGAGCGTAGTCTCACCTACACGAGGATATAAAGAACGTCAAAAATGGATTTCGTATGAAGAAGATATGAATTTTTGAAGTGTATTAAATAATTAAAATATAAATTTAATTAATAAATCCGATATTATCCGAAGGGGAGTCACCGGACTGATCCGAACTACGCCCAGCGTAAGGCTGTACGCCCAGCATACAACGAAGCATGATGACCCTCACACTCAGTTCTTCAGATACATAAGCGGTGACGATTCCGGAGGAGTATGCCCCGCGTAAGGGCATTACGCCCAGCGTAATGCGAGGCTTCAGCCTCTATAAATAGCATGTGAGGGAAACCAACTCTTTTGCTCATTTTCTCTCCTCTCTTTCCCGTTTTGCATCGATTTATGTGCAAGAAATATCCCGTAGCCCCAATATCATTCCCGAGCCTGGAAGCAAGTCCCGAAGCCCCAAAGATCCCGAGAAGTGCAAATCCCGAGCTGAAGCTCTGCTCGCGAGGTGCCCGGTTTTCGTGAAAGATCTTCCAGATCTACTGAAGAATACTACATCTACAAGCTGTAGTGCTGTCCGATCATCTTCTGATCAAGTGAGTGCGTAGTTACTTTCTTCTAACGCATAATTATGAAGTATTTTATACAAAATACGTGTTATGTGTATATTTTGTTGTTATATGTGTGAGTGTATATTCACTTTCTTCTATTTCATAGATCAGATTTATTCTCTATGAAATACGTGTTATGTGTGTGTGCCTCATCTGTTATGTGGAATATGTATTGATTGAACATGCTATACTGGTTTTAAACTATGTATACAAATATCTATTTTTATCTACTAATATGTTGGGTAGAACATGGGTAGATAGTGGACCTGTGATAAACAGATGAGAGGCCTCGATGTTGTTTTTGATTCAGTCATCTAGCGGAGTTTAGATGATGACCACATACTTTTCTAGACAGTCTTATGGAACGCTAGCATGTTCATCACCTGTAGGTGTTAATGAACATGGGTGTTCATTCGCTGTACTCCATCCCCCTCATGGTTGCCTTTTTGGACATATATTGCCGGGAAACCCCCGAAAGCATGTGTTGTCGCCCCGATGAAATATTCTAAGACTCGGTCCCTTGTGCTAGTTGTTTTTGGGACGTCAAGTGAGAATAACGGGAATGGGTAATTGGGTTAGTGTTGGTTGGTGGAATTAAATATAATTATTTATGGTGGGTTGAAAACCCTATATGCTCACCAGGCTCCCAAGCCTAACCCACTCAGTTTAATTGTATTATAGGAAGTGGCGCAAGGGCATAAGACGGATGAATCATCAATTTGTTTTGTTTACAAGTCTGTATATGTATATATTTATTGAACGATTTGTAATGTTATCGTTTATGCTTTATGGTCTGTGTCGGAACATGACATCCCGAGTTTTGATTATATAATGAAAATACAATTCTTTATGAAATGCTTTGGTAAATATTATTTTATCATACTTTGTTTTTGGGAACAAATTCCGCAACTCGTTCAAATCAAAAGGATTTACTCTGAAATTATTTTAAAAAACATAAATGAAAATCGGTCTTTTCTGGACGAGATTTTGGGGATGTCACATCATCTACACCCTGGAAGTGTATTGTGGAAAAGAACTCCAGTCACAGCTCACGATAAATCGACTCTTGAATACGGAAGACCCGACTGCATCCATCACATGTAACGGACACTCCATTGTGAACAAAGGTTTTGATGATATAAGGAGCCAACTCTTCTTCATAATGGACTCTCCCCAACCATTCCCAATCAATTGTTTTGTAACAGCCCAGATTTCCAGGTATCTTTTATTCATATATTTTTGGTGTTTTGTAAGGGGACTCGGCGAGTTGGAGCTCAAACTCACCAAGTAGGATCACGGTTCTGGATGCGTGTTCGCGCCTGGACTCGGCGAGTCCAAGGAATGGACTCGGCGAGTCCGCGCTGTTTAATGAAACCCTAATTTCCCGGTCCTAAGCCCTATTTAAAGCACCTTATGGCCCTTCATTGCGGCTACCTTGACCTTGAGAGCACCTAAACAGCTAAGGGTTCTTGTGAGTGAGATAAGAGGCCATTATTCACCAATTTTGTGTGTATTTGCAAGAAAGGAAGGGGAAAATCAAGCTAGGAGAGTTGGGGAGCTTGGATCTACTTCCATTTCGTCAGAGGAAGCTTCTTGAGGTATCATTCAGAGCTTATTCTCATATTTTTGTTGTTATGGTCAAATCTAGGGTTTCTTCATGCCTTGTTTGCCTTGTATTTGGAGTGTGAGAGGTCCCATGGGGATATGGAACCTAGATCTGGACCTTAGCAGGTCCAGAGAGTCCCAAATGCCATGCTTTGTGTCCTTCCTTTTTGGGTTGGAGACTTAGGTTGCCATCTTAGAGGTCATTTCTTCAAAAGGAGCCTTGTAGGTGTTGCATTGTAGCCAAGACTGTGACTTTACGTGATGAATGAGCTTGGGAGGGCCAGATCTATGAGTTGATGGAGCGGATCTGACCTTAGAAGCGAGATTCAGTTGATGCATGGCATGGACTCGCCGAGTCCGAAGAACAGACTCGGAGAGTAGCATGAAGATTGTCCTTAACCACTCAGCGAATGGTCTTGCCGAGTTATGGGTTGACTCAGTGAGTCAGGGAGAGTTAGAGAGGGTTGACAGGTGGACTGAGTCGAGCTGGAACTCGCCGCGTTGTTCTTGAGACTCGGCGAGTTGAGTCGTGGTGGCCCCGCGATTCATGCTAGGTGGGACTCGTCGAGTTGGGGGTGTACTCGACGTCTTAGGAGAGGATCCTAGGGAGTCAGTGAACATGTATAGACTCACCGAGTCGCCCTAGTGCACTCGCCGAGTCCGGTCAAAGTTGATCGTTGACTGTTGACCAGAGTTGACCAGTGTTGACTTGATAGGGGTGGTCAACCTTAGTGGTAAAAGTGTTAATTAGAGATATAGGATGTTATAGGAGGATTATAGCTCGGAGGATCGAGCTCGAGTGATTTCCAGGATTCGCGAGTTATCGAGATACGAGGTGAGTCTTCTCACTATACTTTACCTTGAGTAGGTAATCAGAGTTATGTGACAGAGTATTTGTATGTTATATGTATGATATGTGTTGTACTGCATTACTTCTATGTGATTTATGTTGTGCATGTTTATAGAGTTGGAACCGGAAGGTTCCCAGAGTTAGAACCAGTAGGTTCACAGAGTAGGGTCTACGAACCCACAGAGTTATAGCCTCGAGTGGCTAATATCTGTTATGTGTGGTATATTGGGGAACTTACTAAGCTTTGTGCTTACAGTGTTAGTGTTGTTTGTTTCAGGTACTAGTGATGACCGTGGGAAGGCGCCGGATTGATCTGTACACACGCATGGGATTTTTATGATATGTGATCTTGGGATTTTGTATGATATGGATTGGAGTTTTAAACTTGATGTCTTATGAAAATTTAAATGAAAATGTTTTTATATTATGCGAAAAATTATTTTGAAATTCACGGTGTTACAATTTGGTATCAGAGCCTTGGTTTGAGGGATTCGAGTACACCTTCGGGCGTATTTGAACTCAAACTGAGGATTTGAGAAGTATTTTCAAAAAGAGTAAAAGATTTTGGAAAAACGCAGAGCAGAGTGTGTGTACGATTGGTCCGCGCCCGAACGGTAATTTCCCAAAATACCCTCATGTTATGTCATATTGATATTGATATGATGTATTCGCATGCTAGAGTAGGCTAGGTATTCCTATTAGGACTAGAGTGGCCTGATTTGTGATGCCTTAGCCTAGGAAAAGGTGAGCTGTTATGAGATGCTTGAGAGTGAGTAGGTAGCAGCGAGGGGATTATGGGAGATCTTTTAAAGAGTGGCATATGCATGATAGAGTACTTGGAATTTGGGACCCGAAGAGGAGGACTTGGGGTGTATTCTGATACGGTGTGGACAGTAGTATTGGGCCCGTACTACTGAAAGCACCGGAGCGGTGTATAGGCCAAGTAAGAATCTTTGGAATACCAAGGATCAAGGAGGGATGAGTTGTCGAGTGTGAGTATGCTCGAATGGAATCTAATTTATCGTATGTTGTATTTCAGAGGTAGATCATGGTGAGGACACGTTTGATGCCTGAGAACAGTGATAGTGATGAGGAGATCCGCCGGATCATCCACGAGGAGGTGGTTGCGGCCATCAAGGCAGAGATACCAGAGATGTTCGGGTCTATTAAGACCATGCTGATTGAGACCTTTGACGAGCGTTATGCCGCTCTTTCTGAGGCTGCTGTTGCAGCGGCCACCGCAGCTATTGCTACCGCGAGGCCGCAAGGTGGTGATGTGTTGCTGTTCCGGGAGTTCAACAACACAAAACCACCAAAGTTTGATCGGACCCAGGACTTGGTGGCAGCTATGAGGTGGATTTCTGACATAGAGGGGTGTTTCTTCACTTGCTCATCTCCTGAGCATTTGAAGGTTCGGTTCGCACTGAACCAGCTTCGATTGGGAGCGAAGGACTGGTGGAAGTTTGTGACGGCGCACTTTACGCCTGCTGAGCTTGCGGCAGTGACCTGGGAGAGGTTCACTGCCATGTTCTGAGATGAGTACGTTCCCCAGGTGGAGAGGGAGCGTTTGGCCCAGGAGTTTCTGACCCTCAAGCAGGGTATTGATTCGGTTACAACGATTACCAGGATGTTCCATGAGAGGGCGATGTTCTGCCCTGAGCACGTGTCCACCGAGAAGGCATGTATGAGCCGATATCTGAGTATCTTGAGGCGAGACATTCGGGAGTTCGCGGCGAACTCCTTGTACCGGAAATTTGCTGAGCTTCAGGTAAATGCCCGGAAGAGGAAGATTGAGCTAGAGACTCAGGCCAGGGAGGAGGCTGAGTCTCAGGGGAGGGATCGGCGACCGGCACGGTCTCGGCCGACAGCCAAGCGGGCCAAGCCCGTTGATCCCAAACCAGGGAGCCAGAAGAGCCGCACTTGTGGGAAGTGTGGAAAGGGTCATGATGGAGTATGTAGATCGGGATCTTGCTACAAGTGTTGCAAGGAGGGGCACATGGCCAAGGACTACCCCAAGGGGTTTGCGGTGTGTTTTCACTGCAATCAGACCGGACACCGGAAGCCAGAGTGTCCGCAGTTGCGAGGATCATCTCAGGTAGCACCTCAGGGATCTGCCCCTGCTGCCATCAGAGCTACAGAGAGTCGGCCAATGAAGGCCGAGGCGCCGAGGGCACGAGGGAGAGCTTTTCAGCTGACCGCGGAGGAGGTCCGCGCAGCGCCCGACGTCGTGGCTGGTATGTATTCTTTCGTATATTTATTTTGATGTTGAGATATTATGCTTATATTATGTTGTGCGTAGGTACTTTTCTTGTGAATTATGTGCCTGCCCTGGTGCTATTTGACTCGGGTGCGAGTCGGTCTTTTGTATCTTTGGCCTTTAGTCAGCATATCAGTGTTAGTCGTGAGGCGTTGAGTCGGCCTCTGAGAGTGTCCATAGCTGATGAGAGGGTGATATATGCCACGGAGGTTCTCCGAGGGTGCGTAGTCGAGATTTTCGGTGTTGAGTTCCCGATTGATCTAGTTCCTATTGCGATGGGTGATGTCTGTGTCATTGTGGGCATGGACTGGTTGAGTCGATTCGGTGCGGTTATCGACTGCGAGCGACAGCTGGTGATCATACGATACCCTAGTGGGGGAGTTCTTTTGGTGTACGGCGAGGGTACACGTTCAGGATCAGCGTTTTGTTCGGCCGCTAGGGCGAGGCAGTGTCTACAACAGGGCTGTAAGGGTTTTGTGGCGTATGTGATGGATACGCGGGTGGATTCCGAGAGGCCGAGTTTAGTTGAGGAGGTTCCAGTGGTGCGTGAGTTCCCGGATGTATTTCCCGAGGAGTTGCCGGGTGTGCCTCCTGTGAGGAAAGTGGAGTTCAGTATCAATTTGGTTCAGGGGGCCGCGCCTATCGCTAAGGTGCCTTATCTTCTTGCACCTCCAGAGATGCAAGAGTTATCCTCGCAGCTTCAGGAGCTGCTGGGAAACGGGTTTATTCGGCCGAACAGCTCACCATGGGGAGCGCCTATCCTGTTTGTCAAAAAGAAGGATGGTTCACACCGGATGTGCATTGATTACCGGGAGTTGAACAAGCTGACGGTCAAGAACCGTTACCCGTTGCCGAGGATCGACAATTTGTTTGATTAGTTGCAGGGAGTATCTTGGTTCTCAAAGATCGAATTGAGGTCTGGATATCATCAGGTGAGAGTGCGAGATGAGGACGTCCAGAAGACAGCGTTCAGGACGCCTTATGGGCATTATGAGTTTGTGGTGATGCCTTTCGGGCTCACCAATGCCCCGACAGTGTTCATGGATCTCATGAACCGAGTATGTAGGCCGATGCTGGATCGGTCGGTGATTGTATTTATCGACGACATTCTGGTATATTCGAGATCTAGAGAGAAGCATGAGGAGCATTTGAGAGAGGTTCTCGGAGATCTGAGATCGGAGAGGCTTTATGCCAAATTCTCCAAGTGTGATTTCAGGTTGCGGGAGGTCCAATTCTTAGGACATCTCGTTCACCAGGAAGGGATATTGGTCGATCCGGCCAAGGTTGAGGCGGTGATGAGTTGGGAGGTGCTGAGGTCACCCTCCGAGATCAGGAGTTTCCTAGGGTTGGCAAGGTATTATCGGAGGTTTATCAAGGATTTCTCTAAGATCGCAGTGCTACTCACTAGATTGACCCGGAAGGGTGTTGCTTTTTCATGGGGCCCCGAGCAGCAGGCCTCCTTTGAGACACTTCGCCAAAGGTTGTGCGAAGCCCCGGTGTTAGCCCTCCCGGAAGGGATGGAGGACTTTGTGGTGTACTGTGATGCATCAATTTTGGGGTTGGGAGCGGTGCTGATGCAGAGAGGGCATGTGATAGATATATGCATCGAGGCAGCTGAAGCCTCATGAGACGAGATATCCCACCCATGATCTAGAGTTGGGGGCAGTGGTGTTCGCCCTCAAGATTTGGCGTCACTACTTGTATGGGGTTCGGTGTACGATATACACGGACCATAAGAGTTTGAAGTATTTGATGGATCAGCCCAACCTGAATATGTGTCAGAGAAGGTGGTTGGATGTGGTCAAGGATTATGATTGTGAGATCTTGTACCACCCAGGAAAGGCTAATGTGGTAGCGGATGCATTGAGCCGCAGGGCGGAGAGCACCCCGCTGCGGGATGTATGTTTGAGATTGACCGTGATAGCTCCAGTGTTGGACGCCATTCGTGGGGCACAGGCTGAGGCTGTGCGACCTCATATGCAGAAGAAGGAACAGGTTGTTGGTTTGGTTTCAGAGTTCTTACCGATGGTCAGGGGCTTATGACATTCCAAGGGCGTATCTGGGTACCGTTTGTGGGAGGAACGCGTACCATTTTGATGGAGGAGGCGCATCGGTCGAAATTTTCGATCCATCCGGGGGCCACTAAGATGTATTTGGATCTGAGGAAGGAGTATTGGTGGCCCTGATTGAAGAGGGATGTTGCGTGGTTTGTTGAGAGGTGCTTGACCTGTCGTAGGGTTAAGGCCGAGCACTAGAGGCCGCATGGTAAGTTGCAGCCATTGGAGGTTCCCGAATGGAAATGGGAACAGATCACTATGGATTTCATCACCAAATTGCCAAGGACTACCAGAGGAGTTGATGCAATTTGGGTGATTGTGGACAGATTGACAAAGAGCGGTCACTTCCTTGCTATCAGCGAGAGTTCTTCAGCAGAGAAATTGGCGGAGGTGTATGTGAGGGAAGTGGTATGTCGGCATGGGGTGCCGATCTCGATTGTTTCAGACGCTCGAGGACATGCTCCGGGCATGTGTGTTGGATTTCGGGGGTAGCTGGGATGCATATTTGCCCTTGGCAGAGTTTTCCTACAACAACAGCCATCATTCGAGCATTGGTATGCCACCCTTTGAGCTGTTGTATGGGAGAAGGTGTCGGACCCCCATTTGTTGGGGAGAGGTTAGACAGCGGGTAATGGGCAGTACAGAGATCGTGCTTCAGACTTCAGAGCAGATCCAGCAGGTCAGACAGAGGTTGTTGACCGCTCAGAAACGACAGAAGAGTTACGCAGACAGGCGCTGGTCCGAGCTTGAGTTCCAGGTCAGCGACCTTGTACTCCTGAAGGTCTCTCCTTGGAAAGGAGTGATTCGATTCAGGAAGAGGGGCAAGTTGGGGCCCCGATATATTGGTTCTTTATGTGTGATCGCGAGGGTAGGCCGGGTAGCCTATCGTTTGGATTTGCCAGCAGAGTCGGGGCAGATTCACGACACTTTTCATGTGTCACAGCTGAGGAAGTGTATAGCTGACGAGTCGGCAGTGGTTCCGTTAGAGGATATTTAGGTGGATGCGAGCCTGAATTATGCCGAGAGACCAGTGGCCATCTGAGATCAGAAAATCAAGGTTCTGAGGAACAAGGAGGTACCCCTAGTGTTGGTTCAGTGGCAGCATCAAAAGGGGTCAGAGATGACCTGGGAGCCGGAGCGTGAGATGCGTGAGCAGCATCCAGAGCTATTTGTAGAGCGAGACTTCAAGGGCGAAGTCTAGTTCAGGTGGGGGAGAATTGTAACAGCTCGGATTTCCAGGTATCTTTTATTCATATATTTTTGGTGTTTTGTGAGGGGACTCGGTGAGTTGGAGCTCAAACTCGCCGAGTAGGATCGCGGTTCTGGACGCGGGTTCGCGCCTAGACTCGGCGAGTCCGCGCTGTTTAATGAAACCCTAATTTCCCGGTCCTAAGCCCTATTTAAAGGACCTTATGGCCCTTCATTGCGGCTACCTTGACCTTGAGAGCACCTAAACAACTGAGGGTTCTTGTGAGTGAGATAAGAGGCCATTATTCACCAATCAGTGAACACGTGTAGACTCGCTGAGTCGCCCTAGTGCACTCGCCGAGTCCGGTCAAAGATGACCGTTGACTGTTGACCAGAGTTGACCAGTGTTGACTTGATAGGGGTAGTCAACCTTAGTGGTAAAAGTGTTAATTAGAGATATATGATGTTATAGGAGGATTATAGCTCGGAGGATCGAGCACGAGTGATTTCCAGGATTCGCGAGTTATTGAGATATACGAGGTGAGTCTTCTCACTATACTTTACCTTGAGTAGGTAATCAGAGTTATGTGACAGAGTATTTGTATGCTATATGTATGATATGTGTTGTACTACATTATTTCTATGTGATTTATGTTGTGCATGTTTATAGAGTTGGAACCGGAAGGTTCCCAGAGTTAGAACCAGTAGGTTCACAGAGTAGGGTCTACGGACCCACAGAGTTATAGCCTCAAGTGGCTAATATGTGTTATGTGTGGTATATTAGGGAACTCACTAAGCTTTGTGCGTACAGTGTTAGTGTTGTTTGTTTCAGGTACTAGTGATGACCGTGGGAAGGCGCCGGCTTGATCTGTACACACGCATGGGATTTTTATGATATGTGATCTTGGGATTTTGTATGATATGGATTGGAGTTTTAAACTTGCTGTTTTATGAAAATATAAATGAAAATGTTTTTATATTATGCAAAAAATTATTTTGAAATTCACGGTGTTACATGTTTTGGGAGCACATATCTCTTTTTTCTGAAGCTCCGCAAGCTTCTTCTTCCACCTGGTTCTTGTTAAATTTGAATTGATTTGTGGAAAATGCAACCAAGGGAAATCTCCATATCTTCCTCGAGAGATTTGTCCACTTGAAAACATGGTTCTTGTAAAACAATTAACAAACAAAAGACACAGAAACACATTAAGACAAAAAAATTTCTAGGCACCCAACTGGACTCGTCGAGTCCATGAACGACTCGGCGAGCCTGATGAACTGCGTGAGTCAGTCGACGGGTCAGTTCCAATGCACCCATAAAAACTCAAAATTTTTCCAAGGGTTTGTCCAGGGATGTCCATAAGGTGTATTAGAGAAAGAATATCCATCCAAAACATCACAATTAAATCAAAATCAAAAACCCTAAAAATTCACTAAACTTCAAAAACGGGTGTTCTATAAAATTGATACTTTATAACATCTAAAAATCATGACTTTAACAAAATTATTGAAGAAATTAAGTACCTTGGTTGATGGAATTCGAGAATTTTGAAGAAAATTTGAAGAACTTGATGAGTGCTTGAGAGAGAATACCAGTAGGTGCACGACGAGTATGAATGGAATAGGAGCATATTAGGGTAAAAAACCAAATTTTACCAGATGTAAAAATATAATTATTAATTTTTTTTGTAAATAAAGTCGACTTGTCGAATCAGGGTCAGACTCGGCAAGTATGGTTGCGAATTGAAACTCATCTGAATCCTGAATAGACTCGTCGAGTCAGGGTCAGACTCGGCGAGTCACTTGCAAACAATTCAAAAATTGTATCATTTTGTCATGTGTTCCTAAAAAATTCAATTCACCCCACACTCAGCCCATACGTACTCTCAAGCAGTCATGTTTGATGATTTAGAAGATGAAAGTAGAAAAAGAAAAATCCTAAAAATGAAAATCAAACTAAAACGAGAAAGAGTCATTAGCTGGACTCCTTCCCATCTACGTGTCTTCATTTTCCTGCATCGGGAATGCACACCTACTCTTTTGTGGTTTATACTTCGTTTTATAGGCATGTATCTTCCTCATGTAAGCCCGTCTAAATTATTCTCTCTTTTTCCTTGTGGCATCTTCTTCAATTGCACGCATGGTCCTTTTCCCCACCTTCTTCTTCTTCACCCCCTTTTGACCTTCTCTTTCTTTAAACTTCATTACTTCATAATTGGTCAAAACTTGGGCTCGAGGTTTGGTTACATGTGACTCAATGAATGGTTTATCAGCATCATCTTTCCTAACCGTTGCATTCTCCTCTTCCCCAAAACTTGCCTCCTTGTCGAGTCAAATGTCTTCATCTTCTTGCATCATTGTATCGAGCCAAGCTACTTTAGCGTATTGGAAGTCACCATATGCTTTAACAATTCCACCTTCTGCTGCTTGATAATCCAAGTCGCTGAAATTTTTGACTGGAATCGTCGAGTCCGTCGACTTGACTCGGCGAGTCGGTGCGAATTCCTCACATTCCACTGTGTTTTCTGAATCAGTTCCCTTCAACATCTTCTCTATCTCCTCTAAGTCTTTTTCAACATCATTATTTCCTCCAGAAGATAGTAAAAATTTACTTGGGTCTTCTTCTTCTAAGAGTGCAAGTTCATTTTGGAATATTTCATCATCCAAATCAATGGAGGAAACTTCTTCTTTTCTTGTTTCTTCTTGCTTAATCTCTGGTATAGCTTTGAACACAACTGACTCATCTCCTACCCTCAATGTTAGTGTGGATTCGCATACATCTATATGTTGGGTTTTGAGCATTCTAACATTCCTAAGTGTACATGCAACCCTAAATACCTTGGATCTATGTTGTCTCTATTATACATGCAAATAAGAACTTCCAAGGTATTATCCTAATCTAGCATACAAAACAATGAGAGTAACAAGATAGAATACATACCTCTTTGATGTAGAAAGTCTTCATGAAGCTTGAGTGCCTAGTGCCCCAAGTGTGACACCTCAAATGGTTCACACAACACCAAATACACTTGGAATAACTTGAGAGAAATCTACACTTCATGAAATCGGCTAACCCTTCTCTAGATGATACTAGTCTCATACTAGTGGCCGATTTTGTCAAGAATAAGATCTTTATAGAGTGTTACAATTAGGTTAAACCCTAATTGTCATGACATTCCATTTCCTTGGATCCATGGGTTCAAATACACCATGGAGCATCCATGGACCATCCTATGGGTTTTAGCCCAACTTGATTATCCATGGAGCATTAGCCTACTATACAAGTATGGATGCTTTACACAATCAAACCATATATTTAATTAGTCTTCTTTTGATCACTTAATTAATCCTAGATTAATTCTTGATCAATACTAATTAAATAATCTTATTATTCTTATTATTAATATACTAGAACTTATAATATATTAATAACCATAAGTGTCTTATTTCTCTCATTATATTCTATCCAAGTGCATGATGCCATGCAACCCAAATGGACCATGCCGGGTCGGGTCAAGTCTTACCAATTATAGTTATAGACTTAGACATTAATCCAACAGTCTCCCACTTGGATAAGTCTAAAACTATTATTGCGTATGACTTCAGGAACCAACTGGCAATCGTAGCTCTCAAAAGCTTCTGTCGAACTCTGACCTTGTCGATGAACTCTGACCTTTGTCAATGACTTGTCCATTAGATAAGGGATCATATATTCCTCCATTCTAGATATCATATGGACTGATACATGGATTATAATCATTCTCTCTGTCCATTTGTTGTTTCCCGATTTCCAATTTATGACGACTGACTAATTGAACAAATAAAATCAGTCCTGGCCCGGCCGAGCACTTCCATTTGTCATCATCAAATGATCGAGGGGCACACAGATATCGCTTTTATCCCGAAGGTAAAAGGAATGGATAAACTTTGACTCATATGGCTTGTTCTACTACTTGTTGAATCATACACAAAGACACGTTTTATAGCACCGAGTTACCAAATGCGTTTTTGTGCAATCAGTGTACTATCAACTCATAGTAACAACTCATATCTCTAGGTTTGAAGAATATAAGATATTATCATCTCATGATCACTCGTGATAAAATCCATGAAGTGGTTTGATAAGAACAGGGTTATTAAGAATAGAGGTAGGCTAGCTTTTTATTAGAAATGGCCCAATTCGAGAGGGGCAGGGTCTCCAATTACAGGAAAAGATAAATATGAGTAATATGTGATACTCAACTAATAAGCAAACCTATTATTTATAATACCCTATTCTTAATTTTAAATATGGTAGCTGCTAAGGTTACATATGGTAATTGCTCCCACTTCCTTTGATAACCACCCCTTGATTTGGGTAACTCCAGCCAATTGCCATTTAATTGATTTGGCCTAGTGGATTCAGCCAATTCCCAAAAATAGAATTCAATTGCCCCATTTTGACAGCTGTCATACGATTCTTTTTCCTGGAATATACCTTTAGTGGATTTTTATCATTACTTCCCTCCCGGTAAAACGCCTTGTCCTCAAGGCAGAAAGTAGGGAATTGCTCCTTTATCAAATCATAGGTTTCCCATGTGGACTCTTCGATGGGGCGGTTACACCAAGAAACCAACAGTTCTAAGTTTGGGTGGCCAGCTTCACGAACCCAACAATGAGTGATGACAGAACTTGGTTGCCAGTCAATTTCCCAGTCTTTGGTGATGGGTAAAGGTGCAGTTGGGACTGAAGAAAAGGAGCCATGAGCCGGTTTAAGCATCGAAACGTGAAAGACTGGGTGAACTCTAGCTTCAGGTGGTTGTTCCAGCTCATAAGCAACTGGGCCGTCTGTTCGTTTAATACGATATGGGCCAAAAAACCTTGGAGAAAGCTTCTCGTATCGGCGCTTGGCCAAACTTTTTTTACGGTAGGGCTGAATCTTCAAGAAAGCATAATGACCAACCTGAAACGTGAGTTCCCATCGCTTCAAATTTGCTTGGTTTTTGATCCGGTCTTGGGCCTTTTGGAGGTTTTGTCGTAGGAGCTTCAACATATCATCCCTATTAAGTAATTGATGTTCCAGTTCTGCATTTTTGGTTTCCCCTGTAACATAAGGAAACAAAGAAGGAGGTTCCCTGCCATAAACAACAGTAAATGGTGTTGTACCAGTAGATGTATGGTAACCAATGTTATAAGAATATTCAGCCCATGGTATGAAAGTACTCCCTTTGGTTGGTTGTTCACTAGTAAAGCAACGTAGATAAGCTTCTAAACAACGATTCAAGACTTCCGTTTGACCGTCCGTTTGAGGATGATAACTTGTGCTAAATTTAAGTTTGGTTTGACTTAATAGAAACAATTCTTGCCAAAAGTTGCTAAGAAAAACCACATCTCGGTCAGAGACGATAGAGCGAGGAAAACCATGTAATTAGATAATCTCTTTGCAAAATATCGCTGCTACCCCTTTAGCCGTGAATGGGTGAGATAAACAGAGAAAGTGAGCATATTTGCTTAGGCGATCCACCACGACTAAGATAGTATCGAAACGGCTTGATGGGGGTAAACATACGATAAAATCAATAGAAATATCCTCCCAAACTTGGCTTGGAATGGGCAAGGGCTGAAGCAAACCGGCGGGGGACAGATTTTGGTATTTCTCTTGTTGACATATGACACATTGCTGCACAAAAACCCTTACATCCTGTTTCATCTTTAGCCAATAATAACGAGAGCACAATCGTTTATAGGTTTTTAAAAAACCTCCATGGCCACCAAGTGGAGTATCATGTGCTTCCTGTAACAGTTTTAGCCTGAGGGAAGATACTTCAGGTATTACCAAACGCCCTTGATAAAACAAAAGCTGATTTGCAAGAGAAAAATCAATAACTGATGAAGGATCTTCATTTAGTTTGCTAATCAAGTCTTTTGTAAATGGGTCGGTTTGATACCCTGCTTTGATTTCAGCTACCTCAACACTATAAGGCACAATTAATGTCAACAATTCTCCTGAATGAGGTCGTCGAGATAGAGCATCAGCTCCCTTGCTCTCTTTTCCTGCTTTGTGAATAATCGAGAAATCATAAGGCATCAATTTAAGTAGCAACCTTTGCTGCTCAATAGTGGTAATTCGCTGTTCTAACAAAAATTTCAAGGTGTAATGATCAGTGCGGATTAAAAAATGACGACCAAGCAGGTAATGACTCCATTTTTGTACCGCCAATACCAATGCCAACAACTCTCTGTCATAAGCCGATTTAAATCGGTTAGATGGAGAGAACCCCTTGTTGAAATAGGCCACAGGATGGTCTTGCTGTGATAATATTGCTCCCACACCATCCGATGAAGCATCACATTCTATGACAAAAGGTTTTGAAAAATCGGGTAGCCGAAGGACTGGAGTGGATAACAAAGCCTTTTTTAAGTCATTAAATGCTTTAAGGGCCTCTTCTGACCAGAGAAATCCATCTTTCTTGGTTAATGTAGTGAGGGGACGAGCTATGACACCATAATTACGAACAAAACATCTGTAGTACCCTGATAACCCAAGAAAACCTCTCACTTCCTTGACTGTCGATGGTACAGGCCATGATTTAACTGCTGATATCTTTTCTTCTTCCACACTAACTCCTTTCGAGCTGATCACATGCCCAAGGAACACCACCTGTTCTTGCCCAAAGCAACATTTCGATAGTTTGGCAAAAAATTGGTTGTCATGAAGTAATTTTAAGGCCTGTTCCAAATGGAATTTGTGTTGTTCCATACTTGGACTATAAACTAAAATATCATCAAAGAACACAAGTATGAAACGTCGTAAGTATGGACGGAATATATCATTCATGATAGCCTGAAATGTGGAAGGAGCATTAGTTAGGCCAAAAGGCATGACCTTGAATTCGTAATGACCCGAGTGAGTGCGAAAGGCCGTTTTTTCAATATCCGGGGCTGCCACCCTAATTTGATAATAACCCAATCGCAAATCGAGTTTTGAGAACACTGTAGCACCATGCAGCTCATCGAGTAATTCGTCAATATTGGGGATCGGATATTTATCGGCAATAGTTATCTTGTTGAGGGCTCGGTAATCGATGCACATGTGCCAACAATTATCTTTCTTCTTCACTAGTAGTACAACGCTTGAAAAAGGGCTGGTGCTTGGTTGAATAAAACCAACGGCCATCAACTGTTCCACTTGTTTTTCTATCTCATTTTTTTGGGAATAGGGGTAACGGTAAGGACGGATGTTAGGTGGAGTGGAGTTTGGCATAAGTGGGATTGAATGGTTTTGTGATCGAATCGGGGGTAGATGTTGAGGCTCTTTAAAGATGGTGGTGTATTGGTTGACAACTGGTTGCAATGGGACGGGTATACAAGGGGTAGTTTCTTGTTCAATGGCTAGGTGTTGGAAACTGGATGACTTTTGAGGGTCGGATGAAATGCCTTGTAGCTTATATCGCTTTCCATCTATTGAAAAAATCATAAATAATTCCTTCCAGTTAGCTTGAACCGTATTTAACGTAGCTAACCATTGAACACCCAAAACTGGATCCGCTCCACCAAGAGAGAAAGGATGAAAATCCTGTGTGATCTTGAGGTCATTAATCTGTACAGAAAGATTTTTGCAGATTTGACCACATCGAATTAGGTCTCCGTTACTGATTTGAACACCAAAAGATGTTACCGGTTGAGTCGCCAACTTAAGTTCATTCACCAAGACATCTGAGATAAAATTGTGTGTAGATCCGCCATCTATTAAAATTAAAACTTCTATAGAATGAAGCATACCATGGATTTTCATTGTGGTAGGTTGCGATTTTCCCAGAATAGCATGTAAGCTAATTTCAGCAGTCTCCTGTTGGTCAGAATCAAGATCAGTAAGACCCATATTAGGAGATTCTTCCACGACTTCATCAGCTTCTAAAACCTTGAGTGTACCGGTTTTGTAATGATGACCCGGTCCGTATTTTTCGCCACATCTAAAGCATTCCCCTTTTAGAAATCGATTTTGCTTCTCATTTTCGGAAATTCGTGAAACATTTCTTGATTGGTTTGATGTTTGGGCTGGGATAAAAGAGGTCGGTTTAGGATCTGCTTGTGAGAGTTTCAAATTTGGGGTTCCCGAGATATTTTTCCTAGATCGATGACAAGTGAGTTTAGATTCGAATTCCAAAGCCAAACTCATGGCACTATATACCGTACGGGGTTTGTGAATTCGTACATCCTATTTTAGTTCATCTTTTAGGCCATTTAGGAATACTCCTAAAAGACAGTGATCTGGCCAATTTGAAACCCGAGAGGTTCTCTTAGCGAACTCCTGTCGATACTCTTGTATTGTACCAGTTTGTTTAATGCTACATAGGAACTCATCAGGGTTCTGAAACTCATCAGGGCCAAAATTTCTTGTAAATACCTGGACCAATTCTTCCCAGAAGGTGATCAGACGATCATGAGAAAACCATGAATAGAGGTCCAAGGCATCTCCTTCTAAGTGCATTGAAGCTATCTCCACCTTTTCTTCATCCGGGATCTGATAGTACCTGAAGTATTTTTCGGCTTTCAGCAACCATCCACGTGGGTCTCAGCTACTAAAAGTTGGGAAATCAATTTTGTTGTAGGGTTTATGTGCCATTCGACCCCTCCAATTGCTTTCCCCCTCGTCGTTCTTGCTCCCGCTGGACCGTTCCCTCTTTTTCAGGGCTGCTATATCTTCCTTCATTGTTTCAATTGATACTAGCTTTGCTGCTATGCCAGCCAATTGAGTGGCAATGGGATTGGGTAGGTTGTTGTCGCTATTCCGGGTTTGCACCATGTTATTTCCCGGCAACGGAACCAAATGATAAGAACGGGGTTATTAAGAATAGAGGTAGGCTAGCTTTTTATTAGAAATGGCCCGATTCGAGAGGGGCAAGGTCTCCAATTATAGGAAAAGATAAATATGAGTAATATGTGATACTCAACTAATAAGCAAACCTATTATTTATAATACCCTATTCTTAATATTAAATATGGTAGCTGCTAAGGTTACGTATGGTAATTGCTCCCACTTCCTTTGATAACCACCCCTTGATTTGGGTAACTCCAGCCAATTGCCATTTAATTGATTTAGCCTAGTGGATTCAGCCAATTCCCAAAAATAGAATTCAATTGCCCCATATTGACAACTGTCATACGATTCTTTTTCCTGGAATATACCTTTAGTGGATTTTTATCATGATTCCAATGAGCGCGGGTTGAATCCAATACTCAGAACTTATGAGCACTCATGAGTGTTGTAGCCCTTTGTCCAACACCTTAGACCTCTACAAGCCAACCCATGACAGTCTTAATTCATATCTACTTCCAACATATGACCGACTGTGGATGGTTTGAATAACTTAGTCATTCCAGAAGAATAACCTAGTTTATTCTGGAAGTCAAAACATGCAAAATGAAACACAATAATAATTGAATCCAATATGGTATCAAAACCTATGAACATAAATAAAACACCTTTTATTTATCACCATATGATTACACGTTATTCATTGTATACTGTTTAAACTATCAACTTTATTCTTGAATTTAAAACAATAGTTTTCCCATGCTCCAAGCATGTACACTATGTTTTCTAAACACTAGTCATGCCACACACCAAGTATGCATACTATGTTTGTCTATGATCTTTACTTTGTGAACTAGATCAATTGAACATAACTTCAATGATTCTGTTTTCACACTCCCAAATCCTTACTGCAAATGCAAGAATTCCAAATTCATGCCATTTACTGAAATCTATTAGATTCTAAACTTATATGCATTGATCCTCTTGTAATGATTATGCACAAAGTCAGAAAGACTTGACAACAAACATTACAGAGCATTCCAAAGGAGATCAGCTCCTTAGAACCATCCTTCTTGCATTAAGTTTCCTAATCTTACACAGATTAAATAATTTCTAACTTTGAAACATTTCCAGATTCCATTTTGACTATTACTTCTGAACAAGAGTTGCCTCCTTCCAGATTATGTCAATATGGTCCTTCCAGAATTATCACTATACTTCCAACTGTCCTTGTGCAACCAATCTTTGGTAAACCTTAGAATGTCCTCGACAATTGTTTAATCCTTTTAGTCATATCCAGTTCTAAACCTTTTCCCTTCTTAATGCCCCAGGCATTTGGAAAATTTTAGAAATGATGAATATAGCACATGTAATCGATCCTATATCCGAAGCATATGGGACACGATTCATGATGTCTCACATAAAGACTAAACCAGTCTTTTGCTAAAATATGTCCATTTCAATTTGCCAAGTTCTCATAATTCAGATTATGAAAAGGGATGCCGTAATCATAATCGAATTTTAGAACGCAAATAATGGACCCATATACAGAATTTCCTTATGTTGAGCCATTCCAACATGAAATTCATATATATTTCCTTGACTAAATGATTAAAACCTCACGATCTAAGCTTATAGACTTGAGATGAAGTATAATTTCCTCTCCCTTAATTATAGCAAAACAACTCTTTCCCAATTGAAACTTTTGTTTTCTATAATTAACATTGCTTACTTGCAATACTTATCATAATTATCATGATCCCACTAACATGATGATTATTAGCATAACACTTATGCTCCCACTAGCTTTGAAATGTATTCAGAAATCAGCTGACTTTCTTACCAAAGTTCAAATTTCTGATACTAGATTGTTTTGATAAAACTTTATCAAAATCATACACCTTCCCTTAGATAGCACACTTGTGTGTCTAAACAATGATGAAGAGGGATGCCGTAATCATAATGGTTAGAACTTTTTGCCACTTCTCACAAGTCCAGGTTAGTGTGCTGCTAAACCACACATGCTCCACTAACGACTTTGAGAATGCAAATATCACAATTGCTATCTAGCTAAAATCTACTTAGTGAAAGTGTTTCCTCACCATGATTTTCATGAATCGGAGAGAAACCTTATGACACTTAGATTTTTTTATGGTGTATGTGTTCTTATCCATGTGAATTGTCAAAACCATAGTCACAAGACATGGATAATGACAAATCCAAACTCATATGGATTGAACTGAATCTTAACTTCTTGCGACCTTGCAGCTCACGGGCCTGCCATTGCTTCCAGGTTGTTGTGCAACTAATTAAGAACTCTAAGAACTCATATGCAAAGCCAACTTTAACTGGAATGGGCACAGAATATTTCAACACGATAGGTTATAAACCTCAAGTCGTGTGCTAGTGAAGAACTTCAGGTTTTATTCTTGATTAGTTCTTGAGACTTTCAAGACCTTTAAGACCCCCACTGTCCTCTTGACATATAATACTTTCTTGTTAGTTATTCAAGAGATAGTGTGGATTCTAATCAAGACAAACACTTCTCAAAAAGTGTCCTAAGTTGGTCTTTGTTTTATCCAAAACATCACAACTTACCAATTTCAAATATACAAGAGTAGAAAACTTTTACTCTTACATTTTACAAGTGTTTTAAACCTTCTTTAAGACATGTCACTCAAGTTACAATCTTGGAGTATGACTCTAAGACTTGTATTGGAACGAAGTATGACTCATCTTCTTGATTTAACCATTTCAACAATTCAAGATCCCTCTTCTTAGTCATAAGAATGCACTAAGATTTCCTTAGAGAACTAATTGTGCTATGGTTTCTTAATCATTAAGATGATCACAAAAATTGATACTAAAGTACTCTCCCATCTTTTTAGATTTGAGAAACTTTTATCCTTCAGCCTAATTTGAGTCTTCTTATTCGCTCTGTCATACATTGGAACCTTTTTCCAATGTCTCAGAGTTACACTTAAGCTTGTAAGTATAATCATATTTACTGAGCTTTTGTAAACTATGACGAATAGTTTTATCAATCTTTTGTGGTGGACTTGATCAGTGCACAAGAATGTGTACTCGATCCCTTAGTCCTTCACTTGACTCACACATCCATGTGAACAAGTAATTAGTCTTAATTTTCCAATACTTGAAAGTTCTCATTCATCATGCTATACACCTTGCATGATTCCAAGTCCTGGTCCAATTGAAACTTCGGTGATGAGAATCTTTCCTTATTTGGTAAATTTAGACATTACAACAAATGAAAGAATCAATTTGATATTTCCACTCTTGCTATGAATGGAATCTTATAAGCAACAATTTTTCCTCAAATGCCATTGTAAGGATATTTTAAAATAAATAAAATCAAAAATTTTCTTTTATTTTAAATTTTTGCGGAAAAAATTATCTTTACAACCCATATGAAAACTTGTTGTTATCTATTCCTAAGCAATATCTCATAACTCCTAAGAAGTAGCTCAAGAATCCGATCTTCAAGCTACGTGATAGAAATCCATCTACGCGATCAGATGCAGCATATTCTTTCGTTATGTTTCTTTACTTTTTCTTTGATTCTTAAAACATCAACATGTGACCCAGTCACATCATGTATCAAGAATCTTAGATTAGAAACTTAGCAGAGTTAGATAGTGGACTTTACCTGAAGTAGAGTCAAACATATTGACTTCAACATCCATTGGTAAATTTGGTAGATTCGTAACCGATGTCCCTTCCTTTGGCAATATAAACATATGGACCCTTTGATAATGGTACACGGGACTATCACAGACTTAGCTTTTCTCTTTACCATTTGGTCAACTGAGTTGACTATGGCCGATCCCTTTCCATTGGGAAGAGATTGCTTTCCGGGATTTCCTGTGTCACTATTGTCAATGTCCATCAAGTTTTAAGGAAGTTGATCTTAACAAATAGATAAGATCATTAAGGGTCTTGTCATAGTCTGTTTCATAGGTGTCCCAAAGGAACTCACTATGTGACTTAGAAAGTGATTGAACCACCAACTTTCTCAAGACTTTGACACCCAACTCTCCCGGCTTGTCAATATGTGACTACATCTCCAAGATGTGACCACACCTATACCTTGCCTTGCCAATAGGGCCTGAGTGACCTTAAACTTTTCAAGAACTTGTGGGTTAGGGAGAATAATTTGAAGAGGTGAAGAAGTATGATATCCATGGGACATCATCTTCATTAGGAAAGCTTGTTTCAAGAGATTTAGGAAGATCATAAATGTCTAAACCAGACATCTTTTGGGAGATATGAAAGATAGTTGATCTTAAGTCCTTAATATGACACCCAATATGAAATATTAACGCTAGGACCCAACAAACTATTTTATAACTTAGAGGAGGTATGCTGTAATCCAAGCTATAAAACATTTTAAGGTAGGTGAATGGCGATTCACCAATTTCCACCAAGATAAACGAAATGTATTATTAGGTTTTAATTGGTTTTGAAACTCCTAGATCTTTTGAGATTCATTGAACTGTTCAATGGCATGTTTCAATCTCGAGTGTGCCCTTCAGGTTTTGTGACTGGGATGCCGAGGATCACAAAACAAGGTGTGAAGTAACCATGTAAATTACTTTTTACCCTTAAGTGTTTACCCCTCAATCGATGTGCCGGTTAACCGCACACGCTCCATCGATACTATGATAAACATTAAGTTACCCTTTGCCTACCTTGTTAAATACGAGTTAGTGTGCCGGTTAACCACACACGCTCCACTAACCGACTTAAACAAAGTGCAAAGTGTAATTTCATGGATTAGCACCTTATTCACATTTTCCTAAGTAACTAAGATTGGCTATTATTAAGAGTTTACTTACTTAGTATTTATCATTAATACTTTTAATGAAGGTAGAATTCTAGTCCTGTCAAACCCGTTCGGCTAACGACCCTCCATCAGTCAAGCAAGCGGTGGGTGAGAGTGGACACCCATTAAGTTGCCATTTTATAGGCAACAACCTTATACCCACCTTATAGACCGGCTTCGTGAATGAGGCGTACTAGCGGTAAGACTGACTTTACTCTTATACATATATATATTATTAACTTATAATATTATAAAGTATAAGGGTTGAATTTTAACTCTTTAAAATTCTAAGGGCTAACTTGGAATTAAAGTATTCATAAGTGAAAACTTTTCAAATTCCAAAACTTGAGGGCAAGTTTTGAAACTATTCAAAACTAATTAATTCCATAACTTATGTGTCTAAAGTAGTTTTAATCCAAAAACTCTTCAAGTTCCATAACTTGAGGACAAGTTATGGAAGACTTTAAACTAATAAAAGAATTAACTTTTCTTTATTTTATAACTTATGGAATTAATTAAGGTTACACTCTTTTTTTTATTATTATTTAATGAAGAGACTCTTGGTCCTCCATAACTTGAGGACAAGTTATGGAGTCATAAACTCATTTATTTAGAACTAGACTCTTCATTTTTGTAACCTTTGCCAACTATTATGAGTTTTATGAAACTTAAATGTGACTTTTCATATAACTTAAGGACAAGTTAAAAAAACACATTTTAGAATCAACTCTTAGATTAATTTGGATTGAAAACAACTATTTCACTCAACTTTTCTATTAATCTAAGCAACTCATAAGAACAAGATAATTCAAATCAAACTTTTTCATGTAATTAGTCTAAACCTTAAACTAATACAAAACATGAATCTGTTGACAATTATCTTTGAAATTGGATTAGCATGAACATTACCACATCAAAAACAAGTTTATAAGTCCAAAAACATCTTAGGGTAATGTTCCTAGTCTAATTCCAGCCAAAAAAGTCGAATTTATGCTGTCTGGGGGTCCAACTCGTCGAGTGCATGAACCAACTCGGCGAGTTGGATGCATTTTGTCTTGGACTCGGCGAGTCCATTCATGGACTCGACGAGTCTACTGGGCAAACAACATCAAAACTCGATTTTTCAGCTCCTTTTGAAAGTATAACAAGAAAACAAGCCTAGGCTCTGATACCACTGTTGGGTTTTGAGCATTCTAACACTCCTAAGTTTACATGCAACCCTAAATACCTTGGATCTATGTTTTCTCTATTATACATGCAAATAAGAACTTCCAAGGTATTATCCTGTCACACCCCCGAACCAGACGGCGGAAACGTCCGGGGGCTGTCGTGACTCAATTGAATACTATAACATTGAATATATATGAAACATAACAACATTCGTCACCGTGCATCAATATATTACAACCAACAGTGTTTACATGTCATACATTGTTTAAACATTACATTCCCAAAAATTAAATTGTTTGATTCATACATAAATAAACTGCAACCGTCACTGAATATGATTTCCCTTGATTCACTGGTTCCCTGAGAATACAAGTATTTTGAAAAACGTCAACATATGAAATGTTGGTGAGTTCATAAGTGGTGTTTGAAATCCAATGTTTGTATTGTTTGAAAACCACCAGAAAATCCGATATTTTCTGAAAAGAAAAGCTTTTGAAAACGTTTGTGAAGATCCATAGGTATGCTTGTTTGTTTCTATACTTGTAAAAAAAAATTCATTGAAGTTGTATGCATTTCAAATCTGTATGTATTGAAAACCCTAGGAAAACCCGATGTTCTCCTAGTTCCTTGAATTACATGAAGTTACATTGAAACCATTGCATAGCGTATAGTGTCAGTCCCAGGCGACGTTGGAAGGTTCTCGAGCAGGATTATTTACTACAAACCCGCGTTACACAAACGCCCAGTTTATAGTTATACTAACGACTCCGAAGGCGTCGTCAGTACTAATCGCGTTATCCAATCGCCCTGACTAGGTGTAGTCCCACATCCGAAGAGAAAGAGGTCACGAAAACCCCGGTAACTCCATTAACCGTTTGGGGATAAAAATGTACGAGGGGTCCCCGACCCGCCTCGCATGAAATGTAGACCTTACTAGCAATACCAAAGGACCCTTGGGGACCGGTGGTATACAAGCCATTGAAAGTCTATTTACGTTGTGTCGGATCGGTAAAACCCAACACACCGTAAAAAAAAATGTCTTCGGGCCTTAAGATCAGGTCATTGGGCTAGCTAGGCTCAACGAACAAGATTTTAAACTTGTGGGGCCCAAAGATGGTGCGTAGACGTCTGTGCACACTCGTATGTATATGTATAACCAAGCGTTACTTGTATGAATCGCAGTGTCGTAGTGTTAGTAGTTGTAGAATTCTATTGGCTCGAGACCGAGCCAATTCGTTTAACAACGATTTTTGGTATTGTAATGTATTGTATTTCGTCGATAGCCGCGGTGCCATTATTTGATCAAATTGTGTATATTGAATTAGCCTTGAAATATTTCTGTTTTCAGCCCCTCATTGTTTGTAAAATTTACATTTTCAACCCTTTTATTAAATACTTCCCGGTTTGGTCCTTGAACTAATTTTCTTGACATTTTAACACCAAAAATTATTGAAATTAATATTTTTCAGCATATTTTTCATAGAAAACAGTTTAAGTCCCTGAAAATGCAGTTTTCTCGGTTTTAATCCCTTCTTTTCGCAACATTGACAATTTTGGCCCAAATTGGAAAATTTTTGCAACTTTGGTCCTTTTTAATTTAAAAAGCATTTTAAACCTTTGAAAAGGACTTGGATCACTTATGGTCCACTGTTTTACAGAAAATCACAGTTTTGGCCCTCCAAAACAGAAAACTTCGCATAATGGGCCTCATTGGGCCGAAATTTCCATTTTTAGCCCATTAAGCTTGAAATTCATGTTTTTAATCCTCTAATTGAGTATAATTCTAGAAATAGTTTTATGGAAACTGTTTTGGCACACTTCATCCATCAGAATCTGTGAAATGTCAATTTGGGCTCTTAATTTTGTATTTTTCACATTTTTGGCCCAAAATTTGTGTTTTTAGCTTAAAGAAAATTGTTACTAAACCATTGAGCTATCTTTCTTGAAACACTTTGTATTTAGAAATATATTTGAAGCTAAAATCATTTAACACAAGATATATCTCGGTTTTGAGGGGTTTTATGGCTAGATCCAACATTAAAACACATAAAAGCATACATATAAGCATGGAAATCATACAAGGCATACAAACACATATAGATCTACACTTTCACTTGTATTCCCCCCCCCCCCCCCCCCCCACAAAACTCATAAAAACAGAAAATAGGGGGTATGAAGCTCACCTTGGGGTGTTGATTCGGTTTTGCAAGGAAAAATGGAAGGAAAAATGAAGTGTTTTTGGCCTTAGCTCCCTTTGATGAAGATCTCGAGTTTGAGATGGTTCTAGGGTGCAAGATCACGATTTTTGCATGGATTAGGAAGAGATTTTTGATAAATAAGGAATACAAGTCATAGATCCAAGCAAAACCTTACCTTAGATGATGATTTTTGTGGAAGAACTTCCTTGAATGCTTCCTATTTTTTCGAGATTTTGGAGAGGGAAGAAGGGAGTGTTCTTGAGTGAATCTAGAGAGGATTTGAGATATTTTTGTGGTGTGTATGTGTGTATGGCCGAGAGTGAGAGAGAGAAGGGAAGAAGAGGTGATATTTGAGGTGATGTGCATGGAGAAATGAGATTAATGCATGGATATCCTATGGGTAAAGATGAGGTGTCATTTGCAAGTCAACTCTCTCTTGAATTTGGGCCTTGGGCCGAGAATGTGAAAGGAAAAAGGAAAAATTTGGGCTTTTGCCCCTAAGCCCACTATTAGAGTTAATCTTAGGTATGTTTTAAGCTTAAAAGAATGTTGTAGGATTTTTATATTTTTATTGGACTAGTTTAGGTTATTCATGGCTCAAAGCTCTTAATTCATTTCATTCTAGGCCCAATATGGCCCAAAATGTTAAAATAAATAAGTGTGGGTCCAATTAGAGCCCAATTAGGGTTCTAAGCCCATGATAGTCTAATTGGAAGCTTATTGGTCCATTTGGATCCAATAATGAAGTTCTAGTCCAAGGTGTACCTAAACAAAAACTTTTAGGGTTTCCAATTGTTTGACGACTATTTGTAGTACTTGTGTGATGTATTTGATTGAAGTTTTTGATTCACATTAACTTGAATGTATAGATTACATAGCTCAAAATTTTCAGTTGTGACATATCCGAATCTAGCATACAAAACAATGAGAGTAACAAGATAGAATACATACCTCTTTGATGTAGAAAGTCTTCATGAAGCTTGAGTGCCTAGGGCCCCAAGTGTGACACCTCAAATGGTTCACACAACACCAAATACACTTGGAATAACTTGAGAGAAATCTACACTTCATGAAATCGGCTAGCCCTTCTCTAGATGATACTAGTCTCATACTAGTAGCCGATTTTGTCAAGAATAAGATCTTTATATAGTGTTACAATTAGGGTAAACCCTAATTGTCATGAATTTCCATTTCCTTGGATCTATGGGTTCAAATACACCATGGAGCATCCATGGACCATCCTATGGGTTTTAGCCCAACTTGATTATCCATGGAGCATTAGCCCACTATACAAGTATGGATGATTTACACAATCAACCCATATATTTAATTAGTCTTCTTTTGATCATTTAATTAATCCTAGATTAATTCTTGATCAATACTAATTAAATAATCTTAGTACTCTTATTATTAATATACTAGAACTTATAATATATTAATAACCATAAGTGTCTTATTTCTCTCATTATAGTATATCCAAGTGCATGATGCCATGCAACCCAAATGGACCATGCCGGGTCGGGTCAAGTCTTACCAATTATAGTTATGGACATAGACATTAATCCAACACTATCAATGCGCATGCGGTATTCAAAAATGGTCTCCCCAAAATAATTGGAATTTTGGGGTCTTCTTTCATGTCAAGCACTACAAAGTCCACGGGGAATACAAATTTGTCCACTTTTATGAGAAGATCTTCACAAAAACCTCTTGGACGAGTTATTGTCTTGTCCGCCAAATGGATCTTCATATTAATAAACCTTGGCTTTGGTAAATTCAGCTTCTTGAAGAAAGAAAAAGGGATTAAGTTAATACTTGCACCTGAATCGGTCAATGCTTGAGTCGCAAGTATATTCCCAAATTGGCAAGGAATCGAGATGCTTCCTGAATCTCCCTTCTTTTCAGGTAGTTCATTCAATACTAATTCCGCGACTTCTGCCATATCTTTTCTAGCATCAAAGAGACCCTTAAGCAAGTTTAAGTATTTGGGTGTTTGAAGCATCATCTCCACAAATGGAATGTTGACTTGAAGGGCTTTAACATGTTCCATGAAATCTTTGTATGCTTTGACCTTTTGATCAGGTATGGATCGAGTTGGAAATGGCAAAGCAGGCCTGTAAGGCTTTAAAGAAACAGCAGATTTGTCATCAGGGCATGGACTCGTCTACTCTATTAGAGGGACTCGGCGAGTCGAGTCGGGTTTAGCTGAACTCGACTCTTCTGTCTTTTCTGCTTGCACATTAGTTGAGACCTTCTGTGCAGGGGTCAGAGGAGTGAAAATTTCCCCATAACTAGATGTTATAGCATTCACATTATCCATTCTCGGATTATTCTCGGTTTTACTTGGAAGTTCACCCGGTCTTCTCTCGTTCACTTGATCTGCTAGTTGTCCAAGCTGTTTCTCAATGTTGAGTATAGATGCTTGCTGATTCCTAAGTATAGTCCTGGTCTCTTGTATTGCAGTATCATGATCATTGTGCCTCTTCTCGAACGCGGCAATAAATCTTGTGAACATTTCTTCTAAATCGGCTCTTCTTTCCATAACTAGTTCTTCCTTTTGATAGAAACCCCTCTCTTTTTGCTTGTATATCCCTTCCTTTGCCTTTTTGTATTCTTCATACGGGAGCCATTCCTTCTTGGGTTCCCGCCAATTCTCATCGTATTTGTCGCCACTTGAATAGAAAACTTGCGCCTTCTTTTTTCCATTCTCATCCAAGTCACACTCTTTAGTTAAGTGAGGTCCCCTACAATTTTCACATCCCACCTGAATAGCATGGATTGTTTGATCCATCTTCGTCATTCTTCTATCTAAACTGTCTAGTTTAGCCATCATCACCGCCATGCCATCGTTGACTGTGTTCACTACCCCCTACTTACTTCATTTCCTGGGTTATGGTATTCTCTAGAATGCTTAGAGAACTCTTCAATTAATTCTTTGATCACCGGGGGTGCCTTCTTTGTAAGCGGGCCTTGCGAGTCAAGTAACCGCCTTGTTGTAACATTGACTCCATCATAGAAGATGGAGACTTCTTGTTGACTATTAAGGTCATGGTGTGGGCAATTCCTTAGCAGGCTATTGTACGTCTCCCAAGCTTCATATAGTGACTCCCCAGCTTGTTGTTCAAAGTTGGCAATGGCCTTCTTCAATTTAGCTATTTTAGAAGGTGGGCAAAAGTGGTCAATAAATTCTTCTATCATCTTAGCCCACGTGGTGACCGACCCGGGAGGAAGTGACTTGAGCCAATCTTTTGCAGCACCCTTGAATGTAACTAGAAGCATGCGAAGTAGCTGAGTCTCGCGAAGCACATTTGGAACATTGAAGTAATCAGCTACATCATTGACTTCATCCATGTGCTTGTAGGGATCTTCGTGGTCTTTTCCATAGAAGGGAATCTCCTTGAGTTGAGCGAGTATGTGGCCCTTTAGCTTGAAAGTAGCAGTAACGGGAATTGCGTGTTGCACAAGTCCCGGCCCGGTATCGTCACGCATCCTCTTCTTCCATTCCCCATCGGGACTTCATCGATGTTAGCCATGATAATGGCTAATTCGTCATCAAAGTCGGATTCGTGCCCGAAAGTGGGGTCTTCTTCTCCTTCGGTTTCGTACTCGGTGTCCTCTTTCATCGGGTCTTCTATTGCTATAGAGGCACTGGAAGCTCCTGATTTGCTTCTCTTCTTCTTGCTGAAAACGGATTTTAGATTCTTTAGTGACGAGTTCTTTGAAGAAACGGATTCTCCAATGGATTTTCCCTTGCTCTTCCTTAGGGCAGATTCCGGGTCTTCTAGTGGAGGGACTAAAGGTGTCTCAGATCCTCGGGTCATGAAACAACTGCAAATAAACCAAGAAAAATGCGTAAAAAGAACAAAAATAAAATAAAAACTAAAACTGTGAACAACGATGGACTCGCCGAGTTCGAGTGCACTCGGCGAAGTCAAGGCAAAAACAGAAAAGTTTGACAAATTTGAAATAAAAACCAATAAATATTAAAACCTAACTTACTTACTAAATTCCTAAGAATTAACTTTGTGTAAGATAAATCTCACACAAAGTATCGATAAAAATAGAAATTAGTGCTAATTTAGAACCGCTCCCCTGCAATGGCGCTAAAAACTTGATGTGTGTGAAATGAACTAGTTTTAATCCTACTAACTTAAACACAAAGACAAACACACAAAAGGCAGTGTACCTATCGATTAGCAGTTTAGTTCAGATAAGTAGGGTATCGAACACTGGGAACGGAAAATTAAAACTAAATACTAATATTATCTAAAAATTAAGTAATAAAGAGGGTTTTCTCTAGTTTTACAAGACTAGCAACTTACTAACTAATACTTAGACTAATTAACTAAAAACTAGATAAGAAAAGATTCAACTAAATTCAATAATGAAGGGAACTTCTGTTTAGTTCAACTCAATTGATCCTATGGTTGATATTATGGTAATAGTGCAATGGATTAATTCTTCTATTGGCTACCAATTCAAGTGATTAGATTCACGTTCGCTACACTAATCCTTAGAGAACAAACTAACTCAAACAGTGGCTAGTTGTCTAGTTTAATTCAATTCACACATGAATTTACCTATTTTTCTATTAATTCTAGTTTCACAGTCGCTAATCCTAGTCATATAATAAAGTGGTCACATAAATTATATGAGGTAGCAATTAAGAGATGTTCATGCAGCTTTATTATCTTCCTATTAACAGAAAATTAGTTATTATTCACACATAAGGTTCTTTAACAAGCTAGAATCAAAAAAATCACCAATATTGAATTAATCCTACCATAAATCACACCATAGTATCAATATTGTCTCCTCAAACAAAAGTTTAAAGGTTTTAGCTCATGATTGAGGTAATTAACAAGACAAAAACGAAATCTAAAAGTCTAAACATTGTGAAGAACAATAGATTAAAGTAAGAATGATGTAAATTTGCCTCAAATCTCCTTCGGAATTGGTTTTATGGTTGTATCTTGGTTCTTCAGATCTCTCCTGACTCTAATTAACAGCTTGCTCCTCCCCAAGGGTTCCAGAATACCTTGTGTCAATCTGGACAGTTGTTTTTATAGATTCGAACCGACTCGCCGAGTCCAAGACGGACTCGTCGAGTCCATCCCTTAATTCCCGTAGATGGTAAGTCACGGAGTCTTTATCTTCTCGAATCTTCGATGAAACTCGCCGAGTAGTCGACCCTACTCGCCGAGTACCTTGTCTTTTAAGCATTTTTCTTCTTTGTTCAATTCCCGAGCTCCCAACCGCTTCTCCTGCTTCCTTTTGCTTCCGAGCTTCGCTTTTGGACTGAAAACACAATTCAAACACTTTTAAGTATCTTTTGTCCATGATATGCAATAAATTAGCTAATAAATGATAAAAATCTATACTTAATATAAGGCTAAATATGCCACTATCATATATCTGGGGTTTAGCATCGCAAATCAAAGGCATGGTGATCACATCAAAGACCACAACCTATGACAACACCAAGAGAATAGCTCATTAGCTAACCCTCACAGAGATCCAAGGAACAGTAGTGGTCTTAAAGGCCGAGTCTCCCAAATCTGGAACAAACAAGCGCAAGTATAATGGGAAGAATCCCAAAAAATCATCTGAGAAAGACAAGAAGTGGCAACCAATTATGAAGCCACGACATCAGTACTCACACAACCAAAATCTTCATGGTGCAATCTGTGCAATCGTCACCATCCAGGTGACTGTTTTGTCTGCATGAAGTGCAAGAAGAAGGGACATATTGCTAGTTACTGCAAGAGCACAACACCCGCAACAGTTATTCAACCAACGAATACTGGAATAGGTCGTGGTGAAGGAAGAAATTGTTATGAGTGTGGTGAGGTTGGATACATCAAGAAAGAATGTCCAAAGTTAAGGAGTCAAGGAGGCATAGGCAGTGGTAGGGCGTTTGTGATCGAAAGCAGAGAGGCTATCCAGGACCCTTCGGTCGTATCTGGTACGTTTCTCGTAGATAATTTATATGCTACCATACTCTTCGATTCAGGAGCAGATAGAAGTTTTATAACTCCAACATTTGGAAAATTGTTATGTCATAAGTTTAGCAAATTAAATGAAATCTATGAAGTAGAAATCGCTAACAGTCAAATCGAGAAAACACATGAAATCCTAGAAAACTACCTTTTTTACATCAACCTCATGCCAATGCCTATCGGTAGTTTTGATGCCATAATTGGCATGGATTGGTTAGCTTCACACCATGCCGAAATTCTATGTCATGAGAAAGCTACACGACTAGCCTTACCAAACGGCGAAGCCCTGATTATCTATGGTGATAAATCTGGGAAGAACCTCAAAGTCATCTCTTGTACCAAGACTCAGAAATATCTACATAAGAAATGTAGTGCATTCTTATCCCATATTGTAGATAAGAAGAGAAAGACAAAAGAAATCAAGGACATACCTCAAGTATGTGATTTCCCTAATGTGTTTCCTGAAGATCTACCTGGAATACCACCCGTCCGACAAGTCGAATTTCGAATCGACTTAATTCCAGGAGCAGCACCAGTAGAGAAATCTCCTTATCAGTTGGCTACATCCAAAATGCAAGAATTATCTAGCCAACTACAAGAACTTCTTGACAAAGGCTTTATTAGGCCATGTTTTTCACCTTGGAGAGCACCAATCTTGTTTGTCAAGAAGAAGGACAAATCTTTTCGAATGTGTATTGATTATTGGGAGCTGAACAAGCTAACAATCAAGAAGCGTTATCCATTTCCAAGAATTGATGATCTATTCGATCAACTGCAAAGATCCAGCTACTACTCAAAGATATATCTTAGATCAGGATACCATCAACTCAAATTAAAAGAAGACGAAATTTGAAAAACAACATTTAGAACTCGTTAGGGTCATTATGAGTTGTTACTTATGTCTTTTGGATTGACCAATGCCCCAGCAGTGTTTATGGATCTTATGAATCGTATTTTCAAACCATACTTGGATTAATTTGTGATAGTATTTATCGATGATATATTGATATATTCACGAACCAAGGAAGAACATGGTCAACACCTGCAAATAATCTTGGAACTACTAAGAAAAGAAAAGTTGCACGCCAAATTCTCCAAATGTGAGTTTTTGATTAGAGAAGTATAATTTTTAGGTCATGTAGTTAGAAACGAAGGAATTCATGTTGACCCATCCAAAGTTGAAGCAATCAGGAATTGGGAAGCACCAAAAATGCCAACAGAAGTGCGTCAATTCCTAGGACTTAGTGGTTATTACCGTAGATTCATAGAGAATTTCTCCAAAATAGCCAAGCCGCTTACAACATTAACCGATAAGGATACGACGTTCAACTGGGAAGCCAAAGAAGAAGCTTCTTTTAAGAAAATTGAATCAAATATTGTGTAGTGCACCAATCCTATCCCTTCCAGATGGGACAGAAGATTCCGTCATATACTACGTCGCATCAAATCAAGGATTGGGATGTATGTTGATGCAAAGAGGAAAAGTTATCACTTACTCATCACAACAACTTAAGGTGCATGAGAATAATTACACTACCCATGATCTTGAATTGGGAGTTATAGTTTTTTCACTAAAAATCTAGAGACATTACTTATACGGTACTATGTGTACTGTTTTTACCGACCATAAGAGTTTCCAACACATCTTCAACCAAAACGATCTTAATATGAGACAACGCAGATGGGTTGAATTGTTGAATGATTACGAATGTGATATTCATCATCATCCTGGAAAGGCAAACATGGGAGCAGATGCCTTGAGCCGGAAAGAATATATTAAACCCCGTCAGGTACGAGCATTAAGTTTAACTATCCATTCTAACTTTACCCCACAAATTAGAGAAGCTCAACTTGAGGCTCTAAAAGAAGAAAACGTCAAGAATGAAGCTTTGCGATGATTGGAAAAGCAACTTATACAAAAAGATGACAGAGCGCGACACTTTATGAACCGAATTTGGACGCCTAAGTTCGGTGGAGTGATGGACTTGGTCTTAGAAGAAGTCCACAAGTCCAGATATTCCGTGCATCTAGGCTCTGAAAAAAAATGTACTTATATTTAAAAGTACATTATTGATGGCCAAACATGAAGGTAGAAATTGCTACTTATGTGAGCAAATGCTTGACTTGTTCTAGAGTAAAGGCAGAACATCAAAAGCCTTTAGGTTTACTTCAATAACCAGAAATACCTGAATGGAAATGGGAGCAGATATGAATGGACTTCATCACTAAGTTACCTAAAACTCCTAGTGGGTTCGACACTATTTGGGTAACAGTTGATAGATTGACTAAGTCCCCCCATTTCTTACCAATTAAGGAGAACGACAAGATGGAGAAGCCGACTAGAGTTTATCTTAAGGAAATTGTCAGATTGCATGGAGTTCCAAATTCTATTATTTCTGACCAAGATAGTAGATTGACTTCACGATTTTGGCAATCTCTACAAAAATCCTTAGGAACATGTCTAGATATGAGTACAGCTTACCATCCACAGACTGATGGTCAGAGTGAGAGAACCATTCAGACTTTAGAAGATATGTTCCGAGCCTATGTAATAGACTTTGGAAATGCGTGGGATACTCATTTACCGTTAATTGAGTTTTCCTACAACAATAGTCATCACACCAGCATCAAGGCTGCACCGTTTGAGGCTCTTTATGGGCAAAAATGTCGTTCCCCCATATGTTGGGCAGAGGTTTGAGATACACAGATGGCCAGAGAATGTACAGGCGATACCTTACGTACTAGACCATAAATAATGCACGAGACAACTAAAAAGATCGTGCAAATTAAGGATCGATTAAAGGCTGCATGTGATCGTCACAAGAGCTATGCTGACGTAAGACGTAAGCCTTTAGAATTCCAAGTTTGAGATAAAGTAATGTTGAAGGTCGCTTCTTGGAAAGGTGTAATTCGATTCGGGAAAGGAGGAAAATTAAATCCACAGTATATAGGACCTTTTGAAATTCTAGCAAGAATGGGTTTCGTCGCGTACCAACTCAAGTTGCCTCAAGAGTCAAGTAATGTACACAATGTTTTTCACGTATCAAATCTCAAAAGATGTCTATCCGGTGACACTCTTTTTATACCTCTCGACGAGATACAAGTTAACAAAAAACTCAACTTTGTAGAAGAACTTGTCGAGATCATGGATTGAGAAGTCAAACGATTAAAGCAAAGTCATATTCCCTTAGTAAAAGTTCGATGGAACTCTTTACGAGGACCTGAATTTACTTGGGAACGTGAAGATCAAATGAAAGAAAAATACCCTCAACTATTTGACAAAAGCCCATCCATAAGATAAATTTCGGGACAAAATTTTTCTAACGGGGGGAGAATGTAACACCAGTCAAAATAGGTCAATAGACAATCACATGTGATTATGCCAATCATGTAATTTGATTTTGTTAAGCTAGTAATTTGATAAATGTGCTATGTAGTTCTTGAGAAATTCTAATACAAATATAAACTTTCTTTATAATACAACTAAAAGTATACATCCATACGATTCCAAAAATATAGAGAACATCTGAATCTAACTTTGCATGAAGAAGTTATGATAAACCGAACACTGTAAATATTTATAATAAGAGGAATTTAAAATACACATAGAATTAGCTATTGGAGTCTAAAAGAGTGTTGTAGTACTCGTAAATGCCAACACGTGCATATAAAGAACGTCAAAAATGGAGTTCGTATGTGAAAGTTACGTCCTTCCAAAGATACACCTGTCAGAAACCCTAATCCGACTGAGCTCACGACGTGAGCATAGAAACTCACGAAGTGAGGAGTCATTTTGCCACATTTCTGATCTAGAAGGTGTGTGGCGAGGCTACGAAGGGATAATTCTAAGCTCATGATGTGAGCAAGGATATCTCACGATGTGAGGAGTCACATGGCCACCTTCCGAAGCTAGGGATGCAAATGGCAAGTCTACGGGTGACCAACCATGGCTCACGATGTTGAGGCCAAAAATCTGACTATATATAGCAAGTCTGACTTCAATCATTCTTACACCAAAATTTCTTTCTCCTTTCTCCTTTGCTGAAGCCATCTTGCATCCCGAGCCCCGACGACCTCGTACCGCTGACCGTTTCTGCTTAGAATACATAAAATCACGCTACTGGGGTGAGTTTCACGGCCCCACTTTCTAATATTTTCGGGGGAAAACACATGCTAAATATTGTATATACGTTACTATTATGTCTATATGATGGTATATTAGTATCAACGTAGATAGTTATATTAACCGAGATATAGTTATTCTAAATAAAATATTTTGAATACATATAACTATTATCAACTTGCTAGCATGTTATTATACTAATGTAGATCTTGAGTTATACTTAGGATTCTATATATATGTTGTGTGCGATATAGTTCTGAAGTTATATTCGAATGTTCTATATGTTAATTTATAAATTATGTTGCTATTATTGGTTTTATGTCAAGATAAAACTTGGTATGCTATATGTTGTTAATGTTAGTTTTATGACAAGATAAAACTTGGTATGTTATATGTTGTTGTTGTTATTGGTTTTATGTCAAGATAAAACCTCGTTGTACTCCAAGTTGTAGCTGTTATAATTCCTAAATGTTATGAAGTTAGGAGTATTGTTTACAATCATAGTCTAGTAACTTAGGGTTTTAGACACGAAAATGCTTTTGTTGTTAGAGCTATACGAAGCCATCGAAGTCTACATGAGTAATTGTATTCATCAAATAAGATTGGGGATCTTAGTGGAAAACCTTTGAACTGTAACCGTTAATCCCGTGCGAGCGAGGAAGTCATGTATAATTAGTATTCGTGTTGACAACCCCACTCTTGATTGTTAGCTACAGTCAACCAGAAGCAAGTGATGACTACCCTTTTACTTGTTATTATTCCGGCGTCTGTAACATCCGGATTCCCAGGTATATTATTTATTCCTTTATATTTTTTGGAGGTTGGGAAGGAACTCGACGAGTTGGTGCTTAGACTTGCAGAGTATGGTCACAGATTCTTATCCAGGTTCATAGCTGGAGTCGACGAGTTCATGAGTGGACTCGACGAGTTCACGTTGTTTAATGAAACCGTAATTTCCAGGGTTTGGTACCTATTTAAAGGCCCTTAGGGCCATCATTTGCGGCTACCATACCCCAAAGAGAAACCCTAAGAGATCTAGAGTGTTTGTGAGGAAGGAGAGGCCATTTTATATCATTTTGTTGGTGTGATTGCAAGAAGGAGGTGACCAACGAAAGAGGAGGCTGAAGGAGGTGCGATTCTGGTGATTTAAGAGTTCAGAGACTTCATCTTGAGGTATTTATTCGGACCTTCTTCAGATTTGGTGTTGATTCTTAGAGTTAGGGTTTTCTAACACCTATAGAGGATGGATATGTGGAGCAATTGGTCCCTTCTCGAGTTTATGCTTTGGATCTGGACTCAAAGAGGTCAATAGACCTTAACCCTTGGAGATTTATGAGTTATTTTGGGAGCCATGAACTTCGAATGTTATTTTTGGGGCTAAATCACCAAGTGAAACCATCTAGATGATATATGAGTGTCAGGTTCTGAACATTACGTGATTATCATGCTTGGGAAGGTCAGATCTATGGATTGAACGAACGGATCTGACCTCAGGAGGTCAATGGAGTTTATGCATGGCATGAACTCGCCGAGTCCAAAGATCAGACTCGGCGAGTAGGGTTAGGGTTTCCCATAAATCACACAGTGAGTAGACTTGCCGAGTTAGGGGAATAAATCGGTGAGTCAGAGGAGGATTAGAGGACTGGAGTTGAAGGCAAAACTTGCCGAGTTGTTCTTGAGACTCGGCGAGTTGAGTTGGGGTGGCCCCGCGATTCATGCCAGGTGTGACTCGTCGTGCAAAGGGAGTGACTCGACATGCCATGCGAGAGTAATGAGTTAGTGGATACATGTAGACTCGCCGAGTCACCCAAGTGCACTCGATGAGTCGGGTCAAAGTTTGACCGTTGACTTTTGTTGACTTTTAGGGTTTGGTCAACAATGTGGCCTTTAAGCCAAGATAGGGGTAAAATGGTCTTTTACCCTTCTGAGGGTGCTAAGAGAGGTTGAGTATAGATATATTTATGAGAGTATTTACTTTATGTGATTAGGCGGAGGCTAGATCGTATTTCTACCGAGTCAGTGACTTACCGAGACACCTTAGGTGAGTCTTCTCACTATACTTTTCCTTGACTGGTAATTACAGTTATGTGACAGAGCTATTGTATGCTATTTATGTGATGTGTTGCACTGCATTATTCTATGTGATTTATGTTGTGTGTATATCAGAGTATATTAGAGTTAGAACCAAAAGGTTCACAGAGCTAGAACCAGAGGGTCCATAGAGTTCGGGGCCCAAGGGCCCACAGAGTTATAGCCTCGAGTGGCTAGTATGTGTTATGCGTGGTATTTTGGGGAACTCGCTAAGCTTCATGCTTACGGTGTTTTGTGTTATGTGTTACAGGTACTAGTGAGCAGTGCGGGAAGGCGCCGACATGATTCGTACTCACCTATCGGAGATTATTATGATATGATCTTGGGATTTTTATTAAGATAATATTGATACAATTGTTTATGAAAGTAACTATGAATGAATTATTTTATTTTTTGAAAAAGTGAAAATTTGGTTGAAATTTTACGGTGTTACAAGTTGGTATTAGAGCCTGGGTTTGAGGGATTCGGATGCATCTTCGGGCGTATCTGAACTCAAACTGAGGATTTGAGGAAAATTTTGATAATAAAGTAAATTTTTTTTGAAAAGAGTAAAAAGAGTTTTGAGACAAACCAAGCAGAGCCGTGTGTACGATCAGCCAGCGCCCGAACGGTGATTTCCCATAATACCCTTACAATAAGTGTTATCAGATATATTATGTTATGTTACATGATGAGCTATTTTTATGCATGCTAGAGTAGACTAGGTATCCTTATTTGGACTAGAGTGGCCTGATAAATATGATGCCTTAGTCTTGGAGTTTTGCTGCTAGGGATGCTTGAGAGTGTTTATATAGCAGCAAGGAGCTTATGAGAGATCAGCTAGCGAGTAGCTTATGATTTAAGAGAGTAGAGTGCTTGGAAATTTGAGACTCTGGGAGGAGGACTTGGGATGAATGCTGAGGAGGTGTGGTCGGTAGTATTGGGCCCGTACTACCGAAGGCAGCGGGTCAGTGCGCAACCCAAGTAAGAATCCTTAGGGTACCAGAAACCAAGTAGGATTGGGGGTATCGAGTGTGTGTACGCTCGAGTAAGTCTCTGATATCTTGTGTTGTATTTCAGAGAGGCATCACGATGGGGACGCGCCACATACCATGGACCAGTGGAGGTGGTGTGAGCGACAAGGAGCTCCGCCAGATGATTCATGATGAGGTGGCTGCTGCCATCCGTGCTGAGATTCCAGAGATGTTCGGGTCTATCAAGACTACCCTGATAGAGAAATTTGATGAGAGATACGCTCCTCTTTCTGATGTTGCTATTGCTACGGCTACTGCAGCTGTAGCTGCGGCTAGACTGCAGGGTGGTGACGCGTTGCTGTTCCGGGAGTTCAGCAACATAAAACCACCGGAGTTTGATGGGACCCAGGACCCGATTGCAGCGATGAGGTGGATATCAGACATAAAGGGGTGTTTCTTTACTTGCTCATCCCCTGAGCATTTGAGAGTCCGGTTCGCGCTGAACCATCTTCGCTTGGGAGCGAAGGACTGGTGGAAGTTTGTGACAGCGCACTACATGCCTGATGAGCTTGCTGCAGTGACCTGGGAGAGGTTCACTGCTATGTTCCGAGATGAGTACGTTCCCCAGGTGGAGAGGGAGCATTTGACCCAGGAGTTTCTGACCCTCAAACAGGGTACATAGTCTGTCACAGTGATTACGAGGATGTTCCATGAGCGGGCGATGTTCTGCCCAGAGCATGTGTCCTCCGAGCAGGCATGTATGAGCCGATATCTGAGCATTTTGAGGAGGGATATACGGGAGTTCGTGGCAAGCTCAACGTATCATACATTTGCTGAGCTTCAGGAAAATGCCCGGAAGAGGGAGATAGAGCTGGAGACTCAGGCTAGGGAGGAGGCTGAGTCTTAGGGGAGGGATCGGCGACTGGTGCAATGTCAGCCGGCAGCCAAGCAGGCCAAGCCCGCTGATTCGAGATCTGGGAGCCAGAAGGGCCGCACTTGTGGCAAGTGCGACAAGAGCCACGATGGGTGTGCAGAGCGGGATCTTGCTACAAATGTGGCAAGGAGGGGCATATGGCCAAGGATTGCCCCAAGGAGTTTGTAGTATGCTTTCACTGCAGCCAAACCGGACACCGCAAGGCAGAGTGTCCACAGTTGCGAGGGACAGCTCAGGGAGCACCTCAGGGATCTGCCCCTGCTGCTATCAGAGCTACTGAGAGCCGGCCAGTGAAGGTCGAGGTACCGAAGGCACGAGGGAGAGCCTTTCAATTGACTGTGGAGGAGGTCCGCGCAGCGCGCGATGTCGTGGCCGGTATGTATTCTTCCATTTATTTTCTTTTATGTCGAGATATTGTGCTTATATTATGATATGCATAGGTACTTTTCTTGTGAATTCTGTACCTGCCTTGGTGTTATTTGACTTAGGTGCGAGTCGGTCTTTTATATCCTTGGCTTTTAGTCAGCACCATAGTATTAGTCGGGAGGCGTTGAGTCGACCTCTGAGAGTTTCCATAGCGGACGAGAGAGCAGTGTATGCCACAAAGGTGATTCGAGGTTGTGTACTCGAGATTTTCGGGGTAGAGTTTCCGATTGACTTAGTCCCTATCGCGATGGGAGATGTCTGTGTCATCATAGGCATGGAATGGTTGAGCAGATTTGGAGAGGTCATCGACTGTGAGCGACAGCTGGTGACCATACGAGATCCTAGTAGGGGAGTTCTTATGGTGTACGGTGAGGGTACACGTTCTGGGTTGGCGTTTTGTTCAGCCGCCAGAGCGAGGCAAAGTCTACAGCAAGGCTGTAGGGGATTTGTAGCGTATGTGATGGATACGAGGGTTGATTCAGAGAGACCGAGGTCAGTTGATGAGGTTCCGATAGTGCGTGAGTTCCCAGACGTATTTCCAGAGGAATTGTCGGGTGTGCCTCCCAAGAGGCAGGTTGAGTTAAGCACTGATTTGGTTCCGACGGCTGCGCCTATCGCCAAGGCGCCCTATCGCTTTGCGCCTCCAGAGATGCAGGAGCTATCCTCGCAGCTTCAGGAGCTGCTGGGGAAGGGGTTTATTCGGCCGAGCAACTTGCCGTGGGGAGCATCCATTCTTTTTGTCAAGAAAAAGGACAGTACACACCGCTTGTGCATCGATTACCGGAAGTTGAACAAGTTGACGGTCAAGAACCGTTACCTGTTGCCGAGGATCGACGATTTGTTCGATTAGTTACAGGGAGCATATTGGTTCTCCAAGATCGATTTGAGGTCTGGATATCATCCGGTAAGGGTGTGAGATGAGGCTATCCAGAAGACAGCGTTCAGGACTCGTTACTGGCATTACGAGTTTGTGGTGATGCCTTTTGGGCTCACCAATGCACCGGCGGTGTTCATGGATCTCATGAACAGAGTGTGCAGGCCGATGTTGGATCGCTCGATGATCGTCTTCATCGACGACATATTGGTGTATTCAAGATCCAGAGAGCAGCATGAGGAGCATTTGAGGGAGATCCTCGGAGTTATAAGATCGGAGAGGCTTTATGCCAAATTCTCTACGTGTGATTTCTGGTTGTGAGAGGTCCAGTTCCTAGGGCACCTCGTTAACCAGAAAGGGATATTGGTAGACCCGGCCAAGATTGAGGCAGTGATGAGTTGGGAGGTGCCGAGGTCACCTACAGAGATCAGAAGTTTCCTAGGGTTGGCTGGTTATTATCGGAGATTTATCAGGGAATTCTCCAAGATAGTTGTGTCACTCAGCAAGCTGACCCGGAAGGGTGTTGCTTTTTCATGGGGTCCAGAGCAGCAAGCCTCCTTCGAGACACTTCACCAGAGACTATGCGAAGCTCCGGTGTTAGCCCTTCCGGAGGGGATGGAGGACTTCGTAGTGTATTGTGACGCGTCGATATCGGAGTTGGGAGCAGTGCTTATGTAGAGGGGTCATGTGATAGCATACGCATCGAGACAGCTGAAGCCTCATGAGATGAGGTATCCTACCCACGATCTGGAATTGGGGGGAGTGGTGTTCGCCCTCAAGATCTGGCGTCACTATTTGTATGGGGTTCGTTGTACCATATACACGGACCACAAGAGCCTGAAGTATCTAATGGATCAGCCCAACCTGAATATGTGCCAGAGGAGATGGTTGGGTGTGGTGAAGGATTTCGATTGTGAGATCCTGTACCACCCGGGCAAGGCTAATGTTGTAGCCGATGCACTGAGCCGTAGGGAAGAGGGCGCCCTGGTGCGAAATGTTTGTTTGAGATTGAAAATGATGACTCCGGTGTTGGACACTATTCGTGGGGCCCAAGCTGAGGCCGAGAGACCAGAAAGCCAGAAGAGAGAGCGAGTTGTCGGGCTGGTATCAGAGTTCGTTACCGATAGCCGGGGGCTTATGACATTCCAGGTTCGGATTTGGGTACCGTTTGTAAGCGGGACGCGTACCATTTTGATGGAAGAGGCTCATAGATCGCAGTTCTCGATCCATCCCGTGGCCACTAAGATGTATCTGGATCTGAAGAGGGAGTATTGGTGGCCCGGTATGAAGGGGATGTCGCATGGTTTGTAGAGAGATGCTTGACCTGTCGTAGGGTTAAGGCCGAGTACCATCGTCTTCATGGTAAGTTGCGGCCGCTAGAGATTCCCGAGTGGAAATGGGAACATATTACCATGGATTTCATCACCAAATTGCCAAGGACTGCGACGGGTGTCGATGCAATTTGGGTGATTGTGGATAGGTTGACGAAGAGTGCTCATTTCCTTGCTATCAGTGAGAGCTCTTCCGCGGAGAGTTTGGCAGAGATGTACGTGAGAGAGGTGGTATCGCGGCATGGAGTGCTGACCTCAATTGTCTCAGATCGAGATGTATGTTTCACTTCCAGATTTTGGAAGAAATTTCACGAGGAATTGGGTACGATATTGCATTTCAGTACCGCATACCACCCATAGACTGACGAGCAGAATGAGCGGACGATTTAGATGCTTGAGGATATGCTCCGAGCATGTGTGTTGGATTTCGGCGGAAGTTAGGACACATACTTGCCCTTGGCAGAGTTTTCCTACAACAACAACCATCATTCGAGCATTGGTATGCGACCCTTTGAGCTGTTGTATGGGAGGAGGTGTCGGACCCCTATTTTCTGGGGAGAGGTGGGGCAACGTGTGATGGGTTGTACAGAGATTATGCTCCAGACGACTGAGCAGATACAGTTGGTCCGACAGAGGTTGTTGACCGCTCAGAGTCTTCAGAAGAGTTATGCGGATAGGCGCCAGTCCGAGCTCGAGTTTCAGGTTGGCGACTTCGTGCTACTGAAGGTCTCTCCTTGGAAAGGAGTGATTCGATTCAGGAATAGGGGCAAGTTGGGGCCCCGCTATATTGGACCTTTTAGGGTGATCGCGAGAGTAGGCAGGGTAGCCTATCGGTTGGAGCTACCTACAGAGTTGGGTCAGATTCATGACACCTTCTACGTGTCGCAGCTGATAAAGTGTATAGCCGACGAGTCGGTAGTGGTGCCATTAGAAGATATTCAGGTGGATTCGAGCCTGAACTATATTGAGAGACCGGTGGCGATTAGGGATCAAAAGATCAAGGTTTTGAGGAACAAGGAGGTGCCTCTGGTGCAGGTCCAGTGGCAGCATCGGAAAGGGTCAAAGTTGACTTGGGAGCCTGAGCGAGAGATGCGGGAGCAACATCCAGAGTTGTTTGTAGAGTAAGACTTTGAGGACAAAGCCTAATTCTACTGGGGGAGAATTGTAACATCCGGATTCCCAGGTATATTATTTATTCCTTTATATTTTTTGGAGGTTGGGAAGGAACTCGGCGAGTTGGTGCTTAGACTCGCCGAGTATGGTCACAAATTCTTATTCGGGTTCATAACTGGACTCGGCAAGTTCATGAGTGGACTCGGCGAGTTCACGCTGTTTAATGAAACCCTAATTTCCAGGGTTTGGGACCTATTTAAAGGCCCTTAGGGCCGTCATTTGCGGCTGCCAAACCCCATAGAGAAACCCTAAGAGATCTAGAGCGTTTATGAGGAAGGAGAGGCCATTTTTGATCATTTTGTTGGTGTGATTGCAAGAAGGAGGTGACCAACGCAAGAGGAGGCTGAAGGAGGTGCGATTCTGGTGATTTCAGAGTTCAGAGACTTCATCTTGAGGTATTTATTCGGACCTTCTTCAGATTTGGTGTTGATTCTTAGAGTTAGGGTTTTCTAACACCTATAGAGGATGGATATGTGGAGCAATTGGTCCCTTCTCGAGTTTATGCTTTGGATCTGGACTCAAAGAGGTCAATAGACCTTAACCCTTAGAGATTTATGAGTTATTTTGGGAGCCATGAACTTAGAATGTTATTTTTGGGGCTAAATCACCAAGTGAAACCATCTAGATGATATATGAGTGTCAGGTTCTGAACATTACGTGATTATCATGCTTGGGAAGGTCAGATCTATGGATTGAAGGAACGGATCTGACCTCAGGTGGTCAATGGAGTTTATGCATGGCATCAACTCGCCGAGTCCAAAGATCAGACTTAACGAGTAGGGTTAGGGTTTCCCATAAATCACTCAATGAGTAGACTTGCCGAGTTGGGGGAACAACTCAGTGAGTTAGAGGAGGATTAGAGGACTGGAGTTGAAGGCAGAACTCGCCGAGTTGTTCTTGAGACTCGGTGAGTTGAGTCGGGGTGGCCCCGCGATTCATGCCTGGTGTGACTCGTCGTGCAAGGGGAGGGACTCGACGTGCCAAGCGAGACTAATGAGTTGGTGGACACGTGTAGACTCGCCGAGTCGCCCAAGTGCACTCGACGAGTTGGGTCAAAGTTTGACCGTTTACTTTTGTTGACTTTTAGGGTTTGGTCAACAATGTGGCCTTTAAGCCAAGAGAGGGGTAAAATGCTCTTTTACCCTTCTAAGGGTGCTAAGTGGGGATTGAGTATAGATATATTTATGAGAGTATTTACTTTATGTGATTAGGTGGATGCTAGATCGTATTTCTACCGAGTCAGTGATTTACCGAGACACATTAGGTGAGTCTTCTCACTATAATTTACCTTGAGTGGTAATTAGAGTTATGTGACAGAGCTATTGTATGCTATTTATGTGATGTGTTGCACTGCATTATTCTATGTGATTTATGCTATGTGTATATCAGAGTATATTTGAGTTAGAACCAAAAGGTTCACATAGCTAGGACCAGAGGGTCCACAGAGTTCGGGGCCCAAGGGCCCACATAGTTATAGCCTCGAGTGGCTAGTATGTGTTATGCGTGGTATTTTGGGGAACTCACTAAGCTTCGCGCTTACGGTGTTTTGTGTTATGTGTTACAGGTACTAGTGAGGAGCGTGGGAAGGCACCGGCATGATTCGTACACATCCATCAGAGTTTATTATGATATGATCTTGGGATTTTGTATTAAGATAATATTGATACAATTGTTTATGAAAGTAACTATGAATGAATTATTATGTTTTTTGAAAAAGTGAAAAATTGGTTGAAATTTTATGGTGTTAGAGCGTCGATGAAGCGTACAATGTTGTTCAAATGGAAATCATGAGTGTATTGTTTCTCATGGAAATCATGAGTGTTTTTTATTAAAGGTATTGTGTCGTAGCAGCGGTTACAGGCTCATGGTAGAAAATTGTTAGAAACATTATACTTTGTTGTATACAAGTATTAATGTCAAGAAATGTTTAGGTATAACACTTAATTGATAAGTAAACTATTATACCTAATATATATACTAAATGTTGGAGAGTCAAAATGATACTTTGAAAACTATACTTTTGAACATGGAAAATGTATTATTTTTATACGGAGTCAAAACCTGTGGACTCACCAACTTAATGTTGGCGTATTTTTAAATGCATGTGTTTTCAGGAAATTAAATTGCTGGTATGTATTCGAACAGGAGAAGTTTTACTATTACCTTTATGTTCGTTAAGATGTATACAATAGTCGGATATTAGGTAATAGGTTCTAGAAAAAAATAGTTCTGTAACTTTCAATTATCAATAAAGGTATGTATTTTCTTTAGTACTGTTCAATGTATGTTATATAACTGTGATACGAAGAATGACGTTACACCACCCAGTGTTTCCGCTGACGGATAGGGTGTGACACTCCAACCTCTCTCCAAGTTCATTCTTTTGCTATTGGTGTTTGTAAGCCATTAGAGGAGTGACACTTGTGACTCTAAGCTTCAAAGACAAGAAGATTCAAGCAAGAAACAAGAGGTAATCATCTAGATCTGATTTGTTTCATATAATTTTCAATTCTTCTCAATAGACCTAATGTTTATAAGTCTTGGTTGAATACATGTACAATTAAAGAAACCTAGATTCGAGCATTAGGGTTTGCATGAGCACATAGGATGTTCTTTTCGCTTAAACACATCAATGTATGCATTAATTCAATTATTAAGTCCATTCCAAGCTTAAGAGCTTCACTTAGATATGCATGAACATAAAGTTAGGAACTTTACGTGGTTTTCCAGCTCATGGAAGTCAAATCTATTTTTTGGATTCATGTCCGAATGGATTATGTGACAACCCGAAATTTCCATCTTGTAAAGCCATTCAATTCAATCAAAGGACAGACTTGTTTATGTTACCTTTTAGCCTTGCTAAGGGTTATTCTAGAAGTTTTTAAGCCTTGTGTGAAACATCCCAAAAATATGACAAAAAAAAATTCATTTTCAAATCATTACTAAAATCGTAAACCATCCAAGCCATAAGTAAAAACATAAATCATGTTTCATAAAACATCATAGTATCTGTCTCATATCAAAATCTCATAGTAAGACATCAAAGTAAACTCCCAGGCAGTGACTGTGGTGTGTGCCATGCGATCATCCCGAGTCCTTTCCCTTACTAGTAGAAGTACCTGAAACCAAAACTGAAAATTGTAAGCATGAGGCTTAGTGAGTTCCCCAAACTACCACATACCATACACACATATCATGCAACTAAGAGATACGGGCCCCACCCACACTCTGCTGACTCTAAGATACGGTCCTCACCCACACTCAGCTACTTCGACATACGAGCCCCGCCCATACTCAGCAACTATGAGATACGGGCCCCGCCCATTGTAACACCGTAAATTCCAAAACAATTTTTCATTTAAAAATAATCGTTTAATTCTTTAAAACACTTTTCTTAAAATCTCATTCATAATCCAATTACAAAAAACATAACTCCATTTTCACTTTCATAATAAACTAGGATCCTCAAAACATGACTCTTTCTCTGGTGTGTACAATCGAGCCGGTGCCGTCCCGTGATCCTGAGAGAAACCTGAAACACATAACACAAAACAGTGTAAGCACGAAGCTTAGTGAGTTCCCCAGAATACCACACATAACACATATTAGCCAATCGAGGCTATAACTCTGTGGGTCCGTGGACCCTACTCTGTGAACCTTCCGGTTCTAACTCTGTAAATATGCACAGAATAAATCACATAGAAATAATGTAGTACAACACATCACATACATAGCATACAAATACTCTGTCACATAACTCTGGTTACTTACTCAAGGTAAAGTATAGTGAGAAGACTCAGCTGGCAAGCAGGAAGCAGATATCCTCACGCATGCATCTCGAACTCGCCACCATCTATCACATAAGGCAAATGCTCTCTTGAACATAACTCTCGAGACTAGACTCAATCCTCTCTTTGCACCCTCTTAAGGGTAAAAGACCATTTTACCCCCTTCTTGGCCCAAAGGCCACATTGCTGACCAAACCCTAAAAGTCAACAAAAGTTAACGGTCAAACTTTGGCCCAGCTCGCCGAGTGCACTCCGGTGACTCGGTGAGTACACACATGTCCACTAACTCTTTGTCCCGCTTGGTACGTCGAGTCCCTCCCTATGCTCGACGAGTCATACCAGACAGGAATCGCGGGGCCACCCCGACTCAACTCGCCGAGTCTCAAGAACAACTCGGCGAGTACCGCCTTGAACTCCAGTCCTCTAACCCCCTCCTGACTCACTAAGTCATCCCCCAACTCGGAAAGTCTATTCAATGATCAATTTACGTGAAAGCCTAAACCTACTCGCCGAGTCTCAAGAACAACTCGGCGAGTTCATGCCATGCACAAAATCTACTGACCTCCTAAGGTCAGATCTGTTTCCCGAAACCATAGATCTGGCCTCCCCAAGCATGAATGTCACGTAAAGTTCGAAACTTGATGCTTGTATAACCACAACAAGGCATCAAAAGGAGATTTAGTCCCAAAAATGGCAACCTAAGGCCAATAACCCCAAACTGGTCCATAAAGCTCCAAGGGTCAAGGTCTCTGGACCTCTTTGAGTCAAGATCCAAGGCACAAACTCGAAGAGGGACCATTTGCTTCACATAATCACTCTCCAAAGGGGTTAGAAAAGCCTAAATCTAATGATCAACACCAAAACTGAAGGAGGTTCGAACCATTAACTCAAAATGATGTCTCTGAACTCTGGATCTGCTTGAATCGCACCTCCTCTTTGCAATGGGAGGCTATCAACTGATTGCTCAACTCAGACCAAAATTCTCCCCTCCTTACCAAAATACTCTTAAAGGCTCTCGACCTCCCTCTTAAGGGACGCCTCTTCGAACTCAATCATGGCCCACTGGCCTAAAACCCATAGCGTCTAATCTCTACCTCATCAATCATGAACGGATAACCGGAGAACTACAAGCATCATTCACTATGAACCATGGTACTCATCCCATGAAATCTCTTCTCAATATGCTCCGGTGTATGGTACCCGAACCATAGCATCACTCCTCCATCCGCTCCGATGTATGGTACTCGAACCATAACTTTGCTCCTCGATCCGCTCCGATGTACGGTACTCGAACCATAACATCACTCCTTAATCCGCTCCGATGTATGGTACTCGAACCATAACATCACTCCTCAATCCGTTCCGATGTATGATACCTGAACCATAACATCACTCCTCAATCCGCTCCGATGTATGGTACTCGAACCATAACATCACTCCTCCATCTGCTCTGATGTATGGTACTCGAACCATAACATCACTCTTCAATCTTCTCCGATGTATGGTACTCGAACCATAACATCACTCCTCCATCTGCTCCGATGTATGGTACTCGAATCATAACATCACTCCTCCATCTGCTCTGATGTACGGTACTCGAACCATAACATCACTCCTCCATCTGCTCTGATGTATGGTACTCGAACCATAACATCTCTCCTCCATCTGCTCTGATGTATGGTACTCGAACCATAACATCACTCCTCAATCCGCTCCGATGTATGGTACTCAAACCATAACATCACTCCTCCATCTGCTCCGATGTATGGTACTCGAACCATAACATCACTCCTCCATCTGCTCTGATGTATGGTACTCGAACCATAACATCACTCTTCAATCCGCTCCGATGTATGGTACTCGAACCATAACATCACTCCTCCATCTGCTCCGATGTATGGTACTCGAATCATAACATCACACCTCCATCTGCTCCGATGTATGGTACTCGAACCATAACATCACTCCTCCATCTGCTCCGATGTATGGTACTCGAACCATAACATCTCTCCTCCATCTGCTCTGATGTATGGTACTCGAACCATGACATCACTCCTCAATCCGCTCCGATGTATGGTACTCGAACCATAAAATCACTCCTCAATCCGCTCCGATGTATGGTACTCGAACCATAAAATCACTCCTCAATCCGCTCCGATGTATGGTACTTGAACCATAACATCACTCCTCAATCCGCTCATTAGAAGCTTCAGAATACTCCCTGTATCAAGTATGGGTCCTCTGCTTTCAGTAGTACGAGCCCATACTACCTGCCACATCTACCCATACTTTCCACACGGACTATCCCGGAGCTCCGAAGTAGCTACTCGACTTTCTCATTTACCAATTCCATCGCACGTGCTCGCTCCAAAGCGAAATTTTCTACTCTGCTAGCGCACTCATCTGGCTAAGGTTAGTCCCTAGGCTCTGAAGAGTTCCTAATGATGCTAGCCATCTACCTCCTGAATTTCGTCATATTCGCTTGGTAGCTGACTCCCATCATCGAGAGTTCCACAAAGCACGAAGCAAGCAGCATTTGAGCATCGAAGAATATATAGGACTCACTCTGGGTGATAACTCCGCTTGCTCTACCCATCCTCGAAAGTACCACCGAACTCTGCGACTCTTCCCCTCGCGGGTTCTAACTATTCTTTCGCTAAGTACCATGGTACTCATCTAGGTATCTCCCCTAGATTACTCCTCTACTCAAATCCGCTAAAGGATTCCAATTAAATATTCTCACTCATCACATACTCAAAAGCACATCGCATATAACAGCAATTCCTAGGCTAAGGCATCATAAATCAGGCCACTCTAGTCCTAAGATATGAAATACCTAGCCTGTCTCTAGCATGCAATAATATATCATAAAGTGCATCATAAATATCTCATGACACAAAAGTAAGGGTATTTTGGGAAATCACCGTTTGGGCTCTGGCTGATTGTTCACACTGCTCTTTCTCGCTTTCTCTTTGAACTCCTATTCGCTTTAGAAAAATATTTCTTTGAAAACTTTTCTTACTTCCTCAGTTTGAGTCCAGATTTACCCGAAGGTGCATCCGAATCCCTCAAACCAAGGCTCTGATACCAACTTGTAACACCGTAAATTTCAAAACAATTTTTCATTTAAAAATAATCGTTTAATTCTTTAAAACACTTTTCTTAAAATCTCATTCATAATCGAATTACAAAAAACATAACTCCATTTTCACTTGCATAATAAACCAGGATCCTCAAAACATGACTCTTTCCCTGGTGTGTACAATCGAGTCGATGCCGTCCCGTGATCCTGAGAGAAACCTGAAACACATAACACAAAACACTGTAAGCACGAAGCTTAGTGAGTTCCGCAGAATACCATACATAACACATATTAGCTACTCGAGGCTATAAATCTGTGGGTCCATGGACCCTACTATGTGAACCTTCCGGTTCTAACTCTGTGAACTCTCCGGTTCTAACTCTGTGAACCTTCCGGTTCTAACTCTGTAAACATGCACATAATAAATCACATAGAAATAATGCAGTACAACACATAACATACATAACATACAAATACTCTGTCACATAACTCTGGTTACCTACTCAAGGGAAAGTATAGTGAGAAGACTCAGCTGGCAAGCAGGAAGCAGATATCCTCACGCTTGCATCTCGAACTCACCACCATCTATCACATAAGGCAAATGCTCTCTTGAACATAACTCTCGAGTCTAGACTCAATCATCTCTTTTCACCCTCTTAAGGGTAAAAGACCATTTTACCCCCTTCTTGGCCCAAAGGCCACATTGCTGACCAAACCCTAAAAGTCAACAAAAGTTAACGGTCAAACTTTGACCCAACTCGCTGAGTGCACTCCGGTGACTCGGCGAGTACACACATGTCCACTAACTCTTTGTGCCGCTTGGTACGTCGAGTCCCTCCCTATGCTCGACGAGTCATACCAGACAGGAATCGCGGGGCCACCCCGACTCAACTCGCCGAGTCTTAAGAACAACTCGGTGAGTACCGCCTTGAACTCCAGTCCTCTAACCCCCTCCTGACTCACTAAGTCATCCCCCAACTCAGCAAGTCTATTCACTGAGCAATTTACGTGAAACCCTAACCCTACTCGCCAAGTCTCAAGAACAACTCGGCGAGTTCATGCCATGCACAAATTCTACTGACCTCCTGAGGTCAGATATGTTTCCCCAAACCATAGATCTGGCCTCCCCAAGCATGAATGTCACGTAAAGTTCGAAACTTGATGCTTGTATAACCACAACAAGGCATCAAAAGGAGATTTAGTCCCAAAAATGGCAACCTAAGGCCAATAACCCCAAACTGGTCCATAAAGCTCCAAGGGTCAAGGTCTCTGGACCTCTTTGAGTCAAGATCCAAGGCACAAACTCGAAGAGGGACCATTTGCTTCACATAATCACTCTCCAAAGGTGTTAGAAAACCCTAAATCTAATGATCTACACCAAAACTGAAGGAGGTTCGAACCATTACCTCAAAATGATGTCTCTAAACTCTGGAACTACTTGAATCGCACCTCCTCTTTGCTCTTGTCACCTTCTTCTTGCTAAACCAAGGGTTCAAGGATCAAAAGCGACTTCTTCTCCCTCACAACGATTTGGCTCACTTAGGGTTCTCTCAAGGGACTGGTAGCCGCAATGGGAGGCTATAAGTGCCCTTAAATAGGCTCCAAATCCGGGGGATTAGGGTTTCATTAAACAACGTGGACTCGCCGAGTCCACTAATGGACTCGTCGATTCCGGACGTGAACCCAGATGAACATCCGCGACCCTACTCGGCGAGTCTTGGCTCCAACTCGCCGAGTTCCTCCTCAAACTCCAAAATAATTAAATAAAATAATATGCCTAGGAAATCAGGATGTTACACCCATACTCATCTACTACGAGATACAGGCCCCGCCCACACTCAACCACTTATCTGACATACAAGTATCACATAGACAACAAGTATACTAATTCTAACAGTCAAACATATATCCAGAATCAGACTATACTCGAAATACGGGCCCCGCCCACACTCAGCGACTAACATTTCATACTACGGGCCGAACTTGGTGCCTTAGACCCGTTCCTACTGAAAGGAAACTCACCTTGTAAGACTGACTGCTGAAAAGCCGGGTGAGGGATCTCTATCTGCTGCTCTGACGATTCTCCGGCTAAAAATTCCATAACAACACTTAATCATAAACTGATAATCCTTATTAGTGTAAAATTGTTGGGTTTTGAGCATTCTAACAATCCTAAGTGTAAATGCAACCATAAATACATTGGATCTACGTTGTCTCTATTATACATGCAAAAGTGAACTTTCCGAGGTATTAATCCTAACTAGCATAATAACATTGATTTATATGAATATCTGAAGTTAGAATTACATACCTCTATGATGTAGAATGTCTTCATGAAGCTTGAGTTCCTAGTGCCCCAAGTGTGACACCTCAATTGGTTCACACAACACCAAATACACCTGGAATAGATTAGAGAGAAATCCATACTTCATAAAAATCGGCTAGCGCTTTCACATATAATCTTGTGTCGATTTTGTCAACAATAAGATGCTTATATAGTTAGTGACAATTAGGGTAAACCCTAATTGTCATGGCTTTCCATTTCCGTGATCCAAGGGTACAAAAACACCATGGAGCATCCTATGGGTTTTAGCCCAACTTGATAATCCATGGAGTCTTAGCCCACTATACAAGTATGGATGATTTACACAATCAACCCACATATTTAATTAGTCTTCTTTTGATTACTTAATTAATCCTAGATTAATTCTTGATCAATAATAATTAAATAATCTTATTAATGTATTATAACTTATAATATATTAACAAACCTAAAGTGTTATTTCTCTCATTTTTGTCTATCCAAATGCATGATGCCATGCAATCCAAATGAACCATGCCGGGTTGGGTCAAGTCTTACCAATTATAGTTATGGACTTAGACATTAATCCAACAGTCTCCCACTTGGATAAGTCTAAAACTATTATTGCGTATGAATTCAAGAACCGACTAGCAATCGTAGCTCTCAAAAGCTTCCGTCGAACTCAGACCTTGCCGAAGCTCTCTGACCTTTGTCAATGACTTGTCCATTAGATAAGGGATCATATATTCATCCATTCTAGATATCATATGGACTGAGACATGGATTATAAATCATTCTCTCTGTCCATTTGTTGTTTCCTAATTTTCGATTTATGACGACTGACTAATTGAACAAATCAAATCAGTCCAGGCCCGGCCGAGCACTTACATTTGTCATCACCAAATCATCGTGGGGCCCACATATATCGCTTTTATCCAGAAGGTAAAAGGAATGGACAAATTTCAACACATATGGCTTGTCCTACTACTTGTTGAATCATACACAAAGGCACATTTTATAACATCGAGTTACCAATGCGTTTTCATGCAGTCAATGTATAACCAACTCATAGTAACAACTCATATCTCTAGGTTTGAAGAATATAATATATTATCGTCTCATGATTACTCGTAATAAAATCCATGAAGTGATTCCAATGAGCGCGGGTTGAATCCAATACTCAGAACTTATGAGCACTCAGGAGTGTTGTAGCGCCACCTTGTCCAACATCTGAGACCTCTACAAGCCCAACCCATGACAGTCTTGATTCATATCTACTTTCAACATATGACCAACTGTGGATGGTTTGAATAACTTAGTCATTCAAAACAATGACCTAGTTATTATGGAAGTCAAAACATGAAAAGTGAAACACAATAATAATCAAATCCAATATGGTCTCATAACTTATGAATATAAATAAAACACCTTTTATTTATCACCATATGATTACACATTATTCATTGTATACTGTTTCAGTTATCAACTTTTTTTTTGAATTAGAACAATAGTTGTCCCATGCTCCAAGCATGTACACTATGTCTTTTAAACACTAGTCATGCCATACACCAAGTATGCCTACTATGTTTGTCTATGATCTTTACTTTGTGAAAGAGATCGATTGAACATAATTCCAATGATTCTCATCTCACACTCCCAATTCCTTACTGCAATTGCAAGAATTCAAAATTCATGCCATTTACTAAAATCTGTTAGATTCTAAACTTATATGCATTGATCCTCTTGTAATGATTATGCAGAAAGTCACAAAGACTTGACAACAAACATTACAGAGCATTCCAATGGAGATCAACTCCTTGGAAACATCCTTCTTGCATTAAGTTTCCTAATCTTACATACATTGAATAATTTCTAACTTTGAAACATTTCAATGTTCCATTTTGACTATTACTTCTAAACAAGAGTTGCCTCCTTACAGATTATGTCAATATGGTCCTTCCAGAATGAACACTATACTTCCAAATGTCCTTGAGCAACCAATCTTTGGTAAACATTAGATTGTCCTCAACAATTGCTTAATAAATTTAGTCATATCTAATTCTAGACTTTTCCCTCTTAATGCTCCGAGCATTTTGAAAATTTTAGAAAGTATGAATATTATAGCACATGATTTGCCAAGTTCTCATAATTCAGATTATGAAAAAGGGATGCCGTAATCATAATCGAAATTTAGAACGCAAATAATAGACCCATATATAGAATTTCCTTATGTTGAGCCATTCCAACATGAAATTCATATATATATATATATATATATATATATATATATATATATATATATATATATATATATATATATATATATATATATATATATATATATATATATATATATCCTTGACTAAATACGATTAAAACCTCAATCTAAGCTTTTAGATTTGAGATGAAGTATAATTTCCTCTCCCTTAATTATAGAAAAACAACTCTTTCCCAACTGAAACCTTTTGTTTTCTATAATTAACATTGTTAACTTGCAACCTTTATCATAATTACCATGCTCCCACTAACATGATGATTATGAGCATAACACTTATGCTCCCACTAGATTTGACATGTATTCAGAAATCAGCTGAACTTCTAGAAAAACAATACTGTATTGAATTTCTTACTAAAGTCCAGATTTCGGATACTAGATTGATTTGATAAAACATTATCAATATCATACACCTTATCTTAGATAGCTCATAAGTGTGTATAAACAGTTTAAGAACTATGAAAAGGGATGTAGTAATCATAGTCTCAATTTTTTAGACCTTTGCCACTGCTCACAAGTCCATGTTAGTGTGTCGGTTAACCACACACGCTCCACTAACGACTTTGAGAATGCAAATATTACAGTTGCTATCTAGCTAAAATCTACTTAGTGAAAGTGTTTGCTCACCATGATTTTCATGAATCGGAGAGAAACCTTATGACACTTAGTTTTTGATGGTGTATGTGTTCTTTTTCCATGTGAATTTTGTCAAAACCATAATCACAAGATTAGGTTAGTGACACTTCCAAACTCATATGGACTGAACTTAATATTAATTTATTTCCATCTGGTTGCTCAAGGGCCTGCCATTGCTTCCAAGTTGTTGTGCAACCAAATGAGAACTCTAAGAAGTCGTATGCAAAGCCAACTTTAATTGGAATGGACACAAAATATGTCAACACGATAGGTTATAAACCTCAAGTCGTGTGCTAGTGAAGAACTTAAGGTTTTATTCTTGATTAGTTCTTGAGACTTTCAACACCTATAAGACTCCCACTGTCCTCTTGACATATAAGACTTTCTTGTCAGATATTCAAGAGATAGTGTGTATTCTAATGAAGACAAACAATTCACACAATTGGCCTTAGTTGGTCGTTGTTTTATCCAAAACATCACAACTTACCAATTTCAAATGTACAAGAGTAGAAAACTTTTAATCTTACATTCGACAAGTGTTTTAAACCTTCTTTAAGACATGTCACTCTAGTTACAATCGTAGAGTATAACTCTAAGAATTGTTTTTGGAACGAAGTATGAATCATCTTCTTGATTTAACCACTTGAACAATTCATAACTCCTCTTCTTAACTATAAGAATGCACTTAGAGGATGAATTGTGATAAGGTCTCAAAATCATTAAGACGATCATATAACATGATACTAAAGTACTCTCCCATCCTTTCAGATTTGAGAAACTTTTATCTTTCTGCCATAATTTGATTATTCTTATTCGCTCTGCCATACATCAAAAATTTTCTAATGTATCAGAATTACACTTAAACTTGTAAGTGTAACCATATTTACTAAACTTTAGTAAATCATGACGAATAGTCTTATCAATATTTTGTTGTGGACTTAATCAGTGCACAAGAATGTGTACTCGATCCCTTAGTCCTTTACTTGACTCATACATCCATGTGAACAAGTAATTAATCTTAATTTTTCCAATGCTTGAAAGTTCTCATTCATCATACTATACAACTTGCATGATTCCAAGTTTCTATCCAACTGAAACTTGGGTGATGAGAAACATTCCTTATTTGGTAAATTTACACTCTACCACAAATGAAAGAATCAAATTTATATTTCCACTCTTGCTCTTAATGGAATCTTATAAGCAACAAAAATTTTCACAAATGCCATTGTAAGGATATTTTTAAAATAAATAAAATCAAAATTTTTTCCTTTTATTTTAAAAACATTGCGGAAAAACTATCCTTACAATGCAAAAGCACATGAAAACTTTGTTGTTATCTATTGCTAAGTAATATATCATTACTCCTAAGAAGTAGCTCAAGAATCCGATCTTCAAAATATGCAATAGAAATCCATCTACGCGATTAGATTCAATATATTCTTTCTTTAAGTTTCTTCACTTTTCTTTGATTCTTAAAACATCAACATATAACCCAGTCACATCATGTATCTAGAATCTCAGAATAGAAACTTAGCAGAGTTAGATAGTGGACTTTACCTGAAGTCGAGTCAAACTTATTGGCTTTATACATCCTAGGTAAATTTGACAGCTTCGCAACGAATGCCCCTTTCTTTGGCAATGGACCCTTGATAATGGGACTATCTCAAACTTAGCGTCTCTCTTTACCATTTGGTCAACCAAGTTGACTATGGCCCATCCCTTTCCATTGGGAAGAGAGAGCTTTACTGGATATCCAATGTCATTATTGTCAATGTCCATAAAGTTTTAGGAATTTGACCTTAGCAAATAGATAAGATCATTAAGGGTCTTGTCATTTTCTGTTTCATAGGATTCCCAAAGGAACTCACTATGTGACTTAGAAAGTAGTTGAGCCACCAACTTTCTCAAGAATTTGGCATCCAACTCTCCCGACTTGTCAATATGTGACTACATCTCCAAGATGTGATCACACATAGAACTTTGTTTGCCAATAGGGCTTGAGTGACCTTAAACTTTTCAAGAACTTGTGGGTTAGGGAGAATAATTGGAAGAGGTGAAAGAAGTATGATTTCCATGGGACATCATCTTCATTTAGGAAATCTTGTTTCAAGAGATTTGGGAAGATCCTAAATGTCTAAACCAGACATCTTTTGGGAGATATTTAAGATAGTTGATTTAAAGTCCTTAATAAAACACCCAATATGAAATATTAAGGCTAGGACCCAACACAATATTTTATAACTCGGAGTAGGGATGTCATAATCTAGGCTATAGAATATTTGAAGGTAGGTGAATGACGATTCACCAATTTCCACCATGAAAAACGAAATAAATTATTAGGTTTTAATTGTCTTTTAAAACTCCTAGATTCTTTTGAGATTCATTGAACTTTTCAATGGCATGTTTCAAGCTCGAGTGTGCCCTTCAGGTTTTGTGACTGGGATGCCGAGGATCACAAAACAAGATGTGAATAACCATGCAAATATACTTGGTACCCTTAATATTTTTCCCTCGATCGATGTGCCCGTTAACCACACGCGCTCCACCGATACTATGATAAACAGTAAGTTACCCTTTTCCTTCCTTGTTAAATACTATTTAGTGTGCCGGTTAACCACACACGCTCCACTAACCGACTTAAACAAAGTGCAAAGTGTAATTTCATGGGTTAACACCTTATTCACATTTTCCCAAGTAACTAAGATTGGGTATTTATAAAAGGTTTAGTTACTTAGTATTTATCATTAATACTTTTAATGAAGGGAGAATTATAGTCCTTGTCCTACCCGTTCGGCTAACGACCCTCCATCAGTCAAGGAAGCGGTGGGTGAGAGTGGACACCCATTAAATTGCCATTTTATAGGCAGTAACCTTATACCCCCTTATAGACCGCCTTCGTGAATGAAGCCTACTAACGGTAAGATTGACTTTACTCTTATATATATATATATATATATATATATATATATATATATATATATATATATATATATATATATATATATATATATGTATGTGTTATTAACTTATAATATTATAAAGTATAAGGGTTGAATTTTAACTTTTAAAATTCTAAGGGCTAACTTGGAACTAAAGTATTCATAAGTGAAAACTTTTCAAATTCCAAAACTTGAGGGTAAGTTTTGAAACTATTCAAAACTAATTAATTCCATAACTTATGTGTTTAAAGTAGTTTTAATTAAAAGACTCTTCAAGTTCCATAACTTGAGGACAAGTAATGGAAGACTTTAAACTAATAAAAGAATGTAACTTTTATTTATTTTGTAACTTATGGAATTGATTAAGGTTACACATTTTATTACTTAATGAAGTGACTCTTGAACCTCCACAACTTCCGGACAAGACTCTTCATTTTTTGTAACCATTGCCAACTTTTATGAGTTTTATGAAACTTAAATGTGACCTTTCATGTAACTTGAGGACAAGTTACACAAACACATTTTAGAATCATCTCTTAAATTAAAATGGATTGAAAACACATAATCAATTAACTTATCTATTAATCTAAGCAAGTTATACGAACAAAAATAATACACATAAAATTTTTCATGTAATTAGCATAACTTTTAAACTAATACAAAACACGAATCTATTGACAATTATCTTTGGAATTGGATTAGCATGAACACTACCACATCGAAAACAAGTTTAGAAGTCCAAAAAACATCTTAGGGTAATGTTCCTAGTCCAATTCCAGCCAAAATAGTCGAATGTGTGCTGTTTGGGGGTCCAATTCGTCAAGTGCATGAACAAACTCGACGAGTTGGATGCTTTTTGCTTTGGACTCGGCGATTCCATCAGTGGACTCGGCGAGTCTGCTGTGCAGACAACACCAAAATTCGATTTTTAAGCAGTTTAAGCAACTATAACAAGAAACTAAGCCTAGGCTCTGATACCACTGTTGGGTTTTGAGCATTCTAACACTCCTAAGTATACACGCAACCCTAAGTACCTTGGATCTATGTTTTATCTATTATACATGCAAATATGAACTTTCCAATGTATTAATCCTAAGTAGCATAATAACATTGATTTATATGAATATCTCAAGTTAGAATTACATACCTCTTTGATGTAGAATGTCTTCATGAAGCTTTAGTGCCCAGTGCCCCAAGTGTGACACCTCAAATGGTTAACACAACACCAAATACACTTGGAATAGATTAGAGAGAAATCCACACTTCATAAAAATCGGCTAGCCTTTTCACATATAATCTAGTGCCAATTTTATCAACAATAAGATGCTTATATAGTTAGTGACAATTAGGGTAAACCCTAATTGTCATGGCTTTCCATTTCCATGATCCATGGGTACAAAAACACCATGGAGCATCCTATGGGTTTTAGCCCAACTTGATAATCCATGGAGTCTTAGCCTACTATACAAGTATGGATGATTTAATTAGTCTTCTTTTGATCACTTAATTAATACTAGATTAATTCTTGATCAATACTAATTAAATAATCTTATTAATATATTATAACTTATAATATATTAACAAACTTTAAGTGTTATTTCTCACATTTTAGTCTATCCAAATGCATGATGCCATGCAACCCAAATGGACCATGCCTGGTTGGGTCAAGTCTTACCAATTATAGTTATGGACTTAGACATTAATCCAACAAAATGACCATTTTACCCTTGGTGAAAGTGAATATGTTGGTCAAAGTTAAGTCAAAGTCAACCCCAATCAACCCAACTCGTGGTCCCCTGAGTTAACTCGTCGAGTCCTTCTTCTGACTCGTCGAGTTCTTTCTGAAATAATAATAATCGGGACATCTCGACTCTACTCGTCGAGTCCCTCCTTGGACTCGTTGATTCCTTTAGCTTTCGAGTCCTAATCTTGTCCAACTCTCTGAGTCACCACCCCCACTCCATGGTTTCACTCACAACTAGATAGGGTTTGGGAAACTCGACCCGACTTGCCAATTCATTAGAACAACTCGGCGAGTTGCTTGCATGCTAAAACTATCCAATTGTTTCTAAATGATTCCAATGCTTCTAACTCATAGATATGTGCTCCTAAGGCTAACATAACATGTAAAGTTTCTAACTTTACGTGCATACATGAATATATAAGACCAAACACTCATGACAAGCTAGAAATAGAGACCTAAGTCATTACATGGACTATGGTTGCTTAAAGGTGGCAACTTTGAGCCTCTAAAACTCAATAGAGCCCAGATCTGAAGTCTACTACATCCCCAAGAGTACAAATCTTAGAATAGCCATGGAAATGGCCACCAAAACGTACAGTATTAGAAAAGAGATCCAATTGAATAATAACCAAGGTATAAGCTTTATACCTTTATGAAGACAAAATGAGTCCTAAGCTGTGCATTTCCAACCTTCCTTCTGCAGCTCCAAGCTTTTGCTTTCTTCTTCAAGATTAAGATCACAAAATGGCAAGAATTAGCTCAATATTTCACCAAAACTAAGTAGGGTTTCGAGAATGGACTGTGCAGGTGATGGTGATGGGTTTTGAGCATTCTAACATTTCCTAAGTGTACATGCAACACTAATAACCTTGGATATATGTTTGTCTAATTATCATGCAAAGATGAATTCCAAGGTTATATTCCTATCTAGCATACATGGGGAACAATTTTTTTTAACTTGAATGAAAGTTAGAATAACCTACCTTGTTGATGCTTAGGATCCTTTAAACCTTGTGAGCCTAGCACCCCAAGTGTGATGCTTCAAATGCTTCAAACAACAACAAATGTTTTTGGAATGACTTTAGAGGGAATACACACTTCTAAAACCGGCCTAGCCTAATTGTTTCTTATGTGTAGCCGATTTTGGTGGAGAATGGGTTTCTTATATAGTGTTGACACATCTAGGGTTACACCATGTAAACCCTAATGTGTCATAACTCTTCATTTCCATGACCCATGGGTTTGTAACTCCCATGGAGCATCCTATGGGTGGAACCCAACTTGATAATTCATGGAGCCTCTTAGCCCAATATACAAGTTATGGATGATTTACATAATCAACCCATATATTTAATTAGTTATCTTTTGATAACTTAATTAATTCTAAATTAATTCTTGATCAAACTAATTAAATAATATTATTAATATATTAGAACTTATAATATATTATTAATCCACAAGTGTTATTTCTCTCATTTAGTCTATCCAATTGCATGGTGCCGCGCAACCCAAATGGACCATACCGGGTTGGGTCAAGTACATACCAGAAATAGTTATGGACATAGACACGTTATCCAACAGTCTGCCACTTGGATAAGTCTAATATGTATAACTGCAGTACTTTCGGAACCGATCGGCAATCGTAGCTGTTTCAAGGTCTCTTAGAACATAGAAGATGATGATACGCCATTTAAGCTAAGTGATCATATAATCCTCTTTTCTAGATATCAGCCGGACAAATACATGGAACAATGTCTTACTTATTGTCCAGCAGTTTGTTTCCCGATTTGTGATTTGTTTGACAAAGAACTTAATTGAACATCAACTTAGTTCTGACCGGGCCTGGTACATAGGTTAAAACAAAGTCATCGAGGGGCCCAGATATCAGCTTCTAATCCAAGAAGGAACAAATAAACTTCGACTCATATGTTTGTTCTACCACTCATTGAATTATACACAAAATCACGTTTTATAACATCGAGTTACCAATGCGTTTACGTACAATTAATGCATGACCAATTCATAAGTAACAAATCATATCTCCATGTTTGAAGACTTATATGATATTACCATCTCACGATCACTCGAGATAAATTTCATGAAGTGATTCCAGTGAGCGTGGGTTGAGTCCAATGCTCAGAACTTATTAGCACTCATGATTGTTGTAGCCATGTCCAACACCTTAGACCTCTGGAACCAATCATGACAATCTTGATTCATACCTACTTCCGACATATGACCGGCTGTGGAGGTTCGAACAATATGATAGACCAAAAATAATTATTTTGAAAGTCAAAACATGCAAAATAAATATAATAAACGATCGACAAGAGATAGCAACACTTTACTCATAAATAAAACACCTTTTATTCATCATCTAATGTCAATTACAGTTTACAAATTTCAAGGTTATCTAAATACTAAATCTAATATCATCCTTCAGCCCTATGCTTCGAGCATGCTGGAGATGCTTAACCCGAGTCAGTCCCTTTGTGAGGGGATCTGTTGGATTCCCATCCGATGATACTCTCTTTGCCATGAGGATTCCTTCTTCTATTCGATGTCTGATGAAATGGTATTTTCTGTCGATGTGTCTGGATCTCCTATGATCCCTTGTTTCCTTGGCTAAGGCAACATCACTTTCACTATCGTAGAAAATTTCCATTGGCTCTTTAATAGTTGGTACAACTCCAAGGTCTAGAATGAAGTTCTTCAGCCATATTGCCTCCTTTGCTGCCTCGCTAGCTGCAATATACTCTGTTTCGCAAGTTGAATCAGCCACTATCTCTTGCTTGGAACACTTCCAAGAAATTGCTCCTCTGTTTAAGGTAAAGACCTAGCCTGATTGAGAGCGGAAATTATCCTTATTAGTCTGAAAGGTAGCATCACTATATCCTACAACTCTCAAGTCATCACTCCCACCGAGGGTAAGGACCTAGTCCTTAGTCCTCCGTAGGTACTTGAGGATATTCTTTACCGTAGTACAGTATGCCTTGCCAGGGCTCCCCTGATACCTGCTAACCATGCTCAAGGCAAAGGCTACATCAGGTCGAGTACACGTCATAGCATACATGATCGATCCTACAGCCGAAGCATAAGGTATTCGATTCATTTATGCTATCTCAGTCTCAATACTAGGGCTTTATGTTTTACTCAATCTGGCATTACTCTGGATGGGTAACTCTCCTTTCTTGGAGTCCTGCATGTTGAATCTCTTCAGCACCTTATCCAAGTAGGTACTCTGACTAAGTTCAATTAGTCTTTTACTCCGGTCTCTCAAGATCCATATCCCTAGAATATAGGCAGCTTCTCCTAGGTCCTTCATAGAGAAACACTTCCTAAGCCAGGACTTAACTTCCTGCAGAGTTGGGATGTCATTTCCTATGAGTAGTATGTCATCCACATACAATACCAAAAAGCTAACTATACTCCCAATAGCCTTGACATATACACAAGATTCATCTTCACTCCTAGAAAAGCCAAATTCCTTGACTTTCTCATCAAAGCAAAGATTCCATCTGCGAGGTGCTTGCTTTAACCCATAAACGGATTTCTCAAGCTTACACACTCTATTAGGGTACTCTGTATTGACAAAACCCTCTGGCTGACTCATGTAATTATCCTCAGCCAACTTTCCATTAAGGAAAGTAGTTTTGACATCCATTTGCCATATTTCACAGTCATGAAATGCGGCTATGGCTAACAGAACCCTAATAGACGTAATCTTGGCCACTGGAGTGTCATGGGAGGTGACAATTGTGAGACAATACCACATTCCCTAAGATAGTCGAGGAACTCTGAACTAAGATACTCACCACCTCGATCGGATCGAAGCATCTTAATGTTCCTGCCTAATTGACTCTCGACTTCCTGTTTAAATTCCTTAAACCTTTCGAAAGTCTCTGACTTATGCTTGATTAAGTAGACATATCCATATCTACTGTAATCATCATTAAAAGTCAAATAATAACGATTAGCATCCCTTGTGGCATGTTCGAAAGGCCCACACACATCCGTGTGTACAAGATCCAACAAACCTTCACCCCTCTCACAAGAACCTGTGAAGGGTGACTTTGTCATTTTACCAAGTAAGCATGATTCACAACTATCATATGACTTTAGGTCAAATGAATCCAAGACTCCATCCTTTTGGAGTTGGCCTATGCGTTTCTTGCTTATCATTAACAGAATCAATACACAATACATTATTTCCTAAGCTATCAACCACATATACTGTTTCATACACACCATCACAAGGTAATGATTTAAAATAAAGAACATTATTAAAGAAAGCATTAATTGAACCAACTTCATTATCAAATGAAAAGGTAAAACCTTGTTTATACAACAGATGAAAGGAAATAATGTTTCTTGCCATTTCTGGGGAATAACAACACTTATTCAAATCTAAACTAAACCCACTACTTAGCAATAAATTATACTCCAATCTTGGTGACATGTAAAGCCTTCCTATTCCCCATGATTAAGTTTATTCTTCCATGCTCCACATTCTCACTTCTTCTTAGTCCCTGCAAATCAGAACATATATGAATACCACAACCGGTATCAAGGACCCAAGAGTTAGAATGGGGTGAGTTATTAGATAAGATAGTGTAAATACCTGCATGGTTGGGTTTAATTTTGTTATCCTTCACGTCTTGCTGGTATTTTGGGCAGTTCCGCTTCCAATGTGACTTTTCATGGCAATAGAAGCATTCAACCTCTTTTGGGTCAGAAGGAGTGACAAAACCTTTCTTGGTTCCACTTGAAGAAGAGCCATCAAGGGTGCTAGCCTTGGTACCCTTCGAAGAGCTCTTCCTCTTCTTCCCTCGACTTTTCCCAATTGCCAAAACCCGGGCGGAGTTTGGAGTAGGAGTGTTAACAACCGACTTCCCCTTAAGATCTGTCTCTGCGGTCTTGAGAAGTCCCTGAAATTTGCTGAGTGTGACCTCTTCGTTATTCATGTGATCCAAGCAATAACATATTTGAAAGGTAGCTGAATGACGATTCACCAATTTCCACCATGAAAAACGAAATATGAAATATTAGGTTTTTGATTGGTTCTTAGAAATTCCTAGATTCTTTAAAGATTCAATGAACTTTTCAAAATCATGTTTCAATCTCGAGTGTGCCCTCCATGTTTTGTGACTGGGATACCGAGGATCACAAAACGAGGTGTGAAGTAACCATGCAAATCAGTTGGTACCCTTAACGTTTTTCACTCAATCGATGTCCCGGTAAACCACACACGCTCCACCAATACTATGATAAACCTTAAGTCACCCTTTACCTACCTTGTTAAGTCCAAGTTAGTGTGCCGGTTAACCACACACGCTCCACTAACGACTTAAACAAAGTGTAAAGTGTAATTTCATGGATTAGCACCTTATTCACATTTTTCCTTAAGTAACTAAGATTGGGAATTTAATAAAAGCATTTAGTTACTTTATAATATTCATCATACTTTTAATGAGAATTTATAAGTCCTTGTCTTACCAGTTCGGCTAACGACCCACCACCGATCAAGGAAGCAGTGGGTGAGAGTGGACACCCATTAATTTTCCATTTTATAGGCAACAACCTTATACCCCCTTATAGACCGGCTTGGTGAATGAGACGTACTAGCGGTAAGACGACTTGATCTTATACATATATATATTATTAACTTATAATATAAAGTATAAGGGTTGAATTTTAACTTTTAAAATTCTAAGGGTTGGAACTAAAGTTTTAATCAAGACTTTACTTGTTCCAAAACTTGAGGGCAAGTTTTGTAAACTTTCAAAACTTTTCATTTCTTATAACTTATGAGTTAGTTGAGTAATAAAAATGAAGACTCTTGATTTTTATAACTCTTGTGTTCTTTTAAATGCTTTAATAAAAGTGTGACTTTTGGTTTTCCATAACTTGAGGACAAGTTATGGACTCCATTAAAACACTTTATGATCATGAATTAAACTACCATGAAGGTTACAAGCAATTCCTATGATCATCTAATCTTCATAAGTTCAAGAACATGAATATGAACACTTTCAAGAATCAAAAATTACACTTAAAACTTTGTAATTTTTATAATTGTCATTGCAAATGGATTAGCATAAACATCACACCATCTAAAACAAGTTTTCAAGTACCAAAACAGTTTAGGGTAATGTTTCTAGTCTATTTCTAGCAACAAAAGTCGAAAATCTGCATTTGGAGGCTCCTACTCATCGAGTGGACGAACCTACTCGGTGAGTAGGATGAATTTTGACATGAACTCGGCGAGTCCCCCCATGGACTCGGCGAGTTCAACAGGCAGATTGCACAATATCGACTTTATTTCAACAATTTTGCACAAATAACAAACAAACAAGCCTAGGCTCTGATACCATTGATGGATTTTGAGCACTCTAACACTTCCTAAGTGTTCATGCAACCCTAATAAACTTGGATCTATGTTTGTCTAATTATCATGAAAAGATGAATTCCAAGGTTATATTCCTATCTAGCATACATGGGGAATAATTTTTTTTAACTTGAATGAAAGATAGAATAACTTACCTTGTTGTTGTTTATGATCCTTGAAACCTTGTGAGCCTAGCACCCCAAGTGTGATGCCTCAAATGCTTCACACAACACCAAATGCTTTTGGAATGACTTTAGAGAGAATAAACACTTCTAAAATCGGCCTAGCCCTCTTGTTTCTTATGTGTAGCCGATTTTGGTGGACAATGGGTTTCTTATATAGTGTTGACACATCTAGGGTTACACCATGTAAACCCTAATGTGTCGTGACTCTTCATTTCCATGACCCATGGGTTTGTAACTCCCATGGAGCATCCATGAAGCATCCTATGGGTGGAACCCAACTTGATAATCCATGGAGCCTCTTAGCCCACTATAAGTGTTATGGATGATTTACATAATCAACCCATATATTTAATTAGTTATCTTTTGATCAATTAATTAATTCTAAATTAATTCTTGATCAAACTAATTAAATAATATTATTAATATATCAGAACTTATAATATATTAATAATCCACAAGTGTTATTTCTCTCATTTAGTCTACCAATTGCATGGTGCCATGTAACCCAAATGGAGCATACCGGGTTGGGTCAAGTACATACCAGAAATAGTTATGGACTTAAACACCTTATCCAAAAGATGGAGGTTGGGGTGAAGACCCATAATGCTGCTTAAATAGGGTGTAAACCCTAAGGATTAGGGTTTCCATTTTATGGACCTACACGCCGAATCTCTTACCGACTCGTCGAGTAGTCCACTTAAACCCCACGATTAAACTGGAATCTACTCGATGAGTTAGGGCTACCAACTTGTTGAGTAGCTCTTATAATATGAGCATTATGTGAACTAAATACGTACCAAGAACGGGGCGTTAGAATTCTCCCCCACTTGACATAGACTTCATCATCGAAGTATGTTGAATCTGAAAACAACTCTGGGTAGTGCTCCCTTATCTCCTCCTTGAGATCCCATGTCCACTATAAACCCTTCTGGTTCTGCCATTGCACCTTCACTAACTCTACCCTCTTTTTTCCTCAACTCCTTTGTCTTGCGATCTAAAATCACCACTGGTTTCTCGATGTAGTTCAGGCTATCATCAACCTGAATATCCTCAAGGGATACCACTACTGAATCATCCACTAAGCACTTCCGTAACTGAGACACATGGAACGTGTTGTGGATCTCGCTGAGCTCTGCTGGAAGATCTAATCGATAAGCAACACGACCCACCCGGGCCAAAACCCTAAACAGACCAATGAACTTGGGGTCCAACTTGCCCCGCTTCCGAAAACTGATAACAACCTTCCAGGGTGAAACTTTCAAGAGGAACATATCAACCACCTGAAACTCTAAGTCTGAATGCCGCTTGCCGACGTAACTCTTTTGCCGACTTTGAGAAGTCTGAAGCCTGCTCCAGACTTGCTAAATCCGCTCTGTGGTCTTGAGTACTACCTCTGTATTCCCCACGACTCTCTGACGGACCTCACCCCAACAAATTGGGGTCCAACACTTCCTCCCGTAAAGCATCTCGAAGGGAGGCCGGTCTATATTGGAGTGATAGCTATTGTTATACAAAAATTCCGCTAACGGAAGATACCTATCCCAACTACCACCGAAGTCTAGCACACATGCCCGAAGCATGTCCCCGAGAGTCTGAATCATCCTCTCGCTATGTCTGTTTGTCTGAGGGTGGAAAGCAGTGCTAAAATGAAGACGAGTATCCATCTCGTCGTGAAACCGCTTCCAAAACCTGGAAGTAAACTGGACATCTCGTTCTGACACTACCGGGACAGGAACTCCATGACGTGCCACTACCTCTCGCACATAAATCTCAGCCAACTTCTCGGCCGAGATGCTTTCCTGGAACGGTAGGAAATGAGCACTCTTGGTCAACCGATCTACGATGACCCATATCGATTCGACCCCACGTGCGGTCTTGGGAAGCTTAGTAATGAAGTCCATAGTGATATCCTCCCATTTCCATATGGGAATGTCCAACAGCTGCATCTTGCCGTGGGGCCTCTAATGCTCTACCTTAACCTTCATGTAGGTCAGGCTTCTCTCCACATACCAAGCCACGTCCCGCTTCATGTAGGGCCACTAGTAATCGGGTCGAAGATCCCTGTACATCTTCGTCACCCCTGGATGGATGGAGAACCGGGACTTGTGGGCCTCATCCATCAACATCTGCCATACTCTACCCTAGTACGGTACCCAGACCCTCCCATGCAGGGTCAACAATCCTCAGCTATCGAAACCCAACGAAGCTACTCGGCCCACAATCCTCTCACACTTCTGGCGCTCCTCCTTCAGGCCCTCAACCTGAGCTTCCCTAATCTGCTCCAGCAGTGGAGTCATCACTATCATCCTCAAACAGATGTCTCAGATCGGAGCCGCCACCGTCTTGCGGCTCAGGGCGTTGGCCACTACGTTGGCCTTTCCCGGGTGATAAAGGATCTCATGGTCGTAATCCTTTACCACATCTAACCACTGACGTTGCCTGATGTTCAGATTTGGATGATCCATGAGGTACCTCAAACTCTTGTGATCCGTGTAGATAGTACACCGGACCCCGTAGAGGTAATGCTACCAAATCTTGAGAGCGAACACCACCGCCCTCAGCTCCAAATCATACGTCAGGTAGTTAGCCTCGTGAGGCTTCAACTGTCTCGAGGCATAAGCTATCACACGCCCTCGCTGCATCAACACTACTCCCATACATGTGATTGAAGCGTCACCGTAGACTACAAAGTCATCTACTCCCACCAGTAGGGTAAGAATCGATGCCTCGCACAGTCACTGCCTGAGCATCTCAAAGGTTGTCTGCTACTGAGGACCCCATATCCTACGCAACCCTACTGAAAGTAACGTCTCACTCTCGTTCTTGAACAAATAATCGGTCCGCAGTGTGGTCTCTCACACTGAATCACTTACTCTCCCCTACTAGGAGTACAAACCATCACTAGCTGCTTCTCACAATCAATCACTGCCCCATTGGAGCTCAACCAATCCATACCAACTATGACCTTATTCCCACACAGGGGAATAGGAACCAGATCCACTGAAAACGGCTGATCGAATAATCATAGCGTACATCCTCTATGAACCCTCGCAACCCTGGTGGTCCTATCATCGGGTATCTCTACCTGAAGTGGGCAATCCAGCTCCCCCGGGGCTCTACCAAATCACTTTCTAAGTGCGAGCAACACAAAGGATCGAGTAGTACCCGAATCAAACAGTACCATAGCAAACATGCCGTTCACTAGTAACGATCCTATACACAACATACAATCATGAGTAATAATCAGAAATAATGAAGAGATAATGAAGAAAATACATACCCGTAACCACATCCAGGGATGCACATGCCTCCTCTGCTGTCAACTGCAAGGCTCTACTCTTCGCCGCTGGTGCCTCTATCCGGACCTGACGGCCGTCAGTAATCCTTAAAGTAGCAGGGGCAGGTGCCGTCACATTCCCTCGTACTGCTGAATTCGGACACTAGAACCTCTTGTGGCCCCTCTAATTGCACTGGAAGCAAATCAGATCGGATAATGCGGTGGTAGTTGTGGTAGAAGTAGCAGTACAATCCCTGCTCACATGCCCTGTTCGGCCGCATTTGAAGCAGCCCGAACTCACCGCCCTGCACGCCCTCTCGTGCGACCTGCCACACTTGCCGCAGGGGCCTCGGCCCTGCTGGTCCTTCCCTCGGGAATCTGTCTTAGGCTTCTTGCCCAAGCCCTCCATGTCAGATACCTCCTCTGGCTTCCTCTTCTTCTCTCATGATACCGAGCCTTTTTTCGAGTTTTGAGCATTCTAACACTCCTAAGTGTACATGCAACCCTAAATACCTTGGATATATGTTTTCTCTATTATACATAAAAATATGAACATCCAATGTATTATCTTATTCTAGCATACAAAACACTGAATATAACAAGATACAATACATACCTCGTTGATGTAGAATGTCTCCATGAAGCTTGAGTGTGTAGTGCCTCAAGTGTGACACCTCAAATGGTTCACACAACACCAAATACACTTGGAATAACTTGAGAGAAACTTGAACACTCCTAAAATCGGCTAGCCCTTTCTTATTATTCATAATGACCGATTTTTCCCAAAGAATATGATCTTATATAGTTGTTACAATTAGGGTAAACCCTAATTGACATGGCCTTCCATTCCCTTGGATCCATGGGTTCAAATACACCATGGAGCATCGATGGACCATCCTATGGGTTTTAGCCCAACTTGATTATCCATGGAGCATTAGCCCACTATACAAGTATGGATGATTTACACAATCAACCCATATATTTAATTAGTCTTCTTTTGCTCACTTAATTAATTCTAGATTAATTCTTGATCAATACTAATTAAATAATCCTATTAATATATTAGAGATTATAATATATTAATCAACCTTAAGTGTTATTTCTCTCATTATAGTCAATCCAAGTGCATGATGTGATGCAACCCAAATGGACCATGTCGGGTCGGGTCAAGTCTTACCAATTATAGTTATGGACTTAGACATTAATCCAACAGTCTCCCACGTGGATAAGCCTAAAACTACTATCGCATATGACTTCAAGAACCGGCTGGCAATCGTAGCTCTCAAAAGCTTATGTCGAACTCTGACCTTGTAGATGAACTCTGACCTTTGTCAATGACTTGTCCATTAGATAAGGGATCATATATTCCGCCATTCTAGATATCATATGGACTGAGACATGGATTATAATCATTCTCTCTGTCCATTTGTTGTTTCCCGATTTCCGATTTATGACGACTGACTAATTGAACAAATCAAATCAGTCCTGGCCCGACCGAGCATATCCATTTGTCATCGTCAAATAATCGAAGGTCCCACAGATATCGCTTTTATCCCGAAGGTAAAAGGAATGGATAAACTTCGACATATGGCTTGTTCTACTACTTATTGAATCATACACAAAGGCACGTTTTATAACACCGAGTTACTGAATGTGTTTTCGTGCAATCAATGTATAACCATCTCATAGTAACAACTCATATCTCTAGGTTTGAAGAATATAAGATATTATCGTCTCATGATCACTCGTGATAAAATCCATGAAGTGATTCCAATTAGTGCGGGTTCAATCCAATACTCAGAACTTATGAGTACTCATGAGTGTTGTAGCCCTTTTTACAAGATCTTAGACCTCTACAAGCCAACCCATGACAGTCTTTATTCATATCTACTTCCAACATATGTCCGACTATGGAAGGTTTGAATAAGTTACTCATCCAGAACAATGACCGACTGTGAAACACAATAATAATTGAATCCAATATGGTATCAAAACCTATGAACATAAATAAAACACCTATTATTTATCACCGTATGATTACACATTATTCATTGTATATTGTTTCAACTATCAACTTTATTCTTGAATTTAAAACAATAGTTGCCCCATGCTCCAAGCATGTACACTATGTTTTCTAAACACTAGTCGTGCCACACACCAAGTATGCATACTATGTTTGTCTATGACCTTTACTTTGTGAAATAAATCAATTGAACATAACTCCAATGATCCTCTTTTCACAGTCCCAAAATTCATGCCATTTAATGAAATCTGTTAGATTCAAAACTTATATGCATTGATCCTCTTGTAATCATTATGCACAAAGTCACAAGGACTTGACAACAAACATTACAGAGCATTCCAAAGGAGATCAACTCCTTGGAAACATCCTTCTTTCATTAAGTTTCCCAATCTTACACATATTGAATAACTTTGAAACATTTTCATATTCCATTTTGACTATCACTTCTAAACAAGAGTTGCCTCCTTACAGATTATGTCAATATGGTCCTTCTAAAATTAACACTATACTTCCAACTGTCCCTGAGCAACCAATCTTTGGTAAACCTTAGATTTTCCTCAACAATTGCTTAATCCTTTTAGTCCTATCCAGTTCTAGATCTTTTCCCTTCTTAATGCATCAGGCATTTGGAAAATTTTAGAAAGGATGAATACAGCACATGAAATCGATCATATATCCGAAGCATATGGGACACGATTCATGATGTCTCACATAAATACTAAACCAGTCTTGCTATAATATTTCCATTTCAATTTGCCAAGTTCTCATAATTCAGATTACGAAAAGGGATGTCGTAATCATAATCGAATTTTAGAACGCAAATAATGGACGCATATATACAATTTCCTTATGTTGAGCCATTCCAACATGAAATTCATATATATATATATATATATATATATATATATATATATATATATATATATATATCCTTGACTAAATACGATTAAAACCTCAATCTAAGCTTTTAGATCTCAGATGAAGTATAATTTCCTCTCCCTTAATTATAGCAAAACAACTTCTCCTAATTGAAACCATTTGTTTTCTATAATTAACATTGCTAACTTGCAACCTTTATCATAATTATTATGCTCCCACTAACATGATGATTATTAGCATAACACTTATGCTCCCACTAGCTTTGACAAGTACTCAGAAATTAGTTGGACTTCTAGAAATCAATACTTTATTGCCTTTCTTACCAAAGTTCAGATTTCTGATACTAGATTGCTTTGATAAAACTTTATCAATATCATACACCTTACCTTAGATAGCTCACAGGTGTATCGAAACAATTTTAAGAGCTATGAAAAGGGATGTCGTAATCATAGTCTTGATTGTTTAGACCTTTGCCACTTCTCACAAGTCCATGTTAGTGTGCCGGTAAACCACACATGCTCCATTAATGACTTTGAGAATGCAATTGCAATCTATCTAAAATCTACTTAGTGAAAGTGTTTCATCACCATCACTTTCATGAATCGGAGAGAAACATTATGACACTTAGATTTAATTGTGTATGTGTTCTTATCCATGTGAATTGTGAAAAACCATAGTCACAAGACAAGGATAATGACAAATCCAAACTCATATGGACCGAACTCAATCTGAATTTCTTGCCACCTGGCAGCTCAAGGGCCTGCCATTGCTTCCAAGTTGTTGTGCAACCAATTGAGAAATCTAAGAACTCATATGCAAAGCCAACTTTAATTAGAATGGGCACAGAATATGTCAACATGATAGGTTATGAACCTCAAGTCGTGTGCTAGTGAAGAACTTCAGGTTTTATTCTTGATTAGTTCGTGAGACTTTCAAGACCTTTAAGTCTCCCACTGTCCTCTTGACATATAATACTTTCTTGTCAGATATTCAAGAGATAGTGTGGATTCTAATCAAGACAACCACTTCACACAATTGGCCTTAGTTGGTCTTTGTTTTATCCAAAACATCACAACTTACCAATTTCAAAGGTACAAGAGTAGAAAACTTTTACTCTTACATTTGACAAGTGTTTTAAACCTTCTTTAAGACATGTCACTCAAGTTACAATCTTAAAGTCTAACTCTAAGTGTTGTTTTTTTTTGGAACGAAGTAGGAATCCTCTTCTTGATTTAACCACTTCAACAATTCATAACTCCTCTTCTTAACTATCAGAATGCACTTAGAGGATGAATTGTGATATGGTCTCAAAATCATTAAGATGGTCTTAAAACATGACACTAAAGTACTCTCCCATCTTTTCAGATTTGAGAAACTTTTATCTTTCTGCCTAAATTGATTCTTCTTATTCGTTCTGCCTTACATTGAAACTTTTCCAATGCTTCAGAATTATACTTAAACTTGTAAGTATAACCATATTTACTAAACTTTAGTAAATCATGACGAATAGTCTTATCGATCTTTTGTGGTGGCTTGACCAGTGCATAAGAATGTGTACTTGATCCCTTAGTCCTTCACTTGACTCACATATACGTGTGAACAAGGAACTAGTCTTAATTTTCCAAAGATGAAAAATTCTCAGCCATCATGCTATACTGCTTGCATGATTCCAAGTTCTAGTCCCAATTGAAAGTTGGGTGATGAGGATCTTTACTTATTTGGTAAATTTAGACATTACCACAAATGAAAGAATCAATTTCATATTTCCACTCTTGCTATTAATGGAATCATATAAGCAACAATTTTTTTCCTCAAATGTCATTGTAAGGATATTTTAAAATAAAAAAAAAATCATCATTTTTCCTTTTATTTTAAAAAACTTTGCGGAAAAACTATTCTTACAATGCAAAATCGCATGAAAACTTTGTTGTTATCTATTCCTAAGCAATATATCATAACTCCTAAGAAGTAGCTCAAGAATCCGATCTTTACACTATGCGATAGAAATCCATCTACGCGATCAGATTCAACATATTCTTTCTTTAAGTTTATTCACTTTTCTTTGATTCTTAAAACAACAACATGTGACCCAGTCACATCATGTATCAAGAATATCATAATAGAAACTTAGCAGAGTTAGATAGTGGATTTTACCTAAAGTAGGGTCAAACTTATTGACTTTAACGTCATTAGGTAAAATTTGGCAGCTTCGCAACTAATGCCCCTTCCTTTGGCATTGGACTCTTGATAATGGGACTATCTCAAACTTAGCCTCTCTCTTTACCATTTGGTCAACCGAGTTGACTATGGCCGATCCCTTTCCATTGGGAAGAGAGAGCTTTCCTGGATATCCAATATCATCAGTGTCAATGTCCATAAGTTTTAGGAAATTGATCTTAGCAAATAGATAAGATCATTAAGGGTCTTGTCATAGTCTGTTTCATAGGAGTCCCAAAGTAACTCACTATGTGACTTAGAAAGTAGTTGAGCCACCAACTTTCTCAAGACTTTGACACCCAACTCTCCCGCCTTGTCAATATGTGACTACATCTCCAAGATGTGACCACACTTAGACCTTTACTTGCCAAGAGGGCTTAAGTGTCACACCCCAAAACCGAGAACAGCGGAATACGTTCTGGGGTGGAGGCCGTCAAGTACAGTATCATAACAATGCATAATAGTAAAAACAAGAAACCACATCCATTGCATTAATATAGTAATTATAATACAAGTGTGTTTGTACAGTTTGTTAGACACCAAAAAGTATAATCAAAATAAAGAGGTGTCTTGTATGTGCTCCGTCTTCTCAAAAGTTGCATCTATACCTGTCTACTGACGACCTGAGAATACAAGTTATTTTGAAAACGAGTATCAGCATAAAGCTGGTGAGTTCATAAGAATTTAGTGTCATTGCTTGTATAAAAGTGTTTACAATTGTGTAACATGAATGTTGTTATCAAGTTTGAAAATAGTGTGAATCTCTAGAAAATCCTATATTTTCTAGTAAAAGTAGTCTTCTGCCAAGACTTGGTTACTTGTAGGTTTGATTCTTTGAGTGTGTAAAAGTTTTCCCAATTAGACTCTCAATTATAAAAATATAGTTTGGACTTCATTTGAACAAAGTACATGGGAAAATAATTTATTATTCCAGTAGTGTTACTGCCGACTGAATGGTAAATAAACCGCAGACTCTAGGTAGTGATAAGTGTTGGAATAGTGTCTAAGGCTATAACTATATTTTGCAAGTATTTGACCCGGTTGTGCATGGTCCTTTTGGGTTGCCTTCACCATAGCAACGTGATAGGATGATTTATAATGAGAGAAGGAATATTATCAATATATTATCAGAATAATATAAAGAATAATAACATTTTTATTTGATTAATATAAGTCATAAATTAATTAGGAATTAATTTGGTGACTTAAAGAGATTAATTGAATAAAGGGGCATAAACTGTCAAATGTATGATAGTTATAGTTTGGGCTATAAATCCCTTATGGATAAAGGGTGGCCGGTTTTAAGGACTTTGGATAGGCCTTAAAATCGTCCAAAGGCTTATCATGAAGGGATTAGGATTGCTTAGGGCCTAAGTTATCCAATTAGGGTTTAAGGGTGAAACCTTGGGAGCCTAACTAGTATAAATAGACCCTAGGGGTCAAGAGAAATCGGCACGTGTGCTTTGAGAAGAAACCCTGGCCGATTTGATCCCCTCTCCTATCTCCTAAATCATCTTCTTGCTTGTTGGTTTTTGTAAGCCATTAGAGGAGTGACAATTGTGACTCTAAAGCCTCAAGGACAAGAAGATCAAGCAAGTGATTCAAGGTAAACTTCTAATTCTGATTTCGTATTGTTAATCCAAGCATTAGGGTTGCATGTGCACATAGGAATGTTCATATGGCTAAAACCCATCAGTGGTATCAGAGCCTAGATTGGTTTCTATTGAATTGATGCATTGATTGCTTGTTACTTGCTTAAAAAATCGTTTTCTTTGTCCTCTGCCTGATGAACTCGGCGAGTCCCATGGTGGTACTCGACGAGTAGGCTCAACTCGGCGAGTCCATCTGGGTACTCGGCGAGTTCGAGCGTCAGAAAGAGCAATCTTCGGGATTTCTTGCTGTTTATCTTTGAGATACTTGCCTTAATCATATTAGATCAATATAAATCCGATTTTATGATATATATGAGTATATTCTTGACCTAATTGAAGATATTTATCAATTAATAAAATATTTATTTCCTTATGTGATAATTGATTAATTATTTTAACTAAATTGGTAAATTGTATTGCAAGAAATCATTAAATAAATCAAATATGGATAATTATGTGATTAATTGTTAATTTTGATTATTTGTTATTTGATCCTCTATGTTTTGAAGAGTTTAAAACTTGCCCTCAAGTTTAGAAATTTATGTTTTGTGATTAAAAATTTAATTTAAACTATTTAAATTTCAAACCCTAGAATTTTACAAGTTTAAAATTCAACCCTATACTAATATAATATTAGAAGATTAATATATATATATATATATATATATATACATATATATATATATATATATATATATATATATGTATATATATATATATATATATATATGTATAATTAAAATGCTAGTCTTACCGTTAGTAGGCCTCATTCAGGAAGCCGGTGCGACCTGTCCTTCTTTTTCACAAACAGGATCGGGGTTCCCCATGGTGAACTGCTCGGTTAGATAAAACCCTTTTCTAGCAGCTCTTGCAGCTGTGTAGAAAACTCCTGCATCTCGGGATGAGCCAAGTGATATGGTGCCTTGGCTATCGGAGCCGCACCAGGGACCAGGTAAATCCGGAACTCAACCTGTCTCTCCGGAGGTATCCCAAGCAAATCCTCTGAGAATACGTCCAGATACTCTCGTACCACTTGTACATCATCGACAGTTGTCTTACCCTTATCTCGAGTATCCATGACATAAGCAACATATCCTACGCAACCCTGCTGAAAGTAACGTCTCACTCTCGTTCTTGAACAAATAATCGGTCCGCAGTGTGGTCTCTCACACTGAATCACTTACTCTCCCCCACTAGGAGTACAAACCATCACTAGCTGGTTCTCACAATCAATCACTGCCCCATTGGAGCTCAACCAATCCATACCAACTATGACCTTATTCCCACACAGGGGAATAGGAACCAGATCCACTTAAAACGGCTGATCGAATAATCATAGCGTACATCCTCTATGAACCCTCGCAACCCTGGTGGTCCTATCATCGGGTATCTCTACCTGAAGTGGGCAATCCAGCTCCCCCGGGGCTCTACCAAATCACTTTCTAAGTGCGAGCAACACAAAGGATCGAGTAGTACCCGAATCAAACAGTACCATAGCAAACATGCCGTTCACTAGTAACGATCCTATACACAACATACAATCATGAGTAATAATCAGAAATAATGAAGAGATAATGAAGAAAATACATACCCGTAACCACATCCAGGGATGCACATGCCTCCTCTGCTGTCAACTGCAAGGCTCTACTCTTCGCCGCTGGTGCCTCTATCCGGACCTGACGGCCGTCAGTAATCCTTAAAGTAGCAGGGGCAGGTGCCGTCACATTCCCTTGTACTGCTGAATTCGGACACTAGAACCTCTTGTGGCCCCTCTAATTGCACTGGAAGCAAATCAGATCGGATAATGCGGTGGTAGTTGTGGTAGAAGTAGCAGTACAATCCCTGCTCACATGCCCTGTTCGGCCGCATTTGAAGCAGCCCGAACTCACCGCCCTGCACGCCCTCTCGTGCGACCTGCCACACTTGCCGCAGGGGCCTCGGCCCTGCTGGTCCTTCCCTCGGGAATCTGTCTTAGGCTTCTTGCCCAAGCCCTCCATGTCAGATACCTCCTCTGGCTTCCTCTTCTTCTCTCATGATACCGAGCCTTTTTTGAGTTTTGAGCATTCTAACACTCCTAAGTGTACATGCAACCCTAAATACCTTGGATATATGTTTTCTCTATTATACATAAAAATATGAACATCCAAGGTATTATCTTAATCTAGCATACAAAACACTGAATATAACAAGATACAATACATACCTCGTTGATGTAGAATGTCTCCATGAAGCTTGAGTGTCTAGTGCCTCAAGTGTGACACCTCAAATGGTTCACACAACACCAAATACACTTGGAATAACTTGACAGAAACTTGAACACTCCTAAAATCGGCTAGCCCTTTCTTATTATTCATAATGACCGATTTTTCCCAAAGAATATGATCTTATATAGTTGTTACAATTAGGGTAAACCCTAATTGACATGGCCTTCCATTCCCTTGGATCCATGGGTTCAAATACACCATGGAGCATCGATGGACCATCCTATGGGTTTTAGCCCAACTTGATTATCCATGGAGCATTAGCCCACTATACAAGTATGGATGATTTACACAATCAACCCATATATTTAATTAGTCTTCTTTTGCTCACTTAATTAATTCTAGATTAATTCTTGATCAATACTAATTAAATAATCCTATTAATATATTAGAGATTATAATATATTAATCAACCTTAAGTGTTATTTCTCTCATTATAGTCAATCCATGTGCATGATGTGATGCAACCCAAATGGACCATGTCGGGTCGGGTCAAGTCTTACCAATTATAGTTATGGACTTAGACATTAATCCAATAGTCTCCCACGTGGATAAGCCTAAAACTACTATCGCATATGACTTCAAGAACCGGCTGGCAATCGTAGCTCTCAAAAGCTTATGTCGAAATCTGACCTTGTAGATGAACTCTGACCTTTGTCAATGACTTGTCCATTAGATAAGGGATCATATATTCCGCCATTCTAGATATCATATGGACTGAGACGTGGATTATAATCATTCTCTCTGTCCATTTGTTGTTTCCCGATTTCCGATTTATGACGACTGACTAATTGAACAAATCAAATCAGTCCTGGCCCGACCGAGCACATCCATTTGTCATCGTCAAATAATCGAAGGTCCCACAGATATCGCTTTTATCCCGAAGGTAAAAGGAATGGATAAACTTCGACATATGGCTTGTTCTACTACTTATTGAATCATACACAAAGGCACGTTTTATAACACCGAGTTACTGAATGTGTTTTCGTGCAATCAATGTATAACCATCTCATAGTAACAACTCATATCTCTAGGTTTGAAGAATATAAGATATTATCGTCTCATGATCACTCGTGATAAAATCCATGAAGTGATTCCAATTAGTGCGGGTTCAATCCAATACTCAGAACTTATGAGCACTCATGAGTGTTGTAGCCCTTTTTACAAGATCTTAGACCTCTACAAGCCAACCCATGACAGTCTTTATTCATATCTACTTCCAACATATGTCCGACTGTGGAAGGTTTGAATAAGTTAGTCATCCAGAACAATGACCGACTGTGAAACACAATAATAATTGAATCCAATATGGTATCAAAACCTATGAACATAAATAAAACACCTTTTATTTATCACCATATGATTACACATTATTCATTGTATATTGTTTCAGCTATCAACTTTATTCTTGAATTTAAAACAATAGTTGCCCCATGCTCCAAGCATGTACACTATGTTTTCTAAACACTAGTCGTGCCACACACCAAGTATGCATACTATGTTTGTCTATGACCTTTACTTTGTGAAATAAATCAATTGAACATAACTCCAATGATCCTCTTTTCACAGTCCCAAAATTAATGCCATTTAATGAAATCTGTTAGATTCAAAACTTATATGCATTGATCCTCTTGTAATCATTATGCACAAAGTCACAAGGACTTGACAACAAACATTACAGAGCATTCCAAAGGAGATCAACTCCTTGGAAACATCCTTCTTTCATTAAGTTTCCCAATCTTACACATATTGAATAACTTTGAAACATTTTCATATTCCATTTTGACTATCACTTCTAAACAAGAGTTGCCTCCTTACAGATTATGTCAATATGGTCCTTCTAAAATTAACACTATACTTCCAACTGTCCCTGAGCAACCAATATTTGGTAAACCTTAGATTTTCCTCAACAATTGCTTAATCCTTTTAGTCATATCCAGTTCTAGATCTTTTCCCTTCTTAATGCATCAGGCATTTGGAAAATTTTAGAAAGGATGAATACAGCACATGAAATCGATCATATATCCGAAGCATATGGGACACGATTCATGATGTCTCACATAAATACTAAACTAGTCTTGCTATAATATTTCCATTTCAATTTGCCAAGTTCTCATAATTCAGATTACGAAAAGCGATGCCGTAATCATAATCGAATTTTAGAACGCAAATAATGGACGCATATATAGAATTTCCTTATGTTGAGCCATTCCAACATGAAATTCATATATATATATATATATATATATATATATATATATATATATATATATATATATATATATATATATATCCTTGACTAAATACGATTAAAACCTCAATCTAAGGTTTTAGATCTGAGATGAAGTATAATTTCCTCTCCCTTAATTATAGCAAAACAACTTCTTCCTAATTGAAACCATTTGTTTTCTATAATTAACATTGCTAACTTGCAACCTTTAACATAATTATCATGCTCCCACTAACATGATGATTATTAGCATAACACTTATGCTCCCACTAGCTTTGACAAGTACTCAGAAATTAGTTGGACTTCTAGAAATCAATACTTTATTTCCTTTCTTACCAAAGTTCAGATTTCTGATACTAGATTGCTTTGATAAAACTTTATCAATATCATACACCTTACCTTAGATAGCTCACAGGTGTATCGAAACAATTTTAAGAGCTATGAAAAGGGATGTCGTAATCATAGTCTTGATTGTTTAGACCTTTGCCACTTCTCACAAGTCCATGTTAGTGTGCCGGTAAACCACACATGCTCCATTAATGACTTTGAGAATTCAATTGCTATCTATCTAAAATCTACTTAGTGAAAGTGTTTCATCACCATCACTTTCATGAATTGGAGAGAAACATTATGACATTTAGATTTAATTGTGTATGTGTTCTTATCCATGTGAATTGTGAAAAACCATAGTCACAAGACAAGGATAATGACAAATCCAAACTCATATGGACCGAACTCAATCTTAATTTCTTGCCACCTGGCAGCTCAAGGGCCTGCCATTGCTTCCAAGTTGTTGTGCAACCAATTGAGAAATCTAAGAACTCATATGCAAAGCCAACTTTAATTAGAATGGGCACGGAATATGTCAACATGATAGGTTATGAACCTCAAGTCGTGTGCTAGTGAAGAACTTCAGGTTTTATTCTTGATTAGTTCGTGAGACTTTCAAGACCTTTAAGTCTCCCACTGTCCTCTTGACATATAATACTTTCTTGTCAGATATTCAAGAGATAGTGTGGATTCTAATCAAGACAACCACTTCACACAATTGGCCTTAGTTGGTCTTTGTTTTATCCAAAACATCACAATTTACCAATTTCAAAGGTACAAGAGTAGAAAACTTTTACTCTTACATTTGACAAGTGTTTTAAACCTTCTTTAAGACATGTCACTCAAGTTACAATCTTAAAGTCTAACTCTAAGTGTTGTTTTTTTTGGAACGAAGTAGGAATCCTCTTCTTGATTTAACCACTTCAACAATTCATAACTCCTCTTCTTAACTATCAGAATGCACTTAGAGGATGAATTGTGATATGGTCTCAAAATCATTAAATTGGTCTTAAAACATGACACTAAAGTACTCTCCCATCTTTTCAGATTTGAGAAACTTTTATCTTTCTACCTATATTGATTCTTCTTATTCGTTCTGCCTTACATTGAAACTTTTCCAATGCTTCAGAATTATACTTAAACTTGTAAGTATAACCATATTTACTAAACTTTAGTAAATCATGACGAATAGTCTTATCGATCTTTTGTGGTGGCTTGACCAGTGCATAAGAATGTGTACTTGATCCCTTAGTCCTTCACTTGACTAACATATACGTGTGAACAAGGAACTAGTCTTAATTTTCCAAAGATGAAAAATTCTCAGCCATCATGCTATACTGCTTGCATGATTCCAAGTTCTAGTCCCAATTGAAAGTTGGGTGATGAGGATCTTTACTTATTTGGTAAATTTAGACATTACCACAAATGAAAGAATCAATTTCATATTTCCACTCTTGCTATTAATGGAATCATATAAGCAACAATTTTTTTCCTCAAATGCCATTGTAAGGATATTTTAAAATAAAAAAAAAATCATCATTTTTCCTTTTATTTTAAAAAACTTTGCGGAAAAACTATTCTTACAATGCAAAATCGCATGAAAACTTTGTTGTTATCTATTCCTAAGCAATATATCATAACTCCTAAGAAGTAGCTCAAGAATCCGATCTTTACACTATGCGATAGAAATCCATCTACGCGATCAGATTCAACATATTCTTTCTTTAAGTTTATTCACTTTTCTTTGATTCTTAAAACAACAACATGTGACCCAGTCACATCATGTATCAAGAATATCATAATAGAAACTTAGCAGAGTTAGATAGTGGATTTTACCTGAAGTAGGGTCAAACTTATTGACTTTAACGTCATTAGGTAAAATTTGGCAGCTTCGCAACTAATGCCCCTTCCTTTGGCATTGGACTCTTGATAATGGGACTATCTCAAACTTAGCCTCTCTCTTTACCATTTGGTCAACCGAGTTGACTATGGCCGATCCCTTTCCATTGGGAAGAGAGAGCTTTCCTGGATATCCAATATCATCAGTGTCAATGTCCATAAGTTTTAGGAAATTGATCTTAGCAAATAGATAAGATCATTAAGGGTCTTGTCATAGTCTGTTTCATAGGAGTCCCAAAGTAACTCACTATGTGACTTAGAAAGTAGTTGAGCCACCAACTTTCTCAAGACTTTGACACCCAACTCTCCCGGCTTGTCAATATGTGACTACATCTCATAGATGTGACCACACATAGACCTTTACTTGCCAAGAGGGCTTAAGTGTCACACCCCAAAACCGAGAACAGCGGAATACGTTCTGGGGTGGAGGCCGTCAAGTACAGTATCATAACAATGCATAATAGTAAAAACAAGAAACCACATCCATTGCATTAATATAGTAATTATAATACAAGCGTGTTTGTACAGTTTGTTAGACACCAAAAAGTATAATCAAAATAAAGAGGTGTCTTGTATGTGCTCCGTCTTCTCAAAAGTTGCATCTGTACCTGTCTACTGACGACCTGAGAATACAAGTTATTTTGAAAACGAGTATCAGCATAAAGCTGGTGAGTTCATAAGAATTTAGTGTCATTGCTTGTATAAAAGTGTTTACAATTGTGTAACATGAATGTTGTTATCAAGTTTGAAAATAGTGTGAATCTCTAGAAAATCCTATATTTTCTAGTAAAAGTAGTCTTCTGCCAAGACTTGGTTACTTGTAGGTTTGATTCTTTGAGTGTGTAAAAGTTTTCCCAATTAGACTCTCGATTATAAAAATATAGTTTGGACTTCATTTGAACAAAGTACATGGGAAAATAATGTATTATTCCAGTAGTGTTACTGCCGACTGAATGGTAAATAAACCGCAGACTCTAGGTAGTGATAAGTGTTGGAATAGTGTCTAAGGCTATAACTATATTTTGCAAGTATTTGACCCGGTTGTGCATGGTCCTTTTGGGTTGCCTTCACCATAGCAACTTGATAGGATGATTTATAATGAGAGAAGGAATATTATCAATATATTATAAGAATAATATAAAGAATAATAACATTTTTATTTGATTAATATAAGTCATAAATTAATTAGGAATTAATTTGGTGACTTAAAGAGATTAATTGAATAAAGGGGCATAAACTGTCAAATGTATGATAGTTATAGTTTGGGCTATAAATCCCTTATGGATAAAGGGTGGCCGGTTTTAAGGACTTTGGATAGGCCTTAAAATCGTCCAAAGGCTTATCATGAAGGGATTAGGATTGCTTAGGGCCTAAGTTATCCAATTAGGGTTTAAGGGTGAAACCTTGGGAGCCTAACTAGTATAAATAGACCCTAGGGGTCAAGAGAAATCGGCACGTGTGCTTTGAGAAGAAACCCTGGCCGATTTGATCCCCTCTCCTATCTCCTAAATCATCTTCTTGCTAGTTGGTTTTTGTAAGCCATTAGAGGAGTGACAATTGTGACTCTAAAGCCTCAAGGACAAGAAGATCAAGCAAGTGATTCAAGGTAAACTTCTAATTCTGATTTCGTATTGTTAATCCAAGCATTAGGGTTGCATGTGCACATAGGAATGTTCATATGGCTAAAACCCATCAGTGGTATCAGAGCCTAGATTGGTTTCTATTGAATTGATGCATTGATTGCTTGTTACTTGCTTAAAAAATCGTTTTCTTTGTCCTCTGCCTGATGAACTCGGCGAGTCCCATGGTGGTACTCGACGAGTAGGCTCAACTCGGCGAGTCCATCTGGGTACTCGGCGAGTTCGAGCGTCAGAAAGAGCAATCTTCGGGATTTCTTGCTGTTTATCTTTGAGATACTTGCCTTAATCATATTAGATCAATATAAATCCGATTTTATGATATATATGAGTATATTCTTGACCTAATTGAAGATATTTATCAATTAATAAAATATTTATTTCCTTATGTGATAATTGATTAATTATTTTAATTAAATTGGTAAATTGTATTGCAAGAAATCATTAAATAAATCAAATATGGATAATTATGTGATTAATTGTTATTTTTGATTATTTGTTATTTGATCCTCTATGTTTTGAAGAGTTTAAAACTTGCCCTCAAGTTTAGAAATTTATGTTTTGTGATTAAAAGTTTAATTTAAACTATTTAAATTTCAAACCCTAGAATTTTACAAGTTTAAAATTCAACCCTATACTAATATAATATTAGAAGATTAATATATATACATATATATATATATATATATATATGTATATATATATATATATATATATACATACATATATATATATATATATATATATATATATATATATATATATATATATATGTATAATTAAAATGCTAGTCTTACCGTTAGTAGGCCTCATTCAGGAAGCCGGTGCGACCTGTCCTTCTTTTTCACAAACAGGATCGGGGTTCCCCATGGTGAACTGCTCGGTTAGATAAAACCCTTTTCTAGCAGCTCTTGCAGCTGCGTAGAAAACTCCTGCATCTCGGGATGAGCCAAGTGATATGGTGCCTTGGCTATCGGAGCCGCACCAGGGACCAGGTAAATTCGGAACTTAACCTGTCTCTCCGGAGGTATCCCAAGCAAATCCTCTGAGAATACGTCCAGATACTCTCGTACCACTTGTACATCATCGACAGTTGTCTTACCCTTATCTCGAGTATCCATGACATAAGCAACATATCCTACGCAACCCTGCTGAAAGTAACGTCTCACTCTCGTTCTTGAACAAATAATCGGTCCGCAGTGTGGTCTCTCACACTGAATCACTTACTCTCCCCCACTAGGAGTACAAACCATCACTAGCTGCTTCTCACAATCAATCACTGCCCCATTGGAGCTCAACCAATCCATACCAACTATGACCTTATTCCCACACAGGGGAATAGGAACCAGATCCACTGAAAACGGCTGATCGAATAATCATAGCGTACATCCTCTATGAACCCTCGCAACCCTGGTGGTCCTATCATCGGGTATCTCTACCTGAAGTGGGCAATCCAGCTCCCCCGGGGCTCTACCAAATCACTTTCTAAGTGCGAGCAACACAAAGGATCGAGTAGTACCCGAATCAAACAGTACCATAGCAAACATGCCGTTCACTAGTAACGATCCTATACACAACATACAATCATGAGTAATAATCAGAAATAATGAAGAGATAATGAAGAAAATACATACCCGTAACCACATCCAGGGATGCACATGCCTCCACTGATGTCAACTGCAAGGCTCTACTCTTCGCCGCTGGTGCCTCTATCCGGACCTGACGGCCGTCAGTAATCCTTAAAGTAGCAGGGGCAGGTGCCGTCACATTCCCTCGTACTGCTGAATTCGGACACTAGAACCTCTTGTGGCCCCTCTAATTGCACTGGAAGCAAATCAGATCGGATAATGCGGTGGTAGTTGTGGTAGAAGTAGCAGTACAATCCCTGCTCACATGCCCTGTTCGGCCGCATTTGAAGCAGTCCGAACTCACCGCCCTGCACGCCCTCTCGTGCGACCTGCCACACTTGCCGCAGGGGCCTCGGCCCTGCTGGTCCTTCCCTCGGGAATCTGTCTTAGGCTTCTTCCCCAAGCCCTCCATGTCAGATACCTCCTCTGGCTTCCTCTTCTTCTCTCATGATACCGAGCCTTTTTTGAGTTTTGAGCATTCTAACACTCCTAAGTGTACATGCAACCCTAAATACCTTGGATATATGTTTTCTCTATTATACATAAAAATATGAACATCCAAGGTATTATCTTAATCTAGCATACAAAACACTGAATATAACAAGATACAATACATACCTCGTTGATGTAGAATGTCTCCATGAAGCTTGAGTGTCTAGTGCCTCAAGTGTGACACCTCAAATGGTTCACACAACACCAAATACACTTGGAATAACTTGACAGAAACTTGAACACTCCTAAAATCGGCTAGCCCTTTCTTATTATTCATAATGACCGATTTTTCCCAAAGAATATGATCTTATATAGTTGTTACAATTAGGGTAAACCCTAATTGACAAGGCCTTCCATTCCCTTGGATCCATGGGTTCAAATACACCATGGAGCATCGATGGACCATCCTATGGGTTTTAGCCCAACTTGATTATCCATGGAGCATTAGCCCACTATACAAGTATGGATGATTTACACAATCAACCCATATATTTAATTAGTCTTCTTTTGCTCACTTAATTAATTCTAGATTAATTCTTGATCAATACTAATTAAATAATCCTATTAATATATTAGAGATTATAATATATTAATCAACCTTAAGTGTTATTTCTCTCATTATAATCAATCCAAGTGCATGATGTGATGCAACCCAAATGGACCATGTCGGGTCGGGTCAAGTCTTACCAATTATAGTTATGGACTTAGACATTAATCCAACAGTCTCCCACGTGGATAAGCCTAAAACTACTATCGCATATGACTTCAAGAACCGGCTGGCAATCGTAGCTCTCAAAAGCTTATGTCGAACTCTGACCTTGTAGATGAACTCTGACCTTTGTCAATGACTTGTCCATTAGATAAGGGATCATATATTCCGCCATTCTAGATATCATATGGACTGAGACATGGATTATAATCATTCTCTCTGTCCATTTGTTGTTTCCCGATTTCCAATTTATGACGACTGACTAATTGAACAAATCAAATCAGTCCTGGCCCGACCGAGCACATCCATTTGTCATCGTCAAATAATCGAAGGTCCCACAGATATCGCTTTTATCCCGAAGGTAAAAGGAATGGATAAACTTCGACATATGGCTTGTTCTACTACTTATTGAATCATACACAAAGGCACGTTTTATAACACCGAGTTACTGAATGTGTTTTCGTGCAATCAATGTATAACCATCTCATAGTAACAACTCATATCTCTAGGTTTGAAGAATATAAGATATTATCGTCTCATGATCACTCGTGATAAAATCCATGAAGTGATTCCAATTAGTGCGGGTTCAATCCAATACTCAGAACTTATGAGCACTCATGAGTGTTGTAGCCCTTTTTACAAGATCTTAGACCTCTACAACCCAACCCATGACAGTCTTTATTCATATCTACTTCCAACATATGTCCGACTGTGGAAGGTTTGAATAAGTTAGTCATCCAGAACAATGACCGACTGTGAAACACAATAATAATTGAATCCAATATGGTATCAAAACCTATGAACATAAATAAAACACCTTTTATTTATCACCATATGATTACACATTATACATTATATATTGTTTCAGCTATCAACTTTATTCTTGAATTTAAAACAATAGTTGCCCCATGCTCCAAGCATGTACACTATGTTTTCTAAACACTAGTTGTGCCACACACCAAGTATGCATACTATGTTTGTCTATGACCTTTACTTTGTGAAATAAATCAATTGAACATAACTCCAATGATCCTCTTTTCACAGTCCCAAAATTCATGCCATTTAATGAAATCTGTTAGATTCAAAACTTATATGCATTGATCCTCTTGTAATCATTATGCACAAAGTCACAAGGACTTGACAACAAACATTACAGAGCATTCCAAAGGAGATCAACTCCTTGGAAACATCCTTCTTTCATTAAGTTTCCCAATCTTACACATATTGAATAACTTTGAAACATTTTCATATTCCATTTTGACTATCACTTCTAAACAAGAGTTGCCTCCTTACAGATTATGTCAATATGGTCTTTCTAAAATTAACACTATACTTCCAACTGTCCCTGAGCAACCAATCTTTGGTAAACCTTAGATTTTCCTCAACAATTGCTTAATCCTTTTAGTCATATCCAGTTCTAGATCTTTTCCCTTCTTAATGCATCAGGCATTTGGAAAATTTTAGAAAGGATGAATACAACACATGAAATCGATCATATATCCGAAGCATATGGGACATGATTCATGATGTCTCACATAAATACTAAACCAGTCTTGCTATAATATTTCCATTTCAATTTGCCAAGTTCTCATAATTCAGATTACGAAAAGGGATGCCGTAATCATAATCGAATTTTAGAACGCAAATAATGGACGCATATATAGAATTTCCTTAAGTTGAGCCATTCCAACATGAAATTCATATATATATATATATATATATATATATATATATATATATATATATATATATATATATATATATATATATATATATATATATATATATCCTTGACTAAATACGATTAAAACCTCAATCTAAGCTTTTAGATCTGAGATGAAGTATAATTTCCTCTCCCTTAATTATAGCAAAACAACTTCTTCCTAATTGAAACCATTTGTTTTCTATAATTAACATTGCTAACTTGCAACCTTTATCATAATTATCATGCTCCCACTAACATGATGATTATTAGCATAACACTTATGCTCCCACTAGCTTTGACAAGTACTCAGAAATTAGTTGGACTTCTAGAAATCAATACTTTATTGCCTTTCTTACCAAAGTTCAGATTTCTGATACTAGATTGCTTTGATAAAACTTTATCAATATCATACACCTTACCTTAGATAGCTCACAGGTGTATCGAAACAATTTTAAGAGCTATGAAAAGGGATGTCGTAATCATAGTCTTGATTGTTTAGACCTTTGCCACTTCTCACAAGTCCATGTTAGTGTGCCGGTAAACCCGACATGCTCCATTAATGACTTTGAGAATGCAATTGCTATCTATCTAAAATCTACTTAGTGAAAGTGTTTCATCACCATCACTTTCATGAATCGGAGAGAAACATTATGACACTTAGATTTAATTGTGTATGTGTTCTTATCCATGTGAATTGTGAAAAACCATAGTCACAAGACAAGGATAATGACAAATCCAAACTCATATGGACCGAACTCAATCTTAATTTCTTGCCACCTGGCAGCTCAAGGGCCTGCCATTGCTTCCAAGTTGTTGTGCAACCAATTGAGAAATCTAAGAACTCATATGCAAAGCCAACTTTAATTAGAATGGGCACAGAATATGTCAACATGATAGGTTATGAACCTCAAGTCGTGTGCTAGTGAAGAACTTCAGGTTTTATTCTTGATTAGTTCGTGAGACTTTCAAGACCTTTAAGTCTCCCACTGTCCTCTTGACATATAATACTTTCTTGTCAGATATTCAAGAGATAGTGTGGATTCTAATCAAGACAACCACTTCACACAATTGGCCTTAGTTGGTCTTTGTTTTATCCAAAACATCACAACTTACCAATTTCAAAGGTACAAGAGTAGAAAACTTTTACTCTTACATTTGACAAGTGTTTTAAACCTTCTTTAAGACATGTCACTCAAGTTACAATCTTAAAGTCTAACTCTAAGTGTTGTTTTTTTTGGAACGAAGTAGGAATCCTCTTCTTGATTTAACCACTTCAACAATTCATAACTCCTCTTCTTAACTATCAGAATGCACTTAGAGGATGAATTGTGATATGGTCTCAAAATCATTAAGATGGTCTTAAAACATGACACTAAAGTACTCTCCCATCTTTTCAGATTTGAGAAACTTTTATCTTTCTGCCTAAATTGATTCTTCTTATTCGTTCTGCCTTACATTGAAACTTTTCCAATGCTTCAGAATTATACTTAAACTTGTAAGTATAACCATATTTACTAAACTTTAGTAAATCATGACGAATAGTCTTATCGATCTTTTGTGGTGGCTTGACCAGTGCATAAGAATGTGTACTTGATCCCTTAGTCCTTCACTTGACTCACATATACGTGTGAACAAGGAACTAGTCTTAATTTTCCAAAGATGAAAAATTCTCAGCCATCATGCTATACTGCTTGCATGATTCCAAGTTCTAGTCCCAATTGAAAGTTGGGTGATGAGGATCTTTACTTATTTGGTAAATTTAGACATTACCACAAATGAAAGAATCAATTTCATATTTCCACTCTTGCTATTAATGGAATCATATAAGCAACAATTTATTTCCTCAAATGCCATTGTAAGGATATTTTAAAATAAAAAAAAAATCATCATTTTTCCTTTTATTTTAAAAAACTTTGCGGAAAAACTATTCTTACAATGCAAAATCGCATGAAAACTTTGTTGTTATCTATTCCTAAGCAATATATCATAACTCCTAAGAAGTAGCTCAAGAATCCGATCTTTACACTATGCGATAGAAATCCATCTACGCGATCAGATTCAACATATTCTTTCTTTAAGTTTATTCACTTTTCTTTGATTCTTAAAACAACAACATGTGACCCAGTCACATCATGTATCAAGAATATCATAATAGAAACTTAGCAGAGTTAGATAGTGGATTTTACCTGAAGTAGGGTCAAACTTATTGACTTTAACGTCATTAGGTAAAATTTGGCAGCTTCGCAACTAATGCCCCTTCCTTTGGCATTGGACTCTTGATAATGGGACTATCTCAAACTTAGCCTCTCTCTTTACCATTTGGTCAACCGAGTTGACTATGGCCGATCCCTTTCCATTGGGAAGAGAGAGCTTTCCTGGATATCCAATATCATCAGTGTCAATGTCCATAAGTTTTAGGAAATTGATCTTAGCAAATAGATAAGATCATTAAGGGTCTTGTCATAGTCTGTTTCATAGGAGTCCCAAAGTAACTCACTATGTGACTTAGAAAGTAGTTGAGCCACCAACTTTCTCAAGACTTTGACACCCAACTCTCTCGGCTTGTCAATATGTGACTACATCTCCAAGATGTGACCACACATAGACCTTTACTTGCCAAGAGGGCTTAAGTGTCACACCCCAAAACCGAGAACAGCGGAATACGTTCTGGGGTGGAGGCCGTCAAGTACAGTATCATAACAATGCATAATAGTAAAAACAAGAAACCACATCCATTGCATTAATATAGTAATTATAATACAAGCGTGTTTGTATAGTTTGTTAGACACCAAAAAGTATAATGAAAATAAAGAGGTGTCTTGTATGCGCTCCGTCTTCTCAAAAGTTGCATCTGTACCTGTCTACTGACGACCTGAGAATACAAGTTATTTTGAAAACGAGTATCAGCATAAAGCTGGTGAGTTCATAAGAATTTAGTGTCATTGCTTGTATAAAAGTGTTTACAATTGTGTAACATGAATGTTGTTATCAAGTTTGAAAATAGTGTGAATCTTTAGAAAATCCTATATTTTCCAGTAAAAGTAGTCTTCTGCCAAGACTTGGTTACTTGTAGGTTTGATTCTTTGAGTGTGTAAAAGTTTTCCCAATTAGACTCTCAATTATAAAAATATAGTTTGGACTTCATTTGAACAAAGTACATGGGAAAATAATGTATTATTCCAGTAGTGTTACTGCCGACTGAATGGTAAATAAACCGCAGACTCTAGGTAGTGATAAGTGTTGGAATAGTGTCTAAGGCTATAACTATATTTTGCAAGTATTTGACCCGGTTGTGCATGGTCCTTTTGGGTTGCCTTCACCATAGCAACTTGATAGGATGATTTATAATGAGAGAAGGAATATTATCAATATATTATAAGAATAATATAAAGAATAATAACATTTTTATTTGATTAATATAAGTCATAAATTAATTAGGAATTAATTTGGTGACTTAAAGAGATTAATTGAATAAAGGGGCATAAACTGTCAAATGTATGATAGTTATAGTTTGGGCTATAAATCCCTTATGGATAAAGGGTGGCCGGTTTTAAGGACTTTGGATAGGCCTTAAAATCGTCCAAAGGCTTATCATGAAGGGATTAGGATTGCTTAGGGCCTAAGTTATCCAATTAGGGTTTAAGGGTGAAACCTTGGGAGCCTAACTAGTATAAATAGACCCTAGGGGTCAAGAGAAATCGGCACGTGTGCTTTGAGAAGAAACCCTGGCCGATTTGATCCCCTCTCCTATCTCCTAAATCATCTTCTTGCTAGTTGGTTTTTGTAAGCCATTAGAGGAGTGACAATTGTGACTCTAAATCCTCAAGGACAAGAAGATCAAGCAAGTGATTCAAGGTAAACTTCTAATTCTGATTTCGTGTTGTTAATCCAAGCATTAGGGTTGCATGTGCACATAGGAATGTTCATATGGCTAAAACCCATCAGTGGTATCAGAGCCTAGATTGGTTTCTATTGAATTGATGCATTGATTGCTTGTTACTTGCTTAAAAAATCGTTTTCTTTGTCCTCTGCCTGATGAACTCGGCGAGTCCCATGGTGGTACTCGACGAGTAGGCTCAACTCGGCGAGTCCATCTGGGTACTCGGCGAGTTCGAGCGTCAGAAAGAGCAATCTTCGGGATTTCTTGCTGTTTATCTTTGAGATACTTGCCTTAATCATATTAGATCAATATAAATCCGATTTTATGATATATATGAGTATATTCTTGACCTAATTGAAGATATTTATCAATTAATAAAATATTTATTTCCTTATGTGATAATTGATTAATTATTTTAATTAAATTGGTAAATTGTATTGCAAGAAATCATTAAATAAATCAAATATGG